>NC_072387.2:57278204-57903204 GCF_028885625.2 Pongo pygmaeus
CAGTTGCACACAGCATCTGCCCTCAAACAACTTTAAAGGTGCCTTTCACTCTGCAGAGCCTATGTCTGGCCTTATTTGTGTGGGGAACCTTGCACATAGCTTTCCATATTTCTTTCCCCATTGCCCTAGAGGAAGCCCATGTCTGAGGATGCTTTTGCGCCAACCCTGACCATTTCAGATCTCCTGAATGCTGTCTTCAGGGTTAACTTCCTTAGACCCCCATCAGGGTGTTTGGGGGTCTGACATTTTATTTTTATGCATTGACATGGACAGCAGCATGTATGCCCAGATTGGCCCAAGGTTGTTCTAGAAAGTGCTTCAAAATAAAAGGACAAGCCTATTGTTGGGTTTATGTGATACATAATTAGAGTGATATCTATCATACAACATATGATCATAAGTGTCTATAAAATTTATATGTCTACATATATATACACCCATAGAGACATAGCAGTAAGATGCAATTTCTTTACAGCTCCAGCAAGATTGTACTGTCAACACTTTATGACCTGTAATCAGTAGTCTGACCAATAAGGTTATAATTGGAGACTAATACCTTTGTATTCACCGTATATTTTTCAACATCCACCATAACTGGATATTGATATATACCTTCACAGGTTACACAGCACTTTCACATGCATTATTTCACTTGATCCTCGCAACAGCCTGGTTTTAAAGTGAAAAGTCTAAGGCTAAGAGTGTAATGTGTCCAAGATTAGGGAGTTCCCAACTGGGTGGAGCTGGCATCAGCCAGATCTTCCCAATTGACATTTGCTATTTCTTGCAAATCAAAACCACAATGAGATACCACCTCACGGCAGTCAGAATGGTGATTATTAAAAATTTTTTAATAAACAGATGCTGGCAAGGTTGCAGCGTAAAAAGAATGCTTTTACAGTGTTGGTGGGAGTGTAAATTAGTTCAACCATTGTGGAAGACAGTGTGGTGATTCCTCAAAGATCTAGAGGCAGAAATACCATTTGAGCCAGCAATCCCATTACTGGGTATATATCCAAAGGAACATAAATCATTCTATTATAAAGATACATGCATGTGTATGTTCATTGCAGCACTATTTGTAATAGCAAAGACATGGAATCTACCTAAATACCCATCAATGATAGACTGGATAAAGAAAATGTGGTGCATATACACCATGGAATACTATGCAGCCATAAAAAATAACAAGGTCTTGTCCTTTGTGGGGACATGGATGGAGCTGGAAGCTGTTATCCTTAGCAAACTAACACAGGAACAGAAAACCAAACACTGCATGTTCTCACTTACAAGTGGGAGCTAAATGATGAGAACTACATGGACACTTGGCAGGGGGTACAACACACACTGGGGCCTGTTGGGGGAGAGAGAGCATCAGGAAGAATAGCTAATGGATGCTGGGCTTAATAACAAGGTGATGGGTTGATCTGTGCAGCAAACCACCATGGCACACATTTACCTATGTAACGAACCTGCACATCCTGCACATGTACCCCGGAACTTAAAATAATAGTTGAAAAACCCCACATTTGCTATTTCTTTTGTATGATTACATCTCTTGGTAGCTCAAAACTATGGAGAAATCGAAATAGTTATGAAAATAATAATTATCATTTTTTCAGCATATACCTTATGCCAAACACTGTTTGGAGCTCTTATGTGCACTTCTGTGTAATCTTTATGCTTACTCTTAGAGGTAAGTAGCTTAATTCTCATTTTATAGATGAGGAGTCTGAGGCTCAGCAAGGTGAAAAAAGCCCAGGCCACAAAGCCTCACATCTGGTGAAGCCAGTTTTGGACTCAGCTCTTTCTGAATCCTAAACACATGTTCTTTTCATTTGGCTAGGCTACCTATAAGTCATTTTCACTTTAGTGAAAATTTAAGTCAATGCTGCTACCTTTTGTATAGTATTTGCATTTTACTACATCTCTAATTATAGAATAAAAGGACTTGTTCCCTGGTCTTAAAATAGTTCCAAGCATCAAGAAATAAGTAGGAGAGAGAGTCTAGAGAGCAATGGGTAGCCCCCTTAGTGTCTCTGAAAATCAGCCTATAGAGCTGCTGGTAGCACAACTTCAACCCTCTGGGGAACTGAATAGGTTCATCGTGAGAGTGCTGCATTAGCAACACAGCAGGGAAACCATGAGTTCTGGAGGCAGAACACCTGAGTCTGAGGAGCCCTGCTCTTTAGGAGCTGTGTGACCTTGACAACTTCCTGACCCTCTTAGGGACTCTGCTATCTTCCTTGAAAAATAGGGATTAAATGAGATAATGTGTGTGTGGACTGCAAGGCCAGGAAAAAGAAGGTACACTTTTGTGTTCTCTTCCAGGGAGTCAAGGCTCCCCTGCTTCCCCCTTCTCAGCCCCATAGCTCCGAGGAACACAGTAATGACTGCCGGGGCACGCACACAGCAAGCAGCTTTGCCGTGCTGCCCTGCTGTTCTGAAGGCCTTTTGCTGCAAGAGAGATGCACCTGTCATTTCCTGCAGGCGCTTCCAAGGCTCTTCATGGATAAGCTGCCTTAAATGAAAAGGCCATTGTTTGTGTTAAGAAACAACTTTGCTAATCACAGAAATAGCTCCTGCTCTACAGGCCCTGATGGCACCAGTGGAAAGAAGTCAGCATGTCACTGCAGATTCTGGGGCTCCTTGTGTAGGATTTACAGGGGACTACCTGTTGTGGATGGAGTCCAGCTTCATACTTTCCTCGCTGTGATATTGGCCAGGTTGGCCTCACCTCTCTAAGCCTCCATGTCCTTATTTGTATAATGCAGTTACCAATGTCCATATTTCAGGGCTCCTGTAAATATTGCAGATAATGTTAATGAAATGCCTAACGAAGGACCTGGTCTAAAGTGGAGATTCAGTGAGTGCTAGTTCTCCTGTTTCTCTTCTGCCCTCTCTCCCTCAGGCCCACATTTAGAGATGTTCATTTGTAACAGACACGCAGGCAGAGGTGCATTCTGTCAAAAAGACTGTCAAGAACAAGGGGCTCTGCCTGCTTTGGAAGAGTCCCCTGGGTCCGCCCAGTTCCGAAATCTCACCCGCACGTGTTCTTCAGCTCAGGAACTGATGAAGACGACAAAGCGACTTGATAAAAATGGCTGAACCTGCGTGCATAAAAGAGAACAACGTTCAGACACTTCTGTCTGGTGACCCCTGCAAGATTCTGGTATCAAACTCCTGTCTCTCCTCACTGAGGACCAGGGGTTGCCCTGGTGTGGCAGAAGCTATATAGAGGCCCACACCATAATGTCTGCCAAGTCCTCCAGGCCCTTTTACATCTTATGTTCGATTTTCCCTCATTGCTTCTTCTGGAATGTCCACTCCCTGTTTCAGAGCTGAGAATGCTGACTTCTTAGTCTTTTCTTATGCAATTGCTGAAAGTGCAGCTTTTAAGTCCTGCATCATTATCAAATTGATTTCTGCCAAAAGCTTTTCTTCTCCTGCCAATGTTCTGGGAACATGGGTTGCTGCCTTCTCAGTCTGGATGGGTATAGGCCCTATTTGGCCAAACCACAGCACTTCCTGTTTAAATAATTCCCTGAAAGCACCAGCTCATCAGCATGAGTGTTCATCACTTTATCTCCAACTTTCTGTGGTGTTGTTACAGTCTCTGTGGACCTAAAGTTAGAGAAAGAAGGAAACGTGATAAAGCAATTGGCCCCTAGATAATGTCTATCGTTCAAGCACATAAGTGAGCCCAAGCCAAATCCTGAGTTCTGGCTACATGCAGAAGCCCAGGCTAAGTAAGGTAGCAAATACATGCAGTGTATATATGGCATGCACCCTGCCTGCAGGAGTGCCACACACAATGACATAACGCCCTGAAATGGAGACAGTAAACCTGGTCAGTGTTTGCAATGTGGCAAATGAGAGATCAGTCAGCATGTGTGCAGTCTGTGGAAGGTTTCTCAGAGCTGAGAATGAAGTGAGGGGTGTTCAAGAATCTATAGGGATTAAGAAATCAGGGTAACATGGGGAAGCATTCTTGGCAAAAGAAACAGCTCAAGCAAAGACAGAGGTGGAAATTGGCCTGGCATCTTTAAGGCACTGAAAGGCTATCAGCCTACTTGGTCTGTTTATTTTAGGATAATAGTAGGAGTCAAGTTTGTAAAGACAACTGGAGAGGTCGACTTCTAAGCTAAAGAGCTTGGTCTTACTCCTTTAGGTAGTGAAGTCACTGAAAGTTTTTGAGAAGGCAAATGGCACACTGAAAGTGGTGTTTCAGAAAAATTTTATCAGCAGTGGTATTTGGAGGGGGTGACATTAAGGAGTAAAAGAAGAGACTTCAGGTAGTGAGAATCGTTAGAGGGCTTGCAAAGAACTGATATGAAATCATTAGGACTCTAACTAGGATGACAATAGAGGAAAAGGGAAATAAGGGATGGGTTCAACACAAATTGGAGAACAAGCAGATATGAACTTGAAGGAATGACAGGAGAAGCAACGACATCATAGGTCAAAGGCAGAAAATCAGGAGCTTGTTGGCAGGACAATGTATTGTCTGCTTAAACAAGTCAAATCTGAGGTCTGTGGAGACAGTCAGCAAGTGAAAGGTCAAAATGGCTGGTAAATTCCTTGAGATTTGAGGCAGAGCACTGGACTGAATTCCAAGCTGCAAACGTGATCTGGGCATGATTTGATTGGAAAGGATAGCTGCAGTTGTGATGGCTTTTCTCCAGTTGTGTGTGCCTGTGTGAGATTTAAAACAAAGGGAAGACTGCAGGAGATACTGCACTCTTAAGAGAGATTAAGGAGAATGGAAAGAGCAAGGTTTAAAAGCCAGGAGCAATGGGATGAAGAGAATAGGCTGGGGTTTTAATCTTGGAAAGGAGGGCTCTGTAACAAGGTACACTGGGCTCTTGGTAGCAGCATGGGGTGGGGGTGAGAGAGAAAGGGCAGTAAGCCAGGAAAGGACAGGCTAGGTACCTATTTTGGCTTAAGGCTGGCCTCCTAGAGTTGTGGCAAATGTAAGACTGGTTCAGATTCATACTGACATGGAGGTGTCTAAGCAGGTGGGCTGGGGCAGAACTCATGTAGTCAGAAGGCTGGACTTCAAGGATCTTGGCTTCTGAGGGTCTGTCCATCTAAAACAGGATCCCATAAAGAACTAGAGGGAGCAGACAGGATCAGAGTTCAGGCCGGGAGAAGAGGAGGCATCAGAAGGTGGAGGGCAATGGTTTTGTTGTTGTTCTCTAAACCCCAATGGTTCGCCAAGATGCATCTGGGGTTGCTGAAGGGGCAGAGGAGCTCCAAGCTCCCTCACTCCCATTCAACCTAACAGGTTTTTTACTTATTGAACTTTGTGATGTGATAGGATTGAGTCTGAAGAAAGGGTTCCACTACTAAAGTAAAGTTTGAAAATGAATGGCAGATTTGGCCCACCGGAAATAAAAGCAGAGGCATTGTTATTGGCAACAGTCCATCCGTAAAGGAACATGTGAGTAAACCACAGCATGGCTGCTGTGAACAGTGCAGCTGGCAAACATAATCAGCAAGATCTATGCATGTAAGTTGAGTTAACATCAGAGGATATCTGTGTCATACTGGGAAAGGGCAGAAGCAAGTTTCAGGATAATGTAGATGATACATATATTTGTGAAACAAAAAAAAAGGAAAAAGAATCCTATGAATTTTCTTATGTGTTGATATGAAAGATAAGACAAGAAGGGCTCCACACCAGACTTTGGCTTCTTCAGGCACAGGAATTAAAACAGGGTAGATAATTACCACATTTTTAAAGAGAGACTTTTGTATTGTATAAGTGGTTACTATGAGCCTGTATTTTTCTTTTATACTTTTTAGTTAGGAATAAGTATAGATTCATCAGAAGTTGCAAAAATAGTACAGAGAATCCTGTGTTCCATGCATCCACTTTCCCCAGTGGTAACATCTTACATGATGATAAAAGCTAGGAAATTAACATTGGTATAATTCATATACATTGTTCAGATCTCACTTGTTTTATATCCACTCGTGTGTGTGCTTGTGTGCGTATATAGTTGAATGCAAAACTACCACATGTGTAGATTTATGTAACCTCCACCACTATCAGGATACACAATGGTTCTATCACCACAAAGATCCCTCATGCTACTCCTTTATAGTCACACCCGTCCCCACTCCTACTTCCTGTTCCCTGGCAACCAGTAATCTGTTCTTCATTTCTAGAATTTTGTATTTCAAGAATGTTACATAAATGAAAGTATATAGTATGTAACCTCTTGAAATTGGCTTTCTTTTCATTTAGCATAATTTCCTTGAAATCCATTCAAGTTCTTGCATGTATCAATAGTTCATTTCTTTTTATTGCTGAGCAGTATTTCATGGCACAGAGGTAGCACTGTTTATTTAACCATTTACCCATTGAAGGACATGTGGGTTGTTTCCAATTCTGGGCCATTAGAAGTAAAGCTGCTGTGAACATTTGTGTACACATTTTTGTGTAGACATAGCCTTTCATTTCTCTGGTATAAATGTCCAGGAGTTCAACTGCTGGCTTTTAAGGTAAGTGTATGTTTAATTTTTTTAAGAAACTGCCGGACTATTTTCCAGGAAGACAGTACCATTTTACATTCCTATCAGCAATGTATGGATGTGCCAATTCCTCAGTTCTCGTCAACATTTGATATTATTCCTATTTTTTAAATGGTAGCTATTTTAATAGGTGTATAGTGATATTTAATTTGCATTTCCCTGATGGCTAATGATGTTGAACAAATTTTCATGTTCTTTTTTTGCCATCTGTATACCCTTTGATGAGATGTCTGTTTATATCTTTTGCCCATTTTCTAATTTGATCTTCGATATTTTTTATTGTTGAGCTTTGTGAGTCCTATATATATTTTAGATATAACCCTTTTGTCAGATATTTGGTTTGTTAAAATACTTTCTTCCAGTCCAGATATTGTCTTTTCATCTTTTTAATAAAGTTCATTGTAGAGCAAAAGTTTTTCATTTTGATGACGTCCAACTTATTGATTTTCTTCCATAAATCATGTTTTTTCATATCACATTTAAGAACTTTTCATTAACCCTAGGTCCTGAAGATTTTCTCCTATGTTTTCTTTTGAATTTTTTATAATTTTGTATTTTATATTTAAGTATATAATCCATTCTGAGTTATTTTTCATTTAAAAATGTGAGGTTTAAAGTTCTTTTTATTGGCCTATGGGTGTCAACTACTTCAGTACCATTTGCTGAAAAGATTATTCTTCCTCTATTGAATTGCTTTTGCATCTGTCAAAAATCAGTTAATTTGTGCATCAAAAGACACTACTAACAGAATAAATAGGCAGCCTACATGATACAGTTTTGATGTTGTCCCCTCTAAATCTCATGTCTAATTATAATCCCCTGTTGGAAACGGGGATGGTTGTTTGGGTCATGGGGACAGATCCTTTATGGTTTGGAGGTGTCGTCAAGATACCAAGTAATTATAAGATCTGGTTGTTTAAGTGTATGGCACCTCCCCCCTCCCCACCTCTTGCTTCTACTCTCACCATGTGACTGTCTGCTCCCCCGTCACCTTCTGCCATGATTGTAAGCTTCCTGAGACCTCCCCAGAAGCTGACCAGTTGCCAATGTCATGCTTCCTGTACAGCCTGCAGAACTATGAGCCAATTAAACCTCTTTACCTTATAAATTACACAGCCTCAGGTATTTCTTTATAGCAATACAAGAATGGCTTAATACACCACGGAATGGGAGAAAGCATTTGGAAATCACATAGCTTACAAGAGATAAAAATCCAGAATATATAGAGAACTCCTAAAACTCAGCAACAATAACACAGACTGATTCAAAATTGGGCAAAGGACTTGAATAGACATTTCACCAAAGTACATGTACAAAGGGTCAATATGAGATGCAAATCAAACTACAATAAGATACCACCTCACACACATTAGGATGACTCCTATCAAAAATATCAAAAATAGCAAGGATTGGTGAGGATGTGGAAAAATAGGAACGCTTGTGGACTGTTTGTGGCAATATAAAATGGCACAGCTGCTGTGAAAAACAGTATAGTATTTCCTCAAAAAGTGAAAAATAGGATTGCCGTATGATCCAGCAATTCCACTTCTTGGTATATACCAAAAAGAACTGAAAGCAGGGTCTCAAAGAGGTATTTGTACACCCATGCTCATAGCAGCATTATTTACAATAGCTAAAATGTTGAAGTAACCCAAATGTACATCAAGGAATGAATGGAAAAGCAAAATGTGGTATACCCATATGCTATGGTTTGACTGTGTCCTCCAAAGTTCATGTGTTGGGAATTTAATCCCCAATGCAACAGTGTTGAAAGGTGGGACTTTTAAAGAGATGATTAGGTCATGAAGACTCTGCCATCGTAAATAGATTTATGCTGTTATAATAAGGATTGGCGTATTGCAGGATTATCCAATAACCAATTGAGTAATTGCATGATCATCCAATTAGGGTTCCCAGGTAAAGTATGAGCCCTCTTTCCCTCACTCTCACCCTCTCTTGTTCTTCTCCTTCTGTGATGGAATGACACAACACAAAGGCCTTCACCAAATGCCAGTGCCATGTTCTGGGACTTCCCAGCCTCCATAACTGTAAGTCAAATACAGTTCAGTTCATTATAATTTACCTAGTCTGTGATATTTTGTGATAGTAGCATAAATTGGACTAAAACACTATCCAATGGAATATTGCCCTTTAAAAGGAAAGAAATTCTGCAATATGCTACAACATGGATGAACCTTATGTTCAGTGAAATAAGTCAGTCACAAAAATACAAGTACTATATGATTCAACTTATATAAAGGAATTAGAGTAGTCAAAATCATAGAGACAGAAAGTAAAAGGGTGGTTGCTATGGGCTGAGGGGAGGGAGTTATTGCTTAATAACTAATTATTATTAAATAATTATTAATTATTTAATGATATAGGGTTCCAGTTTTATACTATGAAAATAGTTATGGAGATGAATGATGGTGATATTTTCACAACATTATGAATGTATTTAATACTGCTAAACTGTACATTAAAAAATGGTTAATATAATAAATTTTATGTTATATGTATTTTACTTAGAACAATAAAAAATAAGTTGAGCATATTTATGTGAGTTTATTTCTTGAAGCTTTATTCTGTTCCATTGGTCTATGTTTGTTTCTATTCCTTCACCTACACCACACTGTCAAGTTTACTGTAGTATACATGGTCTTAAAGTAGAGTGATTCCTTCCAATTAATTCTTTCTCAAAATTGTTTTAGCTATGCTAATTCATTTGCCTTTCCATTCAAATTTTAGAATAAACTAGTCTACAACTATAAAAAAATTCTCACTGGGATTTTGATAGAAACTGCATTAAATCTATAAATCAGTATGGGGAAAACTGACATCTTTATTATGTTGAGTCTTCCAATCTGTGAATATGGTAAGTCTTTCCACTTATTTAGAGCTTCTTTGATTCTTTCATCAGCATTTTGCAGTTTTCAGTATACAAATCTTGTACATGTTTTACTTGAAAAATCGAATAAAGTAATTTTAAGTCATTGATGTAGGTGATAAGTATAGAGACATATCTGTAAGTTTTTAAATGGAACCAGGTACAAAAAACAAATGATTTGAAATGGATCTAGGTACTGAAAGCAAATGCTGCACAATTTATCTTTCCCCCTGCCCAGGGCAACAAGAAGGGAAAGAAGTGAGAGCTGCCAAGAGTCAGGTTTGACAGCATAGGGCTCTGGGCAGCCAGATACTCCACAGAGAAGGGAGCCCAGAAGGGGGTGAAGGGTCCATGAAAGGGATGTAGGGGGGATATCCCAGATGGTTTTCTCCTACTTCATAGTATTGCCAAGGAACACCCAGGGCCAGTAACAGCTCAGGGGAGGAATAGAGGCTTGTGATCTCCTAAGCAGGAAACTCACAAATCCTTTAACCAAGAAGACCCTATATGAGATCCCAGTTTCCCACTCAACTATGGAAAGGTGATGCACATAAATTTAAAATTATCCAACAACTAGAAAGAAATTCAATCATAGAAAGTGTGCTCATCCTAATCTGTTCAGCTATCACACCCACTGTGTTAATATATTCTTCTTAACCATCTCAGAGTACTTCTCCTTGCTGCCAGAAAATCATGATGGTGAACAAAGAGAAAGAGAGAATTTGATTATTTACCATTTTTTCCAACTGCAAAGTCAGTAGGGCATGTCTCCCAGTTAAATATATTGTGGTCCCTTCCATGGGGCATTGAGCCATAGGAGCTAGTATCAGCAAAGGTCATTTTATGTCTTGTAATGTTTGCGAAGATAAAACTGAACTCAAATAGTAAGAATTTTTGTTTTAAGTTCTCACCTTTCCCATGATGCAACAGAGACAACTATGTCAGAATTCAGAAAAACAAAGACGAAAATGTAATACACATGAAGAATAAGACAAATCAAATTATATTATACCTGAAAGAAACAGAATTTTGTTTTTAAGGCAAACAAGATCCAGCAGATATAATTTTTGGCTCTTTTGCCACAAACAAATCACTAAGAAGCAATAGCATTTTATTATTGCACAAAACAATTCCTGAAGAGAAGAAAATGATGAGTGGGCATTGTCATGTCAGGCTTTTGTTCAGGCTTAAGGAATATATTGAGAAACACCAAGGCAAACATCTATCCAAACCTCATTCAAATAGATGGAGCAGACTCCAAGACTAAAAAGTATAAGATAGCACACAATAGAACATTGGTCTCCATAAGCATACACTACAAATTTTAATGGAAAGTTATTGAAAATAAATTTACTGTACCTATTACTTGAGACTACTTGAGAGGATGCAGAACTGTTACTAGAGGAAGAAATGGGCACAGCAGCCAGAACAGTCCACAGTTGGGCTTTTGGAATGAGGCAGTAGGAAAAAGCTGTGATTTTGTTCAGTAAAAGAAATGAGCTGGGATCTGATGTATCCAGAGTCTTTCCTACTCCATATGGGCTTTCTCAAGTCTTGGGGAAGTCATTGTGAAGAAATGCCACTTCCCAAATGAACATTGTGAATGTCTTGGCAATTAATTTCTCAAGCAAATCTTATCTAAATAAGACATGGGAGAAATGAACGGTGATTTGATCATGGTTGGGGGGACCACAGGAAGTGGTCTGCAAAGAGAACAGCCGCTGACCAAAGAAAGCAAATGCTCAACAGTACTTGCTCTGGGCCAGTCACAGGTCTCAGTGCTGTACAGGTGCCAACTCATTAACCCTGAGGACAATCCCTGAGGACATCATGATAATTATTATCATTATGCCGTTTTATACATGAAGAAAATGAAGAACAAGGAGGTTAGATAAATTATCTAATATTATTCAGATTAGCCAGTGGTAGGACTGGAGTCCAGGTTCTTACCTTTTTTTTTTTTTTTTTTTTTTTGAGATGGAGTCTAGCTCTGTCGCCAGGCTGGAGTGCAGTGGTGCAATCTCGTCTCACTGCAAGGTCCGCCTCCTGGGTTCAAGCAATTCTCCTGCCTCAGCCTCCTGAGTAGCTGGGATTAGAGGCACGTGCCACCACGCCCAGCTAATTTTTGTATTTTTAGTAGAGATGGGGTTTCACCATGTTGGTCAGGCTGGTTTGGAACTCCTGACTTTGTTATCCACCTGCCTTGGCCTCCCAAGGTGCTGGGATTACAGGTGGTAACTACCACACTATGAAAGAAGTTTAATAGAATGCTACACATCAGGCAGGGAATAGAAAAATTGGTGCTAAGTCCTTCCACTTTCCATAGCAAGTGCCACAACAATGTCCCATGTATTAGACTTGCAAGATGGTCCTCATCACTGCCAGCAAGACTAGAAGACTCCTGTGGTATTAACTTGTCACAAAGACCTAAAGAAAGGCATGCAATCACTGAGGGAGAATTTTTCTGAGGAGAGAAAGAGCCTGGGAGTGGAGACTTGATTAAGGAGCACAACAAAATACTGAAGAAACAAGAGGCTGAGATTCAGAAAGCTCTGGAACAATCATTTCAACCTGAACCAAAAGGTTAGGTCTGAAAAGTCTAACAAGAATGTCCAAAGTGTCTCCAAGGGCCCAGGTGAAGTGACCCTGTTAGGCTGGTAATGAACAGAAGAAACAAAAATGATCAGGCCATAGACCAATCATGGTATGAAGCCAAGTCCAGTTAACAAAAATATGCTGCATACCTGTGAGTTACCTTCTTCATGGTTTACTCCTTTGGTAAAATGGCTTTGCCCATTAAGCACCCAACTAACAGAGTTGTACTGAAGACCACTAGAGGGGCAATGTCTCAGAGAAGCAAAGGGAAAGGAGGCCCTCCCAAGGTCATAGAGGTTAGAGAAGAACCCCTAATTCCTTCATACCACCTGTGGAAGGTACTAGCAAGCACACAACTGGTAGCCTTCTCCTCAGTCTGTTCCATTACAGTGGTTTCCTTCTTCTCTGCTGTTACGTTTAATAGGAAAATGCGATGTATCCTCTGAAATTTTAGCTTTGAGATTGCACCAGGATCTAACATGCGGTGCTGCGATGTCCTGACCATGCCACCCTGGCCAGTTCACCAGGCCAGGCAGGGCTGAGCCTGGAGCTAAAACAGATTGCATTCCCAGGCTTCCCCCCAGGGCCCAGGACAGCTGTCATATGCCCATTTCAGGCCACAGAAAGGATGAAAAAAAAATCTGTCTTCTCTCCTCCCTCTCAGAGCCTTTTCTCTGCAAAGCAGTGTTTTTTTCAAAATGGGATAGCCAGCGCCCTGCCAGGGATACAGGGCAAAAGTCAGCAGCCGAATGAGTCAACTCCATGGTCCCTTCACGACACCATTCAGTCATGAGAGTGTTTTCCCAGAACTCAGCACCCACCTGGGACCTCTGGCCCCTCACACCTGCTGCTTGTTCTGTGGGACATGTCCTGCTCTCTGCTCTAACCCCCTCCTTGCTTGGACCTGCCTGATTCCCATTCATCCCATAGGAATTACCTTGGTGACCTTCTTTGGGAAGTCTGTCTGCCTGCCTCAAGGTTACAGGATAGGCCATTTATACATATGCGGTCCCTCAGCACCTCCTGTTCACTTCACCATAGGATTTATCAAGCTCTATTGCAATTGCTTGTTTACTTTTATTTTCTCTCCTACTAGACTGTACACTCCGGAGGAAAGGGACTGTGTCTAGATCATGGCTGATAACCAGTGCCCAAATCTGGGCCTCAACAAATGCCTTGTGGGATGAGCTCACGCTGGAACCTAGCGGGTGTGCAGACTTGTGCATCATTTAGGAGCAGTGTGCTCAAGAACAGTTACTGATGTCAGACAGGCCTGGGCTACAATTCTAGTTCTGCCACTTAGTAGCTAAGTGTTGTTAGACCAGCCTAAAGCTGAATTCTCTCATTCGTAAAATAACAACTGCAACAATGATAATACTTATTAATTTTGTTATGATTGCAATACCTACCTCAGGATTGAAATAAGGATTAAGTGAGATATTCTAAGAGCTTAAAATAGACCTTAGCACATTCCAAAGGCTGGGCGAATATTAGCAATACACATCTCCTCCCCCGATGCCAGGTTCTTCTGCTAGAGTCCATTTTGAAGAGAAAAAATTATTAGATTTGATGAAAATAAAATGGAATTGTTTTTCAAAGGCAGATTCCCATCCAGCAGAAGCACTTAAGACAATCATCTTTCACAACAATGAGTAATATCTCTCACTCTGTCATCCAGTATGACTCACAGCAGCAGAGGGTCTCATGTTCAAGGGCGCATTCGAACTGTTTCTTAAGAGTCATTTCTTACTCATCGCAAAACTCACCATTAGGTGGCAGCCGAGCCGGGGGCCCTCAGAGAAAAGAGCGAACTGACCTTTGAAGGCAGAGCTGCTACCAGAGGCCACACCGCTGAGAAGCGAACATCTGACTCATCTGGGGAGTGTTAGCCCAGAAAATGACAAGGGCTTAATTCAACAACGTGTAAAATATCACATCCTCATGCCCAGAGGAGTACAATAGACCCAGTAAGTCCAAGAGTAATCTCCCCAGAAATAAAAGAATTAGGGCTGTTGACAAATGAAGACAAAAGCTTCTAAACCATTTTAGGTGCTTGTAATAAATTTGATCCCAAGATAATTAAGTGATATTGCGAGCAGCCTCATCTAGTCATGTGTCTCTCCCGCTTAAAAGCCTTCACTGGCCCCACCGGGTTTCTCAATCACTGCGTGTGGGTGGGTTGCACAGGGGGTAAGACTGGTGTCAGACTCTCCAGGGGAGCATAAAAAAAGAAACATTCAATGTACCTCCTATTTTCATAATACAAACTGCAGAGAGTAAAGCTTGATGGACTCTATCTGGTGCTAATATGCAGATGATAGAGTGAAAAGGCATAGAAAGGACATGGATTTTCAAAAAGGCATCAGAAACATGGGCGTAATAATAACAATAATGTTAATTAACATGTATTAAGTACCTGATATGCACTGTGTTATCTACCTTACAGGCTTTACCTCATTTAGTCCTTACAATCAGCCCATGAGGTAGGAATTATTAATATTCCCACTTGACAACTAGGGAAACTGAGGCTCAGAGATATTAAATGATTTGTCTAAAGGCACATAGTTAGAATCCAGAGACAGGATTCAGACCTCAGCAGTGTGACATTGGAGCAATCACAAGGACATCCGAGGAGCTTGGCAGGACTCCTGAGTGCTCTGGTATGTTCCTTCCTTTTTGCCTTCACTCCTCCCAACTAGACTCTTGGTGAGCTAAAGAGCTGCAGAAAAGCAGCTTTCTGGGTTGAGCTGAGCATTCCTGAAGCTGAGAGGTTCTACTGAACCAAGAAGAGACCAAAGGATAAACAGCACCATCAAACAGGCATTCATCCCTGGGCCCTCCATGGCTGAGTACCAGCCAAGACTTTCACTATTCCAAGATAGAAGCCTCCCCAGATTTAGAAATTCCCAGCCTAAACAGGCTTCAGCCCATGGTTATTATTAATAAAATGCAGTCCTGCTTGCCTTGAAAGCTTTGGGAATCTCTCTTCTCCAGCTTTCTTCTTTCAAGTGCAGGGCCCTGCATTCCCCACACTCTCTCTTACTCTGAGGCCTGGCACATGCCTTCTTGGCAGTGTTATCATGGCAGATGTGCCTTTTAAACTTAGCTCAGACATTGCTTCCTTTGCAGAACCACACCGGCCACACTCAGAGTTCCATGTGCTCTCTTCACCCTCAGAGGACTCTGTAAAAGCCAGCACGGAGCACTCCTCTTACTGTCGTTCACCTATTTGTCAGACTTCAGCACTAGACTATGAGCTCCCTGAGGGCCAGACTCACTCTCGTTCACCTTTAGCTGCTCAGTCCAGCCCAGTGCCTGGAACGAAAGAGAGGTCCATTTCATGTTTACCAAATGAATGGATTCTGAAATACCCTGTCTGCTCTCAGGTTATGCAGTGCAACACCTTAGGCCATAAAATGAGTTCCTACTTAAAAGCAGGAGCAGGCTCTATGCACTCCCAGTTAGAGCCAGAACCTGAGTTGCTATGTTCCAAGGCTAGACAAGAGTCTGGGACACACTACTACTGGGCTATTAAAAGGAAGTCTGTGGCCCTGGCCCAGCGTGGTGACTCTTGCCCGTGATCCCAGTGCTTTGGGAGGCTGAGGCAGGAGGATCGCTTGAGTCCAAGAGTTTGAGACCAGCCTAGGCAACAAAGCAAGACACGGTCTCTGAAAATTTTTTTTAATTAGGCAGGCCTGTAGTTCTAGCTGCTCGAGAGGCCAAGGCAGGAGGATCACTTGAGCCCAGGAGTTTGGGGTTGTAGTGAGCCATGATTGCAGCACTGCACTCCAGCCTGGATAATAGAGTGAGACCCTGTCTCTTAAAAAATTAATAAATAGAAAATAAAAGGAAGTCTTCAAACATCACCCATGAGGCTTCCTCAAGAGCCTGTGGGTGCCCAACTGAAGATCCCTGTTTACAGCAAGGAGCCAGGGGAGCAGTCCCTCCAGCCCCTGCCTTTGTGCTTCCTCTGGTTCTAAGTAATTGTGGGTTTTGCCATTACTTTTAATTCAAAAAATTTGCCATTACTTTTAACGGCAAAACCCACAAGTACTTTTGCAGCAACCTAATAGCAAGGGGTTCTTCCCAAGAGGACACCAGGCCACAGCAGATTTGATTTTTTTTCACAATGAACTTTTGGGCTGTTTTCCTTTAGCTGTGCAGCTACAAGGCTAGAGCTTGCATTCACTGTCCTAAGTCCCTTGCAGATATAGGTGCACACATTTTTCAAACTATAGAGCTGTAGCATTTTTGTGTCAACTCAATGTTCATAGTGTCAATTTAGTGCCCTCCCTGGGCACAAAACCACAGCAGTGCTCTTGCTGTTTTGCAAGAAATACCTTCCGCAGTCAGCCTCCGCTAAGAGCTGCAGCCCCTGACTTTAGAGCATGCTTCCTGTAAAACTAAAGTGAAATGCATATTTCCAGGTCTTGTCTTGCCAAAAATTTCAAATATATAGTCAGTATTTTATGCTTACAGTGAAGCAGAGAGAATAATATCACAAACATCTGTTCTTCTCCACCCAGATTTGTCACATGTGAAAATTTTGCTATATTGTTCCCAGATTCTTTTTTAAAGGGGTAAATCATAGGCACAGTTGATGCCTGCAGTTGGGGGTAGGGAGGGGCCCACAATCACATTTCTCTCTCTCTCTCTCTTCACTCTATTGAATTTTGATGTTTACCATACCCAATTTTTTTTGTTTGTTTGTTTGTTTGAGACAGAGTCTTGCTCTGTCAGCCAGGCTGGAGTGCAGTGGCATGATCTCAGCTCACTGCAACCTCCGTCTCCCGGGCTCAAGCAATTCTCCTGCTTCAGCCTCCCGAGTAGCTGGGACTACAGTGTGTGCCACCACGCCCGGCTAATTTTTGTATTTTTAGTAGAGATGGGGTTTCACCATGTTTGCCAGGTTGATCTCGAAATCCTGACCTCAGGTAATCCGCCTGCCTCAGCCTCCCAAAGTGCTGGGATTACAGGTGTGAGCCACCGTGCCCAGCCTATCATCCCCAATATTTTAAAATACTCACTACATATGTATACATTCCTCAACAGATATGGTATTGCTTTGAACTATTTTAATAGTATAGAGATGATATCCTACTATACTGATCCTTCCCTTAATTGTTTTTCCTCACTCGACAGTATTATTGTTGAGATTTTTAAATATTGATACACATAGATCTAGTTCATTCACTTTATGGTAGTAAATGCTTTCTTTATCTATTTTGTAGTTGGTAGACATTTAGTTATTCTCCATTTTTTCTCTGTAGAAACAATGCCACAGAGAATTATACATGTCCACTTGTGCACTTTTGAGAACTGTCTCAAGAGTAGACCTGGTGGGTTACAGGATTAGACACCTTTGAAATTTACTAGATGCTGTCAAATTGTTCTCTAACATGGTTGTATCCATTTATACCATCAGTAACGATGGTAAAGTTTTAATTTTTCCATGCTCTTGCCTCCTCTTTATGAGAAACATTTCAAATTTACAGAAAAGTTGCCAGAAAGGTACAATGAACACATGTATATACTTCATCTAGATTCAATGTTATTAACATTTTGCTACATTTGCTTTTTTATTCTCTCCAACATTTTCTTGGCCTTTGGTATCCCATATTTCAACATGTATACATATAATAAAATATATAATTAAATATATATCCTAAAACAAGGACATTCTCCTACATAAAGTAATGCAGTCATCACACTCAGAAATTGAACATTGATACAATTCTACTATTATGCAGGCCAGTTTCAAATTTTTCCACTGACCTAATAATGCCTTTTATAGACTTTTCCCCAGTCCAGAATTCAATCAGGGATCAAATACTGTATTGCATTTAATTGTCATGTATCTTTAGTCTCCTTTAATCTTCTTTAATCTAGAAAATTCCCCAGTCTTTTAAAAGAATGTTTCATAACATTGACATTTGTTATCCTTGCCAACTCTTGATAATGTCAGACATTTTAATCTTTGCCAAATTGATCAGGATGAAATAACATCTCATCGTGGCTTTAATTTGTTTTCCTTTGATTACTAGTGAAGTTGAGATGTTTTTCATATGCATATTGGCAATTAAAATTTCCTTCTTAAAAATTTTCTCTTTAATATCTTTTGCCTGCTTTATTATTATATTGTTTACAATTTTTATAGGTATATAAAAGTTCTAGATATATTCTGGATACTAAACAATTGCCAGTTAAAGGCAATTTTAGCTATAATGTTTGGCTATGCAGCAGAGGTGTTTAATTTGATATTCAAATATATCTAATTTTCCCTTAATAATTTGTAATCTTTGTAAGAAATCCTTCTCCACCCTAAGGTCATAAGATATTCTCATAAAGATAAATATAATTTAAATCTTGAATATACTTGAAATCTATTTTTGTGATAGTGTGTGATAGGGATCTAGTTAAGTTTTTTCCATATGTAATATCCTAGTGCCATTTATCCAAGAGTTTGTTCTTTCCCCACTGATTCATAATGCCATCTCTGTCATATATTGAGTTTCTATATTTATTCTAGCATTCTGCTGATTTGACTCAAGAGTGGAATTGGTGGGTCATAGCTTATAGACATCTTTAACTTTACTAAATATTGCCAAATTGCTCTCAAAAGTGTTCGTATTTATTTATACTGCCAATAACAACAACAAAGTTTCTATTTCTTCATACCTTCACTGATATGGTTTGGCTGTGTCCCCACCCAAATCTCACCTTGATTTGTAGCTCCCCCAATTCCCATGTGTTGTGGGAGGGACCCAGTGGGAGATAATTTAATCATGGGGGCGGGTCTTTCCCATGCTATTCTCATGATAATGAATAAGTCTCACGAGATCTGATGGTTTATAAAGGGGAGTTTCCCTGCACAAGTTTTCTTCTCTTGTCTGTCACCATGTAAGATGTGCCTTTCACCTTCCACCATGTTTGTGAGGCCTCCCTAGCCATGTGGAACTGTGAGTCCATTAAACCTCTTTTTCCTTATAAATTATCCAGTCTTGGGTATGTCTTTATCAGCAGCATGAAAATGGACTAATACAGTAAATTGGTACCAGTAGAGTGGGGCGCTGCTGAAAAGATATCTGAAAATGCAGAAGTGACTTTAGAACTGGGTAACAGGCACAGGTTGGAACAGTTTGGAGGGCTCAGAAGGAGACAGGAAAATGTGGGAAAGTTTGGAACTCCCTAGAGACTTGTTGAATGGCTTTGACCAAAATGCTGATAATGGTATGGACAATAAAATCCAGGCTGAGGTGGTCTCAGATGGAAATGAGGAACTTGTTGGGAACTGGAGCAAAGGTGACTCTTGTTATGTTTTAGCAAAGAGACTGGTGGCATTTTGCCCATGCTCTAGAGATTTGTGAAACTTTGAACTTGAGAGAGATGATTTAGGATATCTAGCAGAAGAAATTTCTAAGCAGCAAAGGATTCAAGAGGTGACTTGGGTGCTGTTAAAGGCATTCAGTTTTATAAGGGAAGCAGAGCATAAAAGTTCAGAAAATTTGCAGCCTGACAATGGATAGAAAGGAAAATCCCATTTTCTGAGGAGAAATTCAAGCCGGCTACAGAAATTTGCATGAGTAATGAAGAGCCAAATGTTAATCCCCAAGACAATGGGGAAAATGTCCCCAGGTCATGTCAGGTCTTCACAGCAGCCCCTCCCATCACAGATCCTGGGGCCTAGGAGGAAAAAATGGTTTTGTGGGCCAGACTCAGGTTCCCTCTGCTGTGTGCAGTCTAGGGACTTGGTACCCTGTGTCCCAGTTGCTCCAGCTGTGACTAAAAGGGGCCAAGGCACAGCTCAGGCTGTGGCTTCAGAGGGTGCAAGCCCCAAGCCTTGGCAGCTTCCACATTGTGTTGAGCTTGCAGGTGCATGGAAGTCAAGAATTAAGGTTTGGGAACCTCCATGTAGATTTCAGAGGATTTATGGAAATGCTTTGACATTCAGGCAGAAGTGTGCTTCAGGGGTGGGGTGCTCATGGAGAGCCTCTGCTAAGGCAGTGTGGAAGGGAAATGTGGGATTGAAGCCCCCACACAGAGTCCCCACTGGGGCACTGCCTAGTGGAGCTGTGAGAAGAGGGCCACTGTCCTCCAGACCCCAGAATTGTAGCTCCACCGACAGCTTGCACCATGCACCTGGAAAAGCTGCAGACACTCAATGCCAGCCCATGAAAGCAGCCAGGAGGGAGGCTGTACCCTGCAAACCCACAGGAATGGAGCTGCCCAAGACCATAGGAACCCACCTCTTGCATCAGTGTGACCTGGAAGTGAGACACGGAGTCAAAGGAGATCATTTTGGGGCTTTAAGATTTGACTGCCCTTCTGTATTTTGGACTTGCTTGGGACCTGTAAACCCATTGTTTTGGCCAATTTTTCCCATTTGGAATGGCTATATTTACCCAATATCTGTACCCCCATTGTATGTAGGAAGTAGCTAACTTGCTTTTGATTTTACAGGCTCATAGGCAGAAGGGACTTGCCTTGTCTAAGATGAGACTTTGGATTGTGGATTTTTGAGTTAATGCTGAAATGAGTCAAGACTTTGGGGGACTGTTGAGAAGGCATGATTTGTTTTGAAATGTAAGGACATGAGATTTGGGAGGGGCCAGGAGCAGAATGATATAGTTTGGCTGTGTCCCCACCCAAATCTCAACTTGAATTGTAACTCCCACAATTCCCACGTGTTGTGGGAGGTACCCAGTGGGAGGTAATTGAATCATGGGGGCAGGTCTTTCCCATGCTGTTCTCATGATAGTGAATAAATCTCATGAGATCTAATGGTTTTATAAAGGGGAGTTTCCCTGCACACATTCTCTTCTCTTGTTTGCCACCATGTGAGATGTGCCTTTCACCTTCCACCATGATTGTGATGACTTCCCAGCCATGTGGAACTGTGAGTCCATTAAACCTCTTTTTCCTTGTAAATTATCCAGTCTTGAGTATGTCCTTCTCAGCAGCATGAAAATGAACTAATACACTCACCAACACTTTTGGGGGAAAAATTCCACTGATTTATTTATCTATCCCTCAGCCAATATCACATTTTCTTAGATTAGATGCATCTTTGCAAGAAGTGTTGTTATCTGGCAAGGCAGGTCTCTTTTTTCTGCTGGTTTCAAGAGGAGTGTGAGAGATGTGTGGGACAGAGCCAGCCCTCCTCAGGTGACCTCTGCCTCCCAGTTGCACATGTACACTAGCTAAATAAATCCTTGTTGATGAGTACTACTGAGATTTTTGTAGTTGTTTCCTATGTAGCATTATAAAGATATTGTGCAGATTAAATGACCATGTCCCTGTGAAGTGCTTGGTAGAAAGCAAGTACTATACAAAGGCAAGCTATTATTGCAATTTTAGTTAATGGCAGTTAATGAGCTGAGTCATTCAAGTGGGAGATCTGGGGCTCATCATTGATTTCTGTATTATCCTTCCATATGCAGTCACCAAGCACAGTGATTCTACTTCCTTGATATTTCTTACTCCTGTTATTTCTCCCCGTCCCTGCTGCCCATGCCTGGGCTCAGGTCCTCTTCAGTGCTCATCTGGATTACTGGCCTCCCAGCAGTACTCCTGTTCTCTTCTGATTCTTTCTCCATGGTATTGCCAGAATGAAATTTCTAAAATAAATGTGATTGTGAGAGTCCTCATTGCCCTTAGAATAATACAGTGATTTGTTAATATATTTGTCTTTCTCGCCCCCCTTCCCCCACCTTCCTCCAGGCTTGAGCTTGGTTTCTCAGCATCCTCTTTGTTCTAATCACACTCAACTATCCACTATTTCCATGAACCATGTTTCTACCTTCCTCACTCCTTCTCCCCAAACACTGCTGCCCCCTCCATCAGACACACACACACATCAGTATAGTCTTACGAGTACAAAAAAAATTGTTTAAATTAAATCCCAGATATCCCACTTACTAGCTGTGTGTCTTTGGTAAACTATTTAACATCTTGTACCTCTGTTTCCTGATCTGTAAAATGGGCTAATCGCAGTATCACTTATAGCTGCTGCAAACATGTAAGATAATTCATGCATAGCACAAGGTGCACAATGGACACTCTCTGTTAATATTACTTCTAGTATTGGTTTCTCATTTTCATTATATGATGATAGCTGTAGTGGTTCTCTCATGTTGGTTGTGTCTCTAGCATACTTATCACTTTGTTTCTTAATAGTATCTTAAATCCTAGGCATGTGGTTTGGGTTGGATTGACTCCACACCAGCTCTGAGAATGAGTCCCAATTGACTTAAACCCACCATAGTATCCCATCCCCATAGCCAAGTCAGACCAATGAGAGACAATAGTTTTGATTTCATTGGTTCAGTCTGCATCATTGGCAAGTAGACTCTTTCCCTGGAGGTCATGATCAAGAATATTTGCAGCCCACAGATTGCCAATGTAGGACCATAAGTGAAACAATTCTACGGAGGTCACAGTGGAGGCTGGAGTGGATCTGATCCTTGGTGACATGCATGAGCTGATGGCTCAAGCCTTACCTAAAGCTAGATCAGTATCTTAACTTCTTATGAACCTATCCATTTCCTCTATTATTTAGAGTTTAGGTTTTCTGTTATTTGTAACATACAGTCTAACACATAGGATCTGAAAGTGGATTCTTGAGCACCTCCTCTTCTTCAGGTCATATTGTTCTAAGTGAAGCTGGCTCTAAGGTCGTTACCTATTATAGTGGGTTGAATAGTGTTCACCAAAAGATACGTCCACCCAAAACCTGTGAATATGACCTTCTTTGGAAAAAAGGGTCTTTGCAGAGGTAATTAAGTAATTAAGATGAGATCATATGGAATTAACCAGATGAACCCTAAATCCAATGATGAATGTCCTATAAGAGACAGAAGAGGTTAAGACACATATGAGAAGAGAGGAATTCTGTATGAAAATGGAGGCAGATATTATAGTTATGCAGCCATGTCCCAAGGAACGTCTGCAGCCTCCAAAAGATGCAAGAGATGGAAGGAAAGTTTCTCCACCAGCGCCTCTGGAGAGAGTGTGGCCTGAAGGACGCTTTGATTTTTGGACTTCTAGCTTCCAGAACTGTGATAGAATAAATTTCTGTTGTTTTAAGCCACTAAGTTTATGGTAATTTTTTATAGAAACCCTAGGAAACAAATACACTTGTCTTAGGCTGGCAATTTGCATATGTAGAACTGCCAGGACAAGGGGACTCTCATCTCCGTGGACTTCTATCCTACATAGGAGAAGTTGCCTGAGTGCATTTCTTCAAAGCCCCCTTCACTATGGTTCTTCTGTCCATATCTATAACACGTGATTAATTTTCATGTCATCAGGTTTTGACATTCACCTAGGCCCTTTTCTCTCTTTTTCTATCAAAATTCAAGCTGGACCAGGGTGGCCATATGTGCCGCTTGGCCTGGGACTGTTCCAGTTTGCACCTACTGTCCTAATGCTCTTATTAATAGCCCACTTCTCACTATCATAAATGTCCTGATTTGGACAATTAATTCTATGGTCACTTCTGTTAATGAATTTGGTCAGCATCTTGCCAAACTCACTGTGTTTAAGATGTCAGTCATCACCTTCTGTATTAGTTTGTTCTTGTACTGCTATAAAGAAATACCTGAGACTGGATAATTTTTAAAGAAAAGAGGTTTAATTGGCTGACAGTTTTGCAGGGTGTACAGGAGGCATGGCTGGGGAGGACTCCAGAAGCTTACGATCATGGCAGAAGGCAAAGAGGAGGCAGGCACTTCTTACATGGCTAGAGCAGGAAGAAAAGAGAGTGAGTTGGGGGAGGGGTCATACACTTTTATACAACCGCATCTTATGAGAACTCACTTACTATCATGAGAACAGCAAGGGGGATGTCTGCCCCTATGATCCAATCACCTTCTACCAGGCCCTTCCCCCAACACTGGGGATTAAAATTCAACATGAGATTTGGGCAGGGACACAAATCCAAACCATATCACCTTCCTACACACACTTCCTGAGGGGATATGCCATGCTGAGAGCTCTCATCCCTCCATGGTCAAGACCATCAGTACCCCCACCAGTGGCCACCAACCTCAGGTATACCCGTTCATAATCAACTACAGATGATGTTTTTCATATCTCTCAAAAAGATGAGCTAGATCTATTAAATTCTTCTCTCGAGAATTTGAACTTGGGAAATCAAGACACTTGGATGGTTAGGAACGTAGCTATAATCAAAGGGTACGAGGCAGCATTTAAAATTTAAGTAACAATCTGTGAGTTCCCCCAATGGAAGGAGTTGGAGAAAATAGCAGTCATCGACAGCACCACAGGATTGCACATCTGGAGTTGTGCTGCAGGGGGGTGCCATTCACATAGGACACCTGTGACTGGCACCTCCTGAAGCAGTGCAATGCAGTAGCCCTGATCGTCTTGCTTCCTGGCATCTTTCTGTTCCAGTTCCAATTGCTATATATCTCTGTCAGTGGCTAAACTTTGCTGGGCATTAGAATGTTTTCAAAAGTCTTGATTTCCAAGTCACATTCCAGACTGATTAATTCAGAATCTCTAGGGTGACAACTGGATCTCAGTAGTTTTTTAAGAAACTCCTCAGGTGAGGTCAATGTGTCACCAAGTTTGAAAATCACTGATAGTCCTTTCCCCCTTTTTGGAAGTCATTTGAGCAGGTCTCTGTTGTAACTAGTAGATCCTTATGCATCACTCTTCCCAAAGGGACTTTGACACTTCTGTGTGTAAGATTTTCCCCGGAGCCTGAAAGCTTAAAGAGATAAATAACTCCTCCCTTCTCAGGCCCAGTCCCAAGCCGCAAGGCTACTTTTGCCAGTAGTGTGCCCCAGCAAGATAGCAGAAGCAGGAAAAGAGCCGCTGGAAGACACTTACCCAGGCGGGAAGACACGTACCCCTGAAGATCGAAAAAGAGGCCATCCGGGTACAACGTAGCAGTTACTTCAGACTAGGACACTTCCTGTTTACAGGAGACTCTAAAGCCTTTGCCCCATCCTCACTTGGGGCTGAGGCCTAGTCAGCCCCCCTGCACCCAGGCGCTCATTAAAACAGCATGTTACTCCACACCACCTCGTGTTATCTTTTGGTGCGCTCTTGGAGTTCAAACCGATACAAGAACCTTACACTGTGGTGTTCTGGATTGTAGGATATGATCTATGACAGTCTTTTAATTGACCAGCTGTCATAATTCTTATCTAGCAAACTCTCCTGCATTTTGTCTGACGTTGTAAATAGTGAGGTAAATAGTGAGGTACATTGCTGGCCAATTTCATGTGCTATTTGAATACCTTTTTGCATGAAAATGAGAATTATGTAAAACAGAATCTTGTTTCTGTTCATCCTTCCTGCCCCATTCCCTTAGGTGCTTCTGTGGATGGGATGAGTCATTCTCGGCTACAACTGGACTGCAGAGTTTCTTTTAAAATACACAACAAAAGTTGATTGTGCATTTTTTCTTCTGGCATTTCTTCATATTGGTTTCAGCCTGCTCATTTTCTACCATGTTTTTTTCCCTCTGCCTGGATATAAACTTTCCTGTTCCAGCAGCTGCTGGCAGATGCCTGTAGTTTATAAAATAGTACAAAAGATGTAAGAACTATATCTGAGAATGGTCACTTTTAATGACAAATTGATTTGTGCTCTGGATAATTTTTTTTATTAAATGGACACAGAGGAACAGGCTTTTCTGCCCACTAGGTGACTTACTCCTCTGTTTGCTGGAAGAATCATTGATCATCTGCTGTTATTAGCAGTATCTACCTAACCCAGCACCTGCGTACAACTTTTAGAAATGAGGTTAAATAATCTGATTCCGGAGAGACAAATCGTTTAGGGTCAATAGTGACAGATAGGACCTATTTTAATCTGATTCCAGAGAGACAAATCGTTTAGGATCAATAGTGACAGATAGGACCTATTTCCAGCCAGAAACCACCATTGTGATTTCCTCAGTCCTCCCTTGAAAAAGTAACAAAGAGCAAACATGAACTAAGCATTTTCCAGACAGATTTGTAGAGCTGGGCTTATTTACAGTGTTCCAAGTTCCAGTCTGCAATGAACATTAATAATTCTTGATTTCTTTAGTGAGTCCAGTGTCCATTTGAACCGCAGGAGATGTCAGCCACAGGAGAGACTGTGAGCACGTCGGGCCAAACATTTTAGAGATGAAAGAGAAATGCTCATCGGTGTTAGAACACTCCCTGCTCTTTCTATCTTTGCTTTTCCACCTGCTCTTCTTCCCTGCCTGGTGAATTCATCCTCATCCTTCAAGGTCCAGCTCAAGAGATACTTCTGTGAAGGTTCCTCTGACTTCTCATATCGGGAGATGTGAGCCCTGGACATAATGTTATTGTGTTTATTGTTCTCTTGAGGTCACTTAGCCATGGCCTAGCTTTCTCACTAGACTAAAAACCCCTTAGGGTGAGACTGTCTCTCTTATCTGTCCCTCTCTCACAACCTATAGAAGTTCCTGATGGTACATAGCTTGTACTCAATCAATAGATGCTGAATTCAGAAGCCTATGTAAATAACACTGGGGGGGATAGACAGGAATCAGCATTTCTTAAGGATGCCCCATGTGCCCAGCACTTGCACATATTATGTCATTAAATCTTCTCAACAACCTTCCAAGGTAAATATAAATATGAGTATTGGGACTCAGAAGTAGTAAGGATCTTAATAAGATCCTTAGGTAATAAGAGACAGGGCTGAAAGTCAAACCTGGATCTCTTTGACTCCCAATCACATTCTCTCTCCACTCCACGATAAGCTGAGTTACCTTAAAAGCTTCCTGTAAAAGAGAACAATATATTCATTTGCCTTAAATAGAACATGCTAATGAGCACAAATCACTTCATTTGGAAATTGCCATTCTGAAGATATTAACTTAATTTTAGTCTCTCATATGCAAAACTTTTGAAGAGTGTAAGTATCCTTAAGTGCACAGGGAAGTGGTTCTTTCAGGAAAAATTTGAGTATGGCCCATGCACATATTCAGTGTCATCATTACATTAAAAGTATTAAGTGGTTTCATTAGATAGGAATCCATGTCACGGTAAGTTTCTTTCAGAGGACCAGTTTAGAAATGCAGCCCAGAATGTGTCAGCACCTCTCAAAAGGAGAAACATCCTACAGTAATAATAACAAAGTGGTCTCAACCTAGCAAAGATTATATTAGAATAGCCCCATTTATACATAAGCTTAGATCTTAGAGAAGGAAGGTGAGAAGGAGTAGGAGTCACCTTTCATCAGCACTTACTATGTGCCAGGGACTGTGCTAAGTATTACTGGCCTCAGCTTGATTCCCTGTAAGAACTCCATGACATAGACACTTATCCTCATTTTGAGTATAAAGAAGCAGGGGTTTAGGGAGGTTAAATGACTTCTCTTAGGCCCACTGCTTGTAAATGACTCTTGCAGTCTTAGACTGACTCCAAAATTTAAGCTTCTCTACTAACACCCAAAGACAGTAAAAATAGTGGGGGTGTTAACTGTGACAGCCCTTTTAAAAGACATTGTCAGCATCTATGATAATTGAAATGTGCACACCATACAACTCAAAAATTCTACTTCTTAGTATTAGACCAAGAAAAATTCTTGCACATGTGTACAAAATTGTTTGTGATAGCAGAAAACTGGAAACAATTTTTAGGTTTATGTCCTTCCAAATGAAAATCACTTTAAAAAGTGATACTGTATCCATGCTATGGAATAGTGCATACCTGTCAAGTTCTCAAAGACATAATGTTGCTGTAGAGGTAGCAGATGGTAGTATGATACAATAAAATACTACACAAAATCCACATCTTAAAACATTAGCATATATGCATGTATGTATATTCGCAAAATTGATGGAAAGAGAATGGAAGGATACAGACCAATCTAATAGCAGTGGTTACCTTCATTGTTGGGGTGGGAAATGGACCAGCATTGCAGGGAGTGGACAAAGGGAATTTGAGCCTTATTTGTAATGCAAAATGAATGCTTACTTCCTCCTTTTCTCCCTGTCTTCCTCCTGGTTCAGTTTCAAATCTCATTCTACCATGATCATATCTGATTGGCAGACTCTAACCCATATCCAGAAACCTGACTACAAGGAAGTCTAGAAATGTCAGTTTTAGCTTTCTACCCTCCCCTTGCTATGATAGAAAAGGGTTGGGCTGCATGCTGAGCTCTCAATACACACAATAATAATTCAGGCAATAAATACTTTGGCCATATTTCCAAATAAAATCAGGTTAAAGGGAAATGATAGAATTGTGAATCACGTGAATTTTTATATAACTTCTTCCTCTATGAAGTCAACTGTAATCTGAAACTGCAATGGTATAAGCACACAAGAGAAAGAAGTCATGCAAAAGATCTTGAACTTTTATGAACTCTGTCATTTCTGTTATCCTCCCCAGGGTGCTACTCCTCTATCTAACCTGTTGAAAGACAGCTCCATGAAAGAAGCATCTATTTGGCGCTATTATAAGTGAATTGTTTTCATAATTCATTTAAGTTATTTAAAAATGTATCTAGAAATGCAACTGATTTTTGTGCAACAGCTTTGTATCCTGCCACTTTCTTGAAATCATTTGTTACCCCTAGCAGTTTTTTGGTGGAATCTTTTGGGATAAAAGATAAAATTATATCATCTGTGAACAGAGATCATGTGACTTCTTCCTTTCCAATTTGAATGCCTTCAGTTTAATTTAATTTTTGTCTAATTGCTCTGACTAGAACTCCCAGTATTATGTTGAATAATAATGGTGAGAGTGGGTATCCTTGTCTTATTCTTTATCTTAGATGAAAAGCCTTCAGTCTTTTCCTATTGAGTATGATGGTCTACGGCCATACCACCCTGAACGCGCCCGATCTCGTCTGATCTCAGAAGCTAAGAAGGGATGGGCCTGTTTAGTACTTGGATGGGAGTATGATGTTAGCTGTGGGCTTTTCATATATGGATTTTATTATATTGTTTATTATATATGTTGAAGGTAGTTTTCTTCTCTTCCTAGTTTGTTCAGTGTTATTATCATAAAAGGGCATTGAATTTTGTCAAATGCTTTTTCTGAACTGATTGAGATGATAATGTGATTTTGTCCTTCAATTTGTTAATGTGGTGTATTTCATTGATTGATTTTTATATGGTGAACCATCGTTGCATTCCAGGTATAAGTGCCACTTAGTCATGGTGCATGAGCCTTTTAATGTGCTGTTGAATTCAGTTTACCGGTATTTTGTTGAGGATTTTTGCACTGATATTCATCAAGAATGTTAGTCTGTAATTTTCTTTTCTTGTTTTTAATATCTTTGTCCACGGTGTCAGAGTAATACTAGCCTAATATAATGAGTTTGGAAGTGTTACCTCCTCTTCAATTCTTTAGAAGAGTTTGAGAAGGATTGATAAGTTTTAAAGAATGTATAGTAGAATTCTTCAGTGAAGCCATTGGTCCTGGGTTTGTTTGTTTGTTTGGAGGTTTGGAGGTTTTTGACTAGTGCTTCAATCTCCTTACTAATTATAAGCCTGTCCAGGTATTTTATTTCTTCAGGATTCAGTCTTGGTAGGTTGTGTCTAGCAATTTATCCATTTCTGCTAGGTTATACAACTTACTGGGTGTAATTGTTCATAGTAGTCTTTTGTAATCCTTTTAACTTTTGTGATATCCATTGCAATGCCTTCTCTTTCATTTCTAGTTGTATCTATTTGAGTCTTTTCTTTTTTCTTAGTCAACTAATCATTTGTCAATTTTGTTGATCTTAAAAAAACTCAGTTTCATTGGTTTTTCTATTGTTTTGCTATTCTCTATCTCATTTATCTCTACTTTAATCTTATTATCTCCTTTCTTCTAACTTAGGTTTAGTTTGTTCTTTTTCTAGTTTCATGAGGTGGAAGTTTAGGTTATTAACTTGAACTCTTTTTTTTAATGTAAACATTTATCACTATAAACTCCCTTCTTAGTAGAGCTTTTGCTGCATCCTATAAGTTTTGGCATGTTGTATTTTCATTTTTATTTTGCTCCAGATATTTTCTAAATTCTCTTCTGATTTCTTCTTTGATCTATTGGTTGTTTGAGAGTGTATTGCCAAATTTCCACATTTATAGATTTTTCTGTTTTCCTTCTGCTATTGATTAATTTTATTTCATTGTGGTAAGAGAAAAATACTTTGTATAATTTTATGTCTTTATTTCTGTGGATGTTTGCTTCATATGGGTTCTCCACTGCTAGGTGGATATACATGAATAATTGTTATATCTTCCTGGTGAATCGGCCCTTTACTCTTTATATAACGTCCTTCCTCATCTCTTGTGAGTTTTTTCTTAAAGTCTATTTTGTCTAGTGTAAGTATGGCCACCTCTACTCTCTCTAGGTTCTCAGTATATGGAATATCTTTTCCCACTCTTTTAGCCTATGTGTGTTCTTAGATCTAAAGTGAGTCTCTTGTAGACAGCATATGGTGGGATCTTGTTTTTTATCCATTAAGCCTGTCTATGTCTTTTAATCAGTGCATTTAATCTGCTTACATTTAAAGTAATTACTGATAGGGAAGGATATACTATTACCATTTTGTTAAATCATTTTCTGTCTGTCTTATAGCTTTTTTGTGCTTCTTTTCATCTCTTGCTTATTTCCTTTGCATTCTGTTGATTTGTTGTTGTTGTTAACCCAAAATATCTGAGACAGGTCTCAGTCAATTTAGAAAGTTTATGTTGCCAAGGTTAAGGATGTGCCTGTGACACAGCCTCAGGAGGTCCTAATGACATGTGCCCAAGGCGTTCAGGGTAAAACTTGCTTTTATACATTTCAGGGAGACATGAGACATCAATCAATATGTATAAGATGTACATTGGTTCATTCCACTAGGGCAGGACAACTAGAAGTGGGAGCTTCTAGGTCACATGTAGGTAAGAGACAAAAGGTTGCATTCTTTTGAGTCCTTGATCAGCCTTCCACTGAATATCCAATTTAGTCTGGCTCAGTGAATCTGCATTTTTACGTAAACAATAGGGCAGAGGAAGCAATCAGATATGCATTTGCCTCAGGTGAGCCTTGGAGGGATGACTTTGAGTTCTGTCTGTCCTTTGTCCATAAGGAATTTCCTTATGGGCAAATTGTGAGAGAGGTATGTAGCTTCTTATCTTTGTAGCTATCTTATTTAGAAATAAAATAGGAGGTAGGTTTGCCTGACATAATTCCTAGCTTGACTTTTCCCTTGGCTTAGTGATTTTTGGGGTCTTAAGATTTATTTTCCTTTCACATTGTAGTGTCATGTTTGAGTCCCTTCTCATTACCTTTTGTGTATACTCTATAAATATTTTCTTTGTGGTTACCAATGCAATTACATAAAACATCTTAAAGTTATAACAATCTATTTTACATTGATAAACTCATTTGCATATATGATCATGTAAAGAAACATTACTGCATTACATTTCTATCCCCTTTTATGTTGTGGATGATACAAAATACCTTTTTATATTATGTATCCATTAACGTATTTATAACTATATTTTTGCTTGCTAAAAATTATTCTATACCAGTGATAAAAACTTCAGCGAAATTAAATTTGAAGGAGTTTAATTGAGCAATGAACAATTCATGAATTGGGCAGCTTTCAGAATCATAGCAGGTTCACAGAGACTCCAGTGCAGCCATGTGGTGGAAGAAGATTTATAGACAAAAAAAAAAAAAAGGAAATGATGTACAGAAATCAGCAGTGAGGTACAGAGTGACTGGATTTGTTACAGCTCAGCGTATGCCTTATTTGAACACAGTTTGAACACTCAGTAGTATATGAATGGCTGAAGTATGGCCACTGGGATTGGCCAAGACTTAGCTATTGTTACAACTGCATACTACTAACTTAGGTTTACAATTGTGTCTGTCTATTAAGCTAGGTTATAGTTCATCCACAAGGACTCAAATGTAAAAGTACAGAGTCCTTCTCAGGCTATATTTAGTTTGCTTTCACAGCAGATTTATAAGTTATTTACTCAACTGTATAATAATACTATGGGATTCTATATATTTACCATTACCAGGGAATTTAACATTTTCACAGGGCTTTTTGCAGCTGTTTATCACTGTTTTTTATCAATTTGTAGGACTTCCTTTTGCATTTTTATAGGGCAAGGCAAGTGGTTACGGATTCCCTCAGCTTTTGTTTATCTGAGAAGTTCTTTATTTCTTCTTCAGTTTTGAAGGACAGCTTTGCCAGACATAGTATTTTTAGTTGGCAGGGTTTTTTTCTTTTGGTACATTGAATATATTACCCCACTCTCTTTTAGTTTGCAAGATTTCTGCTGGGAAATCTGCTGATAATATTGGTGCTCCCTTGTACATCATGAGTACTTTTCTCCTGATGCTTTCAAAATTCTCTCTTTATCTGTGACTTTTGAAAATTTGATTGTGATGCATGTCAGTGTAGATTTATTCTGTTTGGAGTTCTTTGAGCTTCTTGAATTTGCACATTCATTTCTCTCATAGATTTGGAAAACAGGGGGCCACTATTTTTTCAAATAGATTCTCTACCCCTGTTTCTTTTTCTTATCCTTTTGGAACTCCCATAATGCACATGTTATTCTACCTGATGGTGTCTCAGAAATCTTTTAGACTCTCTTCATTGTTCTTTTGTTGTTGTTGTTGTTGTTCTTCTGCCTTTTACAAGTTTTCTATCTTCAAGTTTGTTGATTGTTTCTTCTGCCTAGTCAAACCTGCTGTTGAGACCATCTAGTAACTTTTTCAATTCAATTATTGTATTCCAGGATTTCTGTTTTATTCTTCTTCTTAAATTCTCTTTATTGATATTTTCACATTGTTCATGCATTTCTTTTCTAAGTTTGTTTGTTGTCAGTCTGTGCTCTCTTTTTATTCATTGAGCATCCTGAAGATAGCAATTTTGAATTGTCTGGCAATTTACATATCTCTGTTTCTTTAAAGTCAGTTTCTGGAGATTTCACTTGTTCCTTTAAAAGTGTCATGGTTCTCTGTCTTTGCATGTTTTGTTGTTTTGTTGTTGGGGTTTCAGCATTTTAAGAATCAGCCAACTCTCCTATGATCTGGTTTTATACATACAGGAATTTCTCCAGTCAGCCAGGCTAGAAATTCTGGAAACTTCTCAAACATTTTCTGGGTATAAGTCTTTCCTCGGCTTGTGGGTATAATCTGTTTGAAGAGGTTTCCCAACATCTATTCAGGAGCTCTCCCTAGTGTTTGTCTGTGATACTGCAGCAGCGCTAGTGCTGTAGTAAATAGTGGTAATGGAGCTCCACCCAGTGTCTATCTTTGGTACTACTGACTCTGGTGCATAGTTGATCATTGTTCTTGGCAATCCTTAGGTGCCCTATTCCAGTCAGTGCAGTGTTAGGCATACAAAAGTCCCTTGGGCAGCATCTCTAAAAATCAGGAGGTCTGATGCCCCTTCCACTCCTTTCTCATCTCAAGGAGAAGACAGGAATTGAGGGTTTACTCCCAATCACATGTTGGAGTGGGAGGGATGTTTTGGTGAGAAAGAATGGAGAATGCCACAGGTTTTTCTACTGGGCTTCAATGTGGTTGGCTTCATGATCAGTATAAGAACCTTTTAATTGACTTTTGGTTTTCTTGCAGAGGCATTTGGTCTGATTGTTATTGCTAATTTTGTATCCCATGGGAGAAGAAGAGACTAAGGCTTTCTGTCCTGCCCTGTTCCTGATGTTTCTCCTCTTTTATAATCAGAAACACAGTAATATGCATTTTAAAAAAACAAAGAAACACACACACTTTTTCTTTCTCATGATCATCTTCCACTACTTTTGACACCAATGGTTTGAGTTTGATTTCTTTTTCAAGACAAAAAGTTATGTTACCAATTACGTGTTTCTGTCTTGTTCTTCACATCTGAAGTCATTTTGCTTCTGTTGAGGGCAGCTCGATTTTTCCCTCCCACTCCTCACCCCTGCACCAGGGGACGATCAGGCTGTTAGGACTTCAAGATGGAAGGTTTTCAGGTGCTCAACATTAACCCCACTGCCAAAGGCCATGGGTGGGTGGTGGGAGGGCATATTTGGAGCAGAACTCTATGCAGAGGCATGGTCTGAACCCTACAGATACCTATGTCACCTTCCCTGTCAGGAGATACCCAGTGCTATCCAGCTGAGTTCCCAATTCCTAGCTTCAAAGGCCACCCAAGAGTCATTAAGTAGATCAAATAGTCAGTGAGATGGTATGAGCTAGGATCACTATGAGACTGCCTCCCCTCAAGGATACTCATGGATCCCCCTGTTACCCACAGGTCTACTCTGCTACTATCATTTAAGGTCACTAGGACAGATCCACTGCAATCTGGGAATTCATGCCTACTTGGTCATTGTGAATTTGACCTTTCTGAATCAAAATCCCCGTTCATAGTTAGACATTTTGTGTTCCTATTTTGAGTTTACATAGTTTGATGATTAATTTTAGGTATTAACTTGACTGAGCCAAAGGATGCCCAGAGAGCTGGTAAACATTATTTCTGGGTATATGTGTGAGGGTATTTCCAGAAGAGTTTCATATTTGAACTGATGAACCAAGTAAAGCAGATCCAATCCACTGAGGGCCTGAATCATCAGAAAGGTGGAAGGAGGAAAAAATCACCCTCTGCTTGAGCTGAGACATCCATCTTCTCCTGTCAGTGCTCCTGGTTCTCGAGTTTTTGGATTCAGGTTAGGACTTACATCATCACCCCACTTCCAACTGGTTCTCAGGCCTTTGAACCCAGACTGAATTACACACTGGCTTTCCTGGTTCTCTAGCTTGCAGACAATAGATTGTAGGAATTCTCAGCCTCCATAACTATGTGAGCCTATTCCTATGATAAATCTCCTCTTATATTTATCTCTATTTATCTATCTATATATCTATAGATATATATCATATTGGTTCTGTTTTTCTGGAGAACCCTGATGAATACAAATATTATAGTATCCTAGTACCAGAGCAGTGAGCTCCTTGCAAACTAGAGTCAGAAGGCTGTGTTGTCACTGGCAGACATCTCCAGGGGTATCAAGAATACCTCTGTTAGAGACCAGAGATCTAGCGACTGAAGTAGCACGGCCAAGCTGTGTGGGGTGCGCCTGAGCGGGGAAGCCTGCAAACAGGTTGAGGTCTTCCTTCCTTTTCCAGGAGGCTGAGGAATTCCTCTACAGATTCTTGCCACAGAAAATCATATACCTGAATCAGCTCTTGCGAGAGGGCTCCCTCAATGTGGCTGACCTGACTTCCCTCCGGGCCCCACTGGACATCGCCAACCCAGACCCTCCACCCAAGGATGATGAGATGGAAACAGATAAGTAGGAGAAGAAAGAAGTCCCTAAGTGTGGATTTCTCCCTGGGAATGAGAAAGTCCTGTCCCTGCTTGCCCTGATTAAGCCAGAAGTCTGGACTCTCAAAGAGAAATTCATTCTGTTGATTACATGGATCCAGCACCTAATCCCCAAGATTGAAGTTGGAAATGATTTTGGGGTAGCAATCCAGGAGAAGGTGCTGGAGAGGGTGAATGCCATCAAGACCAAAGTGGAAGCATTCCAGACAACCATTTCCAAGTACTTCTCAGAACATGGGGATGCTGTGGCCGAGGCCTCCGAGGAGACTCATGTAATGGATTACTGGGCCTTGGTGCATGGGCGAGATGAGGCAGCCTATGGGGAGCTCAGGGCCATGGTGCTGGACCTGAGGGCCTTCTATGCTGAGCTTTATCATATCATCAACAGCAACCTGGAGAAAATTGTCAACCCAAAGGGTGAAGAGAAGCCATCTATGTACTGAACCCAGGACTAGAAGGAAAATAAATGATCTATATGTTGTGTAGGAAAAAAAAAAAATAAGAATATCCCTGTTAGTGACAAGGAATTGTTAATTGGGCAGCTACAGAATGTAGCACCCTCTGGAAGCCTAGGCCCAGATAGGAAGAGCAGGAGGACAGGCACACTGAGGAACAAGAGATATTGAGTTTACAAATGAGAACACATGAGGCATTGAGCCCTGACAGGGAGGCACTTGTAAGGTGAAAACTGCAACATACATTCAGGTGGGCACCCAGTGCGAATAGTAAGCCTATCGGCTGCCTGTGGTGCTTCTAGTCCCTGTCTGAGCTTAGCACCTTAACTAGCTGCATATTAGCCCTGGAGGTTGCCAAGACCACAGAAAGGAAGCTGTGTTGAAGAAAGGGAGAATTAACACAGACTTTCTGAGGAGCTTCTGTCTGTTGCCTGGAACAGTCAAGACATCTGAAGGTGGTCATCTTAATGTCCCCTGCCAGCAAGGAAGGGCTACTATCCAGCAGCTAGTGAGGCAGGCCAACTGCAGGACCTGGGCAGGAATAACTGAGCCCAACATGTTTGTGCTCAACCAGAAGAAAACACATCAGCTCAAGAAGGGGCTGCTGCAGAAGTAGAGTCACTGTGGCCGGCACCCCTTCTGTCCATGAAACATTTGAGAGGAAGGGCTCACTTGTGGTACAGACTAGACTAAAAGCTCTACTGCCTGCTATTAAGTTCCCAGAAAGCAGAGACTGTGTGTGTGCGTGTGTGTGGGGGGGTGTGTGTGTGTGTGTTTAACCACTGTGCCTGCAGTCCCAAGACAGTATCTGAAACATGATAGATACTCAGAAAATATTAGTTGTCCTGCGGGAGAAACAAATGGAGTGGAAAACTACAGGGTAGAAAATCTGCACGTGAGCATGGACCATGTCTTACTTACCTCTATTCTGTGTGATCCAGATTCCAGGCCTTTCTGAGTATGTGACTTTAGATAATTTACAACTTCTCAGAACTTTTTTTTTTTTTTTGGTTTTCATTTTATTTAGTTTTGTTTTCATCTGAAAGGTGAAGATTATACTTACCTGGTTCTTGAAAAGATTAAATGAGATAATACATATTGAAGTGATTTGTAAACTGTGAAGTCCTATAATAAATGTTAGCCTTTGCTGTTTTTTTGATGATGGTGATGACAAAGATAACAATGATAATGACGGGTTTCTTTTAGAAAAAATGGTTTGAAATGGTGAGTGAACTTTACAGATGTTCAGCTGTGGAACAGGGGTATCTGTGCTGACAGGAAAAAAAAGGGTGCACAGAAGAGAGGCCCCAAAGCAGGATTTTGCTCACATGGCTTGTGTAATTAGTTATCCTTTATGTGTGTTAGTTTTGAACTGCAGATGAGAGAAGTCCATCTAAGGCAAGGACTGTCTTTTGCTTTTTTTTTCCCCACACACACACTACATAGTATATTGTTTATAGCAAGCAGTAAACATTTGTTGGGGGAAAAAATGAATGAATGATTTGATGAAGGGTGACAGAGCTACAGCAGCTAGAGAGAAACAAGAATATTAGTTGAGCAGAGATTGTTCTCTGGAAGTAATTTGTTCAGGCAGAATCAAAACTCATCTTGACACTTCCTGATTTTAAAACTCTGAGGCTCTTCATCGCTCAAAAATAAAACCCAAGCACATTAGTAGGGCATAGAAAGTCCTTCATAAGCTGGATCCAACCTTTCTCTCTGGTCTCATCTCCCATTACACCATCTCCCCAAACCCCAGTTCTTCCACAGTTGTCTTAACTCATCCTATGTTCTAATGGTGCTGAACTTCTTAGAGTCCCTGAGATATGCTAGGTCTTTTCATTAGCTGTTTCCTCTCCCTGGAAAAGTTCTATGCATCTTTCAGGGTATAGCATCAATGCTTCTTGCTGTGAAAGTGTTCCCTGATGTCCCCAGGCATTTATTCATAGAACAAGTATTTCCTTTGCACCCACTATGAATTAGACCCTGTTCTAGGTCCTGGACATAGCAGTGAACAAATCAGACTAAGTCTCTGCCCTCATGGAGTATTTATTCTAATGGAGGGGACTAAAAATGAAAGAAAGACAATATATACTATGTTAGGGAATGGCAAAAATGAAGAGGATGGAAATCTGGGGAAGAGGATGAGGGAGCCATCTTATTTATGTAAACTATGATGTATCAGCAGAATAGACTAGGTTATGTTGCAATAACAAACAGTTCTCTAAAATCTAAGTAGTTTATAACAACAAAGATTTGCCTCTAGCTCATGCTTCATGACCACTGAAGGTCAGCTGAGGCTTAGCCCCACTCCAGAAATAGGCCTGGGCAAACATTTCTAGTTGCCCCAGCAGAGACTAAAGAAAATGAAGCAAAGCATGCACCAGCTGTTAAAGGTTTTACCTGAAAATGGCACATCACATCTGCTCACATTTCTTTAGCCAAAATGAGTCACATGGCCACACCTGCATTCAATAGGACATGGAAGAGCAATTCTACTATTTGCCTGAGAGGCAAGAGAACAAAACATGTATGAATAGCCCTAATGATTGCTATACACATAATCAAGGAAGTCCTTTCTGATAAAGAGACATTTGAACAGAAACCTCAAGAGAGTGAGGAGCTAGCTGGTAGATAGAGGATGGGACTCATTTCTCTGGCTTCCCATCCCAAACAGCTTAGGGTCATCCTTGACGCTTTCTCTGCCTTTCACAACCCACATACAACCCATCAGCAAATCCCATTGGCTAGACCTTTATAATGGTCCCGATTTGACCACTGCTCACTGCCTCCTCCTCCACCTCTTGTCCAAGCCTCATCATCTCCCTCTGGGTGACTGCAGGAACTTCTCGCTGCTTCTGCTTGTACCCCCTGCTGGCTCTCTCCCCACCACAGCCAGGGGATCCTTTTCAAATTTCGGTCAGATCATGATGCTTCCCTGCCCAAACCCTCCTATGGCTTCCCATCTTTCTCAGAGTAAAAGCCACAGTCCTCACGGGGCCTCACACAGTCCATACCCCACCTGCCCAGCCCCAACTCTAAAATCTCATTGACCTCATCCACTGCTCTCTCTCTCACACTCACTCTGCTCCAGCCACGCTGGCCTCTGTGGTTTATTCGTTCAGTTTGGTCAATAAGTATTTGAGTGCCTATTCTGTGCTAGGCACCACTATCAGGACTAGAAATATAATGGTGAATATATAACCAAAAACACACACCTATGCCATATTGTAATTAGTCTACTTAAACCACTGTCTCCCACATGACACTATTACATCTGTTTTCATCTATGTATCTTTGTGCCTAGCACTATGCTTGGCAAGTAAGTGATCAATACGTGTTGGAGTGGAGAATGAAAAGATGGAGATGGATGGATGGATGGATAGATAGATAGATAGACAGATAGATAGATAGATAGATACAGACAGACTTCACCTTTGCTGGAACTGAGGCATGTGCTGTGAGATTCTCCCAGGTAGTATATAACAGCCTCTAACAGCTGCATGGAAAATCTGGTAGCAGAGGCCCAGGATTTCTGGCTTCAATCATCATTTTTAGGGAGATTATAAAAATGAACAGAAGACTTTCTTACTTGAAAAACATAGATTCCAAGTCTGAAACAATTTAATCTTCCTACATGAGTCAACCCTTGGAAAGAAACAGATTCAGGTGGTAAACCGCAGGCCATTTACATACCCCATGGTTTGACTTTTACTTTAAGGACAGGAAAGATGGATTGATGAGGTCATAAATAAAAGTAATATATTACCCATAATATTAGAGGAGAATGTACTAGGGTTCTTTAAGGCTCTGTTTAAGCTAGTAAATTTTCTGCCTAAAGTGTGTGGTATAAAATCCTCAGATGTGAATACACAGTTTTTCCACTTCCACCCATGTCGATTTCAGAGATTTCAAATTAATAGAGTGTGTTCCTCAATCAAGTTCATCTAAAATGCAGGTTGTAACTTTTGCTGCTAAGAGAAATGCTAATATTTAATGTAAATGAGAAAAACAGTTCATCCAGAAGATATCAGAAAGATCTTTAGTACATTCCTTCACAAAGATGATTCCTTTCCTTTTCGGAAAAATAAAATTACTCCCCTCTGATTGGAAACAAGACAGCCATGTGGTTTTGTTGCATTTCATAGGGATGAGGTTCATGGTTTGCTCTCCTGTCATCTGCAGCCACATCATTGGGAAGTTTGCCCAACTAATTCAAGTTGAAGAGAAAAGAGACAGAGTGGTTAGCAGGAATGTGAAGAGATCACCGGCTGAGTAAGGAAGTCCTGGATCCCCAGGCATGTAGACAGAGAATTCACGGCCATAATAACTACAAGTGTTGTCAGTGATCAGCATGCAGCTCAGAGAATTGAGCCTATTCTAGACTTTCAAGAATTCCGCTAAGTAAGGAAATTCTACATTTTCCTAAAACAGTGTGTATCTAATAAATAATAAAACAGCATCCACAGACAATTTGTATTTCTCCAGACACATACGGACGTGTTTCTATAATTACATTATATTATGTATAAACTCCATCTGTCTCTCACAACTGAAGCTCCTGATTAGAAGGGGTCATGTTGTCACTTTTTAAACATAATTAATGGCATTTATATGAGATTGAGTACTTGATGGTAGATTAATATATGCGTATTCAATGAATGAATGAATGAATGAATGAGTGAACACATAGCATTGCCATTGTGAGGGGAGTGACAAGGGTTAAAACTTACTACAGTTCCTTGATTTGTCCTCTTTAGTGGATGACTAACAGTTCAGGCATCGTAGAAGCCTATTTATTTTGGTTTTGAAGTATCAACAATATACAAAACCCTGGAAATGATTTTTACTTGCTGTGAAAAGAGCAAAATAAGGAAAGAAATATTTTGGATTTCTAAGTTTCTGAAAGGCCACCATCAGCAGTAGGGTCTGTCAGTAAATTCCAGATGAGGTGGAAAACTAAATTAAGTGATAATTTCAGGTTAGAAGACCAAATTGGGTCCCAGAACAAAGTCATAGAATAGGAATTAAAAAGCAGACTTAAAAGAGATGAAACCACGTATGTGCACAGCATACAAATGAACAGCCTAAAAGGTTGAGGCCCCTTTTCTGTGTACCTCTCAGAAAATGAGCCTTTCAATAAAACGTTTATTTTCACGAGAATTTTGTCCCTGTAGTGATCTGCAAAACTGGCTAATATCAACTTGGCAATGTACATTATATATGTGAACAAATAAAATTTTCTCACTAGCTGACACAGACCCCATTGAACCAACTGGCTGTGTGCCTCACTACCCCATGTTCTGGAAAGAGTTAAATCGCCCATATTACACATAGGCTCAGTGTGAACACTGCATTCACATATGTCTGAATCTGGCTAAGAGGAGGACAGCCCTGAAGTTACATGAGAATGAGAATTAAAGATACCAGACACCAGACACCAGAGTAAACACAATGTTCACAAACACGAACAAGCAGAAGACACAAAGTGTAGAAACCCTCAACCCTCAATTCTAGAAATGAATTTCACCCACTTGGGTCTCTCCCAGGATTTCCACAGGTGTTTGCTGATGGGCGCAGTTGCACCAGGCTTCACACACAGGCATCCCCGGTGTAAGTGGTTCCTCTGGATTAGGTAACGAGGCAGAGAACTCTGAAGCTGGCTAGTCTAGGAGTTCACAGACCTGGGTTTTGGTTTCTCATTCACTTCTTACTAGCTGGTTGACTGTATCTTCTCTCTTTAGTTCTTTTATTTTTGGGTTGAAGACATAAATGCCTGCCTAACTCATTTTTTGTAGGAAAATAAATGAGGAAATGCATGTGAATATCCTATAGAGATATGAAGTCCTTGAGGTGGACAATGGCAGGATTTTTGAGATGAGGAGGGAAGAGATGGAGGATCAATGATAACCACTAAACCAGAACCTCATAGGTAGCTGTTAAAAAGTTACTGAATTGTATTAGTGTAACCAGGGGGCACCAGTCTTGGCAGGGATGGATTCATGCTAACAAAACTTACAAGAGATCGATGCTTGAATCAGAATGTCAATTTATTAATATATAGTGGAAGATATCTCTTTACAGTGATAGGAATGCTTGTATCTACTACCCAAGGAATCCTCTTACTTTATGACGATGGCCAGAAAGTAATAGTTTTAATGAGATGATTGGCTAGGATTCTTTGTTACATAGAGTAGAAAACAACTATGGTGGATTTAAGTAGAAAATGAATTCATTAAAATCATATTTACAATATTTGGAATCATGAATGGCTACAGAATCAAGTTCGAGAACTTAGCCAAGAGCAAGTCCCCACATCATGCCTCAGGACTGGTGTGGTGAAGACGCTGTGCTTCAGCCACTGGACATTAGGTACTGCAAGTGCACCAAAATGTGTGAGGAGTCTGCAATACTGTCTGGTCAGTACAGATGGTGAATGCCCACCACAGTCCACCCCCTTTTCTGACCAGCATTAACACTCTTCTTCATACTTTAAATGCTCCTGCCTAACAAAATACAATCAACCCTCCTAAAATTATGCAATTTCTCACCCCCTTCTCAAAAAGGCAACAACCCCAAATCTCATCAGATACTGCACCCAGCTTCATGTCCTAGATCTCTCAATGAGCCCCTTTTCTCTTCCTATAAGGGTATTCATATTCTTTTCTTTAATTTTTGAAATTATGAACTAATAAAAACATAAAATAAAATTATAAACTGACAAATTATAGTTGCATATATTTATGAGACACAAAGTGATATGATTTATGAATACAGTGTGTAATAGTTAAACCAAGCTAATTGACACATTCATTACCTCAAATACTTATCATTTTTGTGGTGAGACCATTGGGCATTTACTCTGAGTGATTTTGAAATGCACGATATATTTATTATTTACTAAGGTCACCATGCTATGCAATAGAGCTCAAAGAAAAACTTTATTCCTCCTGTCTAAATAAGGCTTTGTATCCTTTGGCTGTCATCTCATTCTCCCACCACCACCACCCCCACCCTTCCCTCTATAATCATCACTCTACTCTTTGGCTTATTTGACTTTGACTATTTTAGATTCCACATAGAAGTGATAACATGTGGTGTTTGTCTTTCTGTGCCTGGCTTATTTCACTTAGCATAATGTTCTCCAATCTATGTTGCCACATGTTGTTACAAATCACAAAATATATTTCTTTTTTAAAAGACTGAAAAATATTCCATTGTGTACACATGCCACATTTTTTTTACTCATTCATCTGTTCATGGACTCATAGATTGATTCCATGTCTTGGCTATTGTGAATAGTGCTGCAATAAACATTGGAGTGCAGATATCTCTTCAAGAAACTGATTTCAAATCTTTGGGGCGAATACCCAGAAGTGGGATAGCCAAATCATATAAAATTCTACTTTTAGTTTTTTGAGGACCCTTCATACAGATTTCCATAGGGGCTGTTATAATGTACATTCCTACCAACATCATACAAGTGTTCCCTTTTCTCCAAATCCTCACCAACACTTAGCAAGTAAATAAAAGTGTTTGATAAAAAGATAACATCTTTCATCGTTTTTATAATAGCTATTCCAACAAATGTGAAATGATATCTCACTGTGCTTTTAATTTTCCTAATGATTAGTGATGTTTAGCAGTTTTTCCTATATTTGTTAACCATTTGTAAGTCTTCTTGTTTTCACGTTCTACAATTTCTATAACATTCTATGTTTAAACTTGAAACTACTATTAACTCATTCTGTGTATAACAATGGGAGAAAAAGCGGAAAAATTATTAAAATATAAACATGACACTATAAGAAAACATAATTATATGTTGTTGCTGTTTTTTTCGTACAATTTGTCCCAAAGTATAATAGGTATTTATGGCTTTTCTCTACTATGCACTCCACCTTCTCTTTGCCATGGTGTTATGGAAACCTGCTTTCCTGAAAGATCTGATTCCTTGGTGGTCCTGTATATATGGCATTGATAAACTGTTTCTTTACCTTTTACCATTGAACATGGCAGTTCTAAGAGATGTTCATTGGGTTGATGCATCCTAGTAATATTGATCCTTGCCCCATTGTGTAGTAGCAACCGATTTCCTCTTTATAGTCAGGATCAATCACCCCAGCTAACATATTAATCCTCCTTTTTTACTTACTCTTCCAGTGATATGAGACACCTGCAATGACCATGTGGCAATCTCAGTTTTCAGTTCAAAGGAGCTATTGTGTTATTCTGTGTAAGCATTCTTGCTTTGGAGGTCAATCCTTCTAAACTAGAAAAGCCCAGACTTGTTGGGACAAGAAGCAAAAAATCGGTTAGTTGGTCAGTGGGCATAGTAGTGAGATTTATGAACATACATATTGTTCCATATTTATTTCTGCCTGGGATAAATGGCCAGAACATATATTGCATCCTGTAAGAAAGTACTACATCCTTGCAAAATGTTGCCCCCTGCTGCCAAAATAGCTGAGTCTTTGATAGATCTTTCTGCCTTTCTCTAAATCTGGCTACTTCTAAGCAATTAGATACATGGTAAAAATAAGTAAAACAAAACCACATGGAATTCAACCACTTAATCTTTTTTCTTTTGTTGTAAAATGAGTTCCTTGCTCCAAATCAAGGTTGTATGGGATATCATGATGGACAAAAAGACATTCAGTAAGACCATGGATGGGTGACAGAGAAACAATGGCAGATATGGAAAAATAAATCCAAATTTATTTAAACAATAGCTATTTAGTTTGTGTTTTTTTATCTGTTCTGCCAATCTGCATCTTTCAAGTGGAACATTTAAATCATTTACAGGCAACATTAGTATTGAGATGTGAGGTACTGTTCCAGTTATCATGTTGATTGTTACCTAGTGAATTTGTTATCTTCATTGTGTTATTTTTTATAATACATGTGAATTTTATGCTTTCAGGAGTTTCTATTCTGGTTTGTATTAACTTTTTGTTTCAAGATTTAGAGGTCCTTTTAGCATTTCTTATAGGGGTGGTCCAGTATTGATAAATTCCCTCAGCATTTGCTTGTCTGAAAAAGACTTTATTTCTCCTTCATTTCTGAAACTTAGTTTTGCTGGATTCAAAATTATTGGCTGAAAGTAATTCTGTTTAAGGAGACTAAAGATAGGACCCCAATCCCTTCGGGCTTATAAGATTTCTGCTGAGAAGCCTGCTGTTAGTCTGATAGGTTTTCCTTTATAGGTTACCTGATGTTTTTGTCTAACTCCTCTTAGAATTATTTCCTTTATGTTGACTTTAGGTAGCCTGATGACTATATGCCTTGATGATGTCCTTTTTGCAATGAGTCCCAGGAGTTCTTTGAGCTTCTTATGTTTGAATGTCTAAATCTCTAGCAGGGCCAGGAAATTTTCCTCCGTTATTCCCTCAAATAAGTTTTCCAAACTGTTTGCTTTTCCAAACTGCTTAAATAAATCCAAATTTGTTTAAACAGTAGCTATTTAGTTTGTACTAAAGAACAAAGAACACTTATAATTATTACATTTGGCTGTTTTATATAATCCCATATTTCTTGGATTTTTTTCATTTTTTTCCTTTATTTTTGTCTGATTGAGTTAAATCAAAAGCCTTGTCTTTAAGTTCTGAAATTCTTTCTTCTATTTGGTCTAGTCTATTGTTAAAAACTTTCCACTGCATTTTGTAGCTCCCTAAATATATATTTCATTTCCAGATGTTCTGATTGGTTTTTCTTTAAAATATCTATCTGTTTAGAAAAATTTTCATTCATATCCTGAATCTTTTTTTAATTTCTTTATATTAGTTTTCACCTTTCTCTTGTATCTCCTTGAGTAACTTAATAATCTTTTGAATGTTTTATCTAGTATTTCAAGCATTTCTTCTTGTTTTGGATCCACTGCTGGAGGGTTAGTGTGATCTTTTTGAGGTTTTATAGAATCTTGTTTTTTCATAGTTCCAGAATTATTTTTCTGGCTCTTTCTCATTTGGTGGACTCTTTCTTCTCATTATTTTTAATTTGTTTTTTATTAGACTTTAATTTCTTTTTTTCCCCCTTGAAGATGTGACTTTAATGTTTATAGTTTATTGTCACCTAGCTTCAGCTCTGAGTGCTTTCAGTGATGAAGACTCTGAATGTGTTCCTTGGTTATAAAGAATCTTGGCTCATACCTGTAATCCCAACACTTTGGGAGACCAAGGCAGGTGGATTACCCGAGGTCAGGAGTTCAAGACGAGCCTGGCTAACATGGTGAAACCCTGTGTCTACTAAAAATACAAAAATTAGCTGAGCATGGTAGCACATACCTGTAATTCCAGCTACTTGGAAGGCTGAGGCAGGAGAATCACTTGAACCCAGAAGGCAGAGGTTGCAGTGAGCTGAGATTATGCCACTGCACTCCAGCCTGGGTGACAGAGTGAGACTCTGTTTCAAAAAAAAAAAATCTTTATGTGACAGCTTTCTCACATGCTGGTTGTAGCAGTGATGTGCTGGGTGTGTGAGCAGTTTCACATCTCCTGTGAGGCTGGAAAGGCAGAAATCTCAAGAAGCTTATTTCATACCCCAGTGGTGTGCACTTTAAAAAATTTTTTCCCTCTGTCTTTTATTAACTGGGTTGAACAATTCAGGCTTCGGGACAGTAGAAAGTGCCCATGGGTAAAAACTAGCTGTGGCTAAAGTAAATGGGTAAATGCAATACTCCAGTGGTTGGCAGAGGTCCCAGCCTTGACAGAGGTGGTTGGGGGAGTTCTCAGTTAAAAGCACTGAGATCTTTTCTGAGGGAAGGGAGGAAGCCACCACAGTTCTCCCTCCAGGCTAGCAGGAAAACAATCTGCTTCCCAGTCAAACTCCTGACACAGCGTCCTGGCTATTTTGATTGGACAGTCACCTCTTTTCCTCTCCAAGAATTCTGATGTTCTGCGTAGAGAGGGGTTGTGACTTTACCTCTTATGCAAGCCTGAACCTGGAGGGCACCCATCCTGTGGGGATGCAGTGTTCCAGAAAGGCTGTCTACAGATGCACCCAGGCAGAACTCCCATGGAAGAAGTCTGAGCTTTGTCTGCAGTGGTGGGTGAGGGGGAGAAGTCCCGTTCTCCAATACCCTTTTCAAGCACCAGGGCTGCCTGACTGTTGGGTTAAAGGCACACACCTTCCTCACTGATCCCAACACTGTACCTGTGTCTCTGCTGAAAGAAACTTCACATGAGTGGAAAGTTCAGGGACTCAAGGCCTGTACTTTGGTTTCTTTTGTCCCCTATGGTGCTCCCTTAATGTGGTACACTCCCCCTTACCCTAGGAATGGCAGTCCCTCAGGGCCAGACTACTGTGAATCCTGCTGCTTTTCTGGGTTTAGTTATCCAGTGGAGCTTCCAGACTCCAGGCTGGTGCTGGAGAATGTTTGCAAGGGATCTAGTGATGTGACCTGTCCTCTAGTCTTCCAGCGGTGGGTACCAGCAGCAGTTGATGAGAGTGATAGGTGAGTGACGCAGACTCTGATATTTCCTTGCTTATAAATAGCTTTGGTGTGTTAGCTTTCTCAAATGCCAGCTGCAACAGTAATGTGCTGGACACGTGAACCAACTCAAGACCTCCTGGTTACCCAGGGTGATGCAGGCAATGACGACAGCTGAAGTTACGCAAAAGTTTTCTCTTTCCTGAGTGCTATGTTATTGTGCCTGCAGATGTTGTAATGGGCTGTACCAGTTGGCCTCCAGCCAGGAAGTAGTGTTTGCGAAAGAGCACCATCTGCCGTGGTAGTGGTGGAGTTTGTGTTTGTTTTATGTTAGCCGGTGAAGGTACTCTGGTGTCTCAGGCAAGGGGTGGGGCCATGGAGCTCCCAAATGTGCCTGTCCATGGGGTTACATTATTAGGAGGCTGTGGGGAGGGGTGGAGGGGCAAAGCTGGCTTGAGTCTGGGTTAGATAAGTCAACATTCTGGCTCCCCACAAGTAGGCACAAGCTGCAGCCCCAAAGGGGGTCAGGCGGCAGTCCTCTAACTGCTAGGGTAATGTTCCAGAGAGGAGCGCAGCTGCCTCTGTTCCACAAAAAAATATCCACAGAAGGAGCAAGGGGTAGCAGGGTTCAGTAAGCCCCACTCAGCTCCCACGCACTTGGCAAGGCAGATTTCACACACAGTGTTCTGCTTACAGCAGCTAGCTGGGTTCCAGGCAGCCTGCACTCAGAACTCAAAATTGCCCCAGGCCATAAGCCTTCCCCATAAAGACAGAAACCGTAGCTGTCAGGCCATGCCCTCCTGGTCCACCCGTGACGTGGGGCATCCAGCTTTTACACCCATGATGATAGCACACTTCCCACTCGCCCCTTGGTTCTGGCCAACAGGGTTAGTACTCACCCAAGATTATTTCACAAATATTATTTGGGAGCATCTCTCAACCTGAGACTGCAGCTCAAGTTAGCTGGCAGACTTCCATGAGGTCACCTGTGAGGTAGGATCAGGAATGGCTTCCCTTTATCCTTACTGGAGTATGGGAGTGCACCTCCACCCCCAACCACTGTGTTTATGAGCCCATTGAACAAAATTTAGGATGGCTGAAAAAGGGGCTGACGACATGCACAAGTTAGGTCAGCTTCCTGTTCTTTGTTTCACAGCTAGAATGAGCAGATAATGCATAATTACCCCAAAAACTCAGTCCGGATGCTTACTTGGGGGTCCCACCATCATTCTCTAAGAGGGCCTACTAGCAAGCCAAGAGATATTTTTCAAAGTTGAATTACTCCTTTACTTGCTTCAAAACCTTAGGGGAATCCCCTGTAAAAACACCACTGCAACTTTCTACAGGCCTCAATGGACATCACAATCTGTCACAAATACTTTGGGCACTGTTACTCTGCCATTACATCCTTGACCAGTGACAATTCTCTTGTTCCAGGTTCCACTCAAAGTGCTTATCTTTCGACTAGTAATAGGTAGAAGCAGAATACCCAAACATGGTATATATTTACTATAAAATTCAAACATTTTCACCAAGTAGTTTCTTTTGTCCCATTGGTAGTAGTTACAAGATGTAGCAACTAGTCTTTGACTTTGAAGCTTATCCCAATGTGCCTCAGACTACTTATCCTCAAAAAACTTCTCTGAGGTATCAAGCCTAATGTTTTATAGGTTTTATCTCCAAACAGCTGGCATCCTCAGTCATAGCAACACATATTGGGTTACAGCAACTTTTTGCTCCCCCGATATCTATCTCATCTATGTCATGGGACTCCATGCTTTTCTATGAGATGATGAGATAATCAAGTTCCCTGTAAACTAACTTGTGGCACAAAGTCAGAAAATTGATGTAACTCAGAGGCAATACACTGAAGGTACGCTGTCTTCCCACTAAGTAAAAGCAGATTACCTGTGGTGTTTTCTGCTTTTGGGGGTAGAGATCAGTAGCTACATCCCACATGCCATGAGATGTCTATATGTGTCTCAGTAAAGACACCATATCTACAAGAGTAGTTGCAACTGGAATCGCTCCCTGATTGAGGTTACAATAACTTTCTGTCATTATCCAAACCTGTTCATTTTTAATACTGGCCAAAATGTCAAAAGGGTATGTGAAAGTACAGTCATCCATTGATATCTGTGAGGGATTGGTTCCAGAACCTCCCGCAGAGACCAAAATTCATGAATGTTCAAGTCCCTGATATAAAATGGCATAGTATTTGCATATAATGTATACACATCCTCCCATATACTTTAAATCATCTCTAGATTACTTATAATACCTAATACAATGTAAGTGCCATGTAAATAGTTGTTATACTGTGTTGTTTAGAGAATAATGACAAGAAAAAACATCTGTACATGTCTGGTACAGATGCAATTTTTTCTCGAATATTTTTGATTTGTGGCCAGTTGAATCCATGGATATAGAATCCACAGATATAGAGGGCTGACTGTATATCTTTTCAGGTCCATAATGATGGAATTTATGTCTTTAATTTTACCAAATACTATGGATTGAATTGTGTTCCCCCAAAATTCATATGTTAAAGCCCTAAACCCCAATGTGATTTCATTTGGAGATAGAGTCTTTAGCAGATTATTAAGGTTAAGTGAGGTCCTAAAAATAGAGTCCTAATGCTGTAGAACTGTGGCCTTATAAGAAAAGGAAGATTCTCTCTCTTTCTCTCTCTCTCTCTCTCTCTCTCTCTCCCTTTCTCTCTCCCCTTTCCTCTGTCTGGCTTTTTGTGGCTCTCTGTGTGTTTGTTTTTTAACCAGTAGATTGAATCCAGTGTTTCTGCCAAATGAAATGTATGGATCAATTCAGCTTGATCTAAAGTTATATTCTTTACTCTTTGGTTTAGTACCTCCACATCTATTTCCACAAGTATTCAAAATATTTGCTGATATAAACTGGTAACCTTTTGCAATTGTTTAGTTATGAAGTCTTTTCCTTCTGGGTTTGTCTTTGTAATTAGATTCCTGGTCACGCTGGGTTCTGACCCTGGTTTGAAGTGTAGAAATAATGAGAAGGAAAGAAGATGGGGTTTGAGGAGAATTGGTCAACCCTTTCCAGGTAATTAGCTTAGATAAATTCATTTTAAAGTTTCAAGCAAAATAGCCATAGCCTTATAAGGGTGTAAAGACAGCCTGCTTCCACTGACAAGAGAGTGTCAGTGGGGTTTTGCTGTGGAATGTACTCTAAATATGGGGGAACATATTCACTTCTTTACAGCGTGCTCGAACATTCCTTCATTCCAGCTTTCAGGGTTCCAGTCTTTCCCAAACAATGCCTGAATTCTCATACAAGAAACCTGGCAAAACTGTGACTTCAACTCATGTTATAATTCAAAAACCCTTTGGTGTCAAATTTTGAGGGCTTTTGTTTGTTCATTGATTTGGTTTGTTGGTTTATTCTTTTTGTTTTTATTCTTTTTTTTTGGTTCTAAATTACTGGCTTAAAGCATGGACTGAAGATCAGGAATTGGAACTTGTTAGTTTCTCTTTGTAAGTGTCCAGACCATGGGAAACAAGCCTCCCATTCCTAGTGCTGATTTTCGTACCATTCAGAGTTCTTGATTGCAAGCAACATAATCCAACTCTAGCTAATTGGAGCAAAGAAATAATTTATTAAAAAGTTATTTGGCAACTCTCCAACTTATCATGAGGGCTGGGAAACAAGGTTCAGGACTACTCAGGCAAGAACAATACCCCAAATCACACTTCAGAGGGGGCCCTGTGAGTTCACATGGGCAACACTGCTGAGCACTAGATGCTGGCACTTGTACCCTCCACACTGCTGTCCCTTTCTATGACATGCTGTCACTCTTGTCATGCCACTGCTTCCTGAGAAACTTGATTTTTCTGAAAATGCTACTGCTGCTCTGTCCCCAAAGAGAGTTCCCTGTGATGCTCATGAGTCGTAGATGCATCTGGTCTGCTGAGCCTAGATCATATACCTGGTCCCTAGCTGTAAAGGAGTCTGGAAAAGTGGGTGTCTGGTATTTTCAGCTCTTCAGGGAAAGACACCTTCATCAAATAGATGAATTTCTCCAATTCACCCCCAGAAAGGGGTTTCAGATCCTAGACAGCCAAAATGAATGTAAATGTTCACTACAGTAAGCAGCAAGGATAACAATAGCCAATAACAAAAGAGCAAGACGAGGCCGGGCACGGTGGCTCACGCCTGTAATCCCAGCACTTTGGAAGGCCTAGGTGGGCGGATAACGAGGTCAGGGCATGCAGACCATCCTGGCTAACACGATGAAACCCCGTCTCTGCTAAAAGAAATACAAAAAAATTAGCCGGCGTGGTGGCGGGCGCCTGTAGTCCCAGCTACTCGGGAGGTTGAGGCAGGAGAATGGTGTGAACCCGGGAGGCAGAGCTTGCAGTGAGCAGAGATCACGCCACTGCACTCCAGCCTGGGCGACAGAGCGAGACTCTGTCTCAAAAAAAAAAAAAAAAAAAAAGAACAAAGGAAAAAGGCAAGAGGATAATAATAGCCAATGACAGTGGTCTGTGATGTCTGAAGCATCCATCTCTACTCTCAGATTACTACAGTGAGGATCAGGGCATCTCCTGATGCCCTGGGAGGCCTTTCTCAAAGCACACTCTAGTTATTCCATTCTTGTTGCATCATGCGGCCTGGTGGCAGGGCTTTCTTGTTTAGACACAGCAGCTGGGCACTGCACAACTCCAGGGGCACCATTTCAGTTGTGCAGTGCAACGGCTTCATGTAGCAGAAAGAGCACTGGATGTGGAGGGATACAGACTGAGGTTTGAGCCCAAGCACTGGTGCTTGCAACCTGGGTGGATTTAGACACATCCTTTCATTACTTTATGCCTCAGGGGATCTCCTGCCCAATCCTCACTGTAGTAATCTGAGAGTAGAGATGGATGAACTTTGCAAGTTCATTCTGCCCAATGCTGGATGAAAACTACCCAGTGCTGCTCTTTGGACTTTCCATTTCCAGGCTTTATGCTATTCATCTGTCTTTAATGAAGCATCAATTACACTGGATTGCTTCTCACCTGGGGGCAACTATGCTGCCCTGGGAATATTTGGCAATGTTTTTGGTTGTCATAAGTGGCAGGGGTAAGTGCTACTGGCATCTAGTGAATAGAGGCCAGGGATACTGCTTCATATCCTGCAATGAATAGGAGAGCACCCTACATTACAGAATTATCCAGCCCCAAATGTCAGTGATGCTAAAGTTGAGAAATTCTGGGCTAGAAAGAAGCCCTTCTCTTCCGTTTTGGGCTTTGGAATGCAATCGATTCTTGTAGATGACTTCTACAGACAAGCAGTCTTACCTATCAAGTATTGATTTTATTTCTTCGACCTCCCAGGTTGCCTCAAGCTTGACCCTATGTCTTCCCTGCAATGATGTCTACTACATTCGGCCTTGGGGATGTCCTCTAGTTTCCTTGAATAGGATGTCAGCACAGATTAGTTCAACAGAGTAGGAAGTTGTCATCTTAAAAGTCCAGGAGGATTATCTGATCCAGCAGTTCTCAACTGGGTACAATATTGCTGCCAAGGGGAAAATTGTCAATGTCTGAAGACAATTTTAGTTGTCTTAAATTGGCGGGGGGCTGGGGTATGGTGCAGACCCTACTGCGTAGAGGCCAGGGATGCTGTTGAGCATACTACAATGCATAGGGCAACCCCACAATAAAGAATTATCTAGCCCAAAATGTCAGTGGTGTCAAGGTTGAGAAGTGCTAGTCTAGTCTTGCTGAGGTGCGACCTGGGAGAGATTCTGCATGTTAAGGGGGAATGGTAAACAGAGAACCAGGGGCTCAAAGTGCAGTACATGTACCAGAGGGGAAAAGCACACCTGGGCCTGCAGAGAGTATCCTCAGAAGGTCCCAGAGCCCTATAAGCTGAGGGGGATTGAAGGGGAGGAGAAGGCAGCAATACAAAAACTGCAAGAGTCCTAAAGGGTGCAGGAGAGCAGAAGTCAATCCTCACGGACCCAGTCACTTTCCCCAGTATGGAGAGCAGTGGGCTGGATGGAAGCATGGGAGAGGTAAGGTTCAGTAGAAGCCCAACTCTTTCCCTGGCAGGGCAGGAACCTCAGTTGCTGTCACCTGCCTCTCAGTGATGAGGGTCAGGCTGAAGTGATATCTGTGCTGTGGATTCCACATCCCTGTTCAGGTCAACTCACACTGATTTAATGAGCATCTGCTATGGGGGTTGCACAGACTGTGAGGGATTCAGAAATGAATGAGATGCATCCCCAAAGAGTTGGGATCCAGGAGAGAGATGGCAAGCATGCAGATGTCTCTCAAATACAATAGAAAGCATCATCCCAAAGGCACAAATCACCATGGAGCACCAGGAAGGGCAGGAAGAAGGCGGAAGGAATACATTTCCATCTAGAATAGGCTGAAAGGCAGAATTCTGCTAGGAAGGGAAGGTGTTACCTAAATTCCTGCCTGCATGCTAAGCACTCGGGTTAAAGAACCAGTGACCAAGCTTGTCTTCGGAAACACATATTCTGCTCTGAAAATAAGATGAAGTGTTATGCCGTTCTTGCATTGCTGTAAAGCAGGGGTGTCCAATCTTTCAGCTTCCCTAGGCCACACTGGAAGAAGAAGTATGTCTTGGGCCATACATAAAATACACTAACACTAACAATAGCTGATGTACTAAAGAAAAAAATGGCAAAAAAAAGAGTCTCATAATGTTGTAAGAAAGTTTAAGAATTTGTGTCAGGCTGCATTCAAATCTGTCCTGGGCTGCATGCAGTATCTGAACTGTAGGTTGGAAAAGCTTGCTGTAAAGAAGTACCAGAGGCTGGGTAATTTATAAAGAAGAGAGGTTTAGTTGGCTTATGGCTCTGCAGGCTTTACAGGAAGCATGGTGCTGGCATCTGCTCGGCTTCTGCTGAAACGTCAGGGAGCTCTCAGTCATGGCAGAAGGTGAAGGGAGAAGCCAGTGTCTCACATGGTGTGAGGACATCAAGCTGTGAAGAATCTGCCCCCACGACCCAAACACCTCCCACCAGGCCCCACCTCCAACACTGAGTGTTACATTTCAACATAAGATTTGGCAGGGACAAATATCCAAAATATATCAGATGAGGTGTTATGTTGTAGCCAGGAAACTGATACAAGCCAGAGGGAATCACTGATTTTCCTACTTCAATAAATGTGAATTCTAACATGAAAAGGTAAAGGGCTTCAACCTACATTCACAAAGTCCATATCAGTGGGAGGCCTTTCTCAAAGCACACTCTAGTTATTCCATTCTTGTTGCATCATGCGGCCTGGCGGCAGAGCTTTCTTGTTTAGGCACAGCAGCTGGGCACTGCACAACTCCAGGGGCGCCGTTTCAGTTGTGCAGTGCAACAGCTTCATCTAATGGAAAGAGCACTGGATGTGGAGGGATACAGACTGAGGTTTGAGCCCAAGCACTGGCGCTTGCAACCTGGGTGGATTTAGACACATCCTTTCATTACTTTATGCCTCAGTTTCTTCATCTGCAAAATGGAAATCTCGCCTACCTCTTGTAAGGGGCTCAAATAAGAGTAAGCATGTGCAAGTTCATTCTAAAATATATAGCGCTACAGAAATACAGGGTCTTACTATTATTTTTATCTACCAGAATACCTCCAGTGTTCACTGAAGGGCTCATAAATATTCTGAAGCCCTCCTTTCCATATTGATGCCACCCAGTGTTTCCAGATCTCACTAGCTTATGCCTTCAAATGGAATTACATTAACATCCATTGCATAACTGTAGGCTCTCTTTCCCCACACTGCATCCCACACAGTCTTCCCATCTATTTGGGATTCTTCCAGTGTATCTTACATGTGCTCAATGACAGTCCTTTATGTTGTTCCATCCAGCCTCCTCATCAGAATCTGCTGCCTGCAATGGGGCTTCCTTCCCCCATCACAGCTGCTGGGTCTTCAGGAGAATAGGACTCAGTGCCCTGGCATCTCCCTCTGCCTCCCTGGGCACTGCACCTCTCCATGGAGGCTGCACAGAGCCTCAGGATAACTGAGCTTTGTGGCATTGGTGCCCCTCTCCCCAGCTGTGCATTGTTCTTTATCATCTGGACCCTGAAGGAGAACTGTAAGGGCCCCAAGTTACACAAAGTGCCTTTGATCAAGCTTCCTTGGTTTCTGCCTGGAGACCCTCTTTTGGAGGATGAAACATGGTCCCTGGTGTGGGCTGGTCTGGGACCCGAACACCGACTACCTTTTGTGGTCCCTTCTTTCCACTTCTTTCCCCATAGATATAAATGGGGAACTTGCCAATCTCCAGCCTTTCCTTTTCCTCCTCAGCCAAGAAGGAAGTCTTCATCCTATCATCCTATGGCTGGGTGGGCATCCAGGGAGGCACTCTCTGTTTCCACAGGTTCAGTTACCATGCGGATTTGGCCAAGACCACCTGCTACATTTGATTTAGTGAAGTTATAAATAAAGGAACTGGAAAGGTTTAAATTTTGGAACCAATGTGGTCAACAATGACTTTGAGGATGGGAAGGTATTTCAATATATCTTGTTACAGTGGTTTGTCATCATGACTCACACTTAGCAAGCCTCCATTTAGCACCGCATCAGCATAATATTTTAATATAGCAAGCAAGTGGACTTTAGTCATTGTTCCAATGCTACATAAATAGATGCATCCTCGCTAGCTCAGAGATCAGTTTTTCCTGCTCTCATCAATCCTTGGGAGCTCATCTCAAAAGATGACATACACATTCTTCTTCCACGCCTCCCCCACACACCAAAAGTTCTGTTCAGGGTCCTGGCTCTAGAGGTTCATATTCAGTCTGACATGAGGACATGTCCCCAAGCTCTCCCAATAATGAGTCCCAGGCCTGAATGCCCTTAACAACACTGCGACCCACTTCTCCATAGTGAACATGGACTTTCTTTAGGGGTCCTGGTGGTCTTTTTAAAGGATACTCACTGGCACTTCTCTTAATGAAGAGATATGTACTGACAAAACACTTTGTGATCAGGAATTTTGCCACCAGTATTAGAGATAAACTGGACACACAGGGATGCACCCCCTCGAAATCTGCATGGTTCGCAATAACCTCCTAAGAGTCTAATTCAGGGGATGCTTCCTAATTATCCCACTCAATCTCTCTTCTACCTCTGGCAGGGTCACATCAGGGAAGCAGGAGAGAGTAGTGGAAATATACAAATTGAGTTCAAACCTTTGTTCTCATCTTACTTGCCATGGGACCCTGGGCAAGTTACCAGACTTCGCTGAGCCTAACTTTTCCTCTTCAGTACATTATGTAAAATGATGCATAAGATCTCTTATGCATTTCTGAGGATTATAACGTATACAAAGCCATCGGAATATAGTGGGTCTTCAATAACTAATAGTTATTCTTATTTACCAGTTTTATTTCTTTCTTTTTTTTTTTTTTTTTTTTTTTGAGATGGAGTCTTGCTCTATTGCCCAGGGGCTGGAGTGAAGTGGCATGATCTTAGCTCATTGCAACCTTGCCTCCTGGGTTCAAGTGATTTTCCTGCCTCAGCCTCCCAGCTAGCTGAGATTACAGGCACCTGCAACCACACTCGGCTAATTGTTTTGTATTTTAATACAGGCGGGGTTTCACCATGTTGGCCAGGCTGGTTTAGAACTCCTGACCTCAGGTGATCCGCCCGCCTCGGCCTCCCAAAGTGCTAGAATTACAGGCATGAGCCACCGCTCCTGGCCAGACCTCCTTATCTTAAGAGACACAAAAATATTAAAGTTAGGCCAGTTAGTAACCCTACAATGGCCTCTAAGTGTTCAAGTGAAAGGAAGAGTTGCATGCCTTTCACTTAAAATCAAGAGCTAGAAATGATTAAGCTTAGTGAGCAAGGCATGTTGAAAGCTGACATAGGCCAAAAGCTAGGCCTCTTGCACCAGTCAGCCAAGTAGAGAGGAGGTTTCACCATCCTGGCCAGGCTGGTTTTGAACTCCTGAGCTCAAATGATCTGCCCGCCTTAACCTCCCAAAGTGCTGGGATTACAGGTGTGAGCCACGCTTCCCGGCCAGTTTTCATTCTTAAACTATTTTTTTGGTATATTGTGACACGTCTATGCCATACTAATCTTTCTACCTCATTTTCCATCCCTCATTCATCCACTCAACAGTATTTATGAAGTGTTGGGTATATGCCAAGCATTTTACTAGGCACTGGGCTTACAAAAATTAATAATCACAGCATCTACTTACAGGAGCTCACAGTCTAGTAGGGAGACAGACATACAAACCTCAATAACTGCTGCAGTAGAGACCTGTACAACTGTGGTTTGGGTACAACGGCCTAATGTGCCAACAAGAATCTGGGAAGACTTCGGGTTTGAGCTCAGCATTGAAGGAGGGGCCTACATTTGCCAGGCAAACAGAAGGAAAGGTGTCCTGATCAGAGAGAGCACCATGTGCAGTATCAGTGAAAACCATTTAATTAATAGCAACACCACAAGCCTCAACAGAAAAAAATTGGGGCAATATCATTTGATGCTATCTCAGACCAAACTTGATGTGGTCATTTTTCTCCACAAACTTTTGGATAGGAAGGCAATCTCACATATGACCGAAATCATCCTTGAACATCACTTGTAAATGCAGATATAACAGCTCTCATAATGGCCCACAGTATCAGTGCTGTCTTGGGTCTAGGAGACATGAGGTATGAAAATCATGCTAAAACAGGTCAGTTGCTGTGGCACACATCTGTAATCCCAGCACTTTGGGAGGCCAAGGAGGGTGGATCACCTGAGGTTGGGAGTTCAAGACCAGCCTGGCCAACATGGTGAAATCCCATCTCTACTAAAAATACAAAAATTAGCTGGGTGTGGTGGCACAAGCCTGTAATCCCAGCTACTCAAGAAGCTAAGGCTGGAGAATCACTTGAACCTGGGAGGCAGAGGTTGCAGTGAGCTGAGATTGTGCCACTGCACTCCAGCCTGGGCAACAGAGCAAGACTCTGTCTCAAAAAAAAAAAAAAAGAAAGAAAGAAAATCATGCTAAAACCTAGCACCACAATCAGCATGAGACATTCACACCAGAAAAGTCACACTAAAAGTCAGACCAGCTAAGGAAAAGCAGTTCAACTTTCCATCTCCAACAAGCATACATTCATTGAGTGGGATGGTGAGGAAAAAATACACTGTAGATTTAAATATAGCTATTTTTCTCTCTCATTTTCCCCCTTCCCACCTTCCAAAGGGTATAATTGATTTTGCTCAAGTTGAATACATGTATGATGTGACTGACTCTCCCATTTGGAGCTCTTATATCATAATTTGCCAATAATTTTCTAAGATTTTCTTTGCATAGGCTGGAACATTAACAATGGAGTCCTGTAGTCCGTGTTTTTATTGCAAAACCTACAGCAACATTCAACGGAGTATTGTTTAAGAGCTTTTTAAAACAAGTGGCTGGGTTTGATTGGCAAAGCAGTGTTTACATGGGCGCCCTCATGAGTTGCTGATGGCGTTGAACTTGAGCCCCTTTTAAAAAGCAACTTGGCAATCATGATAGTGATTATGATAATGAAAATATTTATTGACTGCTAGTTTATTGTGCTTCAGTCACTGTGCATGTATTAATCCACACTCCTCCCCTCTGTAACACTACTATTAGTAACTCTATTTGACAGGTGAGGAAACTGGAACACAGAGAGCTTAAGAAAACTTCTTTAAGTTTTCTTAAACAACTAGGAAATGGCAGAGCAGGGATCCAAACCAAAGCTCTCTGCCTCTGATGCCAAAGACTATACTCTGAACCATACACTACACTGTCTTTTATTGTACCAAATGCTAATACTTTTCAACATAGTTACTGAACTTCTGGACTTCCACAACAGCAACAACAACAAAATCCTAATCATGGACAATGTTATATGCAAGAAAATTTATGTCATAATATTATATGTCATCCCAACCCAAACATCCAAACATTGGGGAGCAGTTAGAAAAATGCTCTATATTCAAGCAGTTGAAAACTTTGTGCCGTTAAAAATGATGGTCATGGCTTTCGGGTAAAGGAAGTGGATTGAATACTTGCATCTATGATTACTCCCTCTCTAAATGACAGTGAGATGATTGTTTTCTTTTAAGGCTTAAAGCCACAAAGACTGGAATAAGAAGAGACAACAGCAGTTTTAATTTCAAAGCTTGAAAAATGTATATATTCTCAAATAATATGTGACTTAACGGATATGAGAAGGATGACTCCTAACCTGGCAGTGGGAAAAGGCATGAATCAATCTAATTTATATCTTAGGATTCTTTAAAGGCTCAGAAATTGGTGGTGTCAAAGCAGAATGAAGGGAGGAGGACAAAAATAAGGGGAAGAAGCTGAAAGTCTAAGAAGCAATTGGATACTCCATTGTCTCCTCTCCTATTCTGTACAATCAGGAGACTATCTTTTGCCCAACCTTAACAAAAGACAGAGGGTTTACTCCTGGAGAGGTTAAGACAGATACTCTCCAGACTCACGAATTCACACTCTTTGTGCTGCATGAGTGGAAGGGTCTCAATTAGAGTGCTCTTTCAGCAACACTTGATGTACTTGATTACTCTCTCTTCCTTGAAATATTTTTCTGGTTGGTTTCCACATAGTTCTCCCTCTTGATTCTCTGCCTTCCTCACCGAGGGCTCCTTTGCAGTCCCCTTTGCTGTTTCTTCCTCATCTCCTCAACCTCTAGATGTTGGAGTACCACAGGATTCCATCCTTGGGTCACTTCTCCATCTACATTATTCCCTAGGCAATCTCTCTCAACTTTATGACTATAAATAGTATCTCCTGCATTTACATCTCCAGGCTCTTCCCTAAATACCACTCTCGTATATCCACCCACCATTTTACACATACATTCCATGGGTGTCTCACACTGAATGTGTGCAAAACCAAACATGCTTCCGCCACAATCTTCTCCATCTTGCAAAATGGCAATTCTATTCTTCCAAAGCCTTGGAGTCATCCTTGATTCCTCTCTGTCTCTGTCATCTCATAATCAATGTGTTAGCAAATACAAAAAATATATCCAGAATGTAACCATATATCAGTACCAATTTGGCTCCACCCTGGTCCAAGACATTACCATGACTTGAATGGATTGTTTCAATCACCTCCTAAATGTTCACTCAGCTTTCTTCCTTCCCCTTCAGTCTTTTCTCCACAAAGCAATTTGAATGGCTCTTCTATCCTGTCCTTCCCAGATCACTAAGCTACATCCGTACCCTTCTTGATCGTCTCCAAAACTATCAGGCACATTCATGCCTCAGGGACTTTGCCTATTCCCTTTGCTTTGGAGGATTTCCCCTCTCACCAGCTCTCCTATGTCCATCAGGTCTTTGTCCGATTCCACCTTGTCAGTAAGGTCTTCTTGGACCACTCTATTTAAAATATTTTGCATGTTTGTTGGTTTGTTTGTTTTTTTGAGATGGAGTTTTGCTCTTGTCACACAGGCTGGAGTGCAATGGTGCGATCTTGGCTCACTGCAACTTCTGCCTCCTGAGTTCTCTAGCCTCAGCCTCCCAAGTAGCTGGGATTATAGGTGCCTGGCACCACACCTGGCTGATCTTTGTATATTTAATAGAGACGGGATTTCACCATGTTGGCCAGGCTGGTCTCAAACTCCTGACCTCAAGTGATCCCCCCACCTCGGCCTCCCAAAGTGCTGGGATTATGGGTGTGAACCACCACACCTGGCCTAAAATATTTTTTGTAGGCCTTCCTACGTGCTTCACCAAGGCAGAATTGTTTGTTTCATTCACTCCTGCCTTGAAAGTATTTAAAACAGTGCTTGACACATGACAGGCACTCAGTAAATAATGAGTGAATGAAAAAAACCAGTCATGATTAAAGTAGGATTACAGGATGAGAATTCTGCCATTCCTAATCCTAGCCCAGGAATTTTCACAAGCAAGGCTTTGACTTCCACGCAGGAAAATGGAATTGCATTCTCTAGGGAATCTGTCAGCTCAAGGGAAAAGAATTAAAGGCACTCACACTGGGCTCCCAGTGAAAATTTCCAGGCAGTTTGCCCTATAAAGATGATCACAACTAGGGTGACCTCAACCCAGGACTAAAGGGTTTCCTGGTGCATGGGACTTTCAGTGCTAAAACTGGGATAGTCTCAGGCAAACCAGTGTTGTTGGTCACCCTTCCATAATCAATAAGCCCCACCCACATGCTCAGAGTTCCCAATCACTCAGCAATGATGAAACTTACTCAGGTATGACCAAGATTACCAGACATCCGAGCGAAGCTATTAGCTTGAAAGGCCGAGACTGAAACAAATACCCGGTAAAAAGCAACTTGCAGAAAACAAAGACTATGTATGGAGAGGGAGAAAAATCACTGATATCCTCAGAGAGATAAGAGAATATTACAAACATGAAAAGGAACAGGAAATTGGAAATTAAAGGTAAAACAATTAGGGAATTAATCTAGGAGATTTTGTGGTAGGAGTTCTAGTAAGAGAGAACAGAGAACACAGAAGAGATGATTCATTAGTGAAATAATTCAAGAACATTTTTCAGAGCTGAAAGAGTTGCATTTTGAGACTGAAAGAACCCACTCAGTGACCAGTGTAATAGGTGAAATTAGATACACACGTAACAAAACACAGCAATATGAAATTTCAGATCATTAGGTACATAGAGAAGCTCCTACAAGAAAGAAAGAAAAATCAAGTCACATACACACAAAAAAAGAAATAAGAATGGCTAAAGACTTCCAGATATATATTCGGAAAGTTCTATAACAATGGAGAAATGCTTTCAAAATTCTGAAGGAAAATTATGTTAGACACAGAATTATTTACCAGCCAAAGCATTAATCAAGTGTAGAATTAAAACATTTTTATGTATGAAAGGCTCCAACATTTTAACTTCTTCTGTATGGCTTTTCTCGAAAAGTTACTGAAGGATGTTCTCTCCCAAAACCAGGGAAATAAACTAAGAAAAGAATGATAACATGAAATACAGAAAACAGAAAGCAAACATAGAAGAAGGTGACATGAATCCTCAGTGTAATTTTGAAAGGAGGTCTCAGGAGAAGAGCTATAAGTCAGATCTAGAGAGCAACCGTCCCAGACTAGGGTGGATCACAAGATTCTGGAAGATATTTCTTCAAGATGAAATTGACAGTTTAACAAGTAAGTCTGATTGTCTTGAAAGAAGATTTAAGCAACCAGCAGATCATTTGGGATTGAAATTCTCTGATCAAGCAAGAAACGAAAGATAAAAGGGAAAATAAAAAGTTGTCCAGAAAAACAGTATTGATCATGAAGTATTTCCTTGTTCAGCTGTAAATAGCTCTGATATAGAAAATATCTTATACACATTGAACACAAATAAAACCAAAATCACGAATAATTTACATAGGGAGGATATGGAAGTAGGGAGGACGTTTCTGTGCACAGTAAGTGGGCAAAGGAGAAAGAGCTACGTTTCCGGCTTCCATATTGGAAGTCAATAAAGAATTCTTAAAACTGAAAAATTAAGACATGAAAATAAGCATGTTATTCGGAGATATAAGGGTCAAAAGCAAAAGACCGACTTTTTAGAAGTTGAAAGAGATTATCTCTGGAGAGACAGATATTATGGGGTGAGGGTGAAGGAATGGAAAGCAGAGAAATGCTGTTTTAAACCTTGTAGAACTATTTGACTCTTTAAAACATCTGCAAATATTGATTTTTTTTATTTTTAAGTAAACTTTTGGTTGATGTATTATGTAAATAGACAAAAGTGTACAAATCGTAAGTACAAGGTGAACACATCATATAACAGCACCCAAATCAAGAAATAAAACTTTTTTTTTTTTTTTTTTTGAGATGGGGTCTCACTCTGTCACCCAGGCTGGAGTTCAGTGGCGCGATCTTGGCTCACTGCAATATCTGCCTCCCAGGTTCAAGCAATCCTCCTGCCTCAACCTCCCGAGTAGCTGGGATTACAGGCACGTGCCACGAAGCCCGGCTAATTTTTGTATTTTTAGTAGAGATGGGGTTTCGCCGTGTTGGCTAGGCTGGCCTAGAACTCCTGGCCTCAAGAAATCCACCTGTCTCAGCCTCCCAAAGTGTTGGGATTACAGGCGTGAGCCACAGCACCCAGCCAAGAAATAAAACTTTACCCATACCCAGAAAGGCTCCTTTGTGGCCTCTCCCAGTCACCAATGTCCCACTAAGGATTACCAGTATCTGACCTGTGACATAAATTTTGGAATGTGCATAAATGGAATTATATGTAAATAATATTCATAATTATATACAATAGTAATTACAACAGTAATATAACAAATACAATACAAAATATATTAGGTCAGTGTAAAATTAATTTTTAAAAGTAATGGCATTAAAAGTAATGGCAAAAAACACAATTACTTTTTCACTGACCTAATAATTTACTAATATATATTATATCATTTATACATATACACACATGCATGCATGCAAACACTTTTGTTACTGGCTTCATTTACTAGCACGTTTGTGAGATTCATTCATGCTGTTGCATATAGCAAGATTTATAGTATTACTCTGCAGTGTTCCATTTAATGAAAACACTGCAATTTATTCATTCTCCCAATGATAGACCTTTAGTTTATTTCTAATTTGAACATTCTTGTACATGTATGCATGTAAAATTGTGATGAAATTAAAAATTACAGTGCAACAACATGGAGATATGCATTTGTTATGAAGAAGCAAGATACGAAATTGTATATATGCCATGACTGCGACTATTAATAAATTCATCCAACAACAAAAACTTGCAGCATCTCCTATGTGCCAGGCACTGTTCTAGGTACTGAGTTTCAAAGGTGAAGACAATTATGGCCTCTGCATTCAAGGGACTTACAGAGAAGGAGGGAGGGAGGAATAGAGAGAAAGAGCTAGTGATTACATGCCTGATGAGTATTTTAGAGCAGAGCTGCAGTAATCTAATGCAACTTTGCCTGTGACATTTGTATTAAGACTTAAAAGAAGAGAAGGGGTTAACTGGGGGAAGGAGCAGGGAGGGAACTGGGAGGAAGGGCATGCCAAGGAGGAGGTACAGAACATACGAAAGGCCAGAGGAGGGAAATAACACAGTGTCCACAAAAAATAAGTCGAACCCAGTGTGCCTGGAACATGAAGAATGAAGAGAGGGGCGCCACAGGCCTCAGCTGTGTCCATGCCTGTGGTGGCGGAGCAAACAGACAAAACACCTGAGGTCATTGGTGGCCTTAACATGAGCAATTTCAGTGGCAAGAGCAGAACACAGACTAGGGTGGGTTAGGAAAAAGTAGAAGGTAAGGGCATCAATATAAAAACTCATGAAGGAAATATATAAAAATATAAAGTTGTATACTAAGATGAGATTGTGTATGTAAGCATACGTATACATAAACATCTTATATGTAAATTACATGTATAAAATAGACATATATGTACAGATATTTAAAGAAAATTGAACTAGCATGTCCACATTTTTAAAAGATTTATATGAAAGCTGAATGTTATTTTTAAGGTGGGATATGCATACCAATTTTATTCTTAGCCTTTTCTAGATTATATTTAATATCCTACATTTTAAAAATGTGGTACTTTTAATATATCAGAGACACATTGTATTCTCAATATTGCAAAATGCTGTGAAACGTAGGTGCAGGGATAATAAAGAATGGAGGACCCGAGGAGTCCTCATTACTAAACACACACACACACTCATTTAATACAAAACACATGGTTTGGTGAGGTCAGTCACTCTGATGATTCAACTTTGGCCCTGAAACAGAGACAGTTAAGCATCATCCAGTGTCCTCATGCTCCAGGATGAAAACAAAGTGGAGCTGACTGCCACAAACAAATGAGGGGAAGCTCATGTTTATGGGAATGGCTTCCTTCTTCAGGGAATGCGTACTTTTGCCAGAAATGCTCTCTACATATGTATGTATACTAAAGGCTGTATTATTTGAAAAGCCAAGGCAGAAGTAATTCAAGTAATGAGCAATATTTTGGGAAAGATTATTCTCTTCCTCATGACTTCTCGTATCACTTGAACACAAGTTTTCTTGTGGTCCTTAATACTTTTTTTGTTCTATGTATATGTCCCATCTCCGCTGGTTTGGTACCTCATTTCTAATTTCCTTCAGCACCAGACCTTTAAAACCAACTCGATAAGTTCTACTGAATGTATTTACATGCACATTCATCCAGCATGGCAATGGATGAGGGTATAAACCTTTATTTCTTACAATTGTGTTTGCTTTTCCTCTTCAAACTTGCCTTGGTTTTCAATGTCTCCTTTGGCTACTAAGTCATTGCTGTTACCGGATTTGCAGAAATCTAACACAGCCAATATTGCATCAAACTTTGGTCCAAAGTCCTCTGAGTAATGAATAATAATTTTGTCTACCCAGAATATTGGCCCAAGGTTTGAACCAGCAACTCATATTAAATTCGTTTTCTGGACTAGTTTCATCTACAGCAGCAATGTCTTACAATTAACACTATAATTATAATCACATAAGACTTTGTAATTAATTTCACTCTTGCACCCTCTATTCCCAAGAAACAGTGACTCATTATTTTTAATCTGCAAAACACACTTTATTTTTTAATTTTATATGTAATATAATGAGATACAAAATTAATTTATTCAGGGTCTTACAAAACAGAATTACTGAAACAAGACTAGAACACAATTACTAAGTGCCAGGTCTTAGTGGTGTGTGACAGTCACTCTTCTAATAGTTAAAGTCATCCATCCATCCATTTATTCATTCAGTATCATTCTAGGCACTGTGCTAAACACAATAAAGACACAATTAATGTTACTGCTTTCAGAGAGGTCACAGTTTGGTTGACAAATACAATAAAAATGGCAGATTTTTTTTAAAAGAATAGTACATCCAATGATTAGAAATGTGTTGCTTTTTGCAAACATATCTGTAGCTTCTTGATATTTGAACTGATAAAGGTTTTAGTACTTTCTATGAGATGAAACTGTTGTTTCCCAAAGACAACCATCATACCATCTCCAATCTCAGTCTGTCAAAGGAAATCATACAGATATTTAAATAAAATAATTATAAATGAAAGCAGATGTAATAAATTAGAGCCCCATCTGATTGGCTTGCTGGGGCTTCCACAAAACTTCTAAGGCTCCTTGTAACACTGTTGAAAACCAATAAAGAAGAGTCACCATTCTTTCAAGTTCAAGCATCAATGTGTCAAACTAGTCAAATTTTTGTTAACTGTGAACATTAACTTACAGTCTAATAACTGAATCAAATCTGACTGATCTAAAAGTGATCTGCTTGTGGGTAAGTAAGAATACTCTATCAATATACACCTCAGCAAGGCTTCCACAGCTCTGCAGGTTTATCAGCAGTGTTATTTTGTTATTGTTGTTTCTTCATCTGTATAATATGCAGAATGCTTTCAGAAACTTTGACTAATTTTACCCTCCTCTTCTCAAAAATCAAACAAATATTTTGAAACTTCACCATGTATCAAGACTGGAGATGCAGTGAGGAAGATGGAGGAGAAGCAGGTTTGTAAGTTAAATCCAAGTGAAATGTCTGAGTGAAATTATCATAAATTGACCTCTCTCTCTCTCTTTTCTCTTTCTTCCACACACCCCCAAACAAATAAAAGAAAATATCTGAAAGTCCTCTGGGTTCCCCAAAAGATAATTATCATCTTACAGAGCTGCACAGCCGGGCTTCTCCACAGCTGATTGTGATGAACATTCTAATCTCACCCCCTTTAGGAGCTGTGGAGATGATCCACTTTGACACTGAAGTGCTTTGACATCGACACTGACATTGGTGAGACAAACACAGCCCCTTCCCTAAAAGGAGTCACAGATGGAAATAAACACTGCTATGGAAGAGCATGTGAAGACTAGGCAAGTGTGAAAAAGCACAAGTTCGTGATAGCCAGCATTCATACAATTGTCTTATAATTTGATTCAACAAATAATGGCTGTTATCTACTATATGCCACAAACTATACTAGACTTAGAGAGACAAGAAATGAATACAAAACTACTCTCACTCTCAGGAAGCTCACAGTATAAGATATAACAAGGAAAAGACAAGCATGCAGATAGCATGCACTTCAGTGTCAAAGTGGATCACCTCCACAGCTCCTAAAGGGAGTAAGATTAGAATGCTCATCACAGTCAGGTATGGAGAAGCCTGGCTGCACAGCTCAGTAGGATGATAATTATCTTTTGGGAAGCCCAAAGGACTATCAGGTATTTCCTTTTCTTTGGCACGGTGGGAGAAAGAGAAAAAGAGAGGTCAATTTATAGTAATTTTACTCAGACATTTCACTTGGATTTAACTTACAAACGTGTTCCTCCTCCATCTTCCCCAACCAGATAGATTACTATCCATCCACCTGTCCCTTGTCCTTGACTCCTCACTCATCCCCACTACCATTTCATATCTAATAAATCACTTGATTCAATTTGCTTTAATAGCTCCTATAGTAAATGTATTTTGAATATATCTACTTCTTTCTTTCATGCCCAAGCACCTTATATTTCTACACATCACTTATAAACATTATAATTAACTGTTTGCATAATTAGTTGTTTATACTACCTGTCTCTTAAATTATCCCATCCACCACAATCCCCTCATCTCAACTGTAATCTCCATGAGTCCAAGGACCATGTCTGCCTTGTTCACTACTGTATACTCAATACCTAGAGCAGGCTCTGACACAGAGTACAGCATGTGCTCAGTGAGGGAGGGAGGGAGGGAAGGAAGGAAGGAAGAAAGGAGTCAGTCAGTCCATCAAAACTCAGTAATAATCAGCTCTTCTATTTAACTCCTTTATGATTAAATAAAAACAAAATATAGATCGAAGTGTATACATATTTTTCCAATTCACTGTTAGACAATATCATTATTTCACTGGAATAGTCCATTTAAACAATCAAATCAAAATAAATTCAAATGTTTGGGTTTACTGTATATCATAATGGTCTGTTTAAAGATTAAAAACAGAACCACATATCCCTTCCAGAGTTGATACAATGCAGCAATAGAACCCAGTTGTTCACATTTTGAGTCTCCTAATTAATCTGCTAGTCTGTAAACACGTATAGCTTGCGCAATTGAATTTGCTATGCTCATATGGTGGCCCTGCCAAGCACCCAGCAGATGACTAAGAGTACCTTCTGGACATGTGTACGAATGAACCCAATCTTAGCATCTGTGATATGCATTATTTAAGTCATGAGTTTATCCTTATGTTTATTTCATTTACAAGGAAATACAATAACCTCTTGTGTCCACTTTTGGTTTGGGAGCATGGCCTCTGCTTGTCAAGACTGCCTCATAACATGGTCACAAGGCGTATTTGACTGGTGCCAACACTTCCCAGTTCTACCCACTTTGAAACAGAACTCAATTTCAACAATCCTTCTAAGGCGGGAGGGGCCTCCTGCTCACCTTTGAAAGAGTAGAACATCTGCTATGATTTGGTAAACAGTAATGCTTCATACCCTGCCTGCCTGCTGCAGGAGGCTGCATATCACAAAACCCTAAATGCCACTTGAGGATTCGGCCTCCAGGCTGGATGCTCTTTATCCTGTCCAACTCTGCAATTCCCACCAAGCAAAGTCAATCTCATTATGTTTCATTCCATCTGCCTCTAGTCTTGGAAAAGGTTAAAATTTTGCAGAAGCTTAATGAACCATGTCCTGCCCTGAGAAATACAGATCTGTTATTGCTTTGCACACAAATGAAACAAGTGGAATAAAAACAGGAGTGGATCGTATGAGTCACAGGATGTGGGTGAAGATCTTAAATCAAATTAAGAAACTAAGTACTAATTCACTGACCTGAAAGCCAGGAAATTTGAGGTCAAGATCCTGCTCTTCACCAATGAGCTGCATGAACTTGAGCAGATCATGAAATCCGGGCCTCTGTTTTCTCACCTCTAAAATGGGAATAATAATTTCTGTCCTACTGTCCCTCCAGGACTGATACAAGGATGAGATGATAAGTGTAAAAGCCCTCCAAAACTCTAAAGAAAACTGTAAATTGAAAGATATTCTATGACAGAGAAAAACCCCAATATCACTCCTACCAGGAACTAGAAGGGAGTAGGTGGGTTCCTTTGCAACAAATCTGTTCTTTTAGGCGAACATTAAAATTAGCATTTCTTGAGTATGCTTCTGTGTTTTAAGAACAAGTTTTTAGAATGAGGAAGGACAAAAGAAGAAAGAGCTTATGATTCCAAGTTTCCTACAGAAACTTGGATTCATTCATTCACATGTTTCTGCACTCATTCAAGAAGCAGTCGTTCAATTCCACAACTGTTTCTTGAGCACTAACTGTGCTCTAATCACTGTGCTAGCCACTGTGGATACTATACAGATAAAGGCAGTCTTGAAATTCCTGCCCTGTGGATCTTACATCAGAGCATTTTTTGCAATCAAAGAACAAACTAGATATATTTTCCACCCTGAAGTTGTTATAAACTGGCAGAAAAGGCAGTGGCCCTAAAATAAAATAGAATCATTTTCAGAGGACTCTGCTTTTAGGAGCAAGGGGAAGAGATAAATGAATCCATCAATCTTTCTTTTGGATCAGCACACAGCATCAACATTAGCACACAGACATGCTTTAATAGCTCCCACCGTAAACCCTCTCTTGAGCCTATTCTCTTTTGCAGCTAAACTTCTTACACTTGCCTGTGGTCACTGTCTCCATTTCCTTATCACACTTGTCCCTTCTCAAACCGATTTGGTTGGGAATCTCTCCCCACCACTTTCTTGAGGCAGCTCTTGGCCAGGCCCCCAGTGTCCTTCGCTTTCTCAAATCAATTGGTGACATCTCTGGTCTTATCTCATCATCATTTGAAATAATTAACTACTTTCTCCTTCTAGAAAGGAGATTGGTTTATTTTTGTTAACTTCACTAACACCATGATCTCTTACTTTTCTGTCTGTCTTACTGGTCACTGCAGTCTTATTTGCTGGTTTCTCATTCTCTTGTAAACCTTTAATGCAGGCATAGCCCTGGCATCTGTCTTGGGCTTCCTTCTCTACCTAAATACTCTTCTTGAGTGACTTCGTCCTGTGTCATGGCTGTAATTATCTGGTTACACTATATTTGGTTCTCTCTCTCTCTCTCGATCTATAGATTCATAACTATATCTAGTGATTACATATCACCAACACTGACTTTATTCTGTACTCCAGAACTATGTATCCAACTGCTATTGACATTTCTACTTATTTTTCTTTTTTCTTTCTTTCTTTCTTCTTCATTATTATTATTTTTTTTTTTTTTTGAGACAAGGTCTTACTTTGTCACTCAGGCTGGAGTGCAGTGACTAGATCACGGTTCACTGCAGCCTTGACCTCCAGGCTTAAGTGATCCTCCCACCTCAGCCTCTTGAGTAGCTGGGACTACAGTCACATGTCACCAAGCCCAGCTAATTTTTTATTTTATTTTTATTTTTATAGAGACAGAGAGTCTCACTACGTTACCAGGCTGGTCTAGAATTCTTGGGCTCAAGTGACACTTCTGCCTTGGCCTCCCAAAATATTGGGATTACTGGCAACCCAATGCACTCAGCCTCTACTTACTTCACTTACAAACATATCAAATTTAGCATGACCAAAACGGACCTCCTGTTCCACCCCCCACTGAAGCCTGCACCTGCCCTAAGTTCCCTGTCTTGATACTCAAGCCAGAAACTAGGATTTTCCTTGCTTCTCCTCTTGTGCTTTCTCCCCATCCCCAGCCCATCAGCAAGTCTTATTGACTCTATCCCCAAAACCCATCCTGAGTCTGCCCCAAGTGCTCCATCCTCATTGACCTCATCTCCCTCTCCTGCTTCTCTCCAGCCACACCAGCCTTTGTTCTGTTCTCAAATGTACAGATTCATCTCTGCCTCTGCACAAGCAGCTTCCTCTGTGTGTAATGTTCATCCCTCTTCTTTTTGCATGGCTGGCTCCTTTTCACTCAGATCTCAAATTAAATGTCACCTCTTTAGAGATGTCTTCATGAACACCCTATCAAAAGTTGTCACCCAGATATTTCTTGTCTATTGCTCTATTTTAACATTATAAAATATTTATCTACTTACTATTACAAAATATTAAATATCTTATATAATATAAAATTAATAAATATTAGGTCAGGTGAGGTGGCTCATGCCTGTAATCCCAGCACTTTGGGAGTCCAGGGGGGGTGGATCACCTGAGGTCAGGGGTTCCAGACCAGGCTGGCCAACATGGTGAAACCCCGTCTCTACTAAAAATACAAAAATTAGCTGGGCGTGGTAGCACACGCCTATAATCCCAGCTACTTGGGAGGCTACTTGGGAGGCTGAGGCAGGAGAATTGCTTGAACCCAGGAGGTGGAGGTTGCAGTGAGCCAAGATTGTGCCATTGCACTCCAGCCTGGGCAAAAGAGTGAGACTCTGTCTCAAAAAAAATTAATAAATATTTAATAGTCACCCTTCTACTTCTTATATCAGCTATTTGTCTATCACCTGTCCCCTTCCACTAGAATTTAACCTCCAAAAGAAGGGACATTGCTGGCTTTGTTCACAGCTGTATCCCTGGTGCCTAGAAGAGAACATAGAACAAGCTGATATACATTTATTGAACATATAAAAAAATGTGGAAGACAGACCCACATTAAGAGAGTTGAGTCCTCCAGGTTCTGGTTACACGAGTTTACTTCCTGTTGCTGCCTCTCAAACCTGATATACTTTGACACTATTTTGGCACCTGGTGGCGCCATTTTTATTTAACTCATTCATCTCTGCTTGCAGAACTTGTATGTCCTATTTTAATATTCAATAATGCTGGTAGATAATGAGGTGGAAATAAAACATGAAGGGAGTAAAAATTTCCAGTATTTTGTTTCTAGGCTGTGAGTCTTTGGGGAGAGTCACAAAAAAAACTCTTAAAGATAAAATATACAGATATTTGGATGAATCCTAATATAATAGCATTCTGGTTTCATGTACTGATATTTTGTTCCATTTACTTCAAGATTTTGAGTTCTATGGCTATATCTTAAAAAGATCTCTTTTCTCATGGAGAGTCCATTTTATTTAATATATTGAGCAATGACTCAGACAACTGTGCAGAGCAGAAGGGCACATTCCTGTGTCCTGCTCACCCAATCCTGTGGCCATGAGATACACTGCTCTTTTTTATCGCACTTTGTCGGTAAAGTCCAGATAAGGCCCAGGATCTTTCTCAACACAGTGTCCTGGAGAGCCATTACCAATGATCATCACTTGCAAGCAAGGTGATACCTAATTGCTATCCCCGGTTTAGATGAAATGAAGACTGGATTTAATGAATCTATATTTAATGAAGTGAATATTATATTTAAGATTAGTTTTGCTCTGGAGTTTTGAGGTCTTGCAGAGGCTTGGTAAATAACCTGTGTTGATTTATCAGAAACTTCCAACCAACAGGAAACTAGCCTGGCAGCCTTGCTGACCAGCAGACTGTGCCCTGGCCTACTCCTCACCGGGAAGACATGGTTATGCTGCTGATATCCCTGTCTTAGCTGGTTCATCTTGGAGGGTCCACTCACATCTGCATGTTTCACAATACTTTTGTCATCCTCGAGCTACATGCAAGATGGTTTTGTGGAAAGAGAGTGGGCATGCGGGTGGGAGTCATGGCTTACAGGTGATGGGCCTTGCTTCACCTCTTTGAGACTTTTTTCTTCTTCAACAAGGGAAAAAGAGCACCTACCTTGCAGGGCTATTGTGAGGATTAGAGGTAACATTTAGAAAGTGTCTGTCATATAGTAGGTATTCAATGAATGCTATAAATCTATAAGCTGAGAATGAATTTGGGATATGCAGCTATAAAAAGAAGCAGAGGCACCAAATTGCCTTGTTCATGATCATTGTCATGTGATCAATTGAGCGTCTGGGGGCCACGAATGTCCACAGACTCCTTGAGACATCTGTGATTAAAGAAAGGTGGAGGGAGAGGGGAAGAATGTCATCGGGAAATGGGGCTGGAGTGGAGGGTGGCGGAAAATTCAGAGGTGAAACCAAACCCTGAAATGCCACCCTCCATTTAAGTGATTGGTGTGTCTGTGCTGTTCTCAGTCCATTCTAAGTAAAATAATGCAATGAATCAGATGTGGTGATGAGAGGGTAGGTGCTGATTTTAGTTTCCATTTTGTTATTGTCTATTAAGAGCCATAGGAAATGGTAAGCCCCAGTCTCTCTTCCAAGTTGGAGCATGTGGAAGCAGCAGAGCATGCTGACCCCATTTCTACCTCCTAGACATCCCCCTCAGCCACCACGACAAAATGTAAAGATAGATCTTGCTTCCCAGGGAGTCCGTGGGAAAGCACTCTGATTAGAGGTAAAGTAGCATTGTAATCAGCCTTCCATCATAGTCAGGGGATGCTGTTTTGGCAGGAGAGGAGATCTCAGTGCAACGTATAAAAGTCAGGCTGTGTCATGTATAGCCACAAGCCCCTGACAGTCCAACACCCCCGTTATGTCAACACACGTCCACTCTTACCCAGAGTGCTCCAGTCCTGTCGAGGGCTTTTTCCATCCATAGGAACCAAGGCTATTGCACATTCTCAGCAGAAACATGTTTTTAACAGAAAATTAAGTCAAGATAATGAGAGAATTTTATCCACCTTTCTTGAAAATGTACCAGAGGAATAAGCTTCCAGGACAGTTCTTGATTTATGATTAACACGAATCATCACAGAGGCTGTGATTTAGAAATGATGCCCTTCATCATGGAAAGGAAGCTCATGAGACTCAGTAAATGACCTGAGTTTCAAGTGGAAACTTCTCTACCCTTCTGCCTAAGAGCCTGCTCTTGCTCTTTGTAACAGGCTGCACACTGCTGAGAGTGACTACAACAAAGAACACATTCAGATTTAGAATCATTGGACTCCGATGGCATTGGCAGATGGTGAGGCTGTTACAGGTTAGCAAGAGTATTGCAGGTCAAGCCCAAGCCCAGGGGTCAGCCAAGAAAGAGAACATGCACCATATTTCTCTTTTACCTCCCTATGGCTCTGAGAAGGGCAGTCTATCATTTTTCTGAATGTTATACTCACTAGCTTGACCTAAGAATGTAAAAATAAAAAGCTAAATGAGAGAGTCCTATACAGTCATTGATTTTTTTAGAAGCAGCCATGACCTCAGGCTTAAAAAATGTTTTTCAAATCATAGAGCCATAGATCTGTTAGAAACCTGGAGTAGAGCGTTATCCTACAGAGAATGCACGCCAACCCTCCTGCCTGGTTTTATAGTCTCTTTATTGGAAGAAATTCTACAACTGCCTTCATGGAATATTCTAAGCCTTAATGGCTTCTCAGTCAAAAGGCACTGCATCATGTCTAATTTAAGCCTTCCTTACCGTAACCGAATAAGAAAAAGAACAATGGAATAACAGCTGCAGTAGCAAGAAAAAGAACAATTGGCTAGGATATAATGTGCAGAAGTTTTAGAAGTGTTGATAACTTTTGATCTGCTGATCAAATCCATATGTTATGGACTGCATGCAGCATGTTCCCTTAATATCTTCTTATTAAGACACTTAGAAACTAAGAAACTTCTGGTGAGAGTTTCTCAGCTTTTCTTTGTTTTTTCATCACCTTGACCTTGACAATTGTGAGGAGTATTAGTCAAGTATTTTGTACTATGTCCCCTAACCTGGGTTGACCTGTTCCTTTTCTTATAAGACTGAGGTTACAGGTCTTAGGAAAGAATATCACGAAGGTGAAGTACACTTCCCATCACATCATATCTGGAGTATATGGCAGCCACATGGTATCATCTATTACCTTAACCTTGGTCACCTGGTTAAGGTCATGTTCGCCAGGTTTCTCCATTGTAAAGTTTCTAATTTTCTCTTTCCATATTCTGTTCTCTGAAAGCAAGTCACTGTGCCTACCCCACACTCACATACACTCCCTACCCCCATAACACACATACTTCTTTTTAACCATCTAATTAGTTTGGCTGCAATTTTGGGGGGAACTTCCTGAATTCCCCATATCTCTTCCCAAAGTTTGTCTCTAAAAGGAATATAATACTTTCATATGGTGTCTTAGTCAGTTCAGGTTGCTATAACAAAGTGCTACAAACAGATGGTTTATAAACAACAGAAATGTATTTCTTAGAGTTCTGGAGGCTAGAAGTCTGAGATCAGGGTGTCAGCAGGGTTGGGTTCTACTGAGGCCCCTCTTCCGGGTTGCAGACTATTGTCTTCTCATAGTATTCTCACATGATGGAAAGAGAGCAAGAGAGCTCCTAGGGTCTATTTTATAAGGGCACTAATTCCTTTCATAAGGGCTCCACCCTCATGACCCACTCATCTCCCAAAGCCTTCTAATACCATCACACTGTGGATTAGGACTTCAACATATGAATTTTGGTGGGGACACAAACATTCAGTCCATAATACATGGATTTGATCAACAGAATAAATATATTATTATTTTTAAATTTTTAATTGCTATATTATAATTGTACATACTTTGGGGTACATATGATATTGTGATACATGTATGCAATGTGTAATGATCAAATCAGGGTAACTGGGATATCCATCACCTCAAACATTTTTTTCTTTGTGTTGGAATGATTAAAATTCTCCTAGCTATTTTGAAATATACAATAAATTATTGTCAACTGTAATTTTCCTACTATACCACTGAACACTAGAACTTATTCCTTCTATCTAAACATATTTTCATGCCCTTTAACCAAGTTTTCTTCTTCCCCTCACCTCTTTCCTTTCCCAGCCTCTGGTAACCACCACTGTACTCTCTACTGCCACAAGATCCACCTTTTTAGCTCCCACATATGAGTGAGAACATGCAATATTTATCTTTCTGTGCCTAGCTTATTTCATTTAACATACAACCTCCAGTTTCATCCATTTTGCTGGAAATGACAGGATTCCATTCTTTTAATGGCTGAATAATATTCCATTGTGTATATATACCACATTTTCTTTATCCATTCACCACTGATGGACACTTAGGTTGACTCCACGTATTGGCTATTGTGAATGGTGCTGCAATAAACATGGGAGTGTAGATATCTCTTCAATATATTGATTTCTTTTCTTTTGGATATGCCCAGCAGTGGGATTGCTGGATCATACGGTAGTTCTGTTTTTAGTGTTTTCAGGAATCTTCATACTATTTTCCATAGTGGCTGCACTAATTTACATTCCCACCAACAGTGTAGGAGCATTTCCCTTTCTCCATCTCCTCACCAATATTTGTTACTTTTTGACTTTTTTATAATAGCCATTCTGACTGGGGTGAGATAATATCTCATTGTGATTTTGATATGCATTTCTCTGATGGTTAGTGATACTGAGCATTTTTTCATATACTTATTGGCCATTTGTATGTCTTTGCTTGAGAAATGTCTAGTCAGGTCTTTTGCCCATTTTTTAAATTGAATTATTTGGTTTTTTGCTATTGAATTGTTTGAGTTTCTTATATATTCTGTTACTAATCCCTTATAGGACAGAAAGTTCACAAATAATTTCTCTCATTCTGTAGGATGTCTCTTCACTTTATTCATTGTTTGCTGTGCAGAAGCTTTTTCAGAATACACAGTTTTTAAACTTCTGCATATTATACCCTGGTCAATTGTTCTTTTTCTTCTTAGGCTACTCCACTCCATAATTCTTTTCAGCTATTAGAAATTCACATCGTAAATATTTTCTGATCTCTTTTTCTCAAAGTATATTTTAAAACATAGGAAAAGAAAATGGTCTTAGATCTTTTAAGAAACAGTTTCGGAAAAAAATAATAATAATAAGAGATCCAGGCTGTGAAATATAAGACATATTAATGAAGTATTTTTAGCAACACTGACGCAATGGAAAAATTAAAATGGAATTTAAAGTTCCAAATGAGTGGGTTGAAGCAGGGGCACAAACATACTGAAGTGTAGGTGGCAGAACAGTCACAGGGAGAGAAATGCAAAATGCGGAGCTCTGTTTTCAAAGGAGTTTCCCTTCTATGGTCGTGTAAGTGAAAAGAAACATCAGACATTGTCATGATTGGATTGGCATTGAGTAGAAGGTTGGAACAGACTGGCCACTAAGATCAATTAATCTAACTTTAATAATTTCATGATTCTCCAGCTTTCAAATTAATTGGAAATTTACCAGATTAAATTAATCTTTTGTTAATACTGTGTCCATCTTGCCCAGACTAATTTTTCCTGGTGTTTACCTTGCAGAACACAAAGATCGGCCAGGCACGGAGGCTCACCCCTGTAATCCCAGCACTTTGGGAGGCTGAGGAGGGTGGATCACCTGAGGTGAAGAGCTTGAGACCAGCCTGGCCAACATGGCAAAACCCAATCTCTACTAAAAATACAAAAATTAGCCAGGTGTGGTGGTGCATGACTGTAATCCCAGCTACTTGGGAGGCTGAGGCAGGAGGATTGCTTGGGAGATGGAGGTTGCAGTGAACTGAGATTGTGCCACTGCACTCCAGCCTGGGTGACAGAGTGTGACTCCATCAAAAAAAAAAAAGGAAAGGAAAGAAAGAAAGAAAGAAAGAAAGAAAGAAAGAAAGAAAGAAAGAAAGAAAGACAGCCAAAGACCATGAGAACTTCCTCTACCAAAGGATTCCGGGATAAATATATTTTTGGCCATTTGGCATAGTATAGATAGGGATCAGCAAATTTGTCCCGTGAAGGACCAGATAGTAAATATTTTAGGCTTTGTGGATTATATAGGGTCTTCTTCTCCTCTTCCCCTTCTCCCTTCCCCTTCTCTCCCTCCTCCTCCTTCCACTTCTTCAACAACCCTTTAAAAATATAATAAATATTCCTAGCTTGGAAGTCATACAAAAAAAGGTTGTGGGCCATGTTTGGCCCATGGACTGGTAGTTTGCCCACTCCTTAATATTCAAAGTGTATATTAGCACAGTAAAGACTCTGAAAAGATCTGTAAGATAAAAATCTGTTTAACCAGATTTATCCCGAACTTATTGGACCAGAAAACTCTTTTTCTCTTAACCATTTAATATCTCACATAATTAGTTTTCCATGGAAAATACTTTGGAAAATTCTGACCTTTTTTATATAGAGAGAATAATAAAATTTATCCCTACTATATAAAGAAACACTCCAAATGGCTTAAAGACATAAATAGAAAAAGTACCAGAGACTATCTCTGTGGCCTTGGAGTATGAATATATTCCCAAGCAAGATTCCAAAAGAATTAAGCATGAGGCAAAAATTATGAATTTGACTACATCAATATTAAGGATTTCTGTTCAACAAAAAGCATGACAGAAAAACTTAACAACGCATAAAAGATTGGGAGAAAATATTTGCAATGTTAAAAACCATAAAAGATTAATATTTCAAGGAAATTTTGTCAATTAATAAGAAAAAGATTGAGACTCTAAAAGAAATGCAGGTAAATGATGCCAATAAGCAATGCATAAAAGGGGAAATCAGAATGGCTAACAAATATATGTTTAGCTGCATTAGCAATTGTAGGAATGCAAATTGAAAAAAGAATGAAATACTCCTTTATACTATGCATATGTTGGCAAATATTTTTAAAATTAGATAATAGCCAATGTTAGCAAGCGTATAGAAAAATGGCTTTTCTCACGCACTGCTTGTGAAAGCATAAGACCAGTGCAACCATTCTGGAGAAGAAAATTGGCAAAACTTAGTGAAATTTAGTACATCTAAGTTCACTCTTGAGTCTAAACCCAGAGAAAAGTATCCATAGATCCAAAGATGACAGGTACAAAGAAGTTCATCACAGCATTTTATTTCGTGGTAGGGAAGGGATACTGGGAGGCAAAATAGCTGCTCATCACCAACCAAGGGGATGGATAAATAAAATACAGCTGAAGCTCATATGGAATACTATACAGCAGCCAGAAACAATAAACTGGAGGTACATAAAGCAATATGAATAGAGCTCCTGAAACTAGTGTTAAGTAAAAAAAAGTAAAATTCTGGGCCAGGCGCAGTGGCTCACACCTGTAATCCCAGCACTTTGGGAGGCCGAGGCAGGCGGATCACATGATGTCAGAAGTTCAAGACCAGCTTGGCCAACATGGAGAAATCCCGCCTCTACTAAAAATACAAAATTAGCCAGGTGTGGTGGCACATGCCTGTAACCCCAGCTACTTGGACGCTGAGGCAGGAGAATTGCATGAACACGGGAGGTGGAGGTTGCGGTGAGCCAAGATCGTGCCATTGAACTCCAGCCTGGACAATAAGAGCAAAACTCCATCTCAACAACAACAACAAAAAAGTAAAATTCTGATCGCACTACAGACAGTGAGATCTATAGCATAATGTCAATTATAAAACTGAAAACATATATACATATTTATATATGGCATATACATACTAAACATAATGGTGGGGTATCATAAATAAAGGGGAAAAATAATATAAGTAGAGATGAGGTTTCACCATGTTGGCCAGGCTGGTCTTGAACTCCCGACCTCAGGTGATCCACCTGCCTCGGCCTCCCAAAGTGCTGGGATTACAGGTGTGAGCCACTGTGCCTGGCCAATTTTTTTTTAATACAGATTACCACTGTCAAGATTGTAAATAATTTACTGGTTATAATTCTTAAATTTTATACCAAAATTATATGATTTTCCCAAAGAATACATTATCCTAAGTCCTTGGAGTATAATTTTATTAGTATGGCTTTTGAACTATTCATGTCCCCTATGTAAACAAAAGCTCTCAGTGAAAAGGCAGTTCATTTTGAGAGGTACTGTAATATATGTAAGAGTTTCTTGAGTGTGTGGAAATAACATGGATTGATTTTCCCTAGGTGGAGAAGCAGGATGAAGCAAATACATCTAATACTTCCTCATTCACTCTATATTTGCATATTTGTACCAATTTCAAGTGAAATTGTAACTATAATCTGCCTATGATACACTGTTACAAGATCAGAGTAAATTCCCTATAGCAAAATAATCAAAGCAAAAAAACAAAAAACAAATGCACACATGAGGAACTCAACAAAATGAGCTGAATTAGAGCTTTTCAGCACACACTCTGAAAAACATAAACACAAAGCAACCACAGGCAGGCTATAAATTGTCCTGAGTTACACAATGGAGTGATAAGACAGAGATGACCTGGAAGATGTGAGCTGGCGGGACTGTCTGAGATTGATTAGTTGGCTGCCTTAATGCTCAGGTAATAGGATGCCTTTCAGCTCCAGTCTGCCTATTTTAGTCCAAATTTGTTTTCCCTCCTGCCTTAAAAATTAGAAGAGTCCCTGTCACTTCAGTTCTGCAATTATATGGAAGCTCATTCATCTCACAATACTCCAAAATACACAAATGCCATCCTTTTTTTGCTATGCAACGCAAAATGCAGTGCTCTCTTATCTAATGCCATCAACACACAATCTCACAAAGTACTTCTGAAGAAATTGATTCCAAAATTTAGCAAAATGTCAAGGTTTGGAGAGGAGATGAGAAAAAGAGACAACACTATAATAGATGCTAAGAAGAGAGCCAGGAGCAAGCTGCAAAATTGAAGATACAGATGTGAAAGTGAAACCATCTCTATTTCATAGCAAACCTGAGCAGCAAACAATGATTCCAAACCTGCAAAGTGGAGCGCATATGTGGTGAAAGGAATGACAGGCTATGTCATTGGGAAAGTGGAGAATTTCAGAGCCTAATTTTGGGAGTAGCCAGAAAACCAACCAAACGAATTGATTTGGAAGAGAGAGGTATGGAACTTGATGCAGAGGTGACAATCGTCAGGATAAAGGCCAGCTTAGGAGTAGATGCACAACTTTCAGCATGCCAGATGTCTCCTACATGAAAAGTTGTGTTTTGGGCAGCCTTCTCGAAGCTTCCATCTATGTGATCCTAAACTGATGTCTCTTGGGGAGAACTCTAGCCTAATCCAGTCCAGAGCTTTCATATGTAGGTTTGTGAGCTGTCAACATGAGTATTCTGATATCAGAGGGGACTTGTACACAGAAAACACTATCGTTATCAGATAGAAATCAAATTAGTTGATTAAATAACAAATTTAAAACCTTGTTTACCTTAAGGACTTGAGGTTTAACTTAAAAATGTTATTGGGCTGTTATACCTGATCCATTCACATCGGACATTCTAAGCATCTGTAACAAGGAGCTCCCTTTTCAAAATTAGTTAATCAAATACCTTTTAACACTTTAAGCCTCATTAATAAAAATAATGCATTTCATCTTTAAGCCCTTCAAATGCCTAAATGGGTAGCTTACAACCAGAAGAAGCAATAGCTTCTTCAAATACTTAGAAGGTTTTGTAAAATGAATGAATTAAAATGTTAAGCTCTTTTAAACAGTCTAATACTGGTTATAGGCCAAGTCCATTTTTCTTACGCTATTTTTGCTTATATGAGAAGCCTAAATTCAAATACACATTTTAAATCAAACGCATAAGACTTATATGTCAGTTTCTCCAATGTAACAAATTCTCTGTGACATGACGTGAACTTTTACTAGCAAGCATTTATTAAATATCATTACACTTGACACACAAGTATCAATACTATGGGTTGGTTATACTTTTTCATCTCTATCTTCAGTTCTTCCTATCTTATATTTCATATCTTAGGTGAGTTGAAGTTACCACCTTAATGGTGACCACAACAGGATCATTATCTCAGGCAGCCAGAGATTGCTTATTGGGCAGAGATCTGAGGTCAGAATGCAGGGCTGAGGCATGAACAAATCCAAGGGGATTATTTCTGAGTCATTGAAGGACAAAGTTTTTATTTTCTTACCACTTTAACAGCCTCCTTTATGCGAATTTACCATCTGTATATTAGTCACCAACTCTAGCTGTCTTAAGCCAAAGGAATTTGTTGGAGAAACATAAGGGCTCAGAAAATCAACAGGAGGCTGGAGTAACAGGCATTAAGCAACTAAAATCAGCTGGAACTAATGGCACTGGAGGACCAGGCAGTAAGAACACAGCTACAGCCACACAGCAGAGTGGACTGGTCAAACACTGCCCCATCCCTGATACAAATGGCCTGTTTCTTCCATCCTTTCAGCACTTGCTCAAGACTCAAGTTCCTGAGATGGTGAATCCAATTGGTTGAGCCCAGATCATGTGCTCATCCCCCAGGGCAAAAGAGCATGGATTCTTTTCCATTTCCTTAGGGGCAGGGATGTACTGTCTCTGCCATTAAGATGACACATGTGGGAGAAAGCTAATCCCCTTAAATGAAATCAGGATGCTATGGAAAGGAGATTGATGTAGGGCTGCCAAACACAACAGATGACCACCATTTCCTACCCATTATCTTGTGCTTCAAAATCCATGACTAATCCTTTTGATATCACCATTCTCGTAACCCCACATTTTTATTACATCTCATAACCCCCCAGCTTACCTTTATTCACCTTTAATCCACATCTTTTGAAAGGATATTAATTTGGGGCTGAATCACCAACGGTTTGGGATTTTTAAAACTATTTTTCAAATCAATTTCATAATCTGCAAAATATTTCATGGATGTGAAGTGTGAAGACAGTCTATCACCATCCCCTGCAGAAGAAGTCCAGATGAGACATTACCTTTCCAGGCACTGAGTTGGTTCCTCAGGTTAGTACATTGGGTTTCTAGTACATATCTGGGACAAATAAAGGTTTTGTTTTTTTCTGAAGCTTCTGATTTATAGGTCAACAAAACAGCATGTTCTCCACAAAAATGCTCTTAAGATGCATGCTATTTATCTAGTGAGACAAACATGCCATTTAACAGTCATCAGATATTTATAAGGTGACAGTTCATTCACTTCACTGTTGCCCCATTGCTGTTTAGGAAAGGCTTCAAAGACCAGCCTTCATTCCTGGCTCTTCCATGCCAGGCAAACCTCCTCGCCAGGAGTCTTCACTGAGGTTAATCTTCACAGTGCCTGCTGTGGCAAACGAAGCCACATCGTGGCACATGGCACCTATCAGTGACTTGGTATTAGGACCAAAGTTAACATTTGGTAAACAAGTCTGCTGCCTTCAATTCCCCTCGAATCACTTTTCCTTTTACACAGTCATTTGGAGTCCACACAGAAGAGTGGTGAAAACAGTGGCATTTCTCTAAGCCAGCATCAACCTGCAGACTAGGAATAGGACTCTCACTTCTTTTGTGCCACAGGCCTACAAACGCTGACCCTCCCTCTCCAGAGCCCTGCTTCAGAATAGGTATAGCCTTTCTGTCTCCTGGAGACAAAAACTTACACCAGCTCCTGCGACGATCTGGGATGTATTATGTAATGCTTACTCTGTATTACCTGTGGTGAGTCACCATGTCATTTTGCACTTCTCTATACCAAATAAATCCTTAACAAAAAAGCACAAAGTTGCTGATGGAAGAGGAAGCTGTTGATAACTTTCTTTCCATCATTCGGAGCCACATCACATAACTTGTCCTGTGTTATTTTTTGGAAGTGGTTTTATTCCTGGCTTGTTGGTCTCTGGCTACTTACCTTACTGTAGCATATCTCATTAGGAGATAAAAGAGATCAGATTCTATTTGTTATGCCTTATTTGTCTTCCTTAGAATCACAACACAGCATTCACATATCACATACCATGGGACTGTTAAAAAATATAAAAACAAAGTATATTCTGCCCATACGAGCTCAATAAATACTTGTTGACGGACTGCCAAACTCTATCCAAAAACAGAAGAAATGCCAATTATGCAATGGTTCCTCTTTATAACAAATACAAGAGCATTCATTAATTCACTCACTAAATTTACTGAGTGCCACCATGCCAGGCACTGGGCTAGACACAGGGGAAATAATAATACACAAATCATTCCCCTGCTCTCCTGGAACAACAAATATTAATAAGAACTACACAGATAAGACAAACTGCAGTGATGACCAATGTCAGGAGGAGATGCAAAAGGCCATACAAGACTACAAATGGGAGCTGATTAGTTAGGCAGGTCAGGAGAGTCTCCCTGAAGAAATGGTACTTGAACTGAGATCAGAAAAATGAAGGGAGGATATTTAGCTGAACAGAGGAGAGAAGAGCACCCAAGGCTAAGAAAATAGCCTTGGGGTAGGAGGAAGTTTTGATGGCAAGCGCAAAGAACTGGAAGGTCTTTGTGCCTGCACAGAGAGAGTGAGGGGAAGTGGGCTGGAGAGGAGCCTGAAAACCTAGCTACACATCTTGCCAAGGAGTTTGCCTTCTCCTAAGAACTATGGATTGAAAGATCTCTTACATTGAAACAAGAAGACCAGGACTGGGTTTGAGAATGGGAAGCATGAAAACTGTGGGCACCAGTCATTTTCCCTCACAAGCTTTTTGGAGCCTTAGAGTAGACATGGTAATAGCATGGATGAAAGACACCACTGGGGGTGCAAGGCCTTCCAGATGTCCCTTCTGGTTTTCCTGTATCTTGGGCTGTCAGCCATGGCCAGCACTTCTCAGAGTGACCAAGTCTTTAAATGTGAAAGTCACTGTACCATGGGGTTTCCAGGATTTCTTCTCCCATCCCACATGAGGCCAGCAGTTCTGCCACTCAGCAGCCCTCATGGCCCAGGCCTGAAGTCCAATATCTGAATGGTGAAACTGTTGCTGGATTATGTTGAGGATTCTCTGAGTCTCTGTTGCAGAACCTAGGATTTCTCTGTTACGTCCTTTTAGGGGCTTTCCATCAGCAGGCCTGGCTGTTGCTGGCAGGCAGGCTGGCTGATTGCAGAAGCACAAGGATTTAGAAAAAGGGTTAGTAATATAAAAAGATTTTTGTATTGAAAGCACCACTCTGGCTCCAGTGTGTAGGACAGATTAGAGGGGGCTCACAATGGGGATGATGAAACCAATTAGGAGGTGATTGTGGCTTAAACCAGTGTGGAAATGAAAGAGACAAAGTGCACAGAGTCAAGGGACATTTAGGAGTATAAATGTAACCAGAGCTTGGTAGCTGATATAGAAATGAGATTCTAGCCTTATGATTCACGCAACTAGATGAAGTCCCCAAACTCATTAAAAACTCATAACAGTGTTATTCTCAAGAATAGGGGACATGGGAAGAGGACAAGATTTAGTCCTGGGTACTTGCATCATCAAAAGAAAAATCTTTTAAAGGTGAAATGTTCTTCATGCTGATAAATAATCATGGCAGTTGTGTCAACAGTACAGAGAAGTATATAGAAACTGAAAGGGGAAACTGAGTGGGAAGAGGCTAAGCCGGTGAGGAAACACAAAGCTGCAGTAGAAGCCACAGGTAGTTATTTTAAATAACTGTTTACTTAATAATTTAATGATATTGAATAAACTGTATTAAAACACAATTTTATAACAACTGCAGAGTAATGCACATAAAGAAGCTATGTAGGCTGGTCATGGTGCCTTACACCTGTAATCCCAGCACTTTTGGAGGCTGAAGCAGGTGGATCACTGGAGCCCGGGAGCTCAAGACCAGCCTGAGCAAACCTCATCTCTACAAAAATATAAAAATTAGCCAGGTATGTTCGGGCATGCCTGTAGTCCCATCTACTCAGGGAGCTGAGGTGGGAGTCAGTTGATCCTGGGGAAGTCAAAACTGCAGTGAGCTGTGATTGCACCACTGCACTCCAGCCTGGGTAACAGAGTGAGACTCTGTCTCAAAAAAAAAAAAAAAAAGAAAGAAGCTATACAGATAAACATGGAAGAAGTGCTAAATGGAATTCTCATGTATTCATCATTGATCAATTTATTTATTTATCTATTTATTTCAATTTATTTTAATAAAAAACAAACGCAGGGTCCCACTGTATTGTTCAGGCTGGTCTCAAATTCCTGAGCTCAAGCAATCCTCCCGCCTCAGCCTCCCAAAGTACTGAGATTATAGTGAGCCACTATACCTGGCCATTGATCAATTTTTAACATTTTTGCTCTGAAGCCAAGTGAGGCAGAGAAACTAGGGGACCCTAACAGATGACAACAGCTGGTGTTCAGAGGTCAGGCTCCACAGAACACCAGCATTGCTCCAGGGGTGGTTAATTCTTATTTTGTGGGAATGCACCAAACCCCCTCCAGTGTCTCTGAGGTCTGTTCCACTCCTGAAATTTGATGACACTGAATTTACTCCAAACAGGACTCAAAACACCGGCCGTCAGAACATCTCTGATGGCTCGGTATGTTTTTGATCTAGCAAGTGTGTATCACATCTTCCTTCTTAAGGCCACTTGCTTAAGTTGGTGTAAAATTGGAGTCCTGGGCATATCCAGCTGGAAATTTCCTAGTAAAACTGAGGAATTCGAGAGGTGATGGTGTAACAAAAGGGAAGAGAAGGAAGGGAAGCTGCAGCAATACAGCACAAAGCTGGGGCTGCACCACAGGTCCCAGCCTAAGGCTCTGCCCTCCCACTCCAGTTGTTCAGTCAGCACTGTATGTCTGGCAGCAGAAACATACAGAAATTTAAGGTAATTTGGGGGGCATCAATTCCAACTATTTCTAGCAAGTATTATATTATTAGCCCCTTCACTTTTACTAAAATTAATCAGAGTTGAGTTATTTTTATTGAGTGATTATACTTGGATTTCAAATAGTTACTAGAAGGTAAAACTTGGCTTTTGCCTTCAAAGTGATGCTGCATTGTTAATTTTTTTTTTTTTTTAATGGAGTCTCACTCTGTCACCAGGCTGGAGTGCAGTTGTGCGATCTCTGCTCACTGCAACCTCCACTTCCTGGGTTCAAGCAATCCTCCTGCCTCAGCCTCCTGAGTAGCTAGGACTACAGGCACACGCCACCATGCCCAGCTAATTTTTTGTATTTTTAGTACAGACGGGATTTCACCATGTTGGCCAGGATGGTCTCAATCTCTTGACCTCATGATCCACTCACCTCAGCCTCCCAAAGCGCTGGGATTATATGCATGAGCCACCGTGCCCGGCCGCGTTGTTAATTTTTAATTGGTTTGCAACATTAGTGTGCCTGTTTACAGACGACAGATCATTGAAGGAGTAACACATTTGTTTATATGTTTGTGTTTGCATATATATATCTGCAAATGAGAAGGAATAAAATCAACTCATTCGCTGAGAAGGACTGTTCTTTTTTTCTTTAGTGACAAGCAGTACAATCTTGTAAGTGGACAAGGTTTTGACATGGGCTGCAGAATACAGAAGACAGGCATTGGACTAAATATGGTTCCTGGTATGTTAGTGCTAACTCTGCCCTTTTCACACTGTTCCTCCTACTGCATCAATGTGAGGGGCAGCCTTATAACTCCTGCCTGCACTACAGGGGACCATAATGATGTTGTTCAGCTGTAGACTGATGTTAAATTAAACTACATTTGGCCTGAGGATGCCTCCATACCTGAGTCCTTATGTAATGAACTGCAACCTAAGTGCATAACTAACTGAATGTTTAACTTAGTAGTTACTGAATGTTTAACTTAGTAGTATACTTTTGTTTAACTGAATATTTAACTTAGTAGTATATTTTTGTAACAGTAGGCTTTTGTAAAAAGTGTACTTACTTAGTAGTATACTTTTGTAAAAGTGTACTTAGTAGTATACTTAGTAGTATATTTACTTTGTAGTATATTTTTGTAACAGTATACCTTTGTAAAAGTAGTATACTTTCATATACTTTTATACTAAGTTAAACTGAATGTTTAACTTAGTAATATACTTTTGTAACAGGTAGCTGAGTATCAGCCAATCACAGCAGCTATGCTATCATCAATTGCAGATAACCAATTGATCAGATCATGTTCAAATGAGGCAAATGCTAAGCTGTAACCGATCAAGCTGCTTCTATACCTCACTTCTGTTTTCTGTCCATGAATGCTGCCTGCCCACATTGTGCAGCAGAGCTCTGAACCTCTTCTGACTTTGAGGGCTGCCTGACTTGCAAATCATTCTTTTCTCAATTAAACACTACCACATTTAATTTTTCTAAAGTTTTTCTTTTAACACTGAGAACTCTAGGATCATTTTAGCAGAAAAAAATATATATAGTATTTTATTTCTTAATGCAAGCATTAAAGGGTGACGTTAAGCTAAATTTAAGTGATATCTGGCATGATACTGAAAACTATGGATCATTGGAGGTCGGGAGGAGTGCCAAGAGAGTGGATGACAGATTTAGCAAACAAAAGGATCTTGGCAAACTAGAATGATTGATTAAATCTATCAAGTTGATGTTTAATAAAGATAAATATAAGAAATTTTCTTTACATGGAGAAACAAATTCCACAAGCAGAGGTTGGAAGATATATGGTTTAGCAACAACCCAGGAAAAAATTTCAGGATTTTAGATTATTTGAAAGTCAATATGATATGGCTACATAAGAATAATTAGTCTTGAATTCCATTTATAAAATATGATAATGTCTAGCAAAAGGTAAGTGTTCAGCTCCAGTGAAACCACAACACAATTTGATCATTGTACCCATTTCTGAGGAACACCTTAGGAGGACCTGTTTTAGTTAGCGTATCAGTTCATTTTTGCACTGCTATAGAGAACTACCTGAAATGGGGTAATTTATGAAGAAAGAGGTTTAATTGGCTCACAGTTCCACAGGCTGTACAGGAAGCATGGCTGAGAGGCCTCAGAAAACTTACAATCCTGGTGGAGGTGAAAGGGAAGCAAGCATGTCTTAGCATGGTGGAGCAGGAGACAGAGAGTGAAGGGGGAAGTGCTACACACTTTTAAATAACCAGATCTTGTGAGAACTCACTCACTATCATGAGAACAGCTAGGGAGAAATTCGCCCCATGATCCAATCACCTCCCACCATGTCCCTCCCCCAACACTGGGAATTACAATTCAACATGAGATTTGGGTGAAGACACAGAGACAAACCATATCATTTTGCCCCTAGGCCCTCCTAAATCTCATGTCCTCACATTTCAAAACACAATAATGCCTTCCAAGCAGTCCCCCAAAGTCTTAACTCATTCCAGCTTTAAAAGTACAAATCCAAAGTCTTTGGATTTTACCAGCCTATAAAATCAAAAACAAGTTAGCTACATCCAAGATACAACAGGGATAAATGCTCCCATTCCAAATTGGAGAAATTGGCCAAAACAGAGGTGTTACAGGTACCTTGTAAGTCCAAAACCCAGCAGGGCAGTCATTAAATCTTAAAGCTCCAAAATAGTCTCCTTAGGCTCCATGTCTCACATCCAGGGCATGCTGATACCATGGGGTAGGTGCAAAGGACTTGGGCAGCTCCACCTGCCCCTGTGGCTCTGCAAGGTACAACCCCCGCAGATGCTTTCATAGGCCAGCTTTGAGTGCCTGCAGCCTTTCCAGACACATAGTGAAGCTGTTGGGGAATTTACCATTCTGGGGTCTGGAGAACAGTGGCCCTCTTCTCACAGCTCCACTAGGTGGTGCCCCAATAAAGATTCTGTGTGGGGGCTCTAACCCCACATTTTCCCTCCACACTGCCCTAGTAAAGATTCTCCATGGGGGCTCTACCCCTGCAACAGACCTGCCTGGACATCCAAGCATTTCCATACATCATCTGAAATCTAGGTGGAGGCTCCCAAACCACAGCTCTTGCCTTCTGCACACCTGCAGACCAAACACCACATGGAAGCCACCAAGGGTTGGAAGCTTGGGGCTTGCACTAATGGCCTGAGCTCTACCTTGGTCCGTTTTAACCACGGCTGGAGCTGAAGTGGCTGGGACGCAGGATGCCATGTTCCAAGGCGGCACAGAGTAGCAGAGCCCTGTGCCTGGTCCATAAGACCATTTTTCTCTCCTAGGCCTCCAGGCCTGTGATGGTAGGGGCTGCCACTAGAGTCTCTGAAATGCCTTGGAGGCATTTTCCCCATTGTGTTGGCTATTAACATTTGGCTCTTCTTATGCCAGTTTCTGTAGCCTTGAATTCCCCCCAAGAAAATGGGTTGTTCTTTTCCACCACATAGTTGGGCGGCAAATTTTCTAAACTTTTACGCTCTGCTTCCCTTTTAAATATAAGTTCTAATTTCAGGTCATTTTTTATTTATGCAAATGAGAATAGGCTTTTAGAAGCAGCCAGGCCACAGCTTGAATGCTTTGCTGCTTAGAAATTTATTCTGCCAGATACCCTAAATCATCTCTCTCAAATTCAAAGTTCCATAGATCGCTAGAGCAGAGCTGCTAGTCTCTTTTCTAAAGTATAGCAAGAGTGACCTTTACTCCAGTTCCCAACAAGTTCCTCATTTCCATCTGAGACAACCTCAGCCTGGACTTCACTATCCATATCACAATCAGCATTTTGGTCACAACCATTCAACAAGTGTCTAGGAAGTTCCAGACTTTGCTGTACCTTCCTGTCTTCTTCTGAGCCCTCCAGACTGTTCCAACCTCTGCCCACTATCCAGTTCCAAAGTCGTTTCCACATTTTCAGGTATCATTATAGCAATACCCCACTTCTGGTACCAATTTTCTAAATGAGTCCGTTCTCACACTGCTATAAAGAACTACCTGAGACTGGATAATTTATGAAGAAAAGAGGTTTAACTGACTCACAGTTCCACAGGCTATACAGGAAGCATGGCTGGAGGCCTTAGAAACCTTACAGTCATTGTGGAAAGAGAAGGGGAAGCAAGTACATCTTACCATGGTGGAGCAGGAGAGAGAGGGCAAAGGGGGAAGTGCTACACACTTTTAAACAACCAGATTTCATGAGAACTCATTCACTATCACAAGAATAGCAAGCAGGAAATCTGCCCCATGATTCAATCACCACCCGCCAGGTCCCTACCCTAACACTGGGAATTAGAATTCAACATGAGATTTGGGAGGGGACACCGAGCCAAACCACATCAGTTAGGGTAAGTCTAGGCTGTTGATACAATGAGAGCCATTGATACAATGGCTTAAGGAAGAAAGAAGTTGCTTTCTCTTTTGTATAACAGTCCCAGGTGATGTCCTAGGCTGACAGGTGGCTCTGTTTCATGAAGTCCTTCAGGGAACCAGGTTCTTTCCATTACCATTGCCTCATCATTCAACAGAGCGTTGTCATCTACCATAGGGGTGAAACAGGGGCACCACTGTGATCAGGTTACTACTGACAGAATGAAGGAAGGGCATGGAGAATGCATATCTATTGCTTTAGATGCTGGCCAGGAATTGACAATCATAATTGCTGCTCACATTCCACTGTAACCCACGATATACTCATATCTAACTGCATGGGAGGCTGGGAAAGGTATTTCAGCTATCTTTACTAAAGATGAGTCTACCCAACTATAAGAACAACAAAAAAAAGAAGAATGGATGATTTGGGTGGCTAGAGCACAGTCTTTGGCATAACCTCTTGGAGAAACAGCAATCAGAATGATGTAAAAAAGTTGTATATCATGTAAGGAAGAAATCATTTCAGAAGAAAATAAGTATTGTGTTTGCCATGGAAGTGATTAGACTAGTTCTGTGTGGCTCTAGGAGATTGAATTAAGACAAATAGGAAAAGGGCTTTCTAAAATAGCACCTCCGTCTAGAGTGGAAATTCCCCTTGCTAGAGGATTTTTAGCAGAAACTGGAAGACCTTTGTACTTCCTTCAGGGGTTTTAGCATTTCTTCAAGCATTCTGAATGGCCAAGTTAGATCACTAATGTTGTCTTTCAGCACAGAGATTCTGTGATTCTATCTAAACTTGTGTTTATAGGTCATAGGGTAAGAAAAGGAAATCCCAAAATTTCTTAGATGACTACTGTATACAAGCCCTCACAACAATCTTGTGAGATAGGCACTATTCACATATTGCTGATGCTCTGAAGGGTCCATGGTCATTGTCTAAAACTTCAGAGCTATTAAGTGGCATTGCTGATATAATCACCATCAGTCTGATTGCTAAATCCATGATGTTTCTACCATGTTGTTGCCTCCCAGAAAAAAGGTCAAGAAAAAATTAAACATTCCCTCTTGTTTTATCATTCCCCTTCATGCTCCCCAAGTCCTTTATCTTATCAGGGCTGACTGCCTGGATGGGACTGGCTGTTCTGCAGAATTTAGCACAACAACAAGATAGGATCACTTTAGCATTCAGTCCCTTTTCTAGTTCTTTCTACTGGAGCAAATGACTGATTTGTCACCCACGCTTTTGTTGGTCCAGAGGCAGAGTTGCCTATTCATTTGGAAGAAGCTTCTGCTTCTCTCATTCCTTCCCTAAGAAGAATGCAGGGATTCTCCTGTAACCCCAGCCCACATAATAAGGCAGTGAATCATTTTCTGCTGTTACCTGACAGTCTGCTGCCTAAACCTCTTCCATCCTAGTTCTGAGTGTTGTGGGGGGGAGAAATGGTTTAATTTGAAATTAATTCTTAAGCCCTTTTGCATTGAAATGTGGATGTCAAAAGTGAATTAATCATCACCAAAGCTTCCATCATAGAAAATTTGCCCGATTTCCTCCATAGAGAGGATGACTCACATAAGCACCTGTTTTGTCTCCTTAGTAACTGGTCTCTTAGATTTCCCTCTTGTATTTGCATGCAGGCGAGCATAGCAAATTGACTGGGGGAAGGGAAGAAGGGAAGAGGTTCACAGCATACAGAATGTGCTCTGAGCAGAATGTCACCTGTAACGCTGTTTTCCAACCATCTCGTGCTTTATGTACTCACTTTGTGTCTCTGTTATAACCCCAGCATTGATTCAGTCGCAAACTCAGAGTGCAGAGATAAGTCTGGAAAATTACTAATGGCCTCAGGGAAGGCTTGGTGACACACAATAGAAATGAATACTGGTGATATTCTGTATTCATCTGTATATTAAAAATGTGTCTTTCTTGGCTTAAACCTTTGCTGCAATAGGAGGCAGGCACACAACTCTATCAAGAGAGAGGTGAAAAGGGTAGAAGAAGAGAGGTTCAATTAAACCACTTATCTGGCTTCAGCACAGGAAGTAGTAATATTTCAAAAGTTGTTTTTTTGTGGTTCTATGTGGTTTTAGCTCTCTTTTTCACAAGAGAGATAAAATGCCCTCTCTTATTGGCATTGTGGTAAAATTTTTAAAAGATATTTGGATCAAGAGCTGGAGACCCATGTCTCAGTATGTTCTCAGCCATAAATGAGCCAGTACCTGTGAATAAATCACTTAGATTCTCTGTGTTTCCTCCTGGAAACTGAGGGATCCAACTACATGACAATATTATCCCTTCCAATTATGAAATTGGAACTCTGTTTTCTGAGTAGCTTAAGGTAGCTTAACACTTAAACTTATTGGGTCAGAGATCATCCAAAATGAAAAGTTACTATTCTTCTCTTTATTTTACAAATGATGTCCAGAGAGATGAAGTTACTTGCCTAAGATCACATAAAATTCAAGTATTTTCACATGCTTATTTATTTGGTTTCTGTTTTTATTATAATGCAACATGTTATTGTGCAGTCAAATAGCTCTACCAGACTTGTTATGAAAAATAGTGGCTCCCAATCTGCTCTTATGTCCCAAAGGCAGCTACTTTAAAGCAGGTTTTAGCTGATTCTTTTGGTATTTACCTCAATATCTCTAAACATCATACTGTTTCAACTTTAGGAATGACCTCAACCACAAAACATAAAGTTTTTATCCCCCCTGTGTAGCTGTATCATAATTTTGTTTAGTTCAGTTACTGGTATTTATTTGATGACATAAATATTATTCACAGTTGAGCTATGCAGAATATTATGATTAATTTCCCTTTCTGTTTGCTTTTCCCTGGAGTTAATAATTATCACGTTTTTATTTTGCTTAATTTTCTATGAATAATCACAAATTCAACCCAAATTCCCTATAGTTGTGTCTTATAAAGGCTTAACTCATTTTATTGCTTTTCATTTTTGTTGTGCTTCACAGATATTGTGCTTTCTGCAAATTGAAAGTTTGTGGCAACCTGCATTGAACAAGTCTATTGGTGCCATTTTTCTAACAGCATGTACTCATTTTGTGTCTCTGTGGCACATTTAGGTAATTCTCACAATATTTCAAAGTTTTTCATTATTATTGTGTCTGTTGTGGTGATCTGTGATCAGTGATCTTAGGTGTTACTATTGTAATTGTTTTGGGGACCCACAAACCATGCCCGCAAATGACAGTGAGTTTAATCAATAGGTGTTGCATGTGTACTGACTGCTCCACTCTCTGGCCACTCCCCTGTCTCTCTCCCTCTCTTCCGTGGGCCTCCTTACCCTTTTATTTATTTATTTATTTTAGATGGAGTCTCGCTTTGTCGTCCAGGCTAGAGTGCAGTGGTGTGATCTTGGCATACTGCAACCTCCATCTCCCGGGTTCAAGCAATTCTCCTGCCTCAGCCTCCTGAGTAGCTAGGATTACAGGTGCCCACCACCAGAGCAGGCTAATTTTTTTTTGTATTTTTAGTAGAGATGGGGGTTTCACCATATTGGTCAGGCTGGTTTTGAACTCCTAACCTCAAGTAATATGCCCACCTCGGCCTCCCAAAGTGCTAGGATTACAGGCATGAGCCACCGAGCTCAGCCAGGCCTCCCTATCTTAAGAGACACTACAATATTGAAATTAGGCCAGTTAATAATCCTACAATGACCTCTAAGTGTTCAAGTGAAAGGAAGAGTTGCATGCCTTTCACTTTAAGTCAAGAGCTAGAAATGATTAAGCTTAGTGAGGGAGGCATGTTGAAAGCTGACACAGGCCGAAAGCTAGGCCTCTTGCGCCAGTCAGCCAAGTTACAAATGCAAAGGAAAAAATTTTGAAGGAAATTAAAAGTGCCACTCCAGTGACCACACAAATAATAAGAAAGAAAATCAGCCTTATTGCTGATATGGAGAAAGTTCGAGTGGTCTGGATAGAAGATCAAACCAGCCACAACATTCCCTTAAGCCAAAGTCTAATCCAGGGTAAAGTCTAACTCTTTTCAATTCTGTGAAGGCTGAGACAGGTGAGAAAGCTGCAGAAGAAAAGTTTGAAGCTAGAAGAGGTTGATTCATGAGGTTTAAGGAAAGAAGCTGTCCCCATAATATGAACGTGAGAGGAGAAGCAACAGGTGCTGATTGAGAAGCTGTGGCAAGTTTTTCAGAAGATCTAGCTAAGATAATTAATCAAGGTGGCTACACTAAACAACGGATTGTCAATGCAGCTGAAATAGTCTTCTATTGGAAGGAGATGCAATCTAGGATTTTCATAGCTAGAGAGGAGAAGTCAATGCCTAGCTTCAAAGCTTGAAAAGACAGGCTAACTCTCTTATTGGGGGCCAGTGCAGCTGGGGATTTTAAGTTGAAGTCAAGGCTCATTTACTATTCTGAAAATCCTAGGGCCCTTAAGAATTATGCTAAATTGACTCTGCCCATGCTCTATAAATAGAACAAGAAAGCCTGAATGACAGCACATCTGCTTACAGGCTGAGAGAGGCGAGGAAGCTCACTGTTTCAAGCCCACTATTGAGACCTACTCTTCAGAAAAAAAGATTCTTTTGACACGCACCTGAATACCAAAGAGCTCTGATGGAGATGTACAAAAAGATTAATGTTTTTTTCATGCCTGTTAACACAATATTTATTCTACAGCCCATGGATCAAGGAGTAATTTTGTCATTCAAGTCTTATTATTGAAGAAATACATTTCATAAGGCTGTGGCTGCCATAAACAGTGATTCCTCTGATGGATCTGAGCAAAGTAAACTGAAAACCTTCTGGAAAGGATTCACCATTCTAGATGCCATTAAGAACACTTTTAATTCATAAGAGGAGGTCAAAATATCAACATTAACAGAAGTCCAGAAAAAGTTGATTCCAACTCTTATGGATGACTGAGTAGTTCAAGACTTCAGTGAAGGAAGTAACTGCAGATGTGATAGAAATAACGAGAATTAGAATTAGAAGTGGAGCCTGAAGATTTGACTGTATTGCTGCAATCTCAGGATAAAACTTGAACAGATGAGGAGTTGCTTCTTACGGATGAGCAAAGAAAGTGGTTTCTTTGCTGGGCACAGTGTCTCATGCCTGTAATCCCAGAACTTTGGGAGGCCGTGGTGGGTGGATCATGAGGTCAGGAGTTTGAGACCATCCTGGCTAACACGGTGAAACCCTGTCTGTACTAAAAATACAAAAAATTAGCCAGGCGTGGTGGCGGGCGCCTATAGTCCCAGCTACTCAGGAGGCCGAGGCAGAAGAATGGCGTGAACCCAGGAGGTGGAGCTTGCAGTGAGCCGAGATCATACCACTGCACTCCAGCCTGGGCAACAGAGAGAGACTCCATCTCAAAAAAAAAAAAAAAAGAAAGTGGTTTCTTGAGATGGCATCTACTTCCGTTGGAGATACTGTGAACATTGTTGAAATGATAACAAAGAATTTAGAATATTACATAAACTTAGCTGATGAAGCAGTGGCAAAGTTTGAGAAGATTTGACTCCAATTTTGAAAAAAGTTCTATTGTGGGTAAAATGCTTTCAAACAGCATTGCATGCTAGAGAGATAACTTTCATGAAAGGAAGAGTCAATTGATATAGCAAACGTAATTATTGTTGTACTTTAAGAAATTGCCATAGTCACCCCAACCTTCAGTAACCACCACCTTGATCAGTCAGTATCCATCAACACCAAGGCAAGGCCCTCCATCAGCAAAATTGTGACTCACTGAAGGCTCAGATTGTTGTTAGCATTTTTTTAGCAATAAAATATTTTTAATTAGACATAATGCTATTGTACACTTTAAAGACTATAATATGGTATAAGTGTATGTACTGGGAAACCAAAAAACTTATGTGACTCATGTTATTGCAATATTTGCTTTATTGCAGTGGTCTGGAACCAAACCCACAATATCTTCGGGTATGCCTGTATGTTTAAACACATATAGGTGTGGTACAAGCTTTATCTTCTTGAAGGTGTATCTCCCAGGACCTTCTGATCTGTTACAGGCTGGACCAGTGTTCTTAAAGTCTGTTCTACAGTGGTCAACATGAGCTCTCTGTTGATTATTCTCCTGGGAGGACCTTTCACCTCCCTCTTACGTTGAGTGTTCAGTTTGTTGGATCCTACACCTTCTTCTTTCTTGGTTTAACCCTTAATTTTGGCAAAACACTTCCTCCAGCAAGTTCCTAAGAAAATGTACATGGGGGATAAATGTTTTGAGGTCTTGCATGTCTGAAATGTTTTTATTCTATCCTCACAGAAGGTTGATAGTTTTTCTGGGTATGGAATTCTAGATATAAAATTATTTTTTGCCTGCAGAATTGTGAAAGCACTTGTGCCTGTTAATATGATCCAGTGGTGCTGTTGAGATGGCTACTACTCTTTAATTATTTGTAAAGAAATACTCTCTGACTTGATGCAGAGGTTCACAGGGTCTCTTAGAGATCACGAGAATATTTTGCATGTGTCACCTTGACTCATTTGCAACTTTTCCTATAACTGCCATTGACTGCTTATTTGTCATAGGGCTCTTGGTTTCTATTTTTCTTCAGATTCATTTACAATAAAATCATGACTGCCACATAGACTTACTACTTTCACGGTGATATGAATTTGAATGAAATAACAAGCATGCCCTGAGGCATTTGCTTGATAAATAATATTTGCTTGATAAATAGTATTCGGACTCTCACAAAAATATGACAGAATATTTTTCCCTAATTCCCACTGACTTCCTTCAGAAGAACTTTAATAAAAAGTAACAAATAGCCAATGATAACAATTTTCCAATAAGAGTTTTCATTGAGGATATATTAATAGCACTAAAATACTATCTATTGGTTAGTCTTTTACATTATTTTAATATATGTAAATACCACATACCCAAAAATGATGCTGGTTGACAGAATTGAAGAAGAAGGCAAATATATATTTTCCTTTTTCCCAAAATCCCTTGAAATAACAAAAAAAAAAACTTTTAAGAGGACAAAAGAGGAATAAATTATAATGTCACTGGAGGACAGAAGGAGGCAACCAACCATGGCCCAGAGTATAAAAGAATTCTTGGAGGTGAGAAATCAGGTGAAAACTGCAACTACAATACAACCTTAAAACCCTTAAGAGATGATTATGGTTAACTTTATGCTAATAAACTTGAAATTAATAAAATTCACATAAGAAGAAATAGAAAGCGAGTGAATCCTCAATAAGAAATGGAATAAGTAATCCAATAACTCCTCCATCCACTACCCCATTTTATTTCTGGCTTCTTTGTTTAACATTATGTTTGTAAGATTTATCTATATTGCCTGTAGCAGTAAGTTGTTATTTTTATTGCTGCATAGTATTCACTTTGTGAATAAAAGTTCTTTGTTGTACTACTGAGGATGTCGGGCTGTTCCCAGTGTGGGATTATTATAAATATTCCTAAAATGAACATTTTTGTACCAATATCCAACATTTTAAAGGACATATGTATGCATTCCTGCATATACCCAGTAGTAAAACTGCTAATTCCAGTAGTGAAATTAGAGTATATACATATGTTCAATTTTAGTAGATACTGCTTAACAATTTTCTAAAGAACTACACAAATTTATATTTTTACCAGCAGCGTTTGTGATTCCAGTTTCTCCACATCCTTATCAACACTTGCTATTGTCAATTTTTAAAATCTTAGGCATTCCGGTAAGCATGTCTTGTGATCTTTTATTTTTTTGAGACAGAATCTCACTCTGTTGCCAGGGTGGAGTGCGGTGGCGCGATCTTGGCTCACTGCAACCTCTGCCTCCTGGATTCAAGTGATTCTCCTGCCTCAGCCTCCTGAGTAGCACGCCACCACGCCCAGTTGGGTTTTTTTGTTTTTTTGGAGATGAAGTCTCGCTCTTGCCCCCCAGGCTGGAGTGTGATGGTGCAGTCTTGGCTCACTGCAACCTCTGCCTCCCAGGTTCAAGTGATTCTCCTGCCTCAGCCTCCCAAGTAGCTGGAATTACAGGCATCTGCCACCACGCCTGGCTACTTTTTGTATTTTTAGTAGAGATAGGATTTCACCATGTTGGCCAGGCTGGTCTTGAACTCCTGACCTCAGGTGATCCACCCACCTTGGCCTCCCAAAGTGCTGGGATTACAGGCATGAGCCACCATGCCCGGCCTAATTTTTATATTTTTAGTAGAGATGGAGTTTCACCATATTGCCCAGGATGATCTCGATCTCTTGACCTCCTGATCTGCTTGCCTCAGCCTCCCAAAGTGCTGGGATTAGAGGCGTGAGCCACTGCGCCTGGCCATAGTGTGATCTTATCATGGTTCTAATTTGTGTTTATCTGAGACTAATTTTATTGAGCACATTTTCATGTATCTTTTGGCCATTTGTATATCCTCTCTTGTGAAATACCTGCTCAAAATTTTTGTCCATTTTCTGGGGAAAAAGACAAGTAATACGACAAGTAATACCCATCTTTTCTTACTGATTTATAGGAATTATTATATATATATACATATATGTATGTGTGTATACACACATACGTATATGTGTGTGTATGTATGTATACATAAATATACATATCTCCTGGATATCTCAAATATATGTATTAGAAATATCCCTTTCTGAGGCTTGCTTTTTCACTCTCACCATTTTTGGTGAAGAAAAGTTCTTACTTTTAATAAAGTCCTATATAATTTTCCTTTATGCCTGATGTTTTTGGTGTCCCATAGTAGATATCTTTGCATATTCCAACTTTACATTCTGATGCTATCTTCACATTTACATCCACAATCAATTTGGAATTGGTCTTAATGAATGGTGCAATGTAGAAATCAACACTTATCTTTTCCATGTGGCTAGCCAATTGACTCAGCATCATTTATCGAAAAGACTAAACTTTCCACACTGCTTTGCAGTAACAATCTTTGTCATAAATCAAATGACAGGCCAGGCACAGTGACTCATGCTTGTAATCTCAGCACTTTGGGAGGCCGAGGCGGGCGGATCACCTGAGGTCAAGAGTTCGAGACTAGCCTGGCCAACATGGCGAACCCTGTCTCTACTAAAAATACAAAAATTAGCCTGGCATGGGGCACACATCTGTAGTCCCAGCTACTTGGGAGCCTGAGGCAAAAGAATCTCTAGAACTGGGAGGCAGAGGTGGCAGTAAGCCAGAATCACACCACTGCACTACAGCCTAGGTGACAGAACGGGACTCCATCTCAAAATAAATAAATAAAATGACATAATATGTGGTCTATTTCTGAACTCTGTGATTTTTTTTTTTTTTGCCATTGATCTATTTGTCTCTCTTTGCACCTTTACTGTTAATTACTGCAGCATTGTATAAATCTTGATATCTGTCAGTGTAAGTTTCCAACTTTTCTTCAAGATTTTCTTGAGTACTCTTGACCCTTAGTTGTTCCACATAAAATTTAGAAGCAACCTGTCATTTTACACAAACACACTGTTTGGTTTTGGTTGGAATTGCATTAAGTTGATGAATCAATTTAGGAGAGTTGACAACTTTTCTTTCTTTTATTTTTTTTTGAGACAGAGTCTCGCTGTTGTCAGCCTGGGCTAGAATGCAACAGTGCGATCTCGGCTCACTACAACCTCTGCCTCCCGGGTTCCAGCAATTCTCTGGCCTCAGCCTCCCAAGTAGCTGAGATTACAGGCTCCCAGCACCACGCCCGGATAATTTTTGTATTTTTTAGTAGAGACAGGGTTTCACCACGTTGGCCAGGCTGGTCTCGAACTTCTGACCTCAGGTGATCCACCCGCCTCGGCCTCTCAAAGTGCTGAGATTACAGGCATAAGCCACCACGCCTGGCGACAACTTTTCAATATTGAGTCTCCCAATCCATGAATGTGATATATTTCTCTGTTATTTAGTTTTTTTTTTAATTTCTTTCTATAATGTTTTGTGGTTTTTCAGTGTAGAGGCCTTACACATATTTTATGTGTAAGATAAATATTTAATGTTTTATGTGTAAGATAAATATTTAATGTTTTATGTTCATATAAATGGTATTATAAAATTCTATTTCTAGTTGTTTCTATTATATAGATGTACAGTTGATTTTTGTAAGTTCACCTTGTGACTAGAGACCTTGTAGAATTACTATTTTAATTACAATAATTTCTCTTTAAGGCTTTTCCATGTTCTCAACCACATCATCTGCAAATTATAATGACTTTGGTTTTTTTTCCAATCTTTATCATATTTCTTTTATTTTCTGTCTTATTTTATTGGCTGGCATGTCTAGGACAATGTTGATTAGTCCTGGTGATAGCAGACATTGCTGTCTCATTGCTCATCTCAGGAGAAAAACTTTTAATATTTTTAAATTAAGTATAATGTCTGCTCTAGGTTTTTGCAGAAATTTTTTTAAATTTCAGATTTAAGAAATCCTCTTCTATTTCTAGATTCTTACAATTCCTTAAAGTGCTGAATGTTACCAAGTAATTATTCTGCATCTTTTGAGAGGACTATATAGTTTTTACCTTTTATTCTGTTAAGGTAGAAAATTGCACTGATAATTTTTCTAATATTAAGCAACCTTGCATTCCTAGAATAAATTCAACTTGGTCATGATGTATTTTATATATAATGCCGAATTCTGCTTGTAAATACTTTACATATTGTTTTTGCATCTGTGACAATGAATGTGAATAAACTGTAATATTTCTTTCTTGTCCTAATTTTATCAGGTTTTTATATCAAGGGATATCTCTGGAAGCTTGGCCCTTATCCTGGCCGCTTTGGTTGCTCTCTGATGTCTTCTGATAGCTAGATTTTTTTTAATGCTATCGAGTTTTATAATTATTCTCAGGGTAGTGTTTGTGTGATACAAGCTAGTCATGCATAGCCAGAAACAAAACTTTTGCCTTTTGCAAACCTGATGAGCAAATGAAACTTCAAACAAATACATAACCTTTAGTTAATCTTCTGACCTGGTTCAGTTCCTGAAAAATTCTTGGGTTGACAAAAGTATAGTTTTGACTTTCAGTGCCATTTAGTGCCCTAATCTGTTAAAACAGTTGTAGGAAAATAAATACAATTTAATGGCAATCATAATATTTTATCTCTTTAAAGTGAAGAAAAAAAGGAATTTAGTTGGAAAATGTTAATGTGGCCAAGTCTGTGATCTTTTTCAAATATTAATTAATTACTATATTAATGAATTAGTAATATATTAAGTAATTGCTATATAATTACAATAAGGAACACTGTAGCATTCTCAATGATGGGACTCAAAAATTTCACGGGATGAAAAGAAGGAGGATTCGACTATTCATATCTGACAGTTCTCAGTAAGAGAAAGATATTACGTGGCAGAAGGATGGTCAAATTACACCCATTAATTTTAAGTGGTTGCTAAATACATTTCTTGCATTTGGCTAAGAAATAGGACATGCATCCTATAGTAATGAAATATATGGTAATGTCAACCTGAAATTGGTATAAACAGTAAAAACTAGGAGAGAGGTGAGGTGAGAGCAGAGAAGTTGAGATAACACTGTCATTTGTTAAACTTCTATATGCTAAGTGCTGTGCTTGGGGCTTTGCTGGCATTGTCTTACTTAATCCCTGCAAACACAATAAGGTATTTTTATCTCCAATTTTACAAGAGGAAATTGAGGCTCAGTAAATAATAATGACTTCCCAAACATCGTACAGATAGTAAGTGGGATTCAAATTTACCTCTGTTTGACTCTAGAACCTATGTTCTTTCTAGTAAACCAGGCTGAGATTAAACAGAAGAGAAACCCGGTATTCTTATCAGTGAAGACTAGATGCTCTATTAGGAAGCCCTGCAAAAGAGATGCTGAAGAAGCAAGAGTTTAGTTACACGTTTATGATTTGTTGGGTAAGGATTTTATTTTGGGTGTGTGTTTCCTTTGTCTCTGGAATTCCTGGTATATTCTCAAATAAAAACATTTCCTGTTTACTACTGACTGGGCTAACATCCAATAACCAAGCAATATAAGCAAATTCCAACATTTTTCTATCTCGTGTAGGGTTAGAGCCCGTATATCTCTGGTTGACTTGCTCAGTGGTTTACAAAATAGTACAGTTAAGTCTACATCATGGGTTAGGTCTTCATTTCCTAAATGTGTTTTCCAGAACATACTAGTTCTACATATTAATAGCTATTATTCAGGAAAAAAAGTAAGTATCTGGGGTTGGTTCATAGTAAAATATGTTTAATAAACTGTGGATTAAATCGAGTGAAACAAATGTCTAGTTTTAAACTTTTCTAACCTTAAAATATTTAGTATGTAGTGTGAATCTTCAAGAGGAGGTATACGTATTTTCCAAACTTATTTGGCTTCAGAACACTGAAGATTATCTTCTAGAATGGGTGTTATTTAGGCCATGTTTTGGGAAAGAATGAATTAGAAGCTTTATAGGCCAATTCGTTTTATAGAAAAATGCTACATCATTGGTCATAAGGGGAAAGGTATAAAAATGTAATCAAAGCAGCCCCATGGACCAGCCCTCCTAGTGATGCAGTATAGATCCCATCACAAAAGATTTGGCACAGAGTGTGATTGACTTCCTGAAGAGATACTGTAGAGGAGATTGCTACATGGGAAAGAAGTTGGACAAGATGACCTTTAACTTTTTTCACATGCTAAGATTCTTTGTTTCTATGAAAACCATAATCCCTTTTAGAAAAGTAAATAAACAAAAAGTGGTGTGAAACTGCTATTTATAATAAGAAATGTATATTTAGTTTTTGTCCTTTTGCCTGACACACAGCTCCTAGAACCCTTAGAATCTCCAAACTAATGTGTCTTCTTGTAGGCTAACAAGAGATGACTGGTGGCTGGGGGCTCCTGGATAGCCTCAGGAGGTGGGGGCTGGTTCCCAGGGAAACCAATCATGTGATTAGAATGTTGGAAATTTAAGTCCCATCCCCAGACCTCCTGGGAGAGGAGAGGAGCTAAGGGTTGAATCAATCACCAATGGCCATTGATTTAATTAATCACTCCTATAAAACAAAGCCTCCACACAAACCCAAAGGGATGGGAGTTGAGAGAGCTTCCAGGTTGCTAAACATGCAGAGGTGCTAGGAGGGTGGCACACCTGGGGAGGGCATGGAAGCTCCACAACCCCTTCCCCCATACCTTGCTCTATGCACCTTTTCCATCTGGCTATTAATCTGTATCCTTTATAATAATGCCAGTAAATGTAAGTGTTTCCCTGAGTTCTGTGAGTCATTCTAGCAAATGATTGAACCCAAAGACAGGGTAGTAGGAATCTCCAATTTATAGCTGCTTGGTCAGAAGCACAGGTGGCAACCAGTGGCTTTCGATTGGCATCTGAAGTGGGCCAGGTGACCGGGGTGGGAGGGGGGCAGTTTCATGGGACTGAGCCCTTAACCTATGGAGTCTGCTCCATAGGTTAATATCAGAATTGAGTTAAATTGTAGGACACTCTGTCAGTGTCCACTGGAGAATTACTTGGTATCTGGGGAAACAACCCCACATATCTGCTGTGTTGAGACTGTAGTAGAAGAAGAGAGCCAGTTTATTTAGTTGTTTTTGCCCTATTTCATACAAGTGGCATCTTGTAACTCTGTGTATTAATTAGGTAAAGTCTCAGCAGTTATAACAAAGAGACACACGATACAATGGTTTGAATAAAATGGAAGTTTATTTCTTATGTAAAACTCCCCAGGGGAGCATTTCAGGTCAGCAAGTTGGCTCCACTCCCCTCCATGAGCTCCATCAGGGTCCCAGGTTCCCTCCACCTCCTTGGTCTGCTCCCCAGAACATTGTCTTCCTCTACGCAGCTCAGCCAGCTCACTAGTGTGTCTGCTTTTCACTTCACAGTAAAAGGGAGTCCCAGGCAAGTAATTTTTTTCTTTTAATTAAGTAAGGCTGAAGTTACTTACTTCAATTTGCTCACATTTCATTGAGGACAATTCAATCACATGGCCAAACCTAGGTACAGAGTTGGTTGGGAAGTCCATTCTTAAGCCAGGCAGTTATGTGCACAAGAAAAAGGGGAAAAGAGATTTTGGAAGAACAACTAAGACTCTGCCACACTGTTGTTGGGACAAACACCAGTTGATAATCATTACTTGGTCATTACTAACATTTACTAATGAACAGCCAGTTCAGACTGACCAAATCCTTTCTAGAAAAATATTGACTTCCTGTCAGTGTGATACCCAAGTACTCCAACTTATGAAGCGTGGAAGTTCTCAGAAGAGCTCTGGTTATCTGTCAGGGCTGGAGGATCAGTGCAGCAAATCAGGGGAGGTGCAAGGGTCAGTAAACAATTAATAGTCAGTATCCTCTGCAGCTCACTTACTGTCATTCATGTTCCTTCACTAATTTTTTTTTTCCTTTTATTATTATTATTATTATTGTCATTATTATACTTTAGGTTTTATGGTACATGTGCGCAATGTGCAGGTAAGTTACATATGTATACATGTGCCATGCTGGTGCGCTGCACCCACCAACTTGTCATCTAGCATTAGGTATATCTCCCAATGCTATCCCTCCCCCCTCCCCCCACCCCACAACAGTCCCCGAAGTGTGATGTTCCCCTTCCTGTGTCCATGTGTTCTCATTGTTCAATTCCCACCTATGAGTGAGAATATGCGGTGTTTGGTTTTTTGTTCTTGCGATAGTTTACTGAGAATGATGATTTCCAATTTCATCCATGTCCCTACAAAGGACGTGAACTCATCATTTTTTATGGCTGCATAGTATTCCATGGTGTATATGTGCCACATTTTCTTAATCCAGTCTATCATTGTTGGACATTTGGGCTGGTTCCAAGTCTTTGCTATTGTGAATAATGCGGCAATAAACATACGTGTGCATGTGTCTTTATAGCAGCATGATTTATAGTCCTTTGGGTATATACCCAGTAATGGGATGGCTGGGTCGAATGGAATTTCTAGTTCTAGATCCCTGAGGAATCGCCACACTGACTTCCACAAGGGTTGAACTAGTTTACAGTCCCACCAACAGTGTAAAAGTGTTCCTATTTCTCCACATCCTCTCCAGCACCTGTTGTTTCCTGACTTTTGAATGATTGCCATTCTAACTGTTGTGAGATGGTATCTCATTGTGGTTTTGATTTGCATTTCTCTGATGGCCAGTGATGGTGAGCATTTTTTCATGTGTTTTTTGGCTGCATAAATGTCTTCTTTTGAGAAGTGTCTGTTCATGTCCTTTGCCCACTTTTTGATGGGGTTGTTTGTTTTTTCCTTGTAAATTTGTTGGAGTTCATTGTAGATTCTGGATATTAGCCCTTTGTCAGACGAGTAGGTTGCGAAAATGTTCTCCCATTTTGTAGGTTGCCTGTTCACTCTGATGGTAGTTTCCTTTGCTGTGCAGAAGCTCTTTAGTTTAATTAGATCCCATTTGTCAATTTTGGCTTTTGTTGCCATTGCTTTTGGTGTTTTAGACATGAAGTCCTTGCCCATGCCTGTGTCCTGAATGGTAATGCCTAATTTTTTTTAAAAAAAAATGATTAAATAGGGGAAGAAAACTGGCAGATCTCAATTTTATGCAACTTCAACTGCATCAGTGTGTGCTATGAGGACAAGTCCATGGGGTACAGTTAAAAAAAAAAAGGCTTAATAGGAAACCAATCTTTACATAGGAAATATGCAACTCAAAATCTTCTCTTTCTAATTTTCAGGTAGGAACTCAATCAAAAGCAGATGATATATATACAACCGAACAGAGGGCCCTGAAAGCAGATGTGCTGGTTACCAGCCCTGCATTTCACTTCATCCTTTCCTAAGGATGCTGCCACAGGTCCTAGGTATTTGGGGTTCTGCTCCTTTCCTTAGAGTCATTCCCATGCAATGGCAACACTTCCCTTTGCAAAGTCAACAACACCGTCAAGTCTGCCGAGTAGCTGAAGTCCATATGGAATATTCTGCGGGGTAAAACCCCCAAAATTATTTATCTGACCACCTGCTTCAGAAATTTCATCGTCTCAGATGCAGTATCTGGGGATTTCAAAGTTTCCAAAGTCTTCAAGATGTCCCCATTAAGATGAAAATAACTCTGGGAGAGAAAAATATCACAAGCTAATTATCCTCAAACCTGGGCCTTTGGAATCACCTGGAGAGATTTTTCAAAAACACAAATGTTTGGGCCTCATTCGCTCCATGTACTAAGTCAGAATCTCTGAAATGGGACCTGGGATTTTCTATTTTATTTTCAGCTTTCTAAATAATTCCATGCCTGGGTTTGGGAACCAGGGACTTAGGACATTCTCAGTTAGTTCAGAGATTCTTCAGCAACTCAGAGTTGTTTTGAAGGATGATGATTTGGGAGAGAGAAAAGGAGAGAGCAGGAATGGGAAGGTTCTGGAAACTTTATGGAAAGGCTCAAAAGACAAGCATGGTTCCTTCTCAATCTTGTTTTGCCTTGACTAAAAAATGGCCATTTGTAAAACAATACACAATATTTCATTACCCCTGCCTTATGGAAATGTCTGATCTCATTCTCTTTCTAATCATCAGGAAATATTGTGTCACATTTTATTTATATCCTTTTGTTTTCCCCTAATTTATAAGATCAGTGGAACATGGGTATGGGGGTTGGAATAATCTTCTGAATTCCTGGGAGAAATCCTCAAAAGGCCTTGGGCTCCATCCTCACTTCCTGGAGGAGAGATGGAACTTCTGGGAGAGTGACTAGTTCCTCAGGACCAGGCCTGAGTGAGAAAGGCAACCTAAAGCACTCTGCAGCTTCCATCATCTCTGTGATCAGACCTTCAGATCAGAGACCTTTTCCTTACATCTGACTTCATCTTTTCCTTTTAATATTCAAGTCTATTTCCCCAGCTTTCTACTCTCTGGAGAGATGGAGAACAGCTGCTTGGGGACCTCCTGATCCCTGAAGCTAAAGAATTCTCCCATTAACATTTTTTTCCAGACAAAATACCTCTGATTTCCATAACCTTTTTTATGGTCTCGTTTCTTAGTTCTTTATTTTCATAGCTCTCCTTTGGATGTAGTTCTTCCAGTAAGAAATGAATCAATGCCAAATATAACCAAAGAATCCTTTCCTGTTTTCTCTATGTCTTCAATTAAAATGACGAATCTAGTTTTTTAAAAACAGCTTTGCTGGCCATTGCTAATGTATTTTCAATAAGTGTTCCCCATGTTCTTGGATTGTTGGGGAAAATTACTCTTATAGAAAAATAGCTTCAGGCTAGAAATCCAGAGACCTGTGTTTTAGACCCAATTTTGTCACAATCAAACTATATAACTTCTTGTTTATTTTTTAAAACTTATTTGGGTCTGTTTGTTTCCTCTGTAAAGTGAATCAGATGGACTAGTTGACCTTTAAATTCACTCTTACTCTAAAATTCTTATTTCTGCTTATTTTATTTTGATTCATGTCTGATTTCTCAGTAGCAAAACAATCTGAACTCCCACAGCACTTTATTTATACATCTCTTATAGCTGTGTCACTCTTGTACCTATAATACAATCATTTCTATTGTATCATGCATGCCATAGCTTTCCTACTAGTTCAAAAAGTACTTAAAGGCAGGACCCAAGTAACTCTGTAACTTGCTTTAGCACAGTGCTTTGCCAATAACCATTTGTTGAATGAGTCTATGCATGAATATTTAATGTTCCTCTGCCAAGTAAAGAGTAACATTTTTTGGAGTAGGAAAAATGATGACTGACAATTTTGTCCTCTGTGCCCCTGTAGCTCTGTCTGCCCCCTGTGGTGAGATGCCTTCACTATTTGCACTGGCCTCTTGTGGATAATCCATTGCATGTAGAAATGTCAATGACGGGACAGGTAATTGTATATAAACAAGGTTGTTTTCCCCAGGAGAAATTAAGAGACTTCAAAAGATTTGCAGTACAAAAAGAACAAAGACTGCAGACTGCAGGTGAGAAAGAAGGAAAGGCTAGACAATCAGAGAAGAGTTTGAGTTGAGAAAGAAGTATCTGAAAGTAGAAAAGTACAGAGTCTTTTCTGAGTAGCCTAAAACCAAGAGATTAAACTCTACCCTGAAGGTTGGGGATAGAAGTGCAGTATGTGGGCTCAGGGAATTTGGTGAGAATAGTCTCCAAATCTGGACCCTTATCAGCTCTGGACACCTGTGAGTTCCTAACTTGTAAATACTTTGAACTTCTATTGATTCGCTGCTGGAGAAAACCCATATTACTACAAACCAGAGACCCAAAAAGCCATGGGGTGTCACCATGGTGACAATTTAACCATGAAAGTGACACAAATTATAGTTGGGGGTTGAGTGAGAGATTGAAGGGCTTCTAAGCTGAAAGCCCAACCAAGAGGCCTAAGCTCTGGGGAGGAGATTAATGATGAGTCAACTGCTGCTCCTACCCCCAGCCCAGAAGGCTGGCTTTTAGCATAGCTAACACGATTGACCATTCTCATGCTCCTATTGACCTAGAAGAAATCTGGTAGGCATAATAAAAGACAGTTTGCCCCTTGTTTTCTCTTTCTAGGTCTCTGACTCAGTGGAATAGAGGCTGATATGGACCAAGACACCATAGATACCGCTGCACACTGCCTTCTATGAGCCAGAGATCCAGGATCGACCTCCAGACCAACCCAATAAAATTTTGTATATAGAATGACAATGTGTTCTGAGCACCAGAGTCACACTCCACATCCCATTCCCCTTGTTTTTACTCATATTGAAGCAATTTGATGCCACTTCTAGATGAGTTAGAGGCCAAGGACTCTGGAAAACAGAACAATAAGCACTTTCTTATCTGAAGATGGTATGATTTTATTCTTACAGGCTGAAAATGGCCTTCCAAGAAAATGGTCTTTGTGATCTGCTCAGGAAAGAGTGGTCAAAAATTAACTATTCTATGACCAAGGGCACCATTTCTGGCAGCCATCTTCCAACTTTGTCCAGGTTTATACCCAGGTAAGGAGTCAGTGGAGTTTCTTGTCATGAGTATGGTCTCTGGGTGGCTCTGCCATGACATGAGGTTTGTTTCCAACTCTTAGCAGTTGGGTAACATTTATTTAACAATTCCTGGCCTCAGTTTTTCATTTGTAAAATGGGTTAATAATAATAATAGTTCTTACTTCGTAAGGTTGTTGTGAAGAACAAATGTGTTTACGTGTAAAATGCTTAGAACAGTGTCCAATAAATGTTAACTATTGATACACGGCTTCTAATCCTGTCCACCAGATGACGTCATCTATTCCCGAGATGTAGTTGTTAATCTTTCAAGAAATCCAAGACAGTTCAATTACTCAATGTTAAGCATTCTGTAGGCATTATTACTGTATTGTTTTTGTTTGGAGTTTTTGACTGTTGTTGTTGTTTAATGTTCAAAATGAACACTTAATTATAGCTGTTTAAAATGCTTCCAGGTAAGAATTATTGTGGCAGTGCTTAATAGTGTAAAGCTTGGGAATCTCTCATCCATTTGTCTGTGAGTTAGTGGACATACAGAGTAGTGGAATCTCTCATCCATTTGTCTGTGAGTTAGTGGACATACAAAGTAGTGGAATCTCTCATCCATTTGTCTGTGAGTTAGCGGACATACAAAACCATTCCTGAGGACGGTCCTGTCTTCCCTTGGCTCAACTCAGAGGGACCGTGGGGTGACTTCTATGTCCATATTGCCCTTGTCTTGTTGCTAAATTTTTATAACAATATATCAATTCTACCCAAGACTCACTGATTTTTAAAAATAGATGGTTTTGTATTAAATTTGTAACATGAAAGAGCTGCACTTCAGATATTTGTTCAAAGAGTATAATCTCTAGCATATTGCTGCAAGTTCTAAAGATATCAAAAGTCCTGCTGAGAAAAATAATATTCATGGAAGATTTTGTGTGTGTTTCCATTCTCCTAGGTCAGTGATTTCCCAAATTTTTATATTTCACAGGCCAGTTTTTAAAAAGTATTTTTTAAATGATGGTTACTGATATAGGCTGCAAACTTATTTTACCAATAAGGATGTGACAAAAAGAGGGTCTTTTAAATTGACGTTTTATGGAAATTTAATGTTATGGAAAATTCGCTACTCACTGATTGTTTTTTTTCTTTCTACCATGAACCCATGAAAATTTTATCTCTGACTACCAGACTGGCACTTGAGAACACGGAGATAATTTATAACTTATCCCTAGATGAAACCCAATCACTAGTGACTTCACACCTGGGATGCATCATTGTGAGTACCTGCAGAAGGATTTCTACCAAATCACACACTTCGATGTGACCTTGACTAAATGAAAAGTGTTACAGAAACGTCCTTTGAAGCTTGTCACTTCATTTAGTCCAAAGCTGTCACAAAGACATTATTTTTTTGCATTACCTGGCCTTCTCTCTTAGAAGACCTACTGGAGAAATCCCACTCTGGTCTCAATAGCAGAAGCATTTGGACTTGTCTAAGAAGTGGATTTGTATTTTACCTTCTTTACGATGGGAATAATTTTACCCTTCCTCTTCATAAATCTCCTTGAAATTTTTAACTCAGCTCATCTCTAATATGCACATAAAATTTCAAGAAATGTGATTTGTGTATTCACCATGCTCCTGGCTCCATCCTGTGCTTCTACCATTTTCCCTTTGGCTTATTTTATTTATTTATTTTTTTACCTGTTTGACCTTGTTGTACTACATACTTCTCTGTAAGCTATCTTAAATCCTTTCCAGTGCCAGCAGGGATGTACTTAAGTACATAAATTAGTCAATGAAGGACCACCTGTGACCTAGATATAGCTTCACGAGGACCCCTTGGCTGCTCAGGGGACCCACTCACATATCTAGGACTCATCTGCACAGATTTGCCAGTGCTGACTGGAAAGAAAATCGGCATTATGTATCCCATTAATATGCTAGCTGCTGGTACGGCCTGAGTGTTGTCCTGCTCTGTACTTTAACAGGAGCCACCAGTGCCTCACTTTAAACGAATAAGGTGAGAATTTCAAGTGCCATAGCAAAGCCAGGAGAACGGTACTTAGGGGAGAAGCGCCACAAAATTAGGGTTTGTCCAACTGCAGATCCCAATCTATTAGAGGATTGTAAAATTAGGGTTATAACTAACATTTTTTTCATGAAAAATTTCAAGGTTTTATGGAAGTGTAGTCTTGTAGAAAATAAGTATAACATAAACAAAAGAGTGCATTGCATGGAGTGAGGGTAAGGATTTATTCATAAAACTTTGGTGTGTGTGTCTGCTGGGTCACAATAAAAACATATTTCTTGCTATGGGTTACGAAAACTTCCTTGAATAATATCACATAAGGGCGTGCCTATTCTATCTATACATAAAACAGGCCTTGGGCCTTGATATGGTGTGGATCTGTGTCCCCATCCAAATCTCACCTTGAATTGTAACAATCCCCACATGTCAAGGGCAGGACTAGGTAGAGGTAATTGGATCATGGGGGCAATTTCTGCCATGCTGTTCTTGTGACAATGAGTGAGTCTCACGAGATCTGGTGGTTTTATAAGCATGTGGCATTTCCCCTGCTTGCACTCATTCTCTCTTCTGCTGCCCTCTGAAGAGGTATCTTCTGCCATGATTGTAAGTTTCTTGAGGGCTCCCCAGCCACGCAAACTGTGAGTCAATTAAATCTCTTTTCTTTATAAATTACCCAGTGTCAGGTATTTCTTTGTAGCAATGTGAGAACAGACTAATACAGTAAATGGTCAGACTCAGTCCTCACTCAGAAACTGTACCACACAAACAAAATTCCACATAGCAAATAATCACTTTCCCAACAGAATGTTTTCTCATTGATGACTTTCTCATTAATAAGTTTTTGTGCGCCATATTAAGGGTTTTCTAGAGAAACCGAACCAATAGGATTTGTGTGGGTGTATATATATACACACACACACACACACACACACATATATATGTATACACACACACACACACACACATCTCCAGAGAGAGAGGGAGAGAGATTGTATATATACAATCTATGTGTGTCTGTCTATACATGTGTGTATACACAAACACACACAAATCCTATTGGTTTTGTTTCTCTAGAAAACCCTGACTACTATGGTGCACAAAAACCTGTTAATGTTTTTGTCTCAAGGAGACAAATGTCAATTAATGTCTCAAGGCAAGAGAGGTAGAGAGATTGAGATTCCTTTAAGGAATTGGCTCTCAGTTGTGGAGACTTGGCAAGTCCAAAACCTTCAGGATAGGCTGGAGACCCAGGGAAGAGCTGCAGTTCCAGGCCAAAGGCAAACTACAGGCAGAATCCTTTCTCCCTCATCAGAGTCAGTCTAAGGCCTTCAACTGACTGTTTGAGGCCCACTCCCACTATGACGGGTATCTGCTTTACTCACAGTCAAGTGACTTAAATGGTAATATTTCCTATTTGAGCAGCACTGCAGCGAAGGGACTGGCTGGACAATTCCTTCCAGCCTTGGAAATGGCTGGCAAATAAATAAATAAATAAGGAATGTTAATCTCATCCAAAAAACACCTACACAGACACATCCAGAATAATGTTTGATCAAATCTATCCCCATGGCCCAGCCAAGTTGACACATAACATTAACCATCACATGCCCCTTAGTTTAGATTCACAGAACCAGAGAAAAATAGTGGGTCTTGCCTACACTACTGAAGTTATTGTGGCCATTAAGACCAGATTCTAAACAGGCTGTGTCCGTGTTGTGCTGGCACTGGCTCCTTCTAGCTGCTGATTGCAAATTATGCCCGATTCTTCCCAAGTCTGCATTCAAATGGCATCACGTTTGTGCCCGGAAATTGGCCATGGGGCAGTGCTTACACCACAAAGATGCTATAAATCAGGGGTGAGGTCCCTTGAATTTCTGGCTTACCATCACACCACCTGACCTGTCAGGTTTTCAACAACGTGTTAAAAAGTCTATAATTCCATTTACTAGGCATGATGTCCAGTCTGAAAATGGAATATATCTAATTTTAGTAACAAAAACAAAATTTCAAAAGTTTTAAAACATACATTAGCTTCTCTTTTTTTAAATTTCAATGGCTTTAGGGGTACAAGTGGTTTTTGGTTACATGGATGACCTGTATTGTTGTGAAGTCAGAGATTTTAGTGCACCCATCACCCAAGTAGTGTACATTGTACCCAATATGTAGCAAAACATACATAAGTTTCTTAATCACATTTTCAAAAGAACAGAACAAACAGTAACCAATACCATCAATTGATGGTAGTCTGTCATACTGACTTTTCAATATCTAATTGGTCTACACGGAGTGAGCATATTTACTATTTATTTTCTTTTATAAATAATTGTCATATTATTATAGGAATGAGGCTGGGCATGGTAACTCACACCCGTAATCCCAGCACTTTGGGAGGCTGAGGCAGGCAGTTCACTTGAGGTCAGGAGTTCGAGACCAGCCTGGCCAACATGGTGAAACCCCACCTTTACTAAAAATAGAAAAATTAGCCAGGCATGATGGTGCACACCTGTAATCCCAGCTACTCACAAGGCTGAGGCAGGAAAATCGCTAGAACCCAGGAGGTGGAGGTTTCAGTGAGCCAAGGTTATGCCACTGTACTCCAGCCTGGGTGACAGAGAAAGACTCCATCTCAAAATAAAAAATAAAAATAAAAAAAACATTATTATAGGAATGCAATCAGCAAGATCCAGACTGTAGTAAACTGTACAGGACATACGATCTATTTCTTTAACAAATACGTTTCCAGGGTGACAGAGAAAGAGAGAGGTGGAAGGAGGAGGTGAACCTAAAGCAGTGCTTTCCAAACTTTATTACACAGCAGAATCACCCGGGGGCTGCATGTGGAGTCCCACCCCCAGATTTTTTTAATCAGTTGGTTGCGCTAATGCCAGATAATTTGCATTTAGGAATAAGTTCCCAGGTGATACAGCTGCTTATGATAATTGTATTCTAGTTGTGTTTTTGTTGAAAGGCATTTACATTTCTGATATGGGTTGGATCTGTGTCCCAGCCCAAATCTCATGTGAAATTGTTATCCCCAGTGTTGGAGGTGGGGCCTGGTGGGAGGTGATTTCATCGTGGGGGTGGTTTCTCATGGTTTAGCGTCATCCCCCTAGCGCTGTTCTTGTGACAGAGTTCTCAGGAGATCTGGTTGTTTGAAAATGTGTGGCACATCCCCCCCTTGCTGGCTTCCTCCTGCTCTGGCCATGTGAGACGTGCCTGCTTCCCCTTCACCTCCCACTGTGATTCCAAATTCCTGAGGCCTCCCCAGAAGCAGAAGCCAACATGCTTCCTATACAGCCTGTGGAACCATGAGCCAATTAAACCTCTTTTCTTTGTAAATTATCCAGTCTCAGGTATTTCTTTATAGCAATGTCAGAATGTACTAATACAATTTTAAAGATGTATTCTAAGACATTCTAAGATGAAATGATACAATGTCTGTAATTTACTGCAAAATCATCTGTGGTGTGATGTTAAGTAGTGGGGATACTACAAATGAAACCAGATTGGGCAGAGTGATAATTGTTAAATATGGGTGAGGGGTACAAGGGGCCTTCTTATGTTATTCTACTTTTGTGTATTCCATATTTAAAAGTGTTAAAAAGGAAGAATTAAACCCAAATTATTTTAAATATCTGCTTCACACCTCTAGAAACAAGTAATCTTTCTTTTTTAATCACTTCTCATTATAAAAAGAAAGGCAGAGGCATCATTCATAAAAAGGGCAAAGCTTTCATTAATTATTTTTTTAACCAGGAAAGGCTGTAAATTCAATCAATCCCTTTGTAACTCAGATGTCAAGGATAACAAATGGTTCCAGCACTTCCATCTGCCAGTATGCATGTGGGAGCATCACCTGCCCAGTGCAGACACTGCCCTTTCTCTTCCTCACCATTTTTCTTTCCTCCACAGCAAACCTGTCCTATTCAATGATAACACCTAGACGCCAAATAGACCCAGAAGGTGGTTTCCCATCAATTTTCAAAGACTGTGGGGGGGACCCAAATTCTGATGTTCCCTTCTACAAAATCATCAAGACTGGGGGCAGTGGCTCATGCCTGTAATCCCAGCACTTTGGGAGGCTGAGGCCAGCGGATCACTTGAGGTCAGGAGTTCGAGAGCAACCAACATGGTGAAACCCCGTCTCTACTAAAAATACAAAAATTAGCAGGGCATGGTGGCAGGCGCCTGTGATCCCAGCTACTCAGGAGGCTGAGGCAGGAAAATCGCTTGAACCCAAGAAGTGGAGGTTGCAGTGAGCTGAGATCAAGCCACTGCACTCCAGCCTAGGCAAAAGAGCAAGACTGTCTCAATAATAATAATAATAATAATAATAATAATAATAAATCAAAATCATCAAAGTTGGGATTTAGTCAGAGTTACAAATACCTACTCATTTATTATGAGGACCAAACTCTGATATTTTTTATCTTGCCCAAATTCCTATCTAAGGGGTCTGGGGAGTCGTGCCCTACAAACCATAAAAAACAATCATCAGATGTGTTTTTTTAACCCTATATATCGTGACTTACTTTCCAATCTGACTCTGGCATAACATTACATAACAGAGAAGAAAATCAAAATATTTTACCCCAAAATATGTTTCTTTGCCATATATTGAAATGTCCCTGCAAAGCCATCCTTTGTGGGGGAAAATTTGCATCTGTAAAAAATCTCTATTAACATAGCTAGATCTTTTTCTTCCAGTCCTCCCAATCCTGAAGAAATTATCTGAGAGTCTAGCACCTTTTATAGATCTGAATAGGAAACATTTGTCATCTATTGTCTCTAAGGGCAGCCACAATGAGACTTCAAAAGAACCTCAATCTCCACAACTTTTTATCTTAATCTGAACATTTCCTTGCTATTAATCCCAGGTCTTTAGACAGACTCAACCAATTGTAAACCAAAATATAGGAAGCCCCCCAACCCCACCCCACTTAAAATTGTCCTGCCTTACTGGACCAAGCCAATGTATTTCTCAAATATATTTGATTGATGTCTCATGCCTCCCCAAAATGTAGAAAATCAAACCGCACCCCAACCACTTTGGACACATGTTCTCAGGACCTCCCGAGGGCTGTGTCATGGGCCATGGTCACTCATATTTGGCTCAGAATATATCTCTTCAAATATTTTAGAGTTTGACTCTGTCCACTAACAATTACAGATACTCAAAAAGGGAAAAGAAAGGTGTAATGAGAATAAATTGTATCTAAATAGACCGTGACTTTTCTTCGTGTGAAGGTGTTTCCTCCTCCCCATGAGGTAACCACTGATACCTTCTCCCCATGAGGTAGCCACCGAGGTAACCACTGCATTTTGGAACCAGAAAAAATCCTCAGAATCTCTATGATCTCTCCCATCCACTTACCAAATGAGGAAACCGACACCCAGATAAGTCAGATGACATGGCCAGAGTGAAAAAACTAGCTACTGCCCGAAACTTACCTGCACTTTCAAAACTTTCTAGTAAAATAAAAGTGAAAAAGGAAAGAAGGGAGGGAGAGAGGATTGACTCACAGAAGAGCTGCTTTCAGGAAAGTTGCCCATACAGTGAAATTTTTAAATAAAATTCTATGTACCTGTTGATTTTTGTTCTAAAATTGGAAATACAGATAGGGGTGTAGTCTATCCATGGACTCAGTTGAAAACATTTGCTAATTTAAGAGTTAAAGAGGGAGCCAAACACCCATGGAATGTTGCTGCTGTTGAGCTACAGTGTTGGAAGCAATAGTACTTGGGGCACTTTTCAGTCAATAACAATTACCAACGTTTGTGAGCACTATGCACTGGAGACTAAATGCTGTTTTCTTTATTCCACACTTTGTCCCTGTGACAACTCTGCAAGGTAAATTCTACAGATCTCCTCATTGTATAGATGTGGAAACAGAGGGCCGGGCGCAGTGGCTCACGCCTCTAATCCCAGCACTTTGGGAGGCCGAGGTGGGTGGATCACCTGAGGTCCGGAGTTCGAGACCAGCCTGACCAACATGGAGAAACCCCATCTCTACTAAAAATAAAAAATTAGCCGGGTGTGGTGGCGCGTGCCTGTAGTCCCATCTACTCTGGAGGCTGAGGCAAGAGAATGGCTTGAACCCTGGAGGCAGAGGTTGCTGTGAGCCAAGATCGCACCATTGCACTCCAGCCTGGGCAACAAGATCGAAACTCCATCTCAAAAAAAAAAATAGATGTTGAAACAGAGACAGAGAGATTAATAAGTTGCCCAGGTTCATATGTGGGATGGATCTAGGATATCCTCCCCAGCTCTTATTACTAATACTTCTCCCAAGATCACTGGGTACATTTCTATGGGTTGTATCTGCAAAGGAGCCCCAGGCTGGGGGTAGAGAGTGTGGGGAAATGTGAAGGCTGAAATGTAGCCCATAGTTTCCTTACCAAGCTATGGGGCTGCCTTTTTCTGGAGGAGGCAACTTTTTAAAATCCACACACACACTTTTATGAGCCAGTGGTGGCCCAACTCCTTTCCCAACTAGTTCCCATGCCTTGGGAATTTTAACTACAAGGAGCCGATATTCTTGGAATTTTGTCCTGTGTCTGAATGGCCAGTTGCCTAATAGAACCAGAAATATTATAGCTCATGCATTTTGTCCATAGGGGTTGCTGCAGAATGTGTCATGGTCTACAGCGTTTCCTGGGCTGGGATGGAGTGGGAAGTAACTGCAAGTGGGCATGAAGTAAGTTACTGAGGTTCTGTGAAAGTGTCTGAAACTGGAATGCAGTGAAATTCAATAAAAATCCAACAATCCACTTACAGTGAGTGAATTGTATGTAAATTATACTTCAATAAAGCTGATTTTTTAAATACCATGATCAGATCAGCAACTCCTTAAGTTGGAGTCATTCTATAAAGTCACTCTATAAAGATAAAACATGTCCAAGAATGAATAATGTCGTGATAAGATTTGATAAGTGTATGGGATCTAAAGACTCAAAGACCAGGGCTTCATGGGCTTAGGAGACCTACACAGTCACACAGAGCCTTAAGCTCAGAAAGACTCTGCCCTAGGCTTTATGACATGTGGTTTCTGTCCGTCTTGATATTCTTAATGATTTCATTTTTGAACGTGTGCTTTATAAGTGAAGACCAACAGGACAATGAGGCCCATGGATGTGCAGAGGAGATACCTGCAACATGTGTCCACACCTTGTCACCCCTTTAGCTTATGACATACAGCACTCAACGTGTCCCATGAACACAGAATTCTAGTGACCCACAATGTGTGGGAATTCCGTGACATTTAAAGCCAGTCAAAACAAGCATATTACTTCCATAAGTATGAGCAAAGAGGGGAATGACAGCCCCCAAGAGGCCACACTTTGTTGGAAGCGGAACATGCTTCAAATGCAGACAGAAAGCTTTCTAAGAAAGGCGAATGACCCAGAAACCATAACATTTCCTTCCTGACTCTTGTTAATTCCCTGCATGAGTGAACCATTCACCCTGAAAATGATGACATCAGAGGAAAGGAAAGATAGAGCAACCCATAGTTCCTTTTCCTACCAGCCTTTCCTTACTTATCAATACTCTGAAGGTGGAGAGTGTTGGTAGAATGTGCCCATATCAAAAAGTGAATGAAAAGAGTTGAGTCCATTTTGTGCAGCATTTCCACTGTTCTAAGAATGAAATACGTATGTGAGAGCTACAAAATACAAATCTTATGTCAGTAATTCCGTGGGAATTAAATGCTCTTACATCAGCATTAAGGCTGTCATCACACAGTATAAAGATGAATGCTAAAACTCATGCTAATTTAAAATTTTATTTTTTCTTCACTTAGAATGGCATTAAATAGCACATTTTTTAAAAACGCTATGACAACTCAAGAGACTATGGAAGAAAGGAAAAGGTATTATCATACCTGTAATAGCACTTCCTTCCTGCATTTTGAACAAGGGGTCCCACGCTCTCATTTTGCACCAGGCTTCACAAATTCTGAAGCAGCCCTTTTAAAGATAAGTGTTCAGCTGGGCATGGTGGCTCATGCCTGTAATCCCAGCACTTTGGGAGGCCGAGGCAGGTTTTCACCTGAAGTCAGGAGTTCAAGAGCAGCTTGACCAATATGGTGAAACCCTGTCTCTACTAAAAATACAAAAATTAGCCGGGTGTGGTGTCAGGTGCCTGTAGTCCCAGCTACTTGGGAGGTGGAGACAGGAGAATTGCTTGAGCCCAGGAGGCAGAGGTTGCAGTGAGCTGAGATCACGCCACTGCACTCCAGCCTGGGCAACAGAGAGACACCCCCCTCTCAAAAAAAAAAAAAAAAAAAAAAAAAAAGATAAGTGTTCAACCTCCTAACTGAGGCTGGAAGAGATTGCATGACTTGCCCCCAAGATCACAGTTAGAAGCAGACCCGGTTCTATAGCCCAGGACCTACTCCCAGGCCAGTGGTTCTTCTACCATTCTTGTAGTCCAAAATGACAAGTTGGTTTAAAACTAGAGATTCCTATAAGAATAATATTTCAAGGCTGGGCGCAGTGGCTCACACCTGTAATCTCAACACTTTGGGAGACCAAGGTGGGCAGATCACATGAAGTCAGGAGTTCAAGACAAGCCTGGCCAAGATGGTGAAACCCCGTCTCTACTAAATACAAAAAAATTAGCCAGGCATGGTGGTGGGTGCCTGTAATTCCAGCTGCTCAGGAGGCTGAGGCAGGAGAATCACCTGAACCTGGGAGACAGAGGTTGCAGTGAGCTATCACACCACTGTACTCCAGCCTGGGTGACAGAGTGAGACTCTGTCTCAAAAAAAAAAAAAAAAAAAAAAAAAAAATCAGTTCAGCAAGTTCAAAGAATGACCAAATTAGACACATTTGCTGCAAATGGCTCTCAGAGGCTTTGAAAAATGGCATTGTGGCATTTTGTTTTAAGCAAGTAAACATATTTTCTGAGCCTAGAATTTTCTCCAATCACTAGAGAGCTTAAATAGATTATAAATACAGCATAGAGAGTACTCATGCAAAACCATTGCAGCTAAATGTCTATTTGTAAAGTCAGCTGGTTTCCAGTTAAAAGTTTGTAAAAGAGGGAAAAATAATATGCTTTATTTAAGTATGAACAGAGGAAGGCCTAGGTCCTGCCTCTTTCCTGAGTATTTAAAGTTCTGTGCCCATAACGGATACAGGAATCAGATGATCACACTGGACAGAAGTCAAAAGTCTTGCTCCTCCTTTGATGTGAACAACAATCTTGGTAATTGTTGACAGAGAAGTAAATACAATCTGCCCTCTAGTTTTTGAATTCACAAGTAGTAATTATTGTAAGCAAGCTCTAAACCACCTTCAGAAAAATCTGTCTTTGAAAACACAAGATGTGATAGGCAAAACAAATAAAATAAAAACCTAAGTCAATCTGGTTTGGGTTAGAAAGAATCTTTTTGGTAAAATTAAATCTTTGTATAGCCCTTAATGCTTTGAGTCCCATCCAAATGTGGCTTATTCATTACCCACTCTGTAGTTTTCCTTCCTCTAAACCCTCTCCTCCTGCAGTGCCATGGAACTCATCAACAGCTCCTACAATGTGGCAGGTAAGTAAACACTAAGGATTAGGGCCAAGGGTTGGGAGAGGGGAGTGACAAACATAATTATAGCAAACATTTTTTAAGCCCTTCCTATTTGCTGGGCACTTTGCCAAGTGCTTTATGTTCATTATCTTAATGATTCTTCACAACAGTTCTATGAGGTAGGATTATCTCATTTCAACATGAAAATACAAAATCACAAAGAGGTAAAAATTTGCCCTCTAGGTCACACCAAATCTGGAATTCAAAGCCAATCTGACATCAGATAATGAGATGTCTGTTTTTCTCTTTACCTCTGCCCAGTATCTTCTTATTTCCCCATATTGCCCATCCTTACAGCATCCTGATGCAGAGACATTGTTCATTCAGGTGGTTGAGTATGGATGGTGATATATGGAAAGCATTTTATCCAAGGCCACCATTGACCAGGGTCTTTGTGGGAATTATTATAACAAAAGGCACTGTCCTTTGAGCTGTTGCAGAACAGGACGGATTTGCTCCCACTCTTTGCTGGACACCCTTTGGCTGGGCACAACCTCTGCAGTATACACCAAAGTCCTGAGCTTACCCTAGTCATTTTGAATAATGGTCATTTGAATGTCCAGTAATTTTAAATGACAGTGATATGATGACATTTTACATGATTACATGTGGACTATCATGTGTTCTAGAGAGGACAAATATGTCCTTAAAAATATACAAAAGGGGGCTGCGCGGTGGCTCATGCCTGTAATCCCAGCACTTTGGGAGGCCGAGGCCAGTGAATCACGATGTCAGGGGTTCAAGACCAGCCTGGCCAACAATGTGAAACCTGTGTCTACTAAAAATACAAAAATTAGCCACGCGTGGTGGCAGGCACCTGTAATCCCAGCTACTCAGGAGGCTGAGGCAGGAGAATCACTCAAACCCGGGAGGTGGAGGTTGCAGTGAGCTGAGATCACGTGATTGCACCATTGCACTCCAGCCTGGTGGACAAGAGCGAGACGAAGTCTCAAAAAAAAAAAATATATATATATATATACACATATATACACACACAGAAAAGGGGCTGGGTGCGGTGGCTCATGCCTGTAATCCCAGCCCTTTGAGAGGCTAAGGCGGGCAGACCACAAGGTCAGGAGTTCAAGACCAGCCTGGCCAACACAGTGAAACCCCGTCTCTATTAAGAATACAAAAAATTAGCTGGGCCTGGTGATGGGCGCCTGTAATCCCACCTACTCAGCAGGCTGAGGTAGGAGAATCACTTGAACCTGGAAGGCGGAAGTTGCAGTGAGCCGAGTGTGCACCACTGCACACTAGCCTGGGTGACAGTTGGAAACTCCATCTCAAAAAAATAATTATATTATAAATATATGTGTGTGTGTGTGTGTATGTATATATATATATACACAAAGGTTATTCAACAAATTTATAGGCTTGTTTCCGTACTCCTCTCTCTGAGCCTCAACTCCCAGGAGACTGAATAAAGACTAGAGAGTTGGGTGCTGTTGAATAGACTCATTGAACTCAATAGCCCTTAATTGGCAGACACACAGGAGGAAGCTCCATGTGTCTTATACATTAGCGTTCCTGAGAGGAAGCAGAACGCAACCATTACGGAAATAAATCGAATCAATAACAGTTTCCCTAAACATAGTCCAAGCCAGTGGGTAAGATAAGAACTAGGTCTGCTTTCAAAACAATGGTCTGATTCTAAACCCTGTTGATAACTTTCTTCCTATCCAATCAAGAACTATGCTGTGTTCAACTTGTCTGAATCTTCATATAGCCATTAATGTTGGAAAATGAGTTGTTTCCTTTGTTGTAAGGGAAGCCCACAGAACACGTCAGTGTGGTAGTCTCTAGAATTTACAGCAGGGAATCAAATCTTTCACTGAAAGAACAACAACAACAAAAAAGCTAATCATTTGGTATGGTTCCAAATGCTAACATTTCCAGGTGGTTACAATACATATTCTCATTTCTAAAGCAGATTGTCAATATTCATGTATTATATTAGAGTCTTGATTTTTTTCAAGAAGTAGTAAGTCAAGCTATCTTATTACACCACCAAAATTTGGCTAATTGCAAAATCACGGCATTATATCTACCATAAACCATAGCAAGTTTCCTGCCAGCATGATCACTATGAAATCAGCTCTTTTGAGGCCAAACCTCAAAGGCCCACATAATAACAATGGCTGCCATTTTAGGTGACATAGACTTGGAGTGTATAAATCTCAAATCAGAAAAGACTCCAGTGAACCATCACAGTCTTGCTAGTCTTCAATAACTGGAGAATAGAGCTATAATTTAGTTTGAAGTGCGTATGGGGAGAATTCATGGTGGGAATCTGAGCCTCAGAGAATGCAAAGTCAACTCACTACTAATAGGAAGTGACATCGGGGGCAGCAAATCCTCTGAAGTGGCAAGTTTCTTTCAGGATATACTGTGCTGAGATTAAAGAAAAAAAAGTTTGTAAGGAAGGGAAGCAAGTGTCAAACAGATAGCAGACTTATTTTCAGCATTATGTAAAGCACAAAAATGAAAGGACTTCCACCGTGCAGTGTTGTCATGGTTACCTGATCTCTTATCAAAAAGGAGAATCAAGCAGGGAAGGGAAACCTGGGAAAGGCAGTAACCAGGGAGGCCTGTACCTCCACACAGGCTTTTCATCCAATTGAGGTTGTTTATAAGGGTATAAAATAAAAGATGACATTTTGCTGCTGTAGATAATTTTTAAAGGAGCTTATTTTGCTATGCAGAATAAGTACTTCATTCTGCTGTGCTTTCTAAAACATGAAAACATGATGGCTAACCCATCATTGTTCATGAGAATCTCTAAGTGAACAGGAAAAAAAAAATGTACCTTTAAAATTTCCTCCCAATGCAATAAAAATAAAAATTATTTTCCCAAACTACAAACTTAGTATATAGGTTGAGTTGCTTTCTTAAGAAAGCTGCATTTATCTCCTCCAAAAAATGTTAGAGGATTTTATTTGGAGGTTACCAGTTTAAAAGAAAAACTGGTAAATTCTTTTTAGAGATTAAAAAGAAAAATCAGGAGAGGACGGGGCAAGGAAAAGAAAAAAGAAAAATCTGCTTGGTTTCCACTTCACAATTAGCATAGAATGAAGGACAATTTACCACTTTGTCCTTCCCCCTAAGCTCCACCTGCCTCTACAAATGCGTCACCTTTCTGCCCATCACCTCCCCAAACCTCATAAACCATTGTCCCTGATAAACATTGCCGGACACAAGCTCTTGCTTTTCCAAATCACAATCTCATTCTCAACACACCTAACAACAGCTTGCAAAGTGCCCTTTTCTCCAGTGACAGGCAGTCAGAATAACTACAAGGTCACTAGCATGAAAAGACTCGGCCTAGGAGAAGAAATGGAAATTTGACCCTATTTATTTTATCTGCTTGGGAAGGGGGAGGAGGAAGAAAGCAATAAAGATCAGTCATTTCTTTAACAGCTCAGTCTCTGAATTACTCCCACTTCTCATTTCCCCTAGTAGAAAGACACTACACCTAACTGGGTAAACCTTGCAAAGGGGACAAATAAGCCTTAGACTCACAGTAACTTTGACTTCTCTCATAGAGAAAATGTTGAGAATTAGCATTCGCTGAAACCCGACTATGAACTAGACATTGTACTAGGTGCTTTAGTGATAATATTCCATTTATACAAATCGCATCCCTGTGAAACCGTGTCCTCTTTAAATATGAGGAAGCTAAGGCTCAGAAAAGAGAAGTAACTTGCCCTAACTCACAAGGAGCTTACTTCTAAACTCACTTACTGCGCCACCTAACACTGGAGAGGGCAGGGTGCTAAGTGGTTCTCATCCAGATAAGTTCCACTCCCAATGAAGTATTTTGGAAAGTTGTAGAATTTATCTTCAGTTTTGTCATTTACCTATTAAAACATTATTTTCAGCTACATTTTTTAAATTTCTATTTTATATTGCAATTTATATTTTATATTTTTTGTGTGATTATGTGGATAGTTAGGTTATATTACCTGCAAATTTCATTTTAGAATAGTAAAGGGGTATCTCAAAATATGTGTTACATAAAGGGAGGCTTTGGGCCTGAGAAGACAGAGAACCACTGCACTAAATCGTTATTCCCAGAATAATTGAGAATTGACACTGATTTTTCTTTAAAATGTGGGACACAAGCATTTTTCAAGTCTAAAAAGAGAAGTCATTGTAAGTGGCATATAACTGTATTAGTTTCTTAAAATAAATTAAACATATTTCCAAACAGTTAATGATGGGGCGGGGTAGGCAACAGGGAGAAGAAAGGAAATGCAAATTCATTTGTAAGGAGATATCCCTGCCTTTTCACTGGAAAGTCAATTTCCTTGATACATTAACTCCTCAGTCTCAAACATTTATTTAGGGGGAGGTACCAAGTCTAGGGCCCTAGCTTCAGGGAGTGAGAGGGCAAACTGCAAAATGAAGCTACCATTTCAATGCTAGTGCTATGCACAGAGCTAGAAATGAGAAATAATTAAGGCTTCACTTAGCCACTAGGAAAATGGGATAAAAGGTGGCTTCTCATTCTCTTGTTTCTGAATCTCATGCGGCCAAAGCCATTAGAAGGACATCCCCAGGTTATTTTATCTGAAGAGTCTCTGGAATCCTAGTATATTCTCTGGAATATGCACTCACTTGGGAATTACCCCAGGGAAACCTGGACTTTAGGGCTACTTTAATGTAGCAAATAGGTGCAACTAACTCACCTATTTGGTTTCCTGTGCAATACAGAGGTACTGCTTCTTTCTCCAACTCTTTTGGAAAGAAGAGCTAAAGATAATATCAGAGATAATAAATTATCTTCCATTTTTCTTTTGTTATTTTAGGTCTAATACCTTTCAATAAGTGCCCTTATTCAACATGTATACAATATAAGAAGAAACCACAGGATATCTTTAGAGCTAAATTGACTTCTCAAAGTTTATTTCTTTTGTTCAGAAACCATGTTTTAATGGAGGGAGGAAACTTTATGGTGGGGAGCTGAGGTTTCAAATTTTATTCAGGCTGTATTTTTACTAGAAACAATATTGTTTTTTCTTTGTAGAATACTAAAAGATTAAATTTCGTATTTCAATTTTTGTGAAGACTCCCAAGATCCAAATCCAACATTAAATGTGTATGTTTGACCCCATATCCTCCTTACATTAACATACAGCTTACACATAAGTATGAAGCAATGCACAGCCACCCACAACCAGCACAAATGATACTTGGGTCTTACAGCTACATGCTGTAGAATATTTTCAGCACATCTAAATAAGAGAGGCTATTAGAAATAAAATATGGGTCACAAGAAGTAATGAAAATGAGATTAGTCTTTAATACATCTCTATTTTATGCAATTACAGATTTTAGACCATTGTTCTGGGTTCCATCTTTACAGGTTATAATCCAAGTGTTCAAAACTGAAATATAGAAACTATAATTGCTTATACATAGGAGATGTTTAGATAAATTTATTTTTAATAAAAGAAGCAGCATGGAGTAATAAATTGTCAGTTACATAAAAATCCTATCTGGGATATTTTCAAGGGATTTTATTAGGATGACCACATCAAAGAACACTTATTTATTATAGGTATACAATCTTCTTAGGTCCACTGGGCAGATTTTAGATAAGCAATAGCAATCACAGGGTGTCCCAGTGACATCCATAGAAAGCTTCGTGGAGCCTAAGTTATCTGAATGACCTCTTCAAGGGCACCTCTTCTTACCCTAAGAATTCTCTTCTCTGAAATGGATACTCCTCGAGGCCAAAATCTGCTTGGCATCAAAAGCTACTAAAGTAGATGTATTAGTCAGTTTTCAAACTGCTATGAAGAGCTTCCCTGAGACTGGGTAATTTGTAAAGAAAAGCTATTTAATTGACTCACAGTTCCATGTGGTTGGGGAGGCCTCAGGAAACTTATAATCATGGCAGAAGGTGAAAGGGAAGCAGGCACCTTCTTCACAAGGCGGCAGGAGAGAGAAGTGAGCAAAAGCAGGAAAAACTGCCTCATAAAACATCAGATCTCGTGAAAACTATCACAAGAACAGCATGGGGGAAACTGCCCCCACCTCCCTCCGTTGACACGTGGGGATTACAATCTGAGATGAGATTTGGGTAGGGACACAGAGCCAAACCGTATCAGCGGACTCCAAACCAGGTCCATTAAAAAGTCCTTTAATTTAGATCCCTATGGTGCATCAACAAAATACAATGAAAACAACAGAACTTTGTTGTTGCATTATCTCAATCCTCTCTAACCTCATCCTGGGTGCCTATTAATATCTCTTGTTTTATTCTACCACCATTACTTCACACATCCAGATTATTCTTGTTTGTCACGCCTATATTCAAACAAACTGAAGCATGAAGTTGTCCAGAAGATTTACCTTGTGTCACCTTACGTGACAAAGCAAGTCATCCACTGCAGAAACCTGCTAAATGTCCAGTAACCTATTGATGAATTCAGAATGGGATCTAAAAGCCCCTGGAACTTCTTGAATTGACCTTATCCATGGCAGACACAGGCTTACTTCTCTTTGGTTTCCTGCAAATGTTTCCTGTTTATTTTCAAGTTGCAAAAGCCATGCAGACCCGAGTATATGAAAGATGACCACAAAATAATGAAACCAACTGTCACGTGTGGCTCACATGTACTTAGTTCCTATAAAGGTTCATGGCTACACTTATATAAAACTTCAAACAAAATTAATCTGACAAATAGTATTTGAAACGTTAGTATATTTATATCTAATCCTGTTCTAGAAAATATTTGTAATATTTGAATATATATTCAAAAACATATATATTATTATCAACTATATAAATATATGTGTATGTGTGTGTGTGTGTGTATATATATATATATGATGGTGGAAGATTGGTACACATATGGAAGCAATAGAGACCTACACAGTTATTAAAATTTGTTCAGAAATTGGCCCTGAGTCTCCTGGAAACCAAAGCTGAAAGAGAAACATGACCACTTACAAAATTCATGTTTGCCATAAGGAAAGGGCATGCCAGATCTTCCAATATCTAATAATTTACATAATTACTGATGTACAGTATGGTAATAAGCCATAATTGGTGAGTAATATACACAAATTGCTACGAATTATTCATTTTTTCATTCCATAAACATAATGTGTCAGGCTTCAGGGATAGTAAGAAAAAGTCCCTGACCTTCAGGAGTTTTCAGTCTAATGAATGAAGAGAGAGAGACATTCAAATAAACAGTTAAATCACAATATATTGACTATTAAAGAGTAACATGAATAAGATGTAGTGCCTTCATAAATGTTTCCACATAACCAAGTCAAATTTTGATTTCTTCCTCCTACTATTTTGTGTATTTTCCAGAATTCAGGATCAATATGCAGCAATGCAGTCCCGATCTTTTCACCATGGAATCAGTAACACCATTGAGACCAGTAAGTGCACTTGTCCAAAGCACAGCCAAACTTCCTGTGTTCCTGCCTATACCCCAAGGCATCCAGCCCTCTTCCTGATCCTCTCTTCTTCCATCTTTGCCACCCTTCTCCCCTGTACTTGTCCTTGAGCAGTTATGTAATTGCTCCCTTCCCTTGGTTTAAGTGTTAAGGACCCAAGGCCAAGGAGAATCTGTGATTGGGGTTGGGAATTATTTGCTGGGATTCTCAGCAGCATTCTCATGTTGAAGGGGGATAAAGGTACACTCAGGGAGGAAAAAGGGCTCAACAATTTTGGCTCTGGATCCTTAGGATATGAAGTCTTGAATCTAAGGGATGGAAGAGGATTCAATGAGACCGGTGCTTCTAGTCCAGCCTCACAGCCAGGCATGCCAGTAGTAATTATAATAATACTAACAACAACAACAATAATATCTGTTTGATGCTTCAGAAATGATATGTGTTCAAGAGTAAATCAGGTTTGCCTCAGGTCAACAAGAAGGCTTTCTGAATAAATCTCCACTGAGCTTCTTGACAGTGCATGCAATTCCTTTAACACAGGGACAAAGATTTTCCCCACCACAATTAGAGATAAAAAGGCTTAAAAATGTAAATGTGTAGGAGAGGTGACACACTGGTATTGATTTGCTGCAGTCAATGTGCAAATGATGATATCAGAAACTTTCTCAACTCCCTCCTCTACTCAGACTCTTAAAACAAGAATTTAGTAGTTCTTGCATCTGTCCTTGCTCATGTTCCCTGGATTCCACCCTCCTCTGAACCTTGATCCATCAATGATCCCTCTGCCTTCCAATATTACTAATCTCATTCATTCAGCATCCTCATTGCTAAGCACATCCTAGACACTGCGGATGGACAAAACAGACAAAAATCCTTGCCCTAAGAGAAAAGATAAAGCAGTCAAGAGATAATTAGGGGTCAAGGGGAGAATGCTGAAATTTTAAATAGGGTGGTCAGGGAAATCTTCTATAAGAAGGTGATATTTAAACAAAATCTTGAAGGAGGTGAGGGAGCATGCATTCCAGGCAGGAGACACAAGTGCAATGGCCCTGAGGTCTGACATCCCTGGGACAGAATGTGCGTGCAAGAGAGGGTCACCAAGGAAGCCATTAAAATGAAGTCACTGAGATCTTAAAGGTCATGGCAATTGGCTTTTGCTCTGAGTGAGACGGGAAACTACTGGAGTATTTTGAGCAGAGGAGTGATATGATCTGAATTACATTTTAATAGGATCGTTCAGCTGCTGCATTGAGAACAAACTGGAGGGTACAAGGATGGAAGCAGAAAGTCCTTTTAGGAGGCTGATGCAACAAATCCAGGTAAGAAAGAAGAAAGTGGCCTGAACGAAGCCTTAGTCACTAGGGAGTTAGCAGTGGAGGTGGTATGAAGTGATCAGATTCTGAACATATTTTGAAGTTAGGGTCAACAGTATTTGCTAAAAAATCAGATGTAAGGTATCAGAATAAAATAAGAGTGAAGGATAACTCGGAGGCTTTGGGCCTGAGCAACAGGAAAAATGGAGCTGCTGTTTTCTGGGATGGGGAAGATTTTGGGAGGATTAGGCACGGGGTAGAATATCAGGAGCTCAATTTTAAATGCTAGCTAGACATCCAAGTGGGATGTTAAAATAGGCAGTGGATATATGGTCTATAGCTTTGGGGAGAGGTTCAGCCTGGTATTTAAATTCATGACACTAGGGAAAACCCACCATGGGAGGAAATATAGAGTTAAAAAGACAAGAGGATGAACTGGTCTCTGGCACAGTCCAATTTTTAGAGGTTGTGGATGTGGAGAGGAACCTGCAAAGGAGGAGAAGGAGCAGCCAAAGAAGTAGAAAAACTAGGCAAATGTGATGTCCTAGAGGCCAAGGGAAGAGAATATGTCATGAGAAGGGACTGATGGGTCAAATGCTACAGATGGGTCATGGAAAATGAGGACTTTTCATTGACCATTGAATTTAGCCATCAGAAAGTCTTTGATGACTTTGACAGGGAAGTTACAATAGAATGGTGGGCACATTCCTGCACTCCACCACTGCTCATGGAAGTTAATTCAGGAGAAGAAGAAAGATGAAAACTTGGAGACAACTAATAAAGAAACTTCTTTCGAGGTGTTTTGCTGAGAATGGAAGGGGAGAAACAGACAATGGCTTGAGAGTGAAATGGGAGTTCAAGACTGTTTGTTTTTAAAATGAAAGAAATCTTAGTGGGTTTGCATGCTGATGCAAAAGGGAAAAAAAACGGTTAAGTCAAGAGAAAAGAGAATTCTGAAGCAGTGGCCTTGAGCAGAAAGAAGTGATGGAATCAAAAGAAAGGGAAGAGAAACCTTTTCTTAAAAAAAAAAAAAAGGTTGGGGAAGGGATTGGCCTTAGTTAGGAATATGGACAATGACCCATCTTTTCCACTCATCCTTCTTCTCAGCCTCTTTTAGCATCTTTTGGCTTCCCTGTTGCAAAACTAAGAGCAATAGGCTGTTTGCATCCCTCAAAATTCATATGTTGAAATCTAATCCTAATCTGGTGGTACTTGGAGGTGTGGCTTTAGGGAGGTAATTAGGATGAAGCCTTCGTGAATGGAATTAGTGCCCTTACAAAAGAGAGCCCAGAGAGATTCCTTTGCCCCCTCCACCATGTGAGAACACAGCAAAAAGTGGACATGTATGAACCAGGAAGTGAGCCTTCACCAGACACCACATCTGCAGCCACTCTAATCTTGGACTTCCTAGCCTATGGAACTGTGAGAGATAAGCATCTGTTGTTTACAAGCCAATGGTATTCTATTTAGAGCAGTGTGAAAAGACTAGGGCAGTAAGCAATCTTCAGTTGCGTCTAACTATGCTCTATATCTCTGCTTCCTTCTCTTTATAGTCTGTTGTCTTTAAAACATTGCCCACATTTGCTCTGCTCCTGTGGTTCCCCTTCGTTTGTTGGCTTGAGATAGCCCAGTTTCTGCGCACCAGTGGCTCTGGAATTGCCTATTTCCAGGAACTGTTTGTTTTTTTTTTTTTTTACTGAACCCTTTCTCAAGTGTCTGTGTGAAGAGACCACCAAACAGGCTTCATGTGAGCAACAAGGCTGTTTATTTCACCTGGGTGCAGGCGGGCTGAGTCCAAAAAAGGAGTCAGCAAAGGGCGGTGGGATTATCATTAGTTCTTACAGGTTTTAGGATAGGCGGTGGAGTTAGGAGCAATGTTTTGTGGGCAGGGGGTGGATCTCACAAAGTACATTCTCAAGGGTGGGAAGAATTACAAAGAACCTTCTTAAGGATGGGGGAGATTACAAAGTACATTGATTAGTTAGGGTGGGGCAGAAACAAATCACAATAGTGGAATGTCATCAGTTAAGGCTATTTTCACTTTTTTGTGGATCTTCAGTTGCTTCAGGCCATCTGGATGTATATGTGCAGGTCACAGGGGATATGATGGCTTAGCTTGGGCTCAGAGGCCTGACATTCCTGTCTTCTTATATTAATAAGAAAAGCAAAACAAAATAGTGAAGTGTTGGAGCAGCAAAAAATTTTGAGGGTAGAATGGAGAGATAATGGGTGATGTTTCTCAGGGCTGCTTCGAGTGGAATTAGGGGCAGTGTGGGAACCTAATTCCCACAGTTCAAAGCCTCCTATTGAAGGAGATTCAACTGAAGAAAGATTTTGGGGTAAGGGGTGATATTGTGGGGTTGTTAGAAGAAACATTGGTCTTATAGAATGATTGGTGATGGCCTGGATATGGTTTTGTATGAATTGAGAAACTAAATGGAATACACAAGGTCTGAATAAAAGAAGGAGAAAAATGGGCATTGAAGGACTAAGAATTGGGAGAACCCAGGACATCAAATTAGAGAGCGCCCAAGGGGGTTCAGCATAATTATTTGCTTGGTTGGTGAGTTTTTGGGCTCTATCCTTGACAGAGTCCTCCTTTTTAAGTTGGAGGCTGAGCTTGGTGAGGTGTGTTTTTAAAAGACTATTAGTCTGTTCTATCTTTCCTGAAAATTGAGGACAGTAAGGGGTATGAAGGTTTCACTGAATACCAAGAGCCTGAGAAACTGCTTGGGTGATTTGACTGGTAAAGGCCGGTCCGTTATCGCACTATAAAGAGGTGGGAAGGCCAAACTGAGGAATTACGTCTGACAGAAGGGAAGAAATGACTGCGGTGGCCTTCTCAGACCCTGTGGGAAAGGCCTTTACCCACACAGTGAAAGTGTCTACCCAGACCAAGAGATATTTTAGTTTCCTGACTCGAGGCATGTGAGTAAAGTCAATTTGCCAGTCTTGGGCTGGGGCAAATCCCTGAGCTTGATGTGTAGGGAAGGGAGGGGGCCTGAACAATCCCTGAGGAGTAGTAGAATAGCAGATGGAACACTGAGAAGTGATTTCTTTGAGGATAGATTTCCAAGACGGAAAGGAAATGAGAGGTTGTAAGAGGTGGGCTAGCGGCTTGTAACCTACATGGAAGAGGTTATGGAATGACGACAGAATAGAATGGGCCTGTGAGACTGGAAGGAGATATTTTCCTTGGTCCAAGAACCATTTGCCTTGTGTGGGAAGAGATTGATATGTGGAAGTTTCAGTTGGGGAGTAGGTGGGAGTGACCAGATGAGAAGGAGAAAAACTGCCATGAGGGATAGAAGTTGGAATGCTAGCTGCTTTTTTAGCTACTTTATCAGCATAAGCATTGCCCTGAGTGATGGGAGCTGATGCCTTTTGATGGCCCTTGTAATGTATGACTCCAGCTTCCTTTGGAAGTAAAGCGGCCTTGAGAAGAGTTTTTATTAAACAGGCATTAATGATGGAAGAGGACCCTTGCACAGTAAGGAAACCTCTTTCAGCCCATATAACATCATAGTGGTGCAGGATATGGAAGGCATATTTACAGTCAGCATAAATATTGACATGTAATTCCTTTGCAAGAGTGAGGGCTCGAGTTAAGGCAATGAGTTTGGCTTGCTGAGAGGTAGTAGAGGGGGGACAGAGCAGTAGCCTCAATGATAGATGTGGAAGGTACTATAGCATAGCCTGCCTTTGCTGGTGAGTGACGGTTAGGCCTGGTAGAACTGCCATCAATAATCCAAGTGTGATCATGGTGAGAAACAGGAAAGAAGGAAATATGGGGAAATGGAGTGAATGTCAGGTGTATCAGAGAGATACAGTCATGGGGGTCAGGTGTGGTATCAGGAATAATGTGGGAGGCTGGATTGAAGTCCAGGGAAGGAAAAATGGTAACTGTGGGAGACTCAACAAAGAGTGAGTACAGCTGAAGGAGCCGGGGAGCAGAAAGTATATGTGTCAGGTGTGAGTAAGAAAACAGATTTTGGAAGTTATGAGAACTGTAGAGAGTGAGTTGAGCACAGTTTGTGATTTGGGGGGCCTCTAAAAGTATTAGGGCAGCGGCAGGTGCCGCATGGAGACACGAGGGCTATGCTAAAACATTAAGGTCAAGTTGTTTGGACAGAAAGGCTACAGGGCACAGTCCCAGTCTTTGTGTAAGAATTCCGACTGCACAGCCCTGCACTTCGGCTGTGCATAATGAAAATGGTTAGGATGAGTTAGGGAGAGCTAGTGTGGGGGCAGCTTCTAGGGCTGTTTTTAAGGAATGGAAAGAGGAGTGGTGAAAGGATTTAGGATCTATGGGGTCAGCTAGGTTTGCTTTTGTGAGTTTATATAATGGACTAGTCAGGATGGTAAAACTAGGTATCCAAAGGCAGAAGTACCTAACCATGCCAAGGAAGGAAAGGAGTTGTTGTTTTGTAGAAGGGGTTGGGGTTTGGGAGATTAGCCAGACACAATGAGCAGGGAGAGCATGTGTGTTTTCATGAAGAATTATGCCAAGATAGGTAACAGATGGGAAGAAATTTGGGCTTGACTGAAGTAATGGGGGCTGTCCGCGAAGTCTTGCAGCAGTACAGCCCAGGTAATTTGCTGACCTTAATGGGTGTCAGGGCCAGTCCAAGTGAAAGCGAAGAGAGGCTGGGATGAAAGGTGCAAAGGAATAGTAAAGAAAGCATGTTTGAGATCCAGAATAGAATTATCGGTTATGGAGGGTTGTGGAGGGAAGGTATTGAGGATGGAAGAGTATATGGCTTTGGCACCACAGGGTGGATAGGCAAGACAACTTGGTTGATAAAGCGCAGATCCTGAACTAGCCTGTAAGACTTGTCTGGTTTTTGGACAGGTAAAATGGGGGAATTGTAAGAAGAGTTTACAGGCTTTAAAAGGCCATGCTGTAACAGGTAAGTGATAACAGGTTTTAAACCTTTTAAAGCATGCTGTAGGATGGGATATTGGTGTTGACTAGGGTAAGGGTGATTAGGTTTTAATGGGATGGTAAGGAGTGCATCATCCATCACCAAGGAGGGAGTAGAGGTGTCCTATACTTGTGGATTAAGGTGTGGAGATACAAGGAGAGGATGTGAAGAAGGCTTTGAACTGGGGGAAAAGACAGCAATGAGGTGTGGCTGTAGTCAGGGAAGCAGATAATTTAGTTAAAATGTCTCGACCTAATAAGGGAGATGGGCAGGTGGGGATAACTAAAAAGGAGTGCATAAAAGAATGTTGTCCAAGTTGGCATCAAAGTTGGGAAGTTTTAAGGGGTCTGGAAGCCTGGCCATCAATACCCACAACAGTTATGGAGGCAAGGGAAACAGGTCCTTGAAAAGAAGGTCCTTGAAAAGAAGGTCCTTGAAAAGAAGGTAATGTGGAGTAGCCTCCATGTTGATTAAGAAGGGGAAGGACTTACCCTACCCTGTGAGAGTTACCCGAAGCTCAGTGTCCGTGATGGTCTAGGGGCCTTCCAAGGCAATTGGGCTGCGTCAGTTTTCAGCCACTAAGCTGAGAAGATCTGGGAAGGAGTCAGTCAGAGAGCCTTGGGCCAGAGTTCCAGGGACTCTGGGAGTGGCTGCCAGGCGAGATGAACAGTCCGATTTCCAGTGGGGTGCCACACAGATGAGACATGGCTTAGGAGGAATCCCAGGCTGTAGGCATTCCTTGGCCCAGTGGCCAGATTTCCGGCACTTGGAGCAAGATCCTGGGGCAGGTGGTCCTGGAGGAATGCCTGGCTGCTGCAGTTCAGGCGTTTGGAGTTCTTGTGTGCTGGAGATGTGGCTGGGGTTTGCCTCACAGTGGAGGCAAGGAATTGCAACTCAGAAATACGTTGCTACTTGGCTGCCTCTACTCTATTACTGTACACCTTGAAGGTGAGGTGAATTAGGTCCTGTTGTGGGGTTTCAGGGCCAGAATCTAATTTTTGGAGCTTTTTCTAATATCGGGAGTGGATTGGGTAATAAAATGCATATTGAGAATAAGACAGCCTTCTGGCCTCTCTGGGTCTAGGACAGTAGAGCGTCTAAGGGCTGTTGCCAAATGGGCCATAAACTGGGCTGGGTTTTTATATTTGAGGAAAAAGATCCTAAATCCTAGCTGATTGGGGAGAGGTCAGATAAAGAAAAAAGGAGCATTAACCTTGACTATGCCTTTAGCTCCAGCCACCTCTTTAAGAGGAAACTGTTGGGCAGGTGGGGGAGAGCTAGCTGTGGAATGAAACTGTAAGCCAGACCGGGTGTGAGGAGGGGAGGTGATAGAAAGATTATAGGGTCGGGGAGCAGAGGCTGAGGAAGAATTGAGACCTGGCTCAGCCTGGTGAGGAGCAGCCTGGGGTGAAGGGGAGATGTCAGATGAGTCTGTAGAAAAGAAGGATTCAAGGACTCAGAGCTTGGGGTGAAGACTGAAGGAACAGACAGGAGAGAAAGAAGAAAGATTTGGGACGAGTCACATTGGGAGCAGAGACTAGGGAGGGACCAGTGTGTAAAAGAATGCCTGGACGTCGGGCACCTCAGACCATTTGCCCATTTTTCAACAAAAATTATCTAGATCTTGTAGGATAGACAAATCGAAAGTGCCATTCTCTGGTCACTTGGAACTACTGTTGAGTTGGTACTGGGGCCAAGCGGTATTGCAGAAAAAAATAAGGCATTTAAATTTTAGGTCAGGTGTGAGTTGAAGAGGTTTTAAGTTCTTGAGAACACAGGCTAAGGGAGAAGAAGGAGGAATGGAGGGTGGAAGGTTGCCCATAGTGAAGAAGGCAAGTTTAAAGAGAAGGGTAGAGACACGGAGAAGGGGGGTGGGAAGCAGCCCTAGAGTGCAATGTGGGTGAGCAGCCAAAGCAGGCATCCCTGCAATTGACTTGCCACCAAGGGAACGTGGGTGAATGACCAAGGCAGGCATCCCCACGGAGATCAGACACCAATGGAATGTGGGTGAATAATCAGGCAGGCATCCCTGCAATGATTAAACACCAATGGAAGTCTGTCTTCCCGAGTCTGTGACTGGCACCAGAGTTTTGGGTCCACGGATAAAATGTGTCTTCTTTGTCTCTACTAGAGAGGAAAAAGAAATGGAATTGGAAGGACAGGGAGATTGAAGGGTAGCAACAGAGGCTGGAGAAGACAGTGAAAAGACCGCTTACCTGATTTGAAATTGGTGAGATGTTCCTTGGGCTGGTTGGTCTGAGGACCAGAGGTCATAGGTGGATCTCTTCACAGAGTGAGGGTGAGGACAGGAGACTGATCTCTCAAAGGAGTCCCTTGACCCGGGTCTTTGGCACCAAATGTCTCACATATCTGTGTGAAGAGACCACCAAACAGGCTTTGTGTGAGCAACAAGGCTCTTTATTTCACCTGGGTGCAGGCAGGCTGAGTCCAAAACAGGAGTCAGCAAAGGGTGATGGGATTATCATTAGTTCTTACAGGTTTTGGGATAGGCAGTGGAGTTGAGAGCAATGTTTTGTGAGCAGGGGTGGATCTCACAAAGTACATTCTCAAGGGTGGGAAGAATTACAAAGAACCTTCTTAAGGGTGGGGGAGATTACAAAGTACATTGATTAGTTAGGGTGGGGCAGAAACAAATCACAATGGTGGAATGTCATCAGTTAAGGCTATTTTCACTTCTTTTGTGGATCTTCAGTTGCTTCAGGCCATTTGGATGTATACGTGCAGGTCACAGGGGATATGATGGCTTAGCTTGGGCTCAGAGGCCTGACAAACCCCTCTGACTATTGACTGCTTTCCTTTCTGGAAACCCCTCACCCTTTACTATATTGTGTACCTCTATCCCTGGGCTGGCCTTCTGGTCCATTCCCTGGACTCCTGTTCCTCTGCTTGACACTTCAAATGTTGGTGCTTGTTGGGTTTTCTCAGCCATCTTCTCATTTGACAAAGGAATATCACTTATCCAATGCCAGCAGGGACTCCAGAATTTTCATACAGGAAGAGATAGGTGATTTGTCTTGATGCTGAGTTTGCCAAGTAGGCTAACTTCTTCTACCTGCATTCTCTATGTTTGGAGTAGCTTGTTAAGTGGTGATGTAGATTACAGGGGGACTTAATCCTCCCCCATCTCATCACCCCTTGTTTCTCTGCTGCCAGAGCTTCAACTGCCACCTACATGTGGGGCTGTTTTACCCAATAAGTACTAAAGGCACAGTATCTTTTCAAAGTAAAAGAAAATATTGAATAAAAGAAAGAAAGGAAGGAGGAAAAGAAAGACAAAAGCAAGGAAGGAGGAAAGGAGAGAGAAGAGAGAGGAAAACTGCAAAATGAAATTAATAGATATTTAATCAACTGCCTACAATTCATGTCAAATGTCTACTTAACTTGTGTATGATTATCTGATATATTGTACATAACATATTTAAGTATATTTTTATATGATGTACAGAAGAGCTTCCAAAAGTAACCGTGATTAGAGCCTATCAAACAGTTATTTACTGAAAATCCAAGCTAAAACTTCTTCCTGAGCTCTGTACTCTACTTTCCAATTGCCTACTACACACAGTCACTGCAATGACCACAGGAATCTCAAACACAACACATCCCTAAATAAAATCATCTTTCTTCTCAAATGTCCTGCTAGAGTTTATGCAGTAAAAATGGCATGAGCTTGAGCATCAGTCAGTTTTTTAGGTTCAAATTTCAACTCTTTGAATTAGCCATTTTGTGGGAAATAAGAATTTTAAATGGGACTTTGTCATTTACTAATAATTGCATTTCGGGAAGGCAAGGAATAGAGTCCTTACCAGCCAGAGATGTAAGCACTCAAAGGCAGTAAACTCTGGTAGGGGCTGTGACAGAAGCTCTTCAGGATGTAGTGAGGAACAAGAAAAGGAGGAATCAAGAATGTATTCGGTGAGGTGAGGTGGAGCGACTTCTCACAGACAGTAATAGTAGAGCTTTATCTAGAATAAGAATGACTTAAGTAGCCCAGGGCATGGCTAGGAGTGGAGGAGAGAGGAGCATTAGCAAGAATTAGCATGGTCACCTGAGACCACCAACAGATTTCAGAGCACAACAGAGGAGGTTGGGAGAGAAGCTTGCATCTGATCAGGGATAATGGAGGACCTTGCTTACCCAGAGCCAGAATTTATCCTGAGGCTACAAGTGAGTCACAGAGAACTTAAGCAGGGGACTTATATGATTGGATTTGCATTTGAGAAACATAACTTTTGTAGCCACAAGGGGGATAAATTAAGACCAGATTGGAGGTGGAGAGAATCCTAATAGACAATTGTGAACATTCTAACCAGAAACAATGAGGTAATTAAGACAGAGCAGTGAGAAGGAAAGAAAGGGAAAGTTTTAGGAGGGTGCTAAAGGGTAATTCTGACAGTTGTGACTGATGAGGGACTAGAGGAAGTTGGAGAACAGGACTTCCGGGTCCCTGGCTCAAAGGCTTATCCGATTATTAAGAGGACAAAATGAAATACTATATACCTGGTATATGGTAGAAGCTCAAATTATGTTATTTCCCTTCCCTGTTCTCTCTTATTACTGGCACCATCACTTACTCAGTAACTAAGGCCAGAAATGTGGCAGTAATTCTTATCTCTAGTGCCCTTTATCCTCCACACCCAGAGCTGATGACACTGAGTGAGGCGAGGAGAGGAAGACAGAGGCCAAAAAAGGGAAACAGTCCTCACGGAGTTCACAGTTTCCTTCTGGCCTGAGTGTTTGTTGTTGTTTGTTTGTTGAAGGAGTGGGCAAACAGGAGCCCAGGTTTAAGGTATTTTGTGGCTTGCCCACCTTGGGGGCTTGCACAGGGATAAATGCTAGGTAAACTCCGGCCCCACCCACTGCAATGCCAGCTTCTTCCCCATCCAGCTGATTCTCTTCCCAATTTCCCGGCTCCAGTCTGGCTTCTAAATTATCAGGTGCTTGGCTAGTGGCTGAATCTGAAAACGTGTCTGAAAAGACCATCCTCTTCCCAAGGGAAATGGTTAACCAGATTTTAAACCAAGCTGAATAAAGTTTGGGGTCATTTTTTGAGAAGGAATCATTTTATTTGTATAAGTAGTAAGGGCTGGAAAAGGCAAAACCATGGGGACAGAAAAGAGATTCATTGTTGCTAGGGACTGAAGGTAGAGGGAAGACAACCCAAGAGAACTTTGCAGGGGGGTGATAGAAATGTTCTAGAACTTGATTGTGGGGGTGGTTACTAGACTGCCGTCTTTTTTTTCAAAAGGCATGAAACTACACTAAAAAGCACAAATTCAACTCTATGTAAATTACACCTCAATAAGCCTGACTTTAAATTTAAAAAAATGAAGGAACAAATAAATAAATTCCTAAGCAGATAGTAAGGGCTTAGTAAATGTTTGCTAAAGTGATAGTGATGGATAGTGATAAGGTATCCGGCTGTCAAAGCTGCAGATTTTACTCCCTTCTTGAATGTTTGCATTTTAATAGAGGATTCTTAAAGCTGGAAAAAGCCTTTAAGGCTCAAAGAAGTTTGTCTCTAATAGGATGCATTTTTTTTTTTCAAATGCAAAGTATTTTATTGCAAGCCAGAGGGGGAGTTCTAGATGAAAGGAAAGGCTAGCAGGAGAGCTGGGAGGCTGGGAGTAAGGAGACTTTACCTGTCTCTAAATTTGCAAACCTCTGAAAGGAGGGTATGCATTTTAAGTAGAGGAACTCTCCTCTGCCTTTTATCCACCATTTCCATCACAAGCTTTTCCTGGATTATTATCCTGGTCCACGATATTGGATTCTTATTGGCAAAACAATTGGTGTTGATGGACAGAGACAGAAGAGTACTACATCTATATTCAGCTTGGAAAATGAGAATGAGTGAATTAGTGCTCGGCAGCTACAACAGGGGTATTTAAAGTCAACCCATGCTAAAATCTGTTTCTACCCCACCCCATATGGACCAAGCCAAATGCCAGCTTTGACCTACCAACTTTTTCCTCTCCTGTTCATTTGCCAGTCAGGTACCAGAGGATTAGAAGTGATTTTAGCTTAGTTTTGGCAGTCACGTCTTGCTGATAACCAGGGAACTGCCTGGATCTTTGAAACGGATATTCTCTCCTGTGTTTCTTTAAAAATCGCGCTCCGATCTTGTAATACCAAAGCACCTCGATTTTCTTTTTAATTCAAACTCCCCCATCTGACAGGACAAGGATTATCTTTCACAGGACACTCAGGGAACTAATTTCTTTCTAAGCCATTCAAAGCCCAAAATGTTGAATTCTTGATTTTTCTTCTGTCACCCTGGACAGGTTTTCCTGTTTCATTTCACCAGAGTGCATGTGAGCACCTGTTTGAATCTATGTGATAGCATCTGTTATCCTTGGCAGCAAAAAGTGGAGGAGTCGGGAGAGTGGGAAGAGTCTCTTTCCACTGCTTGCCCCTGGCACCCCACCCTGGTGGAGGAGTGGCAGGGGTCCTGCTTTTTCCTTAGGTTAAGTTCATCAGTATTGCCAGAACTGTCCATTCCTCACCCTTCCCTGGGTGGTAGTTCAGGAGAAGGGGGCATTTGACTGCTGGGCTGGAGAGGAGGTGCCCGGTGACAGGAACGGCGGTGGCCTCCTCTGCTTGTCCATCAACAGCAGTTCCCACAACCCCCAATCAACTGCCCCAAGACAGCCCCAAGACAGTTATCACCTGGCTCTGTCCACCTCTGTGCTCAAACTGCCGCTCCATGATTGAACTCTCCCTGTCTCACAACCCTTGATCTGGTGCCTCCAGCTCTGTTTCCCTGGCACAGCCCTCTGGGGCTTTCTGAGCCCCTACCCCCTCCCTACCCTCACCAATAACAAAACACAAGACTCAGCCTGTTAATTGCTTCCTTCCTAACAAGAAGGTAGCTAGTTGGCTACACCTGCTGACATTGTTCTAACTTACGCCTGCAGAGTTGATGAAAGGGCTCTACTCCTTTTGAAGTTCAATAAGAGCTAACTTTTATTGAGTGCTGACTATGGGGTCAGCCAGGGTGCTAACCTCAGTTATGTCGGTTAATCCACATATGGAAACTAAGGAGCAGAAAGGTAGCAGCTGTGATTAACACCTGTGCTTGACCCATAACCATAACCACACTAAATTTTGCCCTAAACAGGTCACTAGTCCTCCCCGCCCTCCCTGCCCCAAATCCCAGGCTATTCTATTTGGAATTAAGCAGGACCCAGTTATGAGGGACATCAAAGGCATTTTACTAGTCTGAAGGATTTAGGGAACTCTTCTAGAAAGTTCTGTCATCTGCCTAATCAAGTGATTGTATGGACCTACAAAATCAAAGAAATAAAAATGCCTAGGAAGAGGTCTAGGGCAGGTTACAGACTGTGGAGCACCACTGCTCGATTCCTTTATTTTTATACTTTAAATTTAGTAGAGACCAGGCACAGTGACTCATGCCTGTAATCCCGACACTTTGAGAGGCTGAGGCAGGAGGATTGCTTAAGCTCAGGAGTTTGAGACCAGCCTGGATAGCATAGTGAGACACTGTATCTACAAAAAAATACAAAAATTAGCTGAGCATTTTAGCACATGCCTGTAGTCCCAGTTACTCTGGAGGCTGAGGTGGGAGGATTACTTGAGCCCAAAAGTACGGGGCTGCAGTGAGCCAAGATACCACCACTGCACTTCAGCCTGGGCAACAGAGTGACACCCTGTCTCAAGTATTTATTTATTTATATTTTGAGATGGAGTTTTGCTCTTATTGCCCAGGCTGGAGTGCAATGGCGCAATCTCGGCTCACTGCAACCTTCGCCTCCCGGGTTCAAGCGATTCTTCTGTCTCAGCCTCCCAAGTAGCTGGGATTACAGACATGTGCCACCACATCCAGCTAATGTTGTATTTTTAGTAGAGACAGGGTTTCAACATGTTGGTCAGGCTGGCCTTGAACTCCTGAACTTGTGATCTGCCCACCTCGGCCTCCCAAAGTGCTGGGATTACAGGCGTGAGCCACTGTGCCCTGCCTCAAACATTTTTAAAAATTAGATTAAATTAAGTTAGTAGAAATATAATGCTTTCAATATGCCATCACAAGGTAAACAATTGCCAGTATAATAACTCTAAATGTTGTGCTAGGCATTTCTAAGGTTGTACTTTTTTCTTGTAAAATTCACATATCCTTACTGCAGCACATTTTAAAAATACAAAATAATTAAAACAAAAATATGTCTTACATATATTCCCATCACCCATAGGTAGCCTCAATTAACATATTGGTTGGTTTCCTTCCAGCCTCCTTTCTATGTAAATATGTACATATTTTCTTAGTAGGGATGTCCATGATATAAAAATATTTATACCTGGGTTTTCACTAAATATTATGTTAGCCAGCATGTTTCCATGTAATTAAATTTTTTGAAAATATCATTTTTAATAGCAGTAAATTATTTAATAAGCAAGAATTTATTTAACCATCTCTTCAATGTTAGACCTTTGAGTTTTCCCCAAGTTTTCACTATTACAAAAAATGCCATCTCTCTCATTATTTCCTCAAGATTGTTTACCAGAAATGGAATCACTGTGTCAAAAAGAATCTTTAAAAATTCAGCCAGGCACGGTGGCTCACGCCTGTAATCACAGCACTTTGGGAGGCCAAGGAGGGCAGATCACTTGAGGTCAGGAGTTTGAGACCAGCCTGGCCAACATGGTGAAACCCCACCTTTACTAAAAATACAAAAATTAGCTGGGTGTGGTGGCGTGCACCAGTCATCCCAGCTACTCAGGAGGCTGAGGCAGAAGAATCACTTGAACCTGGGAGGCAGAGGTTGCAGTGAGACGAGATCGTGCCACTGCACTCCAGCCTGGGCAACAGAGTGAGACTCCGTCTCAAAAAAAAACAAAAAAAAAGCAAAAAAAACCCCAAACCTTTAAAAATTGTAAAAGCAGCTGGGCACGGTGCCTCACGCCTGTAATCTCTGCACTTTGGGAGGCTGAGGTGGGCAGATCATAAGGTCAGGAGTTCGAGACCAGCCTGACCAACATGGTGAAACCCCGTCTCTACTAAAAATACAAAAATTGGCCGGGTGCGGTGGCTCACGCCTGTAATCCCAGCACTTTGGGAGGCCGAGGAGGGCAAATCACGAGGTCAGGAGATCGAGACCATCCTAGCTAACATGGTGACACCTCGTCTCTACTAAAAATACAAAAAATTAGCCGGGTGTGGTGGCGGGCCCCTGTAGCCCCGCTACTCCGGAGGCTGAGGCAGGAGAATGGCCTGAGCCCAGGAGGCGGACCTTTCAGTGAGCCGAGATCGCGCCACTGCAGTCCAGCCTGGGCAACAGAGCGAGGGACTCCGTCTCAAAAAAAAAAAAACAAAACAAAATACAAAAATTAGCCGGGCGTGGATGTGTGCACCTGTAATCCCAGCTACTCGGGAGGCTGAGGCAGGAGAATTGCTTGAACCAGCCAGGAGAATTGCTTGAACCCAGGAGGCAGATGTTGCAGTGAGCCGAGACTGTGCCATTACACTACAGCCTGGGCAACAGAGTGAGACTCTGTCTCAAAAAAAAAAAAAATTGTAAAAGCGTTTTTTCCGTATATACAATACAATGGTTCTAAGTATGAGTATAGTTCTTTATATGACTGGCTAAAGAAAATGTTGAGCTTATGCCAAATATCTCCTTGTTACCTTCTTATAGCTAAAGGCCTCTTGGTAAAATTATCACATTGACTCTGATGAGCAAATCTTAAAAAAAAAAAAAGAAGAAAGAAAAAGAAAAAAGAAAACAGCTGGAAATCATTTCCACCTTTACATGGTATTAGGTGTTTGAAGGCTTCAGAAAACCTTGAGAGAATTTGTTATGATTGAAGATAAGGTCTTCAGGAATAGAAAAAGAAAGATTTTTCCCTAAAATGAGGAATTTCATAATAAGAAAAAATGAAAGCAAGAGAATGTTGAATTTGAAGTGAATGTGAAACTTGAAGAGATTCTTGAATGCTTGATTCATTGCTTTCTAAAAGCCTTTAAAGATGTCAGCTTCCTGAGGTTTTTATGTTCTCTGCTGCGTTTAGCAGACCAGGTTAATTGTGGATGGTACAGACTGTCAGGAAGAACACAGTGCTTTGATGAGTCACTACACTTAACCTTCAATGGTGACGGAGCCAATTATCTGCTCCCTAACCTGTGTAGACACTTACTTTCTTTTCTTTTCCTAATAGTTACCCAGATTTATGATCATTTAACATCTCCTTAGGACCTAGTGCAAATGTGGGCAGATGACATGAAAGAATATCAACCTCAGATCTATCGATTTTGTTACAGTCAACCCTAAATGGAGCAGATTATCTGTACGACATGGGCAATACTGATGAGTAGCACCTACTCCCCTGAAGGAACACAGCTGGATGCTGCAGAGACCAGTCAACTGAGACAGCTGCCAGCCAGCTCCAGGATGCTGAGAAGACTGCACCAGAGAAGGTGCTGTATCAGCCACTGACATGGGAAGCAGTGGCTATACTCACAATATACCTCACACTTAGGTCGTGTATTCTACAAATTTCAAAGGGCCTTTACATCCATATGATCACTTAAACCACCGAACACTATAAAGATATAATCACCCATGTCCCACAGACAGAGGCACAGACCCTAGAGAGGTTAAATGCTTTGCCCAGTATTGCAAAGCCTGTGAGCAGCAAGATGAACTATCAAAGCCAGGTATTCTAATTGCAATACTTGTGTTAAAGCAAACTAAATACGGCTGAGAAGGACTCTGTACTTCTATATTTGAGTCCTTGTGGGTGAACTGCAACCTAAGTTAACAGGTAGACAAGATTGAAACCCTAACTTAGAGGTATGCTCCTGTAACAATCGCTGAGTCTTGGCCAGTCCCAGCAGCCATACTTCAACCACTCCTACACTGCTGAGTGTTCAAACTGTGTTCAAATAAGGCAAATGCATAGCTGTAACCAATCCAGCTGTTTCTGTACCTCACCTCTGATTTCTGTACGTCACTTTCCTTTTTTTGTCTATAAATTTGTTCTGACCACGCGTCATCCCTGGAGTCTCTCTGAATCTGCTGTGATCCTGGGGGCTACCTGATTCACAAATCGTTCATTGCTCAGTTAAACTCCTTTAAATTTAATTTGGCTGACGTTTTTCTTTTAACACTTGTGAACTTTCACATTACTAGCTTACAACAAAATTTTATTCAGTGTTACTGTGGGCCAGATCTTTCACTAGATAAAAGAGGATTGAAAAAAAAAGGCATAGATCTTTTTTTTTCAAGGAGCTCAAGACCTATCAAGGGGGACAGACAGAAACTGAGGCTATAATCCTAAATGATGAAGCCATAACTGAGGCAGATGGTGGGAAGGCACTCTGGACTTCAAGTGTGGACAAACTGTTTTCTAAGGAAGCAGCCACTTCTATAATGGTAAGAAAAGATTTTAGACTTATCATGTCTTCTCTTTTTCAACTCTTGCCTCAAACTCTTTACAGACTAATTCTTTTGACAATACAAGATATGGGGTTAAGAACTTGGGCTTCAGCTCACACGGTTCTGAGTTTAAAACCTGTCTCTGCCTCTTACAAGCTGTTTGAGCTAGAGCAAGGTGACTTTGAGCAAGTGGCCACATTAGGATCCAGTGCACTCCTTTGTCCAATGAGAATGGTAATAATAGTATTTGCCATTTAAGGTGGCTGTGAAGGCTAAATGAGAAGATGTGTTCAAAGTGCTTAATACCTCACCAGGTGTACAGTAAGGGCTCAATAAACATTGGTATGATGATAAGGAGGATGATGATGATGATGATGATGATAATTAGATACCTTGATTACTGGAGAAGAGAAAGGAGAATGGAGAGGAGGAAGGGAAGAACTTGAGTGATAGGGGCTTAAGAGAATTTCGACTTAATTCATATCTCGCATTCCAGCTAGAAATCAAGGAATCTGTGGCAAGCTGGGCAGCCATAGATTAGGAAGATGAGGGTAGAGCATTGGGGTTCCTTAAAAGGCAGCAAACCTGGATACCTGAAGTATAATGGTTTACGACGCAAGTGTAAATTTCCCTACCAGGCAATGATGTGTTACCAAACAGCCCAGTCACTCTGCCTCTGTCACCAGGAGAGTCCAGCACATTCTGAAGCTTCTACCAGACCCATCAGCCCTTCTCTGGCCCACTCACAGCCCCTCAGGGATTCCTGCTCTAGCCTGAAGTCCCCACATGAGTCTTAGGCCATGTCTCCTTTCCCAGAATACCCAATCCAAGATCTGACTTCCCAGCTCTAGAATTCTGGTTTTCTACATATCACTCCACTGTGGCATAATTCAGTATTAAAGAGGATGGCCCTGGACTCCCTGATTTCAAATCCAGGCTCTGCTACTTACTAGATGTTTAACTATGGCCAAATTCCTGATCCTGTGTACCTCAGTTGCCCCCACCTATAGAATGGGGACAATATTATCGATGACCTAGGGTTTTGTGAAGTTTAGCTGAGTGCTTAGAATTGTGGCTGGCACCGAATTTAAGTGCTCAGTGAATGTTAACGGCTATGATTTTTTCCCCTCCTTGGAAAATTCCAGTTCTGGTAAATGATAAGTAGGGAAACATATGACAATAGTTAAATAAAATATGGAATTATTTGTATATTTCAATTGTCAGTTTTAATTACATATTTTTTCACACATGGATGATTGAGAGTTCTATCTCGGGACTTTTTCATTTGAACTGGTTCGCAAAGATGATACAAATGATGCTGGAATGTCCATGAATAAAGAAGGGACATAGTAACTATTAATGACACTGGAGTCTGGCTGTCAACTTTTCTGAACATTTCCAAAATCCTAAAAGTTAAAAATTTCCCAAAAAGGTTTTTGTATGTCTATGTGCCCCTAACATCTTTCAGAATTCCACATGAAAGCATCTAGATGAGATAAACATAGACAAGGATTTACCCAGTAGGAGCAGAATTACAATCACTGAGTCTCCAAGAAGTGCTGCTGTCTTTGCTCTTGCCCAAACAGCCCCTTGGCTACTTATGTACAGTAGAAAGCTGATTCCATTTTTTTATAGTTATAAAACTTACATAAGATCATTGTAAAAAAATTAAAATGAAGACAATAATAATCTGTAATTACAATTCTTGGGAATGTAGGTTTAGCACATTTTTATATGATCAGCCAGTTCTTTCTCTGTGCATTAAACATATGACCAGAAAGGACCAGTGTAGGAACGACATGCTTGTGGCTTGATCAAAGGCAAATTTACTGGGAAGCTAAAAAACCTTAAGCTTTAGGGCCTCTCCTTTCCACAGGTGTTTTCCAAGGCCTTGGCAATCTGTTCATATGGTAATACATTTGTTTAAATTGTATAAATCTTAGGCTTCATAAATCCTAGTTCCATCCCAGGTGCTGCTGGCTGCAGTCTTTCCTGCTCCATGCCATTCTGTCCCACTGAGCGAGCCCAGACCCAGACTCTGTTCACTCTGAGCTCCTAGCAGGCACTACCAATCAAACAGAGCAGGCATCCACTGAAATTTACTTGTCATCTTTCCAATTCCTTTTGCCCTAAGTTGGGATTGATGAGAACTGCCAGCAGGTATAGGTTATAAGGTTTAGAGAAAAGAGAACTGTGGCAGGGGAAAGGTGGAATACAGGGATGACTAAGACACTCCTTGACCAGCTTTGGTCAGGCTCCTCTGAGGCTACTTCTCAGCATGCTCCATCCTTCAGACTCCTGTGTCCATCTTTACAATGCCAAGACTTAGCAAAAAAAAATTTTGTTAGGTGAGTTTAGCAAGAATCCCCATCTTTTATATCTAATCAAATTCCTTATCTTCACTCTTAGAATCTGATCTCCCCAGCCTACCTTCAATAAGAATACTACCATCAGTTTAGCTAAAATCCCCCTTACCCCTGATATTTCCTCTTAGTAATTTTTCCATCCACGGGTCCCCACCCTTGTCCTTGGCTATAAATCCCTACTTGTCCACACTGTATTTGGATTTGAGCTCAGTTCAATAGTGAGTCTCTTTTCCTCTATTGCAATATTTGGTTTTTTAAAAATAAAATTTATCTTTAATTAGAGCCCAGAGCTGATTCTCTTTAACAAAGGGCAGGCAGGACATGATACCCACCAGAATTCTAGAAATGCTTGATTTGGCTGTGACAAAACAGACTCATATGTGGGACTGAATACCACTTATACCCAATTATCATCCAGCATGATATGGTTTGGCTGTGTCCCTACCCAAATCTCATCTTGAATTGTAGCTCCCATAATTCCAATATGTTGCAGGAGGGACCTGGTAGGAGATACATGAATCATGGGAGCAGTTTCCCCCACACTATTCTTGTGGTAGTGAATAAGTCTCATGAGATCTGATGGTTTTATAAGGGGAAACTCCTTTCACTTGGCTCGCATTTTCTCTGTAGTCTGCTGCCATGTAAGATGTGGCTTTCACCTTCTGCCATGATTGTGAGGCCTCCTCAGCCATGTGGGACTGTGAGTCCATTAAACCTCTTTTTCTTTATAAATTACCCAGTCTCAGGTATGTCTTTATCAGCAATGTGAAAACGGACTAATACATAGCACAGTGACAATTACATATATTACTATTAAATGTGTTCAATTAACTTTGAAGACAACCCTAAACTCAGTTGAGGTGAGAGCCCTCTTCAGAGTCTTGCTCACCCACTTTGGTAATCCAATTGTAACTTTAAAAATAGAGAATGCTGCTTTCAAGCCACTTGTTTGAAAGTAAGCTGTGTTACTACAGTGTCACAGTTCCCACATAGTACTGGAAGTGATTCATTTTCTTGTTAACTTGTGCTATATATACTCCAGAAAAATGAGTTGGCATTTCTAAGAATACTTGATAGAAAAGGACAGAAGTTTTTCTTTCTCTTCCTGTCATCTGAAACTCTTAAATCATAGACAGTGCAATGTGTAGGAAGCTAAAATACATACTCAAGCTCAGAAGCACCTGCCATAGCAGGGTTTGTCTTTTTTTTTTTTTTTTTTTTTTTTAGTTCGTGGTATCAGATAGTTTCTCTAACTCTGAAGAAATTTTCTCTAGAAAAATATAACAGTGTTAGGGCCGGGTGCAGTGTCTCATGCCTGTAATCCCAGTACTTTAGGAGGCCGAGGTGGGCGGATCACCTGAGATCAGGAGTTCGAGATTAGCCTGGGTAACATGCTAAAACCCTGTCTCTACTAAAAATACAAAAATTAGCCAGGAGTGGTGGTGCACGCCTGTAATCCCAGTTACTCGGGAGGCTGAGGCAGGAGAATCACTTGAACCCGGGAGGTGGAGATTGCAGTGAGTCGAGATCACGCTATTGTACTCCAGCTTGGGCAACAGGAATGAATCTCCGTCACACACACACACACACACACACACACACACACTCTCTCTCTCTCTCTCTCTCTATACATATATATATATATATATATATATAGTGTTAGATATTCTGCAGAATGCAAACCAACAAAGAACTATTAAATACCTAAAACAAACACAGGTTCTTCTTTCCCTTGAAGCTTGTTTTTTGATCCTTTGATTGAAAACTTGGGCCAGATAAAAAGGAAGCACAGAACTACAAGTCATCACCCACAAAATGTTTCATTCTCTGACTTCACAGCTGTAGAGGCACCTGGGAAAGATGAAGAGAAATAGGTAGAAGAGTGACGGTTTAAAAAAAAATCCATCCATTTAAGTAATCTGAAATGAATTAAAAGAGTCACATATGTTAAAATGCAATTCACATCCAAAAATGTTCCCTTTGTGGAAATTGTAATTATGGCGTTCTGACCACAAGACTTTTGTCTTGTTTAGTTTTGTTTTGGGAGCACCTCACTGGGTTAGGTTAACTAGGAACACACTCGGGGAAACAACTGCATTGAGTTTTCAAGAAAGGATTATGTTCTCTGCATCATTCAGGAGCAGTACTCATGCATTTCAGGAAGGTTTCCATCCCTATCAGACATACCCGGCTGTATATCAAAAGTCTGTGCTCCTCTTTCGTACAGGGTAGAGTTGTTGCTAAAAAGTGGGTGAGCAGCTAGGGACTCTATTTCTGCCAGCTGCTCCCCCACCTTTGCAGCTTGATGCAGTCTTGCAATTAAATCTTAGCAAAGGAAGGGATGTTCACCAGCATGAGGTCCCTGCCACAATCTTTAGTGTTCTTTATTCCTCTGCTACGTGAATGTTGACATTCAGGGCAACCTTGGAAGCCTCTCATTGAAGATGGCAGAGCCTCCATCTGATTTCGTCTCTGAATGACTGTGTCGAGCGGAGCGCTTCCCCTGCTCCCACAGTAAATACACACACAGACACATACATATGCACTACCACCACCACCACCTCCACTTGACCTACAACTGTGCTGTACTCTTAAGTGAGCATAAAATAACTGTCTATTTTGTGAAGCCCTAAAAGGCTAAAGTAAAATGTGGTTGGTATTTTGAACGGTAACTTGTAGTTAGATCTATGCTTTGGGGAGGGCAGTCCCCTAGGCCCCATGGTGATGTTGATGCTGCACCTTATACTTCTAATTTGGAGCATTATTAAAATTCAATTTTCAAATTTCTCTCTTGAATAAAGATAACCCAAAGGAGCCTATAAAGGATGCTGACAGGGTGATTCCTTTCAAGTGTGATTATCTTAGGAGTTTGCACTGATAGTGTTGCCCAAGACCCCTCATGCTTTAAAAGATCCAGACTTTAGTTATTTGAAAAACCCATCACACTCTCTGGATGTGCCAGATAAATTAACTTTTTGCTAGATATGTCTATTCATTTTGTAGTTGTGAAAACCTCTTGATCTCTGGAAATCTTGTTTGAACAGTACTTGATTCAGCAAATGTTAATTGAGCACCCACTGTGTGTCCAGAGCAGCAATCATCAAACATCAAATACACAAGAGACTTGAAAGCCATGTTCTAGGCTAAGCTGGGAAACTCACCACATTCATCTGTAGTGCCAGTCATGAAGCATAGCACCTTTATCCTGACATCTGGCTGTCCCTCTACCCACTTCCCTAGATCGATGACCTGTAGTACAAGTGTAGCCTCTCTAAACAGTGCCCAGTGCTCCAGATCAGTGATTCTCCAAGTGTAGAAACAAACCAGCAGCCTCAGCATCACCTGGGGACTTGTTAGACATGCAGGTTTCAGGCCTGCACATTTACTGTATCCAAGCCCTCTGCGTGGGGTAGCAGCATGATGCTTTCCCACAGTTTTAGAGCTAATCACTTGGACTTCATGTGATGGCCACCCGAGAAAACTCACAACCTGGTGGGACCATCTCCAGGCTGAGCCTTCTTCTCACCTGCCAGCCAAGACACACTTATTTTTATACAAGAGCCATTCTTGGCCTAATAACCAGGAACACTCAACTTTGAACCAAGATTATAATACTATCAATAATAATGGTAGTAAAAAAAATTAGCATTTATTAAGCACTTTCTGTATGCCAAACACTGTGCTAAATGCACTTAGTTACTCAATTTAATTCTCACAACAACCTTAGAAAAAAAGTGCTTTTATATTGTCCCCATTTTACAAAAGAGAACATTGAGAATCAGAGAGAACCACAGTTTGGAATCCTGACTCTTGCTTTGACATATAAAGCCTTCTCTTTTTTTTTTTTGAGATGGAGTTTTGCTCTGGTTACCCAGGCTAGAGCACAAATGGTGCGTTCTCGGCTCGCTGCAACCTCCGCCTCCAGGGTTCAAGTGATTCTCTCACCTCAGCCTCCCAAGTAGCTGAGATTACAGGCGCCTGCAACCACACCTGGCTAATTTTTGTATTTTCAGTAGAGATGGGGTTTCACCATGTTGGCCATGCTGGTCTCGAACCCCTGACCTCAGGTGATCCACCCACCTCAGCCTCCCAAAGTACTGGGATTACAGGCATGAGCCATACCGCCCGATCTGCCTTTTTTTTTCAAGACAGAGTCTCCCTCTGTCCCCAAGGCTGGAGTGCAGTGGCACGATACAGCTCACTGCAACTTCCACCTCCTGGGTTCAAGCTATTCTCCTGCCTCAGCCTCCCAAGTAGCTGGGATTACAGATGTGTGCCACCATGCCTGGCTAATTTTTGTATTTTTAATGGAGACAGGGTTTCACCATGTTGGCCAGGCTGATCTTGAACTCCTGGCCTCAAGTGATCCACCTGCCTCGGCCTCCCAAAGTGCTGAGCCACTGTGCCTAGCCTAAAGCCCTCTTTTTGACACAGTATCCAGTGTGGGCAATTCTGGCTGCCACAAGTAAATAGAGTGTAGAGTGGTATATGAAAATATCAGCAGAGTGAACTTTAAAGCAAGCTCTTCAGACCTGGGTCCTCAGGTACAGTAGTGCAGGCTCCCTCCTAATGTTTGAAGAGCTTGAAGTTGTATATAGTACCAATAGAGGCCCACATTTCATATATCTAAATATTTTAAAGTTATTGAGCAAACTAGAAAACTGTTAAAATAATCTCCTACTTGGTAAATACACCTTCATAACAACTTGGAAGTCCAGGTTCAAATGTAGGATTCTTAGGCTCCATAGCATTCTGCATTGGAACTTGATGGTGAAGGTGAAATTTTTCCCAGCCATTCCATTTCTCTGCCTATCCTCAGCTGCAGACCCCTCTAAGAGAGCCTCATGTGTTGATGTGTGGATACGGCAGTCTACATCCAGCTCTGTCTCGAAACCCCTGCAAACAACTGGCCCTTGGTTACCCCCCAGGCCTGGATGAAAGGGGAGTCTACTCTTTGGAGGACAAACTAGAATAGAAACTTATGCAGGCCCTGAGCATGATGTTTAAAGGGGCACTATGTTTCTGAGTGAGAATATCCCCATGGTCCTGTGGGAAGGGACATAGCCAGAGCAGGGCCCTACTGGGGCCTCTAAAGCATGGATCCCAAGGCAGGTGCCTTTTTTGCCTTACCCAAGGATAGTTCTGCATCCACCCTCCCTCAGAATCACCAAGAAAAACAACTCCTATTCAAATAAGTTTGAGAAACACTGGATATTGCACAGCCTTCTTGGAAATTTATAGTTAACATTAGTATGGTGTCTTAGGTCGGGCTGCCATAACAAAATATCACCAATTGGGTGGCTTAAAGAACAGAGGTTTATTTCTCACCATTCTGGGGGCTAGGCAGGTGCTGGCTGATTTGGTTCCTGATGAGGGCTCTCCTCCTGGCTTGTAGATGGCCACCTTTTCACTATGTCTTCACATGGCGAAGAGAGAGCTCTGGTCTTTCTTTCTCTTCTTATAAGAACACTAAACTCATCATGGGGGCGCCACCCTCATGACTGCATCTAAACTGGATCACATCTCAAAGGCTCCACTTCCAAATACCATCATATAGGCAGTAAGAACTTCAACATATGAATTTTAGAAGGACACAAACATTTAGCCCACAACACATAGGAAAGAGAGAGGTCTGATGCAAAGAAATCAGTTGACTTTAACTCAGTATCATCCACACATATTTCTTTATGAAATTTTTTTTGAAGTTTGGTGGATTTTCCATAAAAAACGCTAGTATTCATGCTAAACCACTAGAATCTTAAATCGGTCATCACCTTTGGCTCTATCCTTTCGGCCACTGGCTATTTCACCAATATGGTACCTCGCTTTAGTCTCTGCTGATGGTGATAAATACCATCAATAAACCTTGTTTCTAGATTTCCTTTTCTGTCATCCTCAGACCTGTCCTCCTATTAATAAAAGTCCTAACAATTTGCACAATTTCCAGAGTACCAGTCAAGCATGTTTTATTCACATGACCAGTCAAGCATGTTTTATTCACATTTACCAAAGTAATAACTGCAATATCACCCCATCTTAACCAAGCAGGTGAAGCTGTGATTGACTTTTAAATGCAATCACTAAGCAAGTGGCCAAAACTCTGACTTCATAGAATAGACTCAAAACAATTCTCTGAGATCACTTTTCTTCTCTCCGTATCATTTTACTTTGCTTTTCTTTTAATTTGGACATAAGTACAGCCTGGTGAGTAAGATTATAAATGAAAAATTCAGGAATGCAAAATTGAAAATTAGATAAAAGCTATGATTTTCTGTAGCCTAAAACGAATTCTCCAATTCCTTTTTTTCCTATTTCTCCCACCCTTTAAATTGCAGACTGTTATGAAGATTTACTTAACATTTATAAAACCTAGAAGAGCAATAAGAGTAGAAGTATTGCATAAAAGCCAAGAGAAGGGTTTCATGTTGAAGAACAATCACAGTGCGTACTTTTGTTTACTAGGAAAAATATAAAGGATTCCCAGAAGGCTAGTACTAAAAGTTAGTCGCTATTAATTCCAGTTGAAGCCATCCTCACAGCTGCCCTTATTCCTCTGCTGAAAGCTCCCAAGGGTTCCAGCCACGCCGTTGCTGTGGTGACTACTGCAACCACTTGCTCATTTCAGCTAAAAAACATATTCAGGTTGTCAGCCTGTGCCACCAGCTGATTTTGGCTCAGAACATTAAGGTCACTGACATTGCCTTCTCAACGCATGTTATCAATTGAACCTGCTGCAGTAAGAGAAGAATTGTTGTCTAGGCCAGGAGCCAGTCAGGGTCTCAGGGGATGACAACGTCCTTGGTCATCTCATTTAGAGTCTAATCCTCAACTTCACAGCCAGAAGGTCAGTTCTGTGGGTATACGTAGGGAGAGTTGGGCTCTAGGGTGCTGATTAACATTAATCAAATTAATGCAAGAATAATACATAAACTAGAATGTTCATTATTTTTCATTATAAAACATATTTATATATAAAATATAATCAAGAATCACACAATATAATCAAGAGTACCAGAACTCCCATGCCCATGCATCAGTAAATTCTCTACAAAGCCAAATTTGAATGAGAAGATTGCTTAGTTATCTGGAAACCAAAGCCAGGGTGAAAAACAAAACTATTTTGGTGGCTGTCATCATGAAACCCAACAACTCCGCCTCACCATTTTCCAAGTTCACTGTAGTTCATTTCCCTGTGTAAACCATCTTGCATTAGGACAAAAACCAACTAAGTCAGCTGTATCTTTAAACTAATATATAGCCATACTCCTCTGAGTTTATAGCTCGAATACTTTAATTTAGCTTTAGGTATTCCTCAAACTCCCCAGGCTCCCATTTATAAATCATTGCTTAAAATGCGTTGGTTCTGCAGATGGCTGGTGTCAGATTGACTTTTTCTAATACAGTCTTACGTTCAATTTTGAGGAAGCCTATATCATATACAGAAAACAGTTCAATGTTTCAAATTTTAGAAAGAAAATCAGGAAGACATTGTAGAGAAAAGACTTAGTACCAGTTTGATATTGGATCTCTGGTGAGGCATTTGATTTTTAATATTTATTATCATATCCTAATATGTTCTGAAAGATGAAAGACAGTCACCATTTATGGTAGGCAGGATTCTAAGATGGCCTCCAAGATTCCCACCTCCTAATAAATAGGCCCTGCCATAGCTCCATCCTCTTGAATGTGGGCAGGACCAGTGACTATGATGAGATATCACTCCCACGATCAGGTTCCTATTCAGTTGACTTTGAGTTAATTAAAAGGGAAACTAACCTGGGTGGGCCTACCTAATCTGGTGAGCCCTTTAAAAGGTGAAGCAGCAGAAAGATGCTCTATTGCTGGCCCAGAAGGAAATAAACAGCCATGCTGTGAACTGAACTGCCTATGGAAAGGGCCATGAAACATACCATTACTCCAACATTTGTGCCTCCTCATATTTCATCTCTGTCCATTCTTCCAAAGAACTTAAACTCTATATGACACGAGAAAAATAGTAAAATTTTTATATGTCATTGGAAAGAGAACGTTGAATATATGGTTGTCCTGAAAACATTTTTTAAAATGCTATACTTTGTCATATTTCCTTCCAAAAACTGCTAGATGCAGAAAAAATTTAGGCCTTACTATAGGGTTGTGTCTCTATAAATAAACCTAGCTAAAACAGCATTCTGTAAAGGATGCACCTATCTGGTATTGCCCCTTTAGACAAGTAATACCTATACAGAGACAGTGATTTTCTGAAGACAGAGTATTTGTTAATGACTAAAGCAACATTCAGAAATGCGAATGAGATACATTTCACTCTGAATATGTGTATGCGTATGTCTATGAATAACAAAAACTAGGGAAGAGATTCTGATATTGCTCTCCAGTTCCTTCAGAGCTTGGCTGGTTTTAGTTAAGATTGGATCCCTCTTGTTCCAATCCCAGAGATCCCCTGTGTATCTTGCCCATACCACCCTGTCTTGTGCCGTACATGCTGGCTGGAATGCCCGCCTCTTATTTCAGAGATCATGATGCTCAGTTTTTAGTCTTTGCTTATGCAGTTGACCAAGATACCATCTTGAAGTGATGAATCCTTGTCAGTTGATTCCTGGGGAACTCTTAGTTTCTTACCAAAATGCTTTACAAAATTCTAGCAGCCTTTATTCTTGTGTGGCAAAAATGAAAAACGACTTCTGCTTGCCTAGGGCCATTGAGGTAGCATAATCATCCCAGAAGGGAGATAAAGTCCTAATTTCCTACTGCTTTCCATATACAGAGACTCATGAGAAAGGAAACCACACCTAAGTCTTTGATCCTATGAAAGGGAAGATTGCAGTGGCACTTTGTGTACCAAGACAGACAAGTTTAGCTAAGTAGCTTAATGAGTTATATCTCCCAGCTCTCTGGTATGAAGTCCAGAGCTGAGTTTTGAGACAGAGGCAAAAAAGAACCAAATTCCCTAGAGTAATATAGTGAGAGGGAAGTTGAGCTTTAGGAATAAGAAGAGAGTTCAATAAGATAGTGAAAAAGAGGTCTGTGAAGGACAGAGCCAGTGAGAAATTTACTTGAGCAGGAATGGCCAAAGAACTTGTAAGATCAGGAGCGCTCCACATCGGTTTTGTTTGCTGTGATGTAACCCCCCTCCACTGACTCAGATCAGTGGGGCTTCAGAGGATGAAGGAATCGGGCAGTTCCTAATAGGGTGTAATGCTAGGGGGAAGAGGTGGACAACATATGCAGGGGATAATAAGAAGAGAGTGAAAAAGAATTCAGATGAAGCAGAAGTTTTGATTCAGAAATGACTTGAAATATAAACTCTCTAAACCACGAGAGATATTTCAAGGCTTCTGGGACACCCATCATAAGTAGAAGAGGATTTTGAACCATTTTAATTTGAAAATTATAATGAAACAGATGAGCCACTAATGCTGGAGGACTTAGGAACTCCCAGACCGTTGACATCAGCTGAAGCAGGTGGACCCACTGTGTGATGGTGCAGCTCTCTTCCTACCTTCCTAATCTCGGCACCTGTGGCTGCATTCATCAGTGGGGAGCAACACTCACAGTGGCAAGAGGAGGGGCATTTTAAACTTCCTTTTGTGGGAAGAGCCACTTTTGTGCTGAGACCAAAAACGTGGTGCAAGACGAAGGATGCCATGTCATCATCATTGGGTGCACCCCTGACCACAGAAGATCAGGATCAGTTCTCCCGTTTAGAACCCATCATTCAACTGCTACAGACCAATCAACCATCATCCAAGTTGGACCACATTAGACTGACAAGAAGAAGCTTCACTGCAGGCAGTGGAGATGCAGGGCATTAACTCTGATGTGAAAGTCCATGCAAGACATTTAAAAAACTCTCCCCACATTCTCATCTCAGGTAATGGTGTCATTACCTGATGTCAAGATGAACCTATTGCTCCCATTAAGACTAGTGAGTCAAACTTTGGAATAACACCATCAAACATTGCACTTCTCTTCATGCCTATCTTATCAATACTTCATAAAATATCAAACTCCTCTCCCACAAGACTCCTAGGGTTGTATTTTTTGGGCAGTGATTCTGAATAACCTTGTGCTTAAAAAAAGACTCAGATCCAGATAATAAAATGATAGAAGCTCTTGCTGAATAACCTCAAACATGTACAAAGCAAACTAGGCAGTAAACTTCATGAGGACAGAGACCCTGGGTGTGTCTGGTTGGCCATCATCTCTCAGGTCTTAGCACAGTGCCTGAAAAATAGCAGGCCCATGATGACTCGGCCTCTTTATGCTTCCTGAATGTCAGGATTCATTTGTGTGGTCTGGTCTCTAGTCTTCTGGCTGTCTCTGTCTCCCTGAAGATGCCCAGGACAAAAGGCTACACAGCTGCCCTGGGCCTCTGAGTCATCTTCCTATCAGGAAATTGTTTCTGCCTTAGCTAAATAGGTAGGCAATTTTCTGCCCATTTCAGACAGAAAACGTAAGTTTAAAAAAGATTAAGTGAATAGCTCAAGGTTATATGCAAACTCTGGCCCAGTTAGGAATAGAACCCAAGTGGTTCCTAACATTCAATCCTATGGTTACTTTTGCAGAGGTGCCTATCTTTGTAATTTACAGATATTGTTCCCAAATTGCTCACTGAAAATTCTGCCTAAATATTGAAGGTAAAACAGCTTTTTGTGTCCAATAAAGAGAGAAAGAGTATATATAAAATGAAATTTTTCCCACATGAGGAATGAATCACTGTAAGGAACATTTGTTCAGTTGTTTCATTATAAAATAAGAGCATTCCTCCTGGCTGCCACAAAATCCAAATGCTCCATTTTGTTACTAAACACTCCTTTTAACACCAAGCCAAAAATAAGTCACAATGTTAATGCAAACATCTTGCAAGCAAATAAAAGGACTTGTGCCAAATTTATCAGAGTTAGAGGGAAATTGTGTCATACCTGTCTATGAGAAACTTTCTATTAGATCACCAGTCAATAGGATACCAGCATCTGCTGATCTTGACTGAAAGACATGAGTAATAACAGACAACTTTAGGAAATACATTTTTCTTCCATAGTTAGCAATGCATGACTCACTAGAACTCTCCAGACACTATACTGCATGAATGACTCAAAATTCTACCAAGGACAGAGCACAGTCAGTTCTCTCTTCCTGTGCCAGGATTTCTCGTTCCAATTATACTGATTCGTTAGCTTACTTCAAAGACAGAAAATCTCGGTCCATTATCTTTCCTCTTTCAAAAACAGTCATGTATATTTTAATATAAAGACAATTATTAGGGTGCTACAGGAAAATAGAGACTAAACGTAATAGCGAATGCTGAAAGCAATCTTCAATTGGTTCAACTCTCATCATTTGGGAGAATGGGTTGGGCAATGACCATGGTTAAGTTTCTTCTGGAAGATTGACCAATGAGAAGAGGTTGTTGCAATACAAGAAATATCGTATTGTGACACACCAAGAGCCTGCTCATCCAAATCTTCAGTAGCTGATAGTGGTATCAAGGATGTTTTGAGAAATATTTCAGTAGTTACTCTCCACAACAGAGGCCTTGTTTCTTTCAAATAACTGTTTTCCTCAATAATTGCAAAAGCCTCCCAGTGAAAGTGCACACCTCTAGGCTCTTTCCTTTTCATTCTATTCTTGGCATTCCATCTCCAGATTAATGTTATTTAAGGATAATTCTGATAATGACATCAACATACCATAGTGACTAAGAGAATAGGTCTTGGAATTAGGCCACCCAGCCACCAATTAATTTTTTTTTTTTTTTAGATGGAGTCTCGCTCTGTTGCCCAGGCTAGAGTGCAGTGGTGCGATCTTGGCTCACTGCAATCTCTGCCTCCCTGGGTTCAAGCAATTCCCCTGCCTCAGCCTCCCGAGTAGCTGGGACTACAGGCACCTGCCCTCACGCCTGGCTGATTTTTGTAGTTTTAGTAGAGATGGAGTTTCACCATGTTGGCCAGGCTGGTCTCAAACTCCTGACCTCAGGTGATCCATCTTCCTCAACCTCCCAAAGTGCTGGGATTACAGGAGTGAGCCACCACACTTGGTCATCACCAATTATGTTTTTAACCTCTTCATGCCTCAGTTTTCTTATCTGTGACAAGGAGTTTGTGAGATGCTTGAATATCTTTTTTAACTTTGTGTTAAAAATGAGTATGTAAGCAAACAGAGCATTCATAGTTAAGAGAATAGGTTCTAGAATGACATTTGGGGTTAAATATGTTGGTTCTGCCATTTAACTGTCTGCAAGGCTGAACTAGTTACCTTATTCTGTATAGCAAATCACCCACAAAACTTTCTGGCTTATGACAGCAATAATAATTTTTTTTATCTTCCACAGTTTCTGTAGGTCAGATTTGGGGAGCTGCTTGGCTAGGTGGTCTTGGACACAAGGTCTCTCATGAGGTTGCAGTCAGATGTTGGCTAGGGCTACAGTCATCTGAAAATTAGACTGGGGTTGGAAGATCTACATTTAAGGCAGCTTACTCACATGACAAGTTGGTGGAGGTTATGGGCAGGGAGATTAATTTCCTTTCACATGGGCCTCTCCACAGGTTACTTGAGTGTTCTGATGACATGGCAACTGGCTTACCCCACAGTGACCCAGGAAAGCAAAGCAGCTCCAATGCCTTTATGGCTTCACCTTGCAATTTATATCCCATCAACTCTGCCATGTTCTACTGGTCACACTGTCCACCCCAGATTTAATGTGAAAGGGGACTACTCAAGGCACTGACACCAGAATGTGAAAATCACTGGCAGCTATCTTGGAAAATGACTACCACAAAGATATTCAGCGAGCTGTTTTTAGCTCTTTAAACCTTAGTCTCCTTATTTGCCAAATACAGATAATAACAATATACTTATTTCATAGGGTTGTTATGAGAATTGACAAGATGATACATGTAAAGTACTTGGCACCTACTAATTACTCAAAAAAATTACTTATTATTATTATTATAATCCAGTAATAATCAAACTATTCCAGGGGCTGCCATGAGGAAAAGGGTTTTACTTCCGGGGAGTAGATAAAACTGTAAATCTTCCCCGTCTTCTGCCTCATTCTTACTTCTTTCAATTGACTTCATTTTGTCTCATATGTATTAGGCTTCCTCATAAGATTTTCATTTGAAGAAAGGATTATTCAGCTTCTTAAAAAAGAAAACTACTTTTTTTTTTTAAAAAGTGTTATTGATCAGTATTTATTTCAAGCAGTAAGAATTTTAGTAAAGATAAATGTGTGAATGTATCTTTATAATTTCCATATAGATAGCATTACCTAGCTAATTAGCGATATAGTATGGCTGGAAAGCAGAGAATATCAGATTGTGTAAGAGACCACCCAGTCCAGTGTTAAAACCCTTAAGGCTATTAACCCACTTCCACAGCAGTCAGATGGAAGACCTGACGTTTGAGGTTGTTGGGTGAGTGTATTAGGTAAACTCTCACACATCCCAAAGGTTGATTTATTCACCATGGTATGTACTCAAGCACCTACTTTGTGTGTGCCCTTGTCTAACTGCTGGGTATATATTAGTGAACAAGATGAACAAACTTCCAGTTTCCATTGAGCTTTCATTTTGTGAAGGAAAAGACAAGGAATAAACAAATAAATGAACACTGTAATTTCAGGCAGTGATAAATGCTATAATAATGAAAAACAATGATGCGGTAAAGTGACCAAGCAGTTGGAGGACTGGTTTTACTAGGATGGTCAAGGCAGTGTTCTATGAGAAGATGACATTTGAGCTGAATTTTGAACAACGACAAGGAATCAGCCATATCAGCAATTGACAGAGGAATTCCTAGATATGTACTAACGTGGCACCTTGGGAAGCCTGAGCCATCAGGTGATCTCATTCCAATGGAAATCTTACTATTTACTAAAGTTACTGAAATTTGGTTTGAAAGATATTCTGAAAAGACTTCTTTCCCTTTGATGATGCATCTTCATAGAGACATTTGGCTAAAGTTGCTGATTAGAGCCAATATTTCTGACAAAAAAACAATGGAATTGCTGATAGATGGTGTGACTGAGACCAATGCCTCCAAGTTAAAAACCAGTTCAATCTGGGCCACTTTGAAAATATCCTAGAATATCTGAAGGATCAACTTAAGCCTATTTTTCATGGGCTTAAGTTGAAAACAGAAGTCAATACATAGAGGACCCAAGTATAGAACAGATAACACATGCATTCTTGTCTAGTTTCCCTAAGATTTTTCACCTTCTTTTCACCACCAACCTGTACACTTAGAAAGGAGGGGAAGGGGTGTCAAGAGAGAGAAATGAATAAAACATAAAAGACTTAAGGAGGAAAGGAATAACTAGAAAATCAAATCAAATCTGGGAGGCCGAGGCGGGCAGATTGCTTGAGCCCAAGAGTTAGAAACAAGCTTGGACAACATAGGGAAAGCCCATCTGTACAAAAAATACAAAAAATTAGCCAGGTGTGGTGGCATGCATCTGGAGACACAGCTGTTGGGGAGGCTGAGGTGGGAGAATCGCTTGAGCCTGGGAAGTAGAGACTGTAGTGAGCTGTGATGGTGCCACTGAACTCCACCTTGGGCAACAGAGTGAGACTCCGTCTCAATTAAAAAAAAAATCAAATCACATTAGAGTTGGAAGAGACATTAGAGATGGTCCTGTCCAACCCCCTCAGGTTATATACATGCACAAACCAAGGTGCAAAGAAATTAGGCAACTTCTCAAAAGTACACAGTCAATAGCTAAGCGGCACCCTCACACACCAATGGGAAGAAGGGGTGATAGGGGTGTTCCCTTACTTCCCGTACAGCCTCGGCTTCATATAAGGTGAACAAGGGCCTCTCCATCCTGAATTCAGGGAATGCTCCACCGCTACTTCCCACTGTCAGCAGGTAAAATGTCCCAATCTGTAGAAGAATTGAGTTTGAGTTGCCTGTGAAACATCTACACAGAGATTGCCCAGGAAGCTATTGGACATAAGGGTAAATAACTTTAGGAGCGAGATCTCAGCAAAAATGTGGATTCATGAGTCATCAGTATACAGCTGAAGATAGGTCCAATTACAATACTTCCTGTTTTTACATGATGAATCTGAGACCCAGAAATGTGATGTAACTTGACTGGGGCCATATTAGTAGGTACAGAGCACAGATTTAGACCCTAGTCTTCCTGACTCCCAAGTCTGTGCCCCTTCCAAGAGGGCTTGCTGATATGACTATGTGCTCTGATGAGGAGCGGTAGGAAGGTGTTACAGCAGAACAATGCTCTTTTAATTTCAATTGCATATTTCTATTTATAATATGTAGCTAAATATAAATACATCTAATGTGGGTGGCTAATACACATTTTGCAGCTTATGCAGCCACCAAATTGCCTACTGACAGGCAACCAGCCACTCACCCTTGTCCTTTGGATATGATTCCAACAAGAAACTCTGTAAAGCTGAGAGAAATCTCATAATGCCTTCCAGATAGTCCCTTCTGGGTCCTGTAATCTAACCAAAAGAGTGCAAGATACCTGCCAGGTACTGTAATTGGGCCTATCTTTAGCTCTCAACTGATGATTTCTTTTATAGGAACCTGGTGACTCCTGACTGTGCTACCCAAGGAGATTGTGTGGAAGGAATCAGCAGACATCAGCGTGTCCATTGCACCAAGACTGGAAGCCCAACCAGTGATTTCTGTAGCAATTTCTGAAGTTTCTGAGCAAGTGGATTGAGAGCTTTTAAGATAACTCTATACTGAGTATCAAACAAGGACCAGAAAACACCTAAGAGTGAATTACTCATTTCAGCTGCATTATTTTATGGTTTTTAGGACACAATGGAAAACAATGGAAGCTCCATGGCTATTAATTAAAAACTTTGGGAGTACCACCAAGAACTTCCCAGGTACGTAATGGTTGGTCCACTGTTCACCCTTCCTTGTTCAAAAGGGATTTCCTGAGCACCTTCTCTGATGCTTGCCTTCCCTCCCTATAGTCTTTTGGTCCTCTCTTTTCTGTTTCTTTGCTTCAAGCCTAAGGAGCTTTTCCCCAGACCTTTATTTTATTTTATTTTATTTTATTTTATTTTATTTTAGATGGAGTCTCGCTCTGTCGCTCAGGCTGGAATGCAGTGGCATGATCTCGGCTCGCTGTAATCTCCAGCTCCTGGGTTCAAGTGAGTCTCCTGCCTCAGCCTCCTGAGTAGTTGGGATTACAGGTGCCCACCATCACACCCAGCTAATTTTTGTATTTTTAGTAAAGATAGGGTTTCACCATGTTAGCCAGGATGGTCTCGATCTCCTGACCTCATGATCCCCCCACCTCCCAAAGTGCTGGGATTACAGGCATAAGCCACAGTGCCCAGCTCCCCAGACCTTTCAATATTAACCTAAGACCCAAAGGGTGAGAAATTTATCATTGTTAACACCTTTATTTCTCCTGCAACTCTCAACCACCCCGCTTTCTCTGATACTACATTCCTCCTGCTCATTTCCTGCCTTTCTGATGGCTCTTCTCTACTCCTGTCATCAACAACCCTTCTTTATGCCCTTTCTGTAGGACATTTCCCAAGGTTGTCGCATTGGGTCTATTTTGTAAAATTCTTACACTTAATTCCTTGGTGATCTCATCAATTTCGCCCCTGCCCCAACCCAGCTTTAACTATTTGAGGATGACTTCCAAATCCACATCTTCAGTCCTGAACTTCAAGTCATATACATTTTCTAATGCCTGATAAATAATTCTACTGAAAAGTTCTACCAGCATCTCTAACTTAAAAACAAGACTTCTTTATTGTTGATAATAGACCATCCACGCTTCTACCCATCCAGACTTGAAACCTTAGAGCCATGGCACTATTCGTTTTAATTTTAATCTCCCGAGTTCACTGTGTGGAGAATAGTATCAACTTCTTAGATGAATTCACAGCTCTACATCTTTCTTTCCCACCCCTGTCTTTACACTTAATCCAGTCCCAACCTCTCTTTCTTGCCTCACCCCTCACATTTCTGTCTTCCCTCCTACCCTAATCCTTTCACCCTACTCTTCCACTTGTGTTGTACCTTGGATTATATTACTCCTATCTCTTTCATTCCAACATCTTTCCCTTCCCCTTAAAGAGCATTTCTCATCTCTAACTGATAAGATAGGACCCATTCTCAGACCCATCTCAAGTACCACATGCCCAGAAATAGTAAGTTTCCTCCAGTGTGCAGCCACCTGTGAGAGAAGATGTATTTCATGTCCAAATGCCTTCTCTCTCACTCTCCAAGTTAGTCTACCTCCTGCCCCGGAAATTCTACTTCCTGAATGCTTCTTAAATCTATCCATTTTCCTTTATCTCCTTTACAATACTTTTATCCAAGTCACTACTGTTTTCACCTAGGCTACTAACATGGCCTTCTGGCTGACCTCCTGGGTCCTCTTTTGCCCGTCTCCAGTTTGTGCCACACAATACATGTTTTTAGAACACGACTCAAGTCAGGCCTCCCCTTCAGTGCCTCCCCATAGTGCCCAAACCTTCAAGCCCTTGGTACATTGGATTCTGCCTGTGTCTACAGCCTCTTCAGCATTTATTTTTTAAGACAGCATCTTTCTCTGTCTGAAGTGTGGTGGTGTGATCATAGCTTATTGCAGCCTCAAACTTCTGGGCTCAAGTGATCATCTCACCTCAGCCTCCTGAGTAGCTAAGACTTCAGGCAACGCCATGCCCAGCTATTTTTTAATTATTATTTTCAGTAGCGATGGGGTCTCACTATGCTGTGCAGGGTGGTCTCGAACTCCTGGTCTTGGGTGATCTTCCTGCCTAGGCCTCCCAAAGCATTGGGATTACAGATGTGAGCCACTATGCCCAGCCTCAGCTTTTTTTCAGTCAGCACCATGCCCATTCCTACTATGGGACACTTATACCTTCTCTTCTCTCTGCCTAAAATTCCCTCCTTCCACTCTGCTCTCCTAGCCTTCAGAACACATCTCAAATATTCCTCCTTTTGAAAAGCCTTCCATGCCTATATTCCTCCAGCTGTCAATGATACTGTGTGTGTACTTTCCCTTCATGGCAATTCTCTCAGTTAATTACAGATGATAGCTTACAATGGGGTTATGTCCCAATAAACCCATCCTAAATCGAAAATGCCGTAAGTTGAAAATGCACTTAATACATCTAACTTATTGAACATCATAGCTTTGCCTAGCCTACCTTAAAGGTACTCAGAAAATGTATATTATGTTACAAAATATTCTAACAGAAAGCCAACTTTAAAATAAAGTGTTGAATATTTCATGTAAGTTGTTGAATATTGTACTGATACTGAAAAAGAAAATTATTATATGGGTACTCTGAGTACAGTTTCTACTGAATGGCTATCACTTTAGCACCATCCTAAAGTAAAAAATTCGTAAGTTTAATCATCATAAATTGGGGACCATCTGTATTTTGCTATATCTTTCTATTACTTGATTCATGTCTGTCTCCCCCACTAGATTAAATGTTCCATGAAGAAAAAGGCTATATCTGATATGCTCATCATTTTGTCTAAGCTTTTGTTCCAAATTTCCAGCAATGTCTGGACATAGTAAAAACTACCCAATAGATATCTGTTCATTGAATGGGTGAATTGTTATTCTCTGCCCTCAGATTTCGTAAGTAAAAAGGAACTCCTTCTTTATACCTATTTCCTTCTGGTAATATTAACTATGGTTTTTGGAAAATAAAAGTGAGAAATTTTAACCCGCTTTGTTGAACAAGTCCTATGTGCATAATAACAGCCATAATTCCAGGCTTCAGCTTCTCTTTCAAAAAAGTATTAATGGGTACAAAAACTGGCAAAGAGAGGGAAAATATAGGTGGGTGTAAATGAGGTTAAGGAAAGTACATGTTTTGACTCCACAGCAGAAAAAAGTCATTTACATGTCTTTCCTTCATCCCACCCAACACTAGTTTTCAGAAATTGGAACCAAACTAGGAACTAATAAATGTGATGTTCATAGGTCACAATGACAATGTTTTTAAAGTGCTGCTTTCTCCACTCAACCAATTTATTTTAAAGCTCTTCCTGAAAATGATTTATACTAGGTTTTAAACTAAAAAGTTTCAAAATATTTTTACCTCTGACATTTCCATGAAAACCAAAGATAAAAGTGACATTGAGTTAGGGAAAATATTCAATGCAAATACAAATGCATTGTCCTTCCTTACATCTGACTCTAATGAGCAAAAGTACATGCTCAAAATTCTGCTTGTAAACATTTCTGTTCAGCTGTATTGAATTCCACTGATAAAACTGAGAGGACATGAGGTGATGAAGAAGTGGGGACAAATGGTAAGACCACTAGACTAGAAAGCAGAAAACCAGTATTCTAGTTCCACCATTTAACAGTCATTTGGCAAAGCATTTAATTTCTCTGTGCCCAAATTTCAGGAATTATAAAATGGCAGTGATAGAGCTTTGGTTCAGGAAAGCCAACTAACATCACATGGGTTAACAATAAAGGTGTATGACAGGGGACACATCCATAATAGTAGTGAGCACTGAAGTTGTTAAAATGACTTCATGTTGAGGCAGAAAGTCATAACCCAGGATGCTTATAGAAGATGGCAATAGAGATAGGAGTTGGAATTTTTCTTCCCTCTGGGACCCAGGATTGATCCAAGCCCAGAGTTAGCATATTCCGAGAGCAGTAGTGGGCTGAGGATGACAGCAAGCACAATTAATTAAACATCCTCTATTGAAATAACTATACCAGATTTTCTCCCTCTTTATGAACCCCACATGCCCAAAGAAGCTGGCAAAAATGGAGTCGGCAGAGGAAAGTCATACTAGCTCCCCATGATAATGGTCTAGCACTGTATTCGTAAATATAAATGGAAAGCCAAGGATTCCTTCTATGTATGTAAAAATACTGCAACAGCTCAAAAGAGAGGGACCAAAATAGAGGTAAAATTGTAAAAACCTTCCAGGAAGCAGAGTATAATTTTTTAAAAATGTTTAAAGAAAACCAAGAGAAAAAAAAGTTAAGGAATATGGAAGATAAATCTAGGAGAGACATTGTATATCTAATAGGAATTCTGGAAGGAGAACACAGGAGCTTTAACAATTAAAGATATAATTGAAGAAAACGTCCTAGAGCTGAAGAAAACAGGGAGTTGTCAGATTGAAAGAGGTTACTGAGTGCCCCTGTGGATGAAATTTCAAAACACCCTAAAGTAAAAAAAGCTAAAAACTTCTAGGGAAAAATAATAGATTCCCTACTTACCTCACCGCTCAAAAGAATCTGATTATTTCACCTCTCAAAAGAATCAGACTGACATTGGACTTGCCATCAGCAATCTTAGAAACTAAAATACAATAGGGAATTGCTTTTGAGGAATGAGGGTAAATTATTTTGAGGCTACAAGGATATGTTTGGCCAAGTTATATCATAAAGTTACTGTAAACAGATTTTCAGACTCATTATGACTCAAAAAATCTGTCCCCATTTCACAATTTTTGTGAAAATTGCTTGAAATTTCACTTACATGTTGTTAACACAAAAAGGAACCCAAGAAAGAGGAAGATATATAATATGTTTGTCAATCTAACCCAAGAGTGAGGTAATTAAGGAAATCTCAATATTTTAGACGCATAGTATACCTAAGGAGCAATTGATACAAAATTCATCAGGAAATCAGAGGATTCTAAAAACAATAAAACATGCATTCAAGAAGATAGAAAATTCCTTTTAAAAACACAGAAAGGTTAATATATACATCTATATACATACATACTAATATGTATGTACTAATATGTACTAATACTAATACTATATTAAATATATCTCTATATATGATTAAATGTAATACACATATATTTAATATAATCATTAGTGTTTTGATGAAGACATATTCTATCTGTCAACAAGTATCTTATTTTGGGTTCCCTAGCAGAGTTTGAGAAGAGGATTCTTTTACAAGTGATTTATTGAGGAAGTGATCTTTGGAAAAGGGGGATGATGGAAACAATAAAGAACAGGGAAAAAGCTAAGCAGGAATGTGGCTCAACTGAATATTAGCTGTACTCTGACTCCACAGGGCACTAGGGATCACAAATTGCACCAGAGAAAAAGTCCCATCTTGAGGCAAGCTGCTCTATTGCACCACATGTCAGTCAGTCAGCCAGCAGCAGGCTTGTATGGGAGGGAGTAACTTCCCTAGTGAGGCAGTTTCCATTTTCCATTAGCCCAAAGGTAATTCTTTGGAAAACTGGTCAGCTGTAAGCTATCAGATGCCAACACTTAACTGCAGTGAGGTGTGCCTGCAAAGTGAAACAACAGCATTCATTATAACAACAAAGAAAGCCAGGCAATTTAAAATACCAGGTAAAACAAAAAGCTATATGAGAAATCCAGAGGTCCAAATGTGAGGCAAATTGTAGCATAATTTTGAACAATCAATATTACATAAGAAAGTTTATCTCATTTGATTTTGGTGATTAAAATATTCTCCTTTGAATTTCATAGGTTCAGTTATAACATACATTTCCTCCATGAATCACTAATTAGACTTATAGTAAATAATAATTTCATAATCACATTAACATAAGCATGTTTTAAGTTTGTAAAATCAACTTGTAAAAAGAGCATGTAAGACTCAATCATAGTTATAGGACAGAAGGCAAAATTTAAAAACCTTAACAATATCAAAGTAATGGTAGAGTTGAAAGAAGTTGGAAATAAAAAGGGGAGATATGAGATGGAGGAAAGTATAAGAATAAAAATTATTTATCTTCCATAAATGGAGTTAATATATATATTTTCTAAAGTTGAGACACCAAGAAATATAGATTTAAGTTCTATGTTACTTAATATTATAAAGATTTCTAATGAAAGAACTATAAAATAAATATATATAAACAAAAATTAGAAGGAGAGAGAAAGATAATATAAATAAGCTAAATTTCTCATCTTTCATGGAAAGGAATCAATAGATTCTACCTGAGGCTGATAAATCAAGAAATGGACACACAATATTATTTGATGTTATGGAGATAAATGCCAAAAGAGGTAAAGTTAGAAACAGTTGAAAAAGACTACCTCTGAAGGGTGGTGTAGAGAGGAGTGAGGAAACAGTAAACTTTTCTTTTTAATTTTGTAAACTTCTTATTATGGGATTTTTTTGTCTGTCCACATGTATTACTTTAGTAGAACTAATAAAAATGACAATAAGGATAATTTCCGACCTATCTTATCAGGTAATTAAGAGAATTAATTAAGATAATGTATAGGAAGGCACTCTGAAAACTCTGAAGTGCTAAGATAAATGTGAAGTATTATTAAGAGGGCAGTCATAGGCATTTCAAAATAGGAGGAAGGAATGTAGCGCTTTTCTTGATCAAGCCACTCTTTCCAAGGTGCCAAGATCCAAGCTGAAAAGGAAGCTGTCTCCAAAACGCTGACTGTAAGATATCTGAAGGAATAAATGTGCTGAGAGAAAGTATTTGGAAGGGAATGACAACAAGAAATTTTAAATAGTAAGTGTCGAGGTAGAATATTGGGTTCCCATAAAATTCTTTCTCCAAACCAAAAACATTGTGAGGAACTAAACAGCAACAGTGATACCATCATCTTAGGAAATGCCATAGCAAAAACATTTCTTGTTAAAATATAAACTTATCACCTCCTTACATCTGAAACCATTTTTAAAGACTTTTGTAAACAGTCTCATAATTAGCATCCCACATGTTTTAGGAATACTGTGTCCTCATAACTTCTTAATTAGACAGTACTAATCAATAGTCTTGTTAGGGCTTTGAAATAAAATTGTTGATTCATGCCTCTGTCTCCTTTGCAAGAAAGGAAATTTCTCAATTTCTCAGAACAAAAAACCATGTCTAACATTTTGTTCTCACTCTAGTGCCTACCTCAGAGCCTCCTAGCACATAGTAGGTGCCCAGTGAATTTTGCTAAATGGATGGATAGATGGACAGATGGATTGATGGATGGATGGATGGATGGATGGATGGATGGATGGATGGATGGAATAACATAGAAAAAATGTTTTTTTATTCTGTAAAGCAAGCCCTTGGTTTGTCCATAATCTGCAATAAATGTCTGGGGACTGTCTCAGCCATTGTTCTTCTGTTAGCATGTAGCAATAGGGGAAGAAATTGACCCTTCGATAGCATTGTCCACTTAGCACTTTGGATAGAACAACTGCATGGTCTGTCCTTTCTTGAGACCTTTCATAAACATGGGCTTTAGCCTCCAGTGCAGGTGGGTTCAAATCCCATTCTCCTGGTTAGAGTCTGTATGACCTTGGGCAAGTTTCTTAACATTAACACAATAATCACAACCAGCAACTAACAGGTACTTATGGAGAACATACTATTCATATACTCTGTTGTGTGCCTGCCTCCTCAGAAACTCATCTGAAAAATGAAAGTAAAGGTATCTACCTCAGATAGTTGTGAAAGTAACAGTGAAATAATGTATGCAAAGCTCTCAACACATAGTAAGTTTTCATTAAATGGCTATTATTATTATTATTATCCTCATCATCATCAATGTGCAACCCTTGTTACTGAGTGACCATTATACGCAGTCACTGACTGCAGAGCAGGGTCAAAAAAGATAAGCAAAACAAGGAGCTCACAGTCCAGCAGGGGACATAAACAAGCTGCTGGGCCACCTTACTCTGTGTCACTCTCCATGTGCTTCATGCACAAGCTCATTTAACAAAGTATCCCTCTTGGGCCAAATTTTCCCTCCTGGATACCTGTTAAGGTACTGGCCAGCAAGAGAAGATACATATGGCAGGAAGGTGAGTTACAGAGGTCATTGTACTGAATTATTTGTGAACATTCTTCTCTCCCTCCTCAACATATCCAGGGGCCATGATTGACCTCTGTTCCTCCTTAGTCCCTAGCTCCCTAGCATGTGTGTCCCATAGAGTACTAGATGAATACTGCTTGATGGCCCTAAATTAGTCAAGGCAAGAGACCGAACCACGAGGAACAATCCAGAAAGAGGTGATAAAGCAGGCTCTGGACTCAGTAATTCACAATGAAAGTGGCATGGGAATCTTGTAAGCCTGAAGGAGTCATGGTCTGACCATCGGCACAGAGGTTCTAGGTATTCCAGCGCCCCCAGACTGTCCACAAACAAAAAAGCCAGAAGCAGCTTCTTATTTAAACCATCAGGTTTTGGGTCATGCAGTGTTGGCTCAGACATACCAAACCAGACCTGGGAATTCATGACCAAGCCTGAGGATATACAAATGAGCAGGGAAGTGAGCCTTTCGTTGGAGCCTCCACTAAAGGCACCACTTTTAAGGTGTGTAGGGGGGAAGAAAAGACCCATTTCCACCCTACAACTGTTGAATTCCCTTCTTTCTGGTTGCCACAGTCTTAATATTTTTTGGAACATGTGATATGGCAAGGAGAATAGCGACATCTTCCCACTGGAGTCGCCTCTGTTCTGCGCTTTTTCTAATTGCATGACAAATATTTTCTCTGTCATCATTTTCTTGAACTCAGACTTTTTTTTTTTTTTTCAAGAAAGGAGGATGGCACAAAAGACTTGGCAATAGATTAGTGTCATTTTATACCCAGATTCAGTTTCTTATATCATAAATGTTTTATCTTTAGAATGTTCATTTTGGAAGAAAGATTGAAAAGACTGTGAGAAATTGAACGTGCAAAAATTTTGTGAGTCTGTGAATTATAGAGAGTGCATATAATTCTGTGAATTATAGACAGCATCCTTCCCCTTGAGTTTATTTCTGAACCAGGCTGGAATTGAACATGATCACATTCTCCACATCTCTGTTTGGCGTACTTCATTCAGACCCTTATCACACAGCTCAATATCAATGTCCCCTGATTTTCCAGCACCCCCACTGGTTAAACAACAAGGATCATTTTCCCTGGCCCTGTAATGATTTTGCAGTAAAGGACAGAATTGATTTCAGGGCTATGACTCAGGGCTTGGTAAAATATTGGCCAAGAAGTGGGTGTAAGCAGCCGCTAGCACTCTGGAGATTTCTGTACCTTGTTAGCGGCTAAAAATACTCATGTAACCAATTACACTAATTTCAAGAAAACATCTAAGTATTTGAGTACTTAGCGCTTTCTTCTTAGGAATCTTTAAAGGATTAAGTAGCTTGCTGTATTAATATTCTTCCTTCAGCCATTTCATGGAGAAGAAAGTAGGCTGGTATAATTAATAAGGAAGGCTTTTTCTTTACAAGCCTACTGTGTGTCTATCACTGTACAGGAGAGTAAACAAAAGGAGAGTAAGAACTGATTCATGCCTTCTAGATATCTATAGCCTAGGTCAGGGGGCTGGAAACATTCATTAAGCAAAATACCCCAAAGGAATGGTTCAGGTGGCCAGTGCCACCGAGGCTCAAGAATGAAGGTAACATGTCCCATGGAGCAGGAGGGAAGATTGTGATAGAGAAGGGGCATCATGGCAGCCGAGCACAGGCCATGCTGGGTCACTGAGACCACCAGGGCCTACAGCCGCAGGTCCTGGCCTGCCACCTCCAGAGACAGGAGGGAATTTGCTGCAGGGCCTCTGACTCCTGGCACTCCTTTCTTCTTCCACGTGGAAAGAGTTACCAGATGCTTTTCTGCTTTAGGCTGCAACACAGGATCTAATTCAGGAGCTACAAGTTGGTTATCCCTCAGACCTCACTGCCCACACTTGAAGCCCTAAACACAGTGCTAAAGAGCCTCAGTGGCCTTGCCCCCATCTGCCGGTCCAGATGTTCTTCTCAACGACATGCCTCCCAATGCTTGTGTACTTCAAAACCAGATCCTTAAAACCTACCCTGTGCTTTCTCCACCCTATGCTTTCACTGTCACTGTCCTCTCTACCCAGAAGAGCCTTCCTTGCCTTCTTTCCCTGTGGAGACCACACTTATTCTCAAATCCCACCTTCGATATTCTTCGAGATTTACAAAATCTTCCCTGACCCAACCCCTAAACGACTGGCTGCCTGGTTGAAAATAATCTCACTCCACCAATTATCCCAATAGCACTTTGTTTGTAGCTTGTATCACTCGTCATATTATACCTCTATACTGAAATCTCGTGAATGCCCCTCTCTCCCCACCAAATTCTTTGAGGGACAAGAAAATGCCTTTCACACCCCTGCCCTCAATTTCCTAGCATGTTTCTACCAAAAAGTACTAAGTAAATATTTGTTATGTGGCCCTAAATTAGTCAAGGTAAGACACTGAGCGATGGAGGACCACCAAGAAAGAGGTGACAAAGGTGTAATCAACAAAGAAAATGGCAGGGAAATCCCATAGGCCTGAGGGTGGAAGTCACCAGCTAGAGTCAGCTGTACTGCTTCCTAGCTCTGTTATTTTGACCAAATTGTTTAAACTTTTTGGATCTCAGTTTCTTCCTTGTGAAATAGATGTAGGAGCACCTCTTTGAGTGCTGGAGAGCCAAGATGAAGCATAGAGTCTAGGTGAACTAGCCCAAGTGTGAACTTTTGTCATCTATGACCCTAGGTGGGGTGGGGGCAGGGTTCATGTGCCCTTTAAGTTGCCTGCAACTTGGGAGATGTTTGTTAAATGAGCATTCTTCAGACCTTTGTTATATGGGGCAAGGGGGTGTTGTTCTAGACTGTAGGGGCAGAGGTGTTGACCTCATCACATTTCTTAGTCCATGGCATGCTATTATCATTGGTTGCTGCCAGGCCATTCTCATATTTATTAATTATGTATTAATTCTCATGTATCCCCATTTCCTATTCTCTCTCCTCTCTTTGCCCCCATATTTTGTGTACCTCCTTAAGAAATCTGTATTATTGTTTTGTATTCATGTATTTTTAATTTACTCAAGTGGTAGTGTGCTAAATATTGCATTCTATTTCCTACTTTTTCTCACTTAGCACCCTGTTTTAACATCAATCCATATTGTTTTGTATGTATTTGATTCATCTTACCCATCATTAAGTGCTATGTGCCGTGCAATTTATCAAAAATATTGCCACAGAGAATATTCCTATTCATGTTTCTTGATGAACTTACGTAAAAATTTCTCTGAGATATACCTGGAAACATAGCATCTGCATTTTAGGTAGGGCGCTCGTACACCCCAGCTTACCCAGGATGGCCCATGAATAGTTAATAACACTCATTGCTGAGTCATCCTAGGCAAAGGACATGCTACCTAATTGGAGTAAGTATTGCCAGCTTCCCTTCAGCAATAGTTATCAACTTTGCATATTGGTATCATTTGGGGAGCTTTAAAAAAATACTGCTGCCGGGGTCCACTCCCAGGGATTCTGATGTAATTGGTCTGAGTGTGGCTTGAGCAACAGGATCTTAAAAGCTCCGGAAAATCCTAATAGGCATCCACTGTTGAGAACCTCTGCTCCACCAGAACAGTCTTTACCAATCTACTCTCCCATCAGCAAGGTTTTCATACACCCACTAGGCATTACCCAACTGAAAGCATTTTGTAAAATGTAACTCTGTAAAAATCAGGTTTTACTACAACTTGTTCAGTTGGCCATGCCAAGGCTTCAGTGACTCACTCTGATTTAAGATGCTGCTTGCCAGTGTGATATTTCACATTAGCAGTGATTCTTTTATATAAGCAAATGGTGGTTGGGGGCAGAGTAAACAGGGCTTTGAAAATGCTTTAAATTTTTATTTGAAGTTAAATGTAGAACTGTCTGGTTTAATGGGATCCATCCCCTTGAACAATGTCCAACTCCTAGGGAGCACACCTAGCTCACCGCTGTGTTCACAACTGCCCCAGGCTTGGCAATGGCTCAGATGGGCAGGAACAAGGTTTGAGTGTCTGTATCTTTTCCTGGCCCTGCCAGCTAACTGCTTGTGTTAAGAAGTAAAGGCAGTTAAAAGAGTGTTGGATTTTTTTTCTTAAGTTTTAAAAAAGGCCAAAATGTAAGTAGTAATTTTTAAAGTGACATTTAGTAAAACCATAAAACCTTGCAAGGAATTAACAAAGCTGGATAGCAGACTATTTTGGGTTATAGTAGTACCTTCCAAAGGAAAATTGCAACTACTTTAGGTGGCAATCTTTCTAAAACTAATTATAAACTGCCCTCTAAGACAGAACACATGGAACTGAATTTAATCTCCTTTGCAAATGACCCATTCTCATCATTATGGACATCAGTGCAATTAGTTTACTCTGTGGAGCTGACCAAAATGTACCAACCTCTTTGCCTTTTCTCTCAATGTTCCCAGGCTGCTATGACTGGAGCTTCTAAGCCCACTTGTAGTTTTTCTGATTCCTTCCATACCCTTAGGATTCTAGCCATTACTTCTTACTACTCCAAGCAAGCCTGTCTGAAATAGCTCCAAATTCTAAAGTCTTCCCTGTTGCTGTGCTCCATGGTTGCCTTTGATTTGCTTTGCTAAAATGATGTCTATAGTACACATAAAGAGGCTCTGACTGAGAGGCTGAATGGGTCTTCAATAAGCAAAGGAACTTTGTAACAAAACTTTTTACCAGAGACCTTTGATAGATTATTACCTGGTGCTCGGCTATGTTCTCAAATAATGGGAATTTTAGCTAACTGGATTCTGGCTAGAAAATGTTATCAAAATAAGATAGCTTATGTTGATATCTTAGTCAGTTTAGCGTATCTCATGATATGTAAGGAAGAAGAAACATTCTCATTGATAATTCATGTTCATTTAGTATCAAGAAATCTTTGTTTTTTAAAGAAAAAAATAAGTTTACACACTGCTTCCTCTGCCCAAAAGCCTCTTTCCTCCTTCTGTACATGGCAAATCCTGCTTACCTTTGAAGACTCAAGCCCAGGGCCCCCTTCTTGGGATATCATCCCTGACTCTCCCTAGAAAAATTATCTTTTCCACCTTTCATGCTCCCAAAGAGTGGAGGTGTCTCACCAAATAGACTACGAGCCTCTTGTTCATCCTTGCATACCCAGGACCTAACACTGGGAATGACATTTGGTGCTTAAAATATTTGTGAATAAACGTATATATTTTAGAATATGTGGCCATCTCATGGAGTGGGAAAGGTATATAAATAGTTAAGGGTGGTACAACAAAAAAAAAAACAGATGATAAAGAAGAACAGATAGGAAAGTAAAAATCAGAGAAGGGGGAAGGAAAGTAGGGGAAGAGAAAGAGAATATGTGAATAACAGACATGTTGAGGACAGTGAGATTTGATAGACTCTGGAATGTTGGATTACCCACCCTTGCCAACTTTTCTATTTAAGCCATACATTTCAGACTCTGGTTTTCTTTCTTACCTCATTCCTCTGAGATGCTAATTAGCTTTCAAAACTGGCTCATAATCTTTCATTTTTCTTAACCTTAAACCCTAAAACTTCAAAGTCATTCACCCATCACTCCTATTCTCTTGATTTAGAACTTCAAGTTTCTTAGCCTGCTCCCCCTGTTATCAGAATAATACAGTCAGAATGCAGGAAACACTTCCATCATCAGAATATTTCTCATTGAATGGGAGGGAGCTGTTGTTTAAAGACTTGTGGTTTATCCTTGATGAGAAGACATGTGTTGTCACCATCACCAGAGGAAACAAGTATCATATAATTCTTTGGACTGTACCCACTATTTAACAAGTTACGCCTTTAGTTAACAAAAGATAGAAAGAAAAAGGGTGAAGAAGAGGATGCAAAGAGCTTATTTCATATGATCTATAAAATCAAAAGGCAAACAGCGGGCAGTCACAGATAGCAATCTGGGATTTAAAGAAACAAAATACCAACTTCTGAATTCCATGGTTTCAAAACTAATTTATTCACCGTGAACCAATCTTGCAATTCATTAGCTTCACCCCAGAGACAAGATTGAATGTTAACTCTTTTCTTGACCTATAAATAATAGGTGCCACTTGCTTAGAAATGAAACTTAGTTACAGCATAATAACAAAGTGAATCAATATGATTGTTACAAAGCTAAAAAAATAATAATAATAACAGGCTAAGTCCTGGATCTTTGGGGAAAGGAAATTTTCAATTCCCTGCTCTTTATGGAGAAAAAAATGCTTGACAGGAAAACTGATAGATTTCCCTTAGAAGCACCAAGAGTGAACTAAAAAATAGTCTAAGAATTAAAAATAAAATACATATTTCAATCATTTGTTTAGCCTGAATGAATAGCTGGGAACAATGGTATTACTCCATAGGTTAATAATGATGATGTGCCATTAACTGTGGCAATAATGAGTTCTTGCCAGTGAAGTATGAGTTGTATGCACCACTTCCAGGCCTGGATCTAAAATACCTGCCATGAATATTATTCTATGATCTTTCTTCATTTCTGCTAGTGGGAATGAAGATTACCATGGTGACTTGGAAGCTACTTGTTCAATATGGCAAGTCCTTTGTTAGCCTAGGTCCCTGAATGACTGCATGGAATAGAGCCACTACCAACCAACCTGGAACCTACACTGTTTTCTGTTAAGTGAGTAAGAACTAAATCTCTGGTTTTTTACGCCACTACATTCTGGAGTTTTAGTTGTTTGAGCAGCCTATATTAGCTACTATTTCACTTTTATTTTATTTTTGAAAAGTTTTAATAAAGTAAATACATATTAATTGGAGAAAAATATTATAAATGAAAAGAAACAACAAAAAAGAGGAAATAAAAATCTGTAATTACTCAATATAATAAGATGTACAATCCTAAGACAGGGATCACACATTATCATTTTGTAAGGCATTTTTTTCACTTAAAAAATATCATGAACATCTTTCGTTCTGTGTCGTTAAATACTATTCTGCCACATAATTTTTAGTGATGCATTATAAAAGTTATACAGATCATTGGGAAACCACAGTTGAATTAATAGCAATATTTCTGTTCATAAACTAATGAACCAAAATATTGCTAGGCAACAGTTGTTCTCAGAATGATTAGATCCTGGACTAATAGCACAGGTGACCACTTGGAAAATTATAATTGGTTCTGATGCATGAACAAGTTGGTATTATGGTAGATGTAAAGCTGCTATAATTTTCTGAAAAATCTTTGTCAGAATGTAGGAAACATTCCTATCATTAGAATACTTCAGATGGGGTAGAAGAGAGCAGTTGTTTACAGACTGTGACTTCTTGATCAGAAGAAAATTGGTGTCACAATTTAGCGCACCTAGGCCAGATTGGCAGTTCTGCTTTAGTTCACAGAAAGGAGTCCAGGGTAAGCAAAATTTTTGGTAAAAGTTGCAGACTTTTCTTATTCCCTTAGAGCCTTGTCATCTGGCCAAACCTAGCTTCAGGAGCATCTGGGAAATGAAATCCAAACAAGGTAGCCTTGTATTCACCAAAAATTCCATGATATGGAGGAAAGAGAGAACTGATTTGGAGAGAAAATAACAGTCTGCGTCATCTTCCCAAGTTAGCACAGAATGCAATGCAGAAGAACAGGCACTCCACCTTAATGGCTCTCTAATATCAACTCCCGCCTTGGCCAAGTATTAGCTGTCTGACCTAGGACCATGACTTAACCTCAGCTTTCAAAACGGAGACATTAAAATTTACACAGTTGTTATGGAAATTAACTATTTATATAATTTATGAATGTAAATTGTTTACTGTAATTACTATATATTCAGAACCAAGAAAAAATTAATGGCATGTGGCCAGCAGAGAGAAGTGCATATAATACACCAAGGAGCAAATCTTAAATGACACAAAATACAGCCTGCTGGTTAGAAGCATAACCCTGGAGCCAGATTGCTCAGATTTGGATTCTGACTCTACCACTTACGAACTACTTTGGCATGTTAGGGTACCTCTGTGCCTCAGTTTCCTCATCTGGAAAGTGGGGATTATAATTAATATCTACCTCTAGAGTTGCTGTGATGATTGCATGACTTAACGTAGAAAGTGTGTAGCACAGAGCCTAGCACATAGCAAGCACTATCTAAGTGTTAATTTCTACCCATCTTAAAGGTGTGTTGCCAAAGAAAATTAACCAGTATTTCTACGAAATCAATATACTGGCCTGAGTCTTTGCAAGTGACATTACACCTGCACATGCATTAACAATCACCCTAAATGTTACACCATTTTTGTTCCTATTCCCCAGTACTAAGCCTTCTGTGCTTTCCAACATCAATAGATTAGTATTCTATAACATGGGAGGTGGGAACACATTCATCACTCAAATTGGACAGGAATTGCATCTGCGCCCAATTTCATTTCCTTTTGGAGTGCCATGCATGTTCTCATACATCTTCCCTGATTCTGTAATACAGGCTTCTGAATGAACAAAAGTGTCCTTCCAGGTAATGAATTTGCCCAAAGAGTATCCCCGTTGATTCTCAGACTTTAGGATTGAAAGCTATTCTCAGAATCTAGAATTGAATTAGGCCATGTCTTTCTTTTCTATTATTTTTAACCAATGTATTCTTGAATAATGATATATGCCAAAAAGCCCTTCATTATGATGGCTACATTTTAGCAACAATTAAATGTATCCATTTAAATCAATGATAACTTATAACCGGGAAAAAAAGCAAAATAGTAAGAACACCTACCTGAATGTCAGATTCTATCAATCTATTCAGTCTCTCTGGTAAGTGTGATTCATTTGTGGTCCATTCTCACTTTTGTGGAGAATTGCTTTTCTAGAAAAGTTACCACATATCAAAATTATGTAAGTTAAAAATTATTTTTCTGCAGATTTAAAGTCCTATTAGGGCATTAAATTCCTGATCAAATGTTCAATGTCCAACTTTTTATTAAAATGTACCTAAAGACTATATTTAGTTCAGTTCATTAAGAATTATATACCTAATATATGCTACAAATATTTAATGCCATTTGCCACATTTTTATCTTCTCCATAATTTCTGCCTTAGCTCATTACAGAAATCTGAAGATGAAGGAATACCTTCACAGAATTCAGAAGGGCTCTTCTTTTCTTTCCTAACATTTTATTCAGAAGCCATTTGAGACTTACAAAAAAGTTGCAGAAATACTATCTGGAGTTCCATATGCCCTCATCTGGTTTCTTCTAATGTTAACATCTTACATCACCATAGTACAATTATTAAAAATTAATTTTAAAAATTTAATTTCATACTATGAAATTAACTAATTTACAGACCTTATTTGAATTTCATCAATTGTTTCTTTTCTGGTCCAGGATTCAATCCAGGATCCTACATTGCATTAAATTGCCACATCTCCTAGTCTCTCAAATTTGGAACAGTTATTCAGTCTTTTAAGAAGACTATAAGCCAATATTTTGTAAAATGTCCCTCAGTCTGGATTTTCTAACTATTAGGTTGAGGTTATGCTTTCTGGTGAGAACACTACAGAAGTAAAACCTTCAGGCATCATACCAGGAGACAGATAATTCCAATATGTCTTACTATGGTGATGTAAACTTTGGTCACTTGATTGATTAAGAAGATACCTGCTGGATTTCTCCACTAAAAAATGACTGCTTTCCCTTTGTAATTATGAATATCTTGAAAGGGTATATATTTAAAAATTATACTAATAACTGTTTCTCATGATACCTTCACCTACTGTTAGCATCCATTGATAATACACACCTAAAACAATTATTACAGTGGTATTTGCCAAAGAGTAATTTTTCTGTTTCCATCATTCTTTCTACATGTTGTATTGATATTCTACTGTAAGGCTGAATGGCCCCTTCTCTCCCATTTATTCTTTATTCCGTTATTTATTTACACCAATGTGGACTCTTGGATAATTATTTTATTTTATAGGCTATAATTCATTACTATTATTATATATTTTTTCGCTCAGATTCTTCCAGATTTGGTGGGGGCAGGCAGAATAGCTTGAGGGTTTCACAGTTGCCTCTGAGGAAACCTACAGGGGACACCTAAGGCTACTTAAGGGCTTTAAGAAAGCAGATCAAAGAATGTGTCTGGTCATTCTCTTACTCACTTTAAAAATTTCCTGTAGCAAGCACAGGTATTAGATATGAAGTTCTTGGATTCAAAGTTGCCTGGAAGACAAGACATTCACCTGTGTGTTTACTGCTATAAAGCCATAAAGTATTAACATGGCTTAATATCCTTTGGAGTTCCTCCTTTCAAACATACAAAAATCACTCTTCCCTTTGGGGAGGCAGATTCTGCCATAGTTGAAGAAGTGTCCAATCACATTTCTTATTCTTCTCTTTAGTATATTATAAGCTACTCCCCAAAGGGGAGGAGTATTGTCAATCTGATTAGAGACTAAATACTGACTGGGCTGTGTTTTGCTACTGGGAAGGCTTACTGTGCCCTATCAAAGACATAGGGCCATGCCCTGCTTCCTTCCGCCCTTGCTGTCTCTTGGTATGAACTAGCCTGTATGGCTTGCCTCTGGGGCATGCAGGCCAAGGTCTCACTCAGATCTGTTCTTTTCTATTCCAGATAGTCAAAGATTTCTCCATTCTATTTTCCAGCAGAAATGAATCAAAAGCCTTGATGGGGCCTCCCACATTTGAAAATACAGCTTTTTACTGAAGAACTCTGTTTTGGAGGGTGTTGAGTACTTACCCCACGGTTAATAAGCAATATTTTGGGCAATTGCTTGGGAAATGCATGCTCCTGGGGAAGAAATGTGTGGAAGGGGAAAATCAGGTTCCAAATGTCAACATCCTTGAGAAGACACATAATCACTCCTTTGCCACCTTTTTTCTCATCCGTTCACAGTCATGTGCTCATCCTCCCCTGTGGTTCAGACGGATCAGCCAACCCTGACAGAGAGGGAAAATTCATTGTATAACCTGTGGATCAGCCACATCAGAACCATCTAAAAGTGCAGATTTCCTTTTTTCTGAAACAGATGGTCCAGTCAGAGTTGTGTGGGACCTCAGGTCTCCTCAGCCCATCCGCCTTTCTGCTAACCGGTCTGAGATATTCCATGTTATTTACGTAGCTGCCCAACTTGCAGGATTCCCTACCACTAGGGAAAGTTTACTTAAAAGACTTACTTTTTTTTTTTGATGGAGTCTTGCTCTGTTGCCCAGGCTGGAGTGCAGTGGTGCCATCTTGGTTCACTGCAACCTCCGTCTCCCAGGTTCAAGCAATTCTCCTGCCTCAGCCTCCCAAGTAGCTAGGATTACAGGTGCCTACCACCATGCCCAGCTAATTTTTTGTATTTTTAGTAGAGATGGGGTTTCACCATGTTGGCCAGGCTGGTCTCGAACTCCTGACCTCAAGTGATCTACCCACCTTGGCCTCCCAAAGTGCTGGGATTACAGGCGTGAGCCACCGCATCTGGCCAAGCCTGGACTTCTTAACCAAACTCCTCTCCTCTTGGTGCCCCTTCTTGCTCTGTCTTATACTCCACTCCATTCTAGCGTGGGGGCATAACTCTGAATCCCAACTCTCTTGGGGATCTGATCCTGCTCCCTGCGTGGCATGCTGGATCTGATAAACAGATCTCTCAGAACCATACCACACAGTCTGCCTGATGCCCAAACGTTACATTATTTCATGAATTTCTCCTGGGCTGACACATACCTGTTACTCAAGATTCCAGGACACCATCTTTAGATCTGAGACTAAATCCCCCGAACTCTCCTTAATGTGCTCCCCGACTTCCCCAAAGAAAACTTCTCTGTCAGATCTGTAGCCCCCATCCTCTTCCGCTCCTGCTTCAAGCTCCTCCCTGCCAGCGCCATTTCACTGAGATCCCAGTATGCCTGGAGTGTTAGTCTACCATTTGCCCGCTCCAACATATACAGAGGAAACAAAATCAAATCCTCATGTGCGGGGATCATCCTGACCTCTCATACTTTCTACCAAGCTTATTTAAGGCAAAGACAAAATCACATTTTTTTCACAGTAATTAGCATCCTTCCTTGAAATTTACAATATTTAAACACATTGAGAGGTTCCAGTTCCAGGTAAGATGGAGTAAGCACACTTCTCCTATCTCTCCCAATGAATGCAGCTACAGAATGCATGGGCAGCTGTTTGAGGACTACATTCAGAGTACCCTCATACCTTCAGTGAGTTTGTCAGTCTTCCCCCCATAAGGAGGAAGAGGTTTCCCTGGCCTGGACTCAATCCAGAAGTGGTATGAGCAGAGAGGCTTCAGGGGAAGATCTGTAATTTAGGCTCAATGAGAGGCCAGGGGTCTCCTGGAAGTGACAGCAGAGGTAATGGGGCCCACAGTGCCTGGTATATAGTTGGTGATTAATTGACTAATCATAATGATAATAACAAATTACATACTAATGATAACAATAATAGCTAACATTTATTAAGTCCCTGCTATGTGCCAATCTCACATCTGAGCACTTTGCTTATATTCATAAAAATGCCATGAAGCTGGGCATGGTAGTGTACACTTGTAGTCCCAGCTACTGGTGAAGCTGAGGCTGGAGGATCGCTTAATCCTGAGAGCTCAAATTTAGCCTGGAAAACATAGCAAGACCCTGTCTCTTAAAAAAAATTTTAGGCCGGGCACAGTGGCTCACGCCTGTAATCCCAGCAATTTGGGAGGCCAAGGCGGGTGGATCATGAGGTCAGGAGTTCAAGACCAGCCTGACCAACATGGTGAAACCCCATCTCTACTAAAAATACAAAAATTAGCCAGGCATTGTGGTGCATGCCTGTAATCCCAGCTACTTGGGAGGCTGAGGCAGGAGAATCGCTTGAACCCGGGAGACGAAGGTTGCAGTGAGCCGAGATCACACCACTGCACTCCAACCTGGGTGACAGAGCGAGACTCCGTCTCAAAAAAAAAAAAAGAACAAATTTAGTGCCATGAAGTAGGTTACTATCCTGTTTCAGGGGTCTACAGACTTCTTGTGTAAAGGGAAAGATAGTGAATATTTTAGACTTTGAGGACTACAGTCTGTGTCACAACTACATAACTCTGCTCTTACAGTGCAAAAACATCCATAGATAACATGCAAATAAATGACATGGCTGCGTTCCAATTAAACTTTATTTGTAAAAACAGGCAGCAGAATATGTTTGACTTAAAGCCCATAGTTTGCTGACTGCTGTCTTATTTTGAAGATGGGAAGACTGAAACCCAGGTAGCTTGCCCAAGACCACAGAGCTGGTGAATGGCAGAGCCAGGGTTCCAATCCAGATCTTAAGTCTGACTCCTCATCACCACGCTACATTGATATTTTTGAGTAAATGAATGAAATGATGACATAGAGACAGACCCAAGTGATATCTTTGGTATGATTTTTTTCAAAGCCCATGGGCAGATGCTAAGTGTCAGAATATGCCAAGAAAAAACAATTACAATCCTGAACAAGACTGTATTAGTTTCCTATTGCTGCTGTAACACAGTGCCACAAACTTAGTGGTTGAAAACAACAGAAATTTATTCTCTGAAAGTTCTGGAGGTCAGAAGTTCAAAATCACTCTCACTGTGCTAAAATCAAGGTGTTGGCAGAACTGCATTCCTTCACGAGGCTCTCTGGGAAAATTCATTTCCTTGCCTTTTCTACTTCTGAAGGCCACCTGCGCTCCTTGGCTCTGGTCGCTTCCTCCATCTCCAAATTCAACAGCATAGCACCTTCCAATTTCTCTTCCAACTCATCCTTCTTCTTCCCCTGATAAGGACCCTAGGGATTACATTAGGCCCACCTGAATCATCCAGGACCATCTCCACATCGCAAGAGCCTTAACCTACTCGCATCTGCAAAATCCCTTTTACCAGGTAAGTAATATTCACAGATTTTTGCAATTAGGACATGGACATCTTTGAGAAGCTATTTTTCCTGTCTACCACGGAGACATTCAGGGCAAAAAGCACTGACCTGGCAGGCTTTCTCCTCTAATGTCTCCTCATAACTTAACCTTTTGCAATCTGAGCAAAAGCAGAACTGAACCCATGCCTAAGGGCTCTATGCATGCAAGGGTACAACACAAGTTGCAGTTGGAGGAAAAATCAACAAAACCCTCTGGGACCTGAGATCAACCAAAAATAAAAGAACAGGTCACCTTATCCAGTTTCAGGTGCCCCCTGCTTCCCTGCCCAAAAAATGAAAACTTAAGCCTTTCTTTTTAACAAAACGATGTTGTTAACATTTTATTTTTCCCAGCAAAAAGTTCAGCGATGACATTTTCCATGCTGGTATCTGAAGATATCAGGGTCAGTTTGTGTATTCTGGGAAGTGGGTGTGAAGACAGAATTAGGGGTGAAAATACTTGAGGAAAAGGCCTATGAAGGATTAAGTGGCAAGGGAACAAGAGGAGGCTGGGAGAGTCTTCAGACCAAGGCACAGGTCTGATATCTGTGGAAGGTTGTCTAGAAAGAGGCTCTGGCTTCGGTACAGCTTTGGGAAAGTCGCAGCCAGGCCAGTGGGGTGCTCCAGAGAAAAGCGTGCTCTTTCAAGGAGGGCCAAGTTCTATTTCCCCACAACGCTCAGTCTTTGGCCCGGAGCAATCCAAGGGAACATGGCCATGGTGTGAATGCCGATGCAAAGGTGTGGCAAAACTGGACGCCATCCACTACCTTTTGTATAACAGGTTCTTTCTGAAAAAGAGACCTGAGCAGCACACCTCCATGATGGCCAGAATAGGTCACCACCTTTATGGATATGATAATTATGAGAGAAATTTTCTTATCCGCAACCTTTCAGAGACCAACTATAATGTGTAGAATCTTAGTAATAATGAGGCTTGTTTCCTTTAAACGCTTCTATTGGTTTTTTTTTAATTGATGAGCCATTCTTCTATAATCTTCTTTGTGAGATTCTTTGAAAGTAAGTTTATATCCTTCCTAAATGGTTTTGTCTCAGAATCTTCCCTTGATATTGTGTGGTAATGAAGAGCAGTGGTGGGAAGGAAAAGAAACTGAAAATATTGCAACAGATGAAGGAATTTTTTACTTGGTCAAATGTACTTATTATATTTGAGCTGGGCTTGTTATAGCGCTTGTTCCCATAATGCCATCAGCATCATGAGGGAAAAGTGCTCCCCTTAAGATCTCTGAGCTGCACAAACTGTCTTCTTCACTCTATCCCAAGACTCGAGGCTGCAGGGCTGAAGGGGCTCCTGGTAAGTATGTGTTTATGCCCAGTTTATTCTAAAGAGGATATTCGGAATATGAATAAACTATAAACTAAAAATGGTCTGCCAGTGTAAGGTTTTATGGACAATCAGTTTAAAATAGTGCCCTTACAGAATGGCAAATTCAGGAAGGAGGCTAGATAGAAATGCAACCTGGGGGAAACAGAGGGAGGGAGTGGTCTCTCCCACCTCTAGCATATTCTCTACAGGTAAGATATATCCTTTCTTTTATAACCTCACTGTACTTTGAAGATGGTCTTGTAGCTTAGGTGCTCAGTATATACATTTACCCAGTTGAGCTCTGTAGACAAGCTCCTTTTTCAAAATGCTAACCTTAGAATCATGGAGAGACTTTAGAGGAAATAGTAAAGTACACAGTGATACATCAGAAGACAGATCAGGAAACAAATAGAAAAGAGGTTAAAGGGTTGGGTTTTACTGGTGATTTCACCATCAACTAGCAGCACAGCCTTTTCCCCTTCCCCTGCGTTTCAGGATCCAGGGGTAACTGGAGAATGAGATAAGCCAAGGTGGGGTTGGGGGAGAGTGGGGGAAGCAGCAAGAGAGGTGAATGGAGAGATAATAGCCAAGGTATTCAAAGTCATTGGTATGGGAGATGATGAAAAAGGATATAGAAAAAGGGGAAAAACTGAGGGGGATGGAGAGAAAAAAAGAAATGCTGACTTGACTGTTTTACGTTTGTTCTTATTTGCTACAACCTCTTCTCCCATCTTAAAATATTCCTTTGCATGTCACTCCTGTCCTACTTGGGCAGCACCACCTGGGCACTTAATCTTTATTGGTAAAACAGACAAAATAGAAGAGAATACAACACTCTGTCAGTCAGGGTCCAGCCAGGAAACATAGAATTAAAAATAGAGGGAATTTAATGCATCAAACTTGTTAACAAGTAATGAAGGTGGCTGAGAATCAAATGAGAGAACAGTGAAACTACAACCAGAGATGAGCAACAACAGTAAGTTGCTACCACCCCTAGGTTGGAAGGACAAAGGGAAGAGAAAGTGTTCCCAGAGCTTGAAGCCTAGTGCAACTAGGGCCATTCAAAACCTGTCCTGTGAAGTTGGACAGATATGAACACTGGTAGAAACACAGTCAAGACAAAGAGGCAAGGGAGAAATATCATTGCTTCTCTCTCTTGCTCTTCTATCTTCCTCCAAAGCCTCCCACTGGCCAGACCTAACTAGAAACCAGCTGACAAGAAAGCTCAGGAAATGCAGACTTCAGGAGTCAGCCGCCTGCACTACAGAGAAGGACTGAGAAAGGGCAGGACAAACAAGTCTAGGACACACTCAAGCCACTTGTTCTGCCCAACTCCCAAGAGCCATCTGTGATGGTTAATTTTATATGTCAACCTGACTGGGCTAACGGATGCCCAGATAGCTGTTCAAACATTATTTCTGGGTGTCTGTGAAGTTGTTTCCAGAAGAGGTTAGCAGTTGCATCAGGAGACTAAATGAGAAGAACTGCCCTCATCAATGTTAGTGGGCACCATCCAGTCCACTGATGGCATAAATAGAACAAAAATACAGAGGAAGGATCAATTCACTCTCTCTTCTTGAGCTCAGACATTCATCTTCTCCTGCCCTCAGACATCATAGCTCCTGGTTCTCCAGCTCCCCTGAATCTCAGGCCTTCAAACTCAGACTGAATTGCATCATCAACTTTCCGGGTTCTCCAGCTTGAAGAATGATCGTGGAACTTCTCAGCCACCATAGTTGACCAAGCCAATTCCCATAATAAATCTCCTCTTATGTATTTACATATATTGTATCCTGTTTCTCAGGAGGACCCCAAAGAATACACCATCTAATTAGTTTATAGGGGAAGGAAATGGTTTGTCAACGAAAGGATTGTCCAGTAGACAGACAAGGACACACAGGTGGGAACTTTCTTCCTCATGTGTCAAAGCTGCATTTTCAATAAGCTGGGTTCAGATAAAGTTATGTAGCCATAAAAGGACATATATAAACAGTTCATCTGCTCTATATGAACAGATTGTATATATTTTTTGAGACAGGATCTCGTTTTATTGCCTAGGCTGGAGTATAGTAGTGTGATCATGGCTCACTGCAACTTCTAACTCCTGTGATCAGGTAATCCTCCTGCCTCATCCTCCCAAGTAGCTAGAACTACAAATGCACACCACCATACCCTGATCTTTTTAAAAATTTTTTCTTGAGATGAGGTCTCGCTATATTGCCCAGGATGGTCTCAAACTCTTCGCCTCAAGTGATCCTCCCATCCTGGCCTCCCAAAGTGCTGGGATTACAGGCACAAGCCACAGGACCTAGCCTGAACAGATTGTCTTTACAATGCTTCTTCAAAAGTCAGTAGCTCAAGACTTTGTAATTATTCTTTCCAAGAAACAATATTATGTAATTGTTCATTGCCAAGTAAACATTCAGAAGCCATTTTGAATCATATTATATGCTAACTATATTTTCCAAAGCATGGGATCTTTCAAAGGAATTTCATACCTCTTCAGGATTTAAAACAAGATGGAATACTAAAAATATTAGAACTCTCAAGGACAATGAGACTAAATATTTGAAATTATACAGTTCTTAATTTTTTTTTATTTTTTTAAATTTGCCCATAAGGATGCAGTCCTTAAAATTTTTTAATTTCAGATCCTTGCACCAATGTTACACTTGTTCCTGATGTCTAAGTAGAGCATGTGTCTATAAGTAGAGCAGGTCCTATAGACATTACAGTCCAACTCAGAACACCAATAAAACACATCTCTAGCCCATAGGAAATTCACCGTGGATTTCTTCATCAGGTGTAGAGTTTCCCTTTGGAACCGAGGATCAGGACAGATAAAAGAACACTTGCCTTAGATAAACACTAACTTCATCTATGTCTGAGAAAACGGGTTAAAACTAATATAGTCCTGCCTTATGTTGTAGAGCCTTAGGAGGCTGCTCAGAAACCATGTCAGAGGACTGACAACATCTATCTTCAAGTCAAGTCACAACTTGAGACACTGTTAGGAGGATTCACTTTTGTGTCACCATCCTTGGATCACTATTCCTGGGCTTCTTTATCTGGATTTCATCCTGCTTCTTTTTCCGTGGGCCTAGATTCAACTCCAGATATTCAGGCTCCTCTTGGTCACAGAATGCTTTGAACTGCTTTCTGGCTTTCCTTCTCTGATTCCCTGTTTCCTCTGGTTTGGGTCCTGATCATGGCTTCACACTCCTGGTTCATATGACTGACTTCATCTCCTCCTGCTCATCCCAATGGACTTCCTTGTCCCTGAGCAGGCTCCCAGCTCTGACCCCTTCTGGCTTGCCCACCCCTATCACATTGTCCCTACAACATGTCTCATATTTGCATAAGTGCAGATAACTCTCCTAGCCAAGGATGACAATGGGAGCACTGTCATGTGACAATGCCATCCTCTTAGTAGTGGCTGCTTGAAATCCAGTTTGGGAAAGTATTCTGAGGGAAGGGTGCAATGCATACCATGACTGATAGACAAGACCTGCTATGGGCAAGGTACTTTTAGATTGGTTTAAAAGTAATTGCAATTTTTGTCATTGAAAGTAACAGCAAAACCCACAATTACTTTGGCACCAACCTAATAATGGTAATGCCAGTAAGAGCTTCTAATGTTTGCATGCCTGCTGTACACAAAGCCCTGGGCTAAGCATTTGTCTGCATTTTTATTTAATCTTCAGGATAAAGAAAGTGATGTTCCAGTAGTTAAGCAACTTCCTAAGGTGATACAGTTAGTAAGGAGAAAACCCAAGACTTGAACTCTGGTCTGTCTCATGAAGAACTCAGGCTCCCAGGTCAAACAGTTCTTAATATTCTGCATAAGACACCCAAGGACACCTGTTTTTGTGGATTGGATTGGGAAAAGCTTCCTCATTCAGTACGTGAGCAATCATCAGTAAACCATGTGTTTGTCAATTGAGATCTACCTGTTCAGTCATATAAGGAAACTGGAAAAATGCACAAACAATGTGGTAGGGCATTAAATGAAGGAGTTTAATGGAAAGACATGGTAAGAAAGTTCAAGAGAAGACAGTAGCTGAAATCCTTTTTTAAATCTCTGAGTTAGACCCACTGACATGCCGAAACTTAAAGTCTACCCACTCCAGGTACAGTATTCCTAGGAGAGAAATGCTGCAAGGGAGCTTCAACTTCAGTATCTGCTCACTATCAGGGATTTCTCTAGGTCTACTCAAACTTTCAGCTTCATGTGATGGCACCCAGCCAGGAGAATCTCAAGGGAACCCAGAGAGGGTAGGAAGTGATACAAAATCCGCATCTGGCTCTACTTATCAAGCTATGTGCTCTGTTCTGGGCTCCATCAGCCTGGAGGATAGTGCCTTTTTTCTAAGTGGCCCACCCAGGGCACACTTTTTAAAATTCAGGTGCTAGCTACTGCCCTGCTGGAAGTCTCCCATTTTTGCATTCGTGGCTTAACCAACCTCCTTTCTTTGCCTCTGTCTCCCTTCACTAGACCAGATTTTGTCTATTTTACAGTTCTTTAAATATTTCTCTGGGAGTTGAATGGGCTAGAGATGTGGTTTGTTTATGTCGTTATTTTTTCATTATTTATTATTTTTATTATTTACTACTTATGAACAGCCTCAATAAAGAATATGGTAGAATCTCTGGAAATCATATTGATGTTTCTGAAAAATATTTTTCAGGAATACATTGAATGGTTATAGCAGATCAAAGTGACATGTTGGTAGATTTCTGAAAGAATCACAGAGAAATGGAAGGAAAGTTTTGTGTGATGATTTGTCTTCTCAAGATTACAAAATTCCAGAGAGATAGGCATTCTCCACTGCACAGATCTGCTTCAGCATTTAATAGACTCCTTACCAGCAGGGGAGACCAGAAAAACAATCCCACAATTACAGAGTTTCTGCTGTATTTAAGGCTCTGTACTTAGCATAAGAAACACAAAAATGCAATAGCCTGCCTTTCAAAGATCTTCACAATGAACTCCCAATGGCTAAGTGCTGTGTGAATCAATGACCCAGGTTCTGTTTTAGTTTTTTAAGACACTTATCATATTGCTTTGTTCAAGACAATATTTATTGATTTTGACTGATTGGATCCCTACTCCCATAATATCCAAATATATGGTTAATTATTCTGCTCCATAAATATTAATTGCTTAAGCTATTGAATTACAACAACATTTCATCATTCTAAATGGCACCCAGATATGGCATTGAATGGTTTAAAAACAAGGACAGATGGCTCAACATCTTTATTCGATAAGAAGGAACTACCTTTTTCACTTTCCCTGCTGGTCCATCCTTTATCTCATCACCAGAGGAATATGGAAGAGTCTATTATTGGGGACAATTCAACTCCATCCCACTGTGCTGCACTCCCAAGTTCTCCACAAAAAGTTACGAGCAATCAAACACTCCTGGGTCACAGTTACAGCAACATGGTTCTGCAGGGAAGAGTCTCAGGAGTCACACCCAATACACAGAACACAGACAGGCAGGCTGGCATGAGGCTCATCTGGTTTAGTTTTAACCTATTTAACCATCACTTGTCCAGCCCACTACTTTTTGGCCCCATGCCCTTATTTCTTCTTGCTAGATTCTAAGTCCCTGGCCACAGTTGAAAAAGCTCTCACCACAGATGTTTCCATGGATAGTGAATCCAGAGGAACCTCAATACTCTGCAATGTTGATCTCCTCATAAATTAGGGAATCATTTATGTATTCAGCAACTACTTTTAGAGCCTTCTTAGGCTTTGAAGACACAACAATGAATAAGAAAAGTCATAGCAGAAAGGGGAGTCAGATAATATGCAATGGTAATGCTACAAACAAATATGGAGCAATGTATGATAATGAAGGAGGAGATGCTACTTCAGAAAGGGTTAGGACTAAAGATATCTCAGACAATGTGATATTACAGCAGACAGCTGAACGTGTGAGGTAGTAAGCCATAAGGCTATCGGGGGCAATAAACTGTCCTAGGCAGAGAACAACAAATGCAAATGTTCTGAGGCCAAAGTGGGCTTGGCTAGGTCAAGGAACAACCAAGAGACAGTGGGCTGGGAGGAGGTGACAAGGCTAATGGCAGGAAAACTAGTTAGGGGACACTTGCAATAACTCAGGAGAGAGATCATGGTGGCTTGGACCACAGCGACAGCAGTGAGGTGATGTGAAGTGGTTAAATTCTGGATTTGTTTGGAATGTGGCACCAACTGGATTTGCTGGTGAATTGATTGGATGTGGGGTGTGAGATGAAGAAAAACTCAAGAATGACTTCATATTTGGGGCATGAGCAGCAGGAAGGATGGAGAAAGATCAAGTTTGGGAGTGGAAAATTTAGAAGTTAAGTTTGGTACCTGTTAAGTGTGAAATGCCCAGTTAGCCATTCAAGGGGAGATATTGAGTAGAAGCAGCAAGACAGCAGCCTGCCGGAAGTCATTAAAAACTGAAGAAAGAAGAGGTGCTGTTTTCAAATGTTGTTGAAAGAGTCAGTCAAATAAGAACTGAAAGTAAGCTTTAGATTTGGCAATTTATGGGTCATTATAAGAACTTTAAATGTTCATTGTAAGGTCATAAGAACCATTGATAAGAATTATTCCAGTGGAGCGATGGGGTGAAAGGCTGATTGGAATGGATTCAAGAGAGAATGGGAAGAGACAGAAGAAGAGATGATGAGATGGAAGAAGAAACTCTGTCAAACAGTTTTGCTGAAAATGAAAGCAGGAAAGGTACTAGTAGTTGGAGGGGGAGCTGGAGGTTCTGGGAGGATCATTTCAGGATGGAAGACACTGTAATTTCCTTGAGCACTAATGAGAATGATCCAGTGGAGAGGAGAAAATTGATGATGCATGACAGGAGAAGGAAAATTTCTGAACAATGTTCCTGACTAGGATTGAGGGGAGGAGGTCTGTGTGCAGGTGGTAGGTTGACCTTAGACAGGAGCTCCAGTGGGGCTCTTATCTTCCCACCCTAAGAATAGATGGAAATCTCTTACTGAAATTTGTTCACCCACCCATGTTTTTAATTTTTGACAAAAGAGCAAATAAAAAGTGTTATTTTATTGCTTTAACTTGCGTTTTTGTGATTACTGAGGAAATGGAGCCCTTCTTCATGTATTTGTCATCCATTTGCATTCCCACTTCTATTCATATCCTTTGTTCATTTTAAATTGTATTTCTTTTTGACTAGCAAATAATAACACATTCATGATTTCTGACACTGCAACTTCTTTCTCCTGGTTTGGCATGAGTCTGTTAAATCTATCAAAGTGTGCTGTGTTAAACAGAAATGTTTAATTTTTACCTAATCAAATCTATCCAATTTTTACCTAATGGTGTAAGTGTTTTTGAATCACAAGGGTATTCTCCTACATGTACTTTTATTAGGTTAACAAATTTACCATTTGCCTCTTTAATCCATTTGAATAACACTTATGTCTATTAGATAAACTAGGGGTTCAAGAAGGTGAAAATTGAGGTTGAAGAATACCTGCACATGCACATTTCTAGCTGTGATGGTTAATATTAGGTGTCAACTTGCTTGGATTGAAGGATGCGAAGATGGCTGGTAAAGTATTGTTTCTGGGTGTGTCTGTGAAGGTGTTGCCAGGGGAGATTGGCATTTGAATCAGTGGACTAGGAGAGGAAAAGCCACCCTCAGTGTGGGTGGGCACCATCCAGTCGGCTGCCAGCATGACTAGAACAAAACAGAGGGAGGAAGGTGGGATAAACTGGCTTACTGGGTCTTCTGGCTTTCATCTTTCTCTGGTGCTGGATGCTCCCTTTCGCTCCTCCTGCCCTTGGACATTAGACTCCAGGTTCTTTGGCCTTTTGGCTCTGGGACTTGCACCAGTGGCTTTCTGGGGGTCCTCGGGCCTTTGGCCACAGACTGAAGGCTGCACTGTCAGTTTCCCTGATGTGAGGCTTTTGAACTCAGACTGAGCCACTACCAGCTTCTCTCTTCCCCAGCTTTCAGACGGCCTATCGCGGGACTTTGCCTTGTAATCATGTGAGCCAATTCTCCCTGATAAACTCATATATAAATATATGCGTTTGTATACATACACACAATATAGCCTATGAGTTCTGTCCCTCTGGGGAACCCTAATACACTAGCTTTCCAATGCTACCACACTTGTGTCACTGAAAATAACTGCCATCTTAGAATTCTACACCCAGCAAAATTATCCATCAAGAATGAAGTCAAAGTGAAGACATTTTCACACAAACAAAAACTGAGAGAGTTTGCCACCAGGGGCTTCATTAAAAGAAATTCTAAAGGCTATACTTTATGTCAAAGGAAAGTGATTGCCAATGGAAGAAATGAAGACCAAGGAAAATGGTAAATATGTGGTAAATTGAAAAGAACATCATATAAAACTATAGTAATATTATCATATGATGTTTTAAACAAAACAAAAAAAGGATTGCAATATTTGTCGCCAGTAACGTATTGGTTAGGAGAGTTAATGAACGCAGGTTTAAAATCTAAAGTATTCATATAGTTGAGAAAGAAAGACGTTAACTTTATTTATTTTTTTTTCTTTATTTTATTTTTTTTTTTTTTGAGACGGAGTCTCGCTCTGTCGCCCAGGCTGGAGTGCAGTGGTGCGATCTCCGCTCACTGCAAGCTCGGCCTCCCTGGTTCAAGCCATTCTCCCGCCTCAGCCTCCCGAGTAGCTGAGATTACAGGCGCCCGCCACTACGCCCGGCTAATTTTTTGTATTTTTAGTAGAGAGAGGGGGTTTCACCGTGTTAACCAGGATGATCTCAATCTCCTGACCTCGTGATCCGCCCTACTCGGCCTCCCAAAGTGCTGGGATTACAGGCGTGCGCCAGACCCAAGGATGTTAACTTTAGATTTAAATACGTTAGGATTCATGGTGTGCTTTCTGGAGTGAAAAACACTGAAAGAATAGAAATGATTGTGTAACTGTTAGTTCAAGTCCACAGAGAAGAAGATGCCAAGACAGGACTAGAAATGCAATCCTCCCTATTGGGGAAAATGCCAAAGAAGGGTAAAAGGGAGGGAGTCCCAGAAAGTCAGGAGAACCTTGAGCCTATGATGCAGGCTGACACTTTGAAAAGGGGGAAGGAGGGACTGAGTAGGATCCATACTATTATTTAGGAAGAATGTTCCAGAACAAAGAGGAGCAAATACAAAGCCAGAGAGGAAAGAGGGCTTATGAAACATTTCATGACATGCAAAGGTTTCAGTATAGCAGGTGCATCATGCAGGGAGCTCTAAATAGCGAGGTAGGAGGAGATTGAACAGGTCAGTAAGGGCACCGTTACAAAAGGCTTTACATGCCATCCAGGAAAGAGTTTGAATTTTAACCTGAAAGCAATGGGAAGTCATTGACTGATAGCTTCTGAGAAAACATTTACTCAACAAGTATTGGAGTACATACAACATCCTAGTCACTCTGTGGCCACCTCAGAACAGGACAGACACAGACCCCGCCTTCCTGCTTCAATCGAGATTGGCAAGCAGGAAACATAGGTTTTGGAGTAGGGCCAATCAGTAGATACTAATGTGGAGAACTGCAGGTTACAAAAATGAAGGCATGTGAGAAAATGAAGCCATGTGAGTAAATAAATCAAAAGACTCAACCAGGGGCAGAGCTCCACAGTGTATCAGCAGGGCCTGGACTAGGGTAAGGCAAGTAAGGTTCCCAGGGGTCAAAATGTAATGAGGCGCTTACTCTTAGGCTCATGCAAGTGCAGGATTGATGCCTGAGAATGAGTACCTCCTTATATTATTCTTTTTTTAATTTTAATTTTAGAGACAGCATCTCACTCTGTTGCCCAGGAGAGAGTGCAGTGGCACCATCAAGGCTCCCTGCAGCCTCAACTTCTCAGGCTCAGTGATCCTCCCATCTCAGTCTCCCGGGTAGCTGGAGGCATGTGCCACAAAATAATTTTTGTATTTTTTGTAGAGACGGGGTTTTGCCATTTTGGCCCAGCTTGTTTCAAACTCCTGGGCTCAAGGGATCTGCTTGTCTCAGTCTCCCAAAATGCTGGGATTACAGCTGCAAGCCACTGTGCCCAGCCTCAGTTTTCTTTTAAATAATAGTTTTATTAAGATGTAATTCATATGCCATACAATTCATCCTTTTAAAATGTGAATTTCAATTTTTGATAAATTCACATCCATCACCACTAGATAACTTCAAAACATTTCCATTATCCCTTCCACACCCTCCCTATATCTCTGACAACCACTAATCTATTTTCTGTCTCTATGGATTTGCCTATCTGGACATTTCATATAAATGGATTCAGACAATATGCCTGGCTTCTTTCACTTAGCAAAATGTTTTCAAGGTTCATCCATGTTGAAGCATGTATCAATACTTCCTTCCTCTTTATGCTGAATAATGTTCCACTGTATAGATATATCTTTTGTTTATCCATTCATCAGTAAGTAGACATTTGGGTTGTCTCTACTTGTGGCTATTATGAATACTGCTACATGAACATTCATGGACAAGTTTTCATATGGACATTTGTTTTTATTAGGTTGATGCAAAAGTAATTGCAGTTTCTGCCATTACTTTTAGTGGCAAAAAACAGCAATTACTTTTGCACCAACCTAAATAGCTCTCTTGTGTATATACCTAGGAGTAGAACTGCTGGGTCATATAGTAACTCTATGTTTAGCTTTTTGAAGAACTGCCAAAATATTGCAAAGCAGCTGCACCATTTCTCTTTACCACCAGGAATATATGAGGGTTCCAGTTTCTGCACTTCCTCATCAACACTTGCTGTTTTCCATCTTTTTCACTATAGCCAACCTAGTTAGCGTGAAGTGTTATCACACCATGGTTTTAATTTGCATTTTCCTAATGACTAATGATTCTGAGCATCTTTCCATGTGCCCTGAACTACTCACCACCACCCATCATCTTGGAATCTAAAGAAATGAGGGAGATAAAAACGTCTCCTCAATTATGTAGGAAACTCTGGGCATACAAAGTCCTGTGTCTCTTGTACACCAAGAAGGTGCTTAACTCCTAGCAGTTCAAAACTGATACATTTACCAATATGGAACAAACATTCTTAGGTTTTGGTCACAGGCTCTGGCTTATATCAAAATCACCCCATAATTTCATTTACTTTACTAGTTAACAGAAGTCTCAGGATTTCTTTAAAAACAGCTTGCTTAGAAAACCCTTAGAAAGGATGCCTTTTTAACCCTCCTAATTGGCATAGTCAAATCACCTTTTGCTTGCACAAAGCCTCTTCTCAGACACAGAAGAATAAACCTGGGCTTTTGTTTTTGTTTTTCTGAGTTGAGTTTAAATGTCAAATATTCTCTGTGTAGACAAAAACACTTGCCAGACTATCAGGCTAGCACAGTTAAACTTAAATATTCACGTGTGATTTATTTGGTAGCAGAGTAAATTACACAACTTGTTTATATCAGCCTTGTCAACAGCAAAATGAAGCCATTTACCGAAAATCCATATTGATGCTGGATGCCTCTGTGGCACAGGACTGAAATCTGACTGAAAGATATCAAGACACACCATCTGTGTTATGATTTATGACAATGCTAAGGAAAGTGGCTGTTAGACTGCTTTGCAAATACTAAACATATTAAGAGCTAAATGCAGCATTTGGTATTGCATTTTATTATTTGAATTCAAGTTTATCTTCCTCTGAAATGCCTTGCAGTTTCAGAGGAAAAAATATTTTCCTTAAATCTGATTTGTTTTGAATGAGGATATTCATGGAAAAGTTAGACATCAGCTTATTAAAAACTTCAGCCAACATTCAGAACATTTTAATTACAGAGAATCCTAGCAATTAGACCCTGTAGAAAACTTATCCCTGACTGGTTTCCGTATTTTGTTCTTTATTTTTAAGGTCTACTTCGTCAGCTATGAATCTATTATGAATCACTGCATTGCAACAACTGTATCCTGAATAAAAAGACAGCCTCTTGTAACTAATGAGGTATCAATTAAATTTGAATTTTGCCTTTTAAAAGAGTTTTATCACAGTAAGATTTTATATGAAATCAGTAGCATGTCAAATGCCTACAAAGTATAGAATAAGGACAAAAATAAATTCTACATTTAAATGAAATTCCAGCTTGCATTTTTGTCTATTATTTTCCCTTCTAATTAAACCATTTAATCCCATGCTTTTATATTTCATTATTTCTATCATTGGAACATGAATTCCAGTTCTCACAAGTAGTAAACACAATTCTTTAAAGACTTTTGTTTATTAACATTGAATTCCTGAATAAATGGCTACCCCTACCAAGGTAATACTTGTTTCTAATGGTTTCCAAATAAATGTTTCTTTCATCTTCTCATTGTTTTCCTTTCTCATAGACTTAGGATAATAAGAAAATTGAAGGAAAGAGTCAAAGAGGGGTCTGTGTGATTGTTCCATGGCTCCAAACCCACCCTTCCATTCTCTGCATTGCGATGCTGATGTCGGGACCCTGCAAACCACACTTCTGCTTTTCCAGCTGCCTCTCTGTCAGACTTTGCCATATGATTTTGGACTCGAAGGAGATTGAAAGGCTAGAGATGAAGAAAGAATTCACACTTTCTGTTCGCTTCTTCTTTGCTTCTTGTCTGCTTCCTGTTCCTGTGAGCATCACTCTAGCACCTTGGCAACATAGGTCCCTTCCTTTAGCAGCAGTTGAACCCAGTTTGCAATTCTTCCAAAATTTGCAGAACCATCCTGGTTATATCCCACCAGAGACACAAGTGTCAGTGTCCCCTCCTCAGAGGTCTGGGTCTCAACCACACAGAGCTTCTCCTTCAAGTTCAGAGACATCATCATGAGTCAAGCTCTGGCCCCTTCCCAAAGAACTGAATTCCAGCTCTGGGGGTAAGGGGGCGTGGGGGCTTTTCCTCCAAATTTATCTTTTAATAATTCCAGCTTCTTCCCTTTGATCCCCCAGCCATAGGGATGGTAGCTGTTCCTGCAGTTGGTACCTTCATGATGTATCAGTGTTTCCTTTTTGTCTCTTCAGTTACCTAATTAGCAATTTAAGACTTGGTTAATAATTCTTTATGTTAAATTGTATCTGTTAAAATAAGTAGGTGACTTCCATCTCCTGAGTGGACACCAACTATATGTGATCTGTCCCAGGAATAGTTCTAGGAACAAAAAACATTTAAAAATGTGATTTGGAGATTGGTTTGGTTATGTCCTTGGGCTTGAATGTGGTGCTAAACTCCCTGACAATGGAGCATGGGGACTAGTGATCCATACACTGGTATTACAATTCATCAAATTACACCTGTGGTTGGTTATAATGACATTGTTAATGAATTAAGTACTTTGGGGGAAACAAGGGATTGCTTGCTTTAATAGTTTCTTTTTTCTTCAGTGTTTAGTTTTCTTTTATTATTTTGGCTTGTCCTGTAATCATTGTAGCTGGCTGTCTTTAAAGAAACATCTACCGTTTCCCATTATTATTTTTTTTATTTTTCCATAAGTTATTGGGGTACAAGTGGTATTTGGTTACACGAGTAAGTTCTTTAGTGGTTATTTGTAAGATTTGGGTGCACCCATCACCCGAACAGTATACACTCCACCATATTTGTAGTCTTTTATCCGTCGCCCCCCTCCCCACAAGTCCCCAAAGTCCATTGTATCATTCTTATGCCTTTGTGTCCTCATAGCTTAGCTCCCACATATCAATGAGAACATACGATGTTTGGTTTTCTATTCCTGAGTTACTTCACTTAGAATAATAGTCTCCAGTCTCATCCAGGTTGCTGCAAATGCCATTAATTCATTCATTTTTATAGCTGAATAGTATTCCATCACATAAATATACCACAGTTTATTTATCCACTCATTGATTGATGGGCATTTTGGTTAGTCCCATGATTTTGCTGCAGTAAACATATGTGTGCAAGTATCTTTTTTGTACAATAACTTCTTTTCCTCTGGGTAGATACCCAGTAGTGGGACTGCTGGATCAAATGGTAGTTCTACTTTATTATTTAAGGAATCTCCACACTGTTTTCCATAGTGATTGTACTAGTTTGCATTCCCACCAGCAGTGTAGAAGTGTCCCCTGTTCACTACATCCATGCCAGCATCTACTGTTTTTTGATTTTTTGATTATGGCCATTCTTGCAGGAGTAAGATGATATCACATTGTGGTTTTGATTTGCACTTCCCTGATCATTAGTGATGTTAAGCATTTTTTCATATGTTTGTTAGCCATTTGTATATCTTCATTTGAGAATTGTCTATTCATGTCCTTAGCACACTTTTTGATGGGATTGTTTTTTTCTTACTGATTTGTTTGAGTTCATTGTAGATTCTGGATATGAGTCCTTCGTCAGGTGTATAGGTTGTGAAGATTTTCTCTCACCCTGTGGGTTGTCTGTTTACTGTGCTGACGGTTCCTTTTGCCATGCAAAAGCTCTTTAGTTTGATTAAGTTCCAACTATTTATTATCTTTGTTGTTATTGTATTTGCTTTTGGGTTCTTGGTTATGGAATCCTTGCCTAAGCCAATGTCTAGAAGGGTTTTTCAAATGTTATCTTCTAGAATTTTTATAGTTTCAGGTCTTATATTTAAGTCCTTAATCCATCTTCAGTTGATTTTTATATAAGGTGAGCAATGAGGCTCCAGTTTCATTCTTCCACATGTGGCTTGCCAATTATCCCAGCACCATTTGTTGAAAAGAGTGTCCTTTCCCCACTTCATGTTTTTGTTTGCTTTTTCGAAGATCAGTTGGCTGTAAGTATTTGGATTTATTTCTGGGTTCTCTATTCTGTTCCATTGGTCTATGTGTCTACGTCTATTTTTATACCAGTACCATGCTGATTTGGTGACTATGGCCTTATAGCATAGTTTGAAATCAGGTAGTGTGATGCCTCCAGATTTGTTCTTTTTGCTTAGTCTTGCTTTGGCTATGTGGGCTCTTTTTTGATTCCATATGAATTTTAGAATTGTTTATCTAATTCTGTGAAGAATTATGGTGGTATTTTTATGGAGATTACATTGAATTTGTAGATTGCTTTTCGCAGTATGGTCATTTTCACAATATTGATTCTACCCATCCATGAGTATGGGATGTGTTTTCATTTGTTGGTGTTGTCTATGATTTCTTTCAGCAGGGTTTTGTAGTTTTCCTTGTAGAGGTCTTTTGCCACCTTGGTTAGGTATATTCCTAAGTATTTTACTTTTTCACAGCTATTGTAAAAGGGGTTGAGTTCTTGATTTGATTCTCCACTTGGCTGCTGTTTGTGTATAGAAGAACTACTGATTTGTGTATATTAATCTTGTGTCTGGAAACTTTGCTGAATTCTTTTATCAGTGCTAGGAGCTTTCTGGAGGAGTCTTTAGGGTTTTCAAGGTACACAATCATATCATCAGCAAATAGTGACAGTTTGACTTTCTCTTTACTGATTTGGATGCCCTTTATTTCTTTCTCTTGTCTGATTGCTCTGGCTAGGACTTCCAGTACTATTTTGAAGAGGACTGGTGAGAGTGGGCATCCTCGTCTTGTTCCAGTTTTCAGAGGCTTCCCTTAACTGTTAATGAAATAATGTTAATTACAAGGACTATGGCATTGAATAGATTCTTCTGAGTGCACTGGACACTCATAGAATGAAAATTACAAGCTCAGGGCTTTACACGCTCAGCTTAAGCAACAGATTTCAAAGAATTTCTATCATAGCCCTAAGGTAATCTCTTATTTCTTGCAGCCACAGGACCAATATTGTTGAAAGCCAAACACAAAATTTAACTGTACAGGCTGCAGAAATACAATATAAATTGAATTCACAGCCTCTCTAAGTCTCTCGAGTAAGTTGGGGCATTGATTGGATAGGAGTGAGCCTTGAAACTTAGGATAGGAACAAGTCTTGAAACTTAGAATAGGAACATCTGCTTGGGTTCAGAAGACCTTGAAAATTTTACACCTTCCCTGCCACCCCGTCATCATTCTGAGATTCTCTTGCCAGTGGGAGGAGCTTACCTTTTGCATGTCTAAGTAGACTACATGTTCTTTGCTTAAATACCCTGTAATAACCTCATCTGAGGCAGTGCCTTATAAGGGGACACTCACTGTCCTGAAGACTTACCTTAATACCCCTCGTTGCCACTGGGCTCATAATGAAGATCAGATATCATCATGCTCAAAGGGATAAAGGACAGTCTGACCTGAGAGAAAATGACTTATAAACCAAAAAGAATGCAAGATTTTCTTTTCTTTTTCTTTTTTTTTTTTTTTTTTTTGAGACAGGATTTCATTCTGTCACCCAGGCTGGAGTGCAGTAGCACAATCACGGCTCACCACAGCCTCGACCTCCTGGGGTCAGGTAATTCTCCCACCTCAGCCTCCTGAATAGCTAGGACTATAGGCGCCTGCCACCACTCCCGGCTAATTTTTGTATTTTTTGTAGAGACGGGGTTTTACCATGTTGCCCAGGCTGGTCTTGAACTCCTGGGCTCAAGTGATCCGCCCACCTCAGCCTCCCAAAGTGCTAGGATTACAGATGTGACCCACTGTGCCCAGCAAAGACTTGCTAACTATATTAACATAAACCTGGAGCAAATGTGCAAGAATGCAAACTAGGAAATGGAAGATAAGCCCCATGAAATTTCTGATCTAGAACATGTCGAGATAGTCCCTCTGAAGGGAAAAATGAGTTGTTGTATCTTGTACCACCTAACACTAAAAATGTGGCATAACACTTGATGGGCCTTTTTTTTTAGATTTTAGAAGCAACTATTTCTCACTTTTCAGTGTGCTACTTCAACTCATTTACCAAGTACGTTAAGTCTGTCTGCTTTGAGTGGAGAGCAGAGGAAGAAAAGCTCTAAAGCAGATCTAGACTGGAGTGCAAGTTGCTCTTCCAGTTGGGTTTCATCACCCAGCATTTACAATAGTATTCCACCCTACAGACAGGGGAAATACAAGACAATGAAGTTATGGGCCAATTTTATTCAAGAGCCTGGATGCAGAAATTATAAACAAAATTGAGCAAACTGAACCCAGTAGTGCGTAAAGTGCTACATGTAAGCTCCATGAAGGTAGTGATTTCTAGGCTTATCATTACTGTATCCCAACACCTTAAACACTGCCTGAAACATCATAGGCATCCAGTATTATTATTTGAATGATGAATGACCAAATTAAGTATATCCAGGACTTCAAGGGTGGTTTAGCAATAGTAAATCTAGAAATTATTGCACCACATTAATTGATTAAATAATACACATATGTATTATTTATTAATACATTAATAGATGCAGTAAAAGCATTTGATAAAATCCATTAACCATTCATTTAAAAAAATACTTCTTAGCGAACTAGAAAATAATTTAAAAATAGAAACAACCTACAATGACAAAGAATAAAATATTTAGGAATAAATCTAACAAAAATCTGTAAGAACTTTAAGGAGAAAATTGTAACTTATTAGTGACGATAATACAAAAGGCCTAAGTAAAGGAAGAAGTAGTTCCTCAAGCACAATCTTAAGACTAAATATGTTGAGGTTTTTGTTTTCCTTTCCCAGTGTATATTTTCACCCTGGAGGACTGTTGACATTCTCATAAATTTGGAGAGGCAGAAATGACCCAGTTTGGTAAAAGTGCATTAGCATCTGTAAACATTTTACAAGTCCTTACTGCTCTAACCAAGTCTTTGGCAGCCCCTCAAGGAATGTATACCATGCTCTTGCCATAGGAGCAGAGATTCTGGGGCCCATGTGGTTTTTGTAATGAGACATATTGGAGGAGCAATTATTTAATTATGCCTGATGTCCCTTCTCTTTCTTTCTTCTTCCCTTTTAAATGTAAAAAGATCTCTGAAACAAACAAACAAAAAAGTCAGGGGAGGTAATTATTCAAGTAATTATAGTATTGATAAGTTAGAAATTCAACCTGACCCATAAGTACCGTACATACTACCTTAATAATAATTGCTAACATTTATTGAGCTCTTAGCACTTTACATGTATTATATCATTAAGTCTTCACAATAACTGTAAATAATATTCATTCTCTTCGTTTTACAGAGGGTGGAAACTGAGATAGAGAAAGAACTAGTTAATTTGAACAACACAGGAGTTAGCAAAAAATAAAATAAATAAAAATTTTAAAATATAAAAAAGAAAGAACTAGTTAACTCAAAGTCACACAGCTAGTGTATTAGTCTTTCAGGGCCATCGTAACGAATTACCACAACCTTGACAGCTTAAAACAAACAAACAAAAAATTTATTCTCTCATGGTCCTGGGGGTTAGAAATCCAAAATCAAAATATTAGCAGAAATATTGGTTTTCTCCGGAGGGTATGAGGGCCAATCGGCTCCACACCTCTCTTCTAGCTTCTGACAGCTGTCTGCAGCCCTTGGCTTTCCTTGGCTTGAGGGTATGTACCTCCAGTCTCTGCCTCCATGTTCACATGAATATGTTCTATGTCTCCTGTCTGGTCCTTTCTCATCTCTTATAAAGACATTTGCTCTTGGATTTAGGACCCACCCTAATCCAAGATGGTCTTATCTCAAAAGCCTTACCTTAATTACGTCTAGAAACACTTATTCCAAGTAAGGTCACACATTCTGAGGTGTTGGGTGGACATTATCTTTTGGTGCCACAATTTAACCCACTATAGATAGTGAGTAGTAGGACCAGGGATTCAAACACAGGTCTGTTTGACTTCCAGATCTCAATCTCATCCATTATTCTGGACTTCTTTTTTTACCAAATCTCATGAATAGTAAATACTCAATAAAAGATTAATGGCTGAATGAGAATTAAAGATTCAATACAATAGTTGGACAGTCTCTTGGAGTGTGTTATATTGGAATTTATTTTATAGTCACTTCTCAGAAAACTACTTCTGAGTAATCACACTGTGTATACTTACTATTTCTTCTACAAAGATATCACTAACTTGCCACTTCCTCCTTGTCATTATCATCTTTGATCCCTCACAATCTGTTGTTTTAGCAGCAGAAATCAAAGGCAAATTACAAATTCACTCAGGAAAGAATTAAAGAGAGAGGTGTGGTCAGAGAGCCCCACTAATGATGTGAAATCAGTTAGTACCAGGCTCACTCTCCTTGATCAAAAGGCAAAATTACCAGTCACAGGCCTCTCTCAATGTCTCTGTTCTTAACTCTTAAGTAAACCTTGGACTGTAATGCTAATCTGCTTCTCATGTTTTCCAAGAACTCTATCTGCAGAATTCCTAGAACAAGAAGATAGCAGGGTCATGGGTTGTTTTTAGTTTTAATTGGTTTTTTTTTTGTTTTTTTTGTCATTTAACATGATTTGAGCCCCAGGATGTTTCTGAAGTGGCTTGTCTTTCAAGTCTGTGTCCTAGAAGTATAAGAGTATGGAAAAAGAATGGGAAGGAAAAAATGAATTTTCCATCCCAAGTATTTTTTAATTGAAAAATGTGGTGATATGAATGGTGAATAAAATATTTGAGATAAGACTTTCAGTAAAGGCTGTCGGCTCTTTCTTTAAAAAATTATTTCTAAAATCGATGCTGAGAGATTTATATACAAAACCATTAATCATGTGAGATTATTTCAGTTTCTATACTTGATGATGAACAGTGTATTCTGATAGTCAAAAAAGTAAGACAATTTAAAAGTAAATTCAGCGACTATATGTTACAGTAAACTATCTAATTTTAATATGCCAAATATGATCGTGTTCTTAAATAATGACAACAGAAAAAGGATTTTTTTCCCATATATTGCATGGAATTAAATTCTTAAAAGTTGTCTGATTACCCTCTTCATTCCCACAAAAGCAGGGCTGGGGAAGGAAGTGGAGGGCAGAGTTAGGTGTTGGTTGGTTGGTTTTATCTATTATGTCAAACTTTCCAGAAACTTTCTATTTCCAGTTTTCTCACTGGAAGGTAAATAGTGATATCTAACTTACGGAATGAGAATTAAAGAATAAATACAATATTTGAACAATCTTTTTATTGGGATTTATTTTATAATCACTTTTTTTTTTTTTTTTTTTTTTTTGAGGCAAGTTCTTACTCTGTCACCCAGGCTAAAGTGCAGTGGTGTGATCTTGGCTCACTGCAGCCTCAACCTCCAGGGCTCAGTTGATCCTTCCACCTCAGCCTCCCAAGTAGCAAGGACTACAGGCAAAAGCCACCATGTCCAGCTAATTTTTTAAAAGATGTTTTTTGTAGAGACGGGTTTTCACTATGTTGCTCAGGCTGATCTTGAACTCCTGGGCTCAAGCAATCCTCCTGCCTTGCCTCTGAAATGCTGAGATTACAGGTGTTTGCCACTGTGCCCAGCCCATCACTTCTCAGAAGACTACTTCTGAGTAATCACACTGTGTATAGCCACTATTCCTTCTACAAAGATGTCACTAACTTGCCACTTCATCTCTGAAGCTGTCAAGATCTATAGAGAATTCGAGGCCCATATATTTTTTAGCACCGTATTCACATTTTTAGGTAGAAAATAAGGTCACTAATTTCACAATCTCACCATCCCAGAATACAGAAAATTTGCTATCCAGTAATGGTGACACTTCATGCATCCAGAGCAAGCCCTAGTTCTTACTTAGCCTGAGACCTTCACTCTTCCTCTTCTACCCCCAATTGTCTTTGAATGGCCTGGATCTTGGGATTGGGCTTCAGTTCCAGCTTCCTATTCATCCTCATCACAAAGTGCCATGATCTCAGGGTGGCTTATGCCCAAACTCACCCAAATTTCAGCTTACCCTACTTCATCTCTCTTTAATGTACATTGCTACTTTGACTTCTAGGAGAAATCTATACCCTAATTTTCTCCCAATCTCTTTGTCTACACATACTCCTTCATTGAATTCTCTTCCCTAGACAACTCCTTTAATGCTGATTTTCCTCTGGATTCTGTGCCCCCTGGCTTTCTCAGGCTTCTGTCACAGGCAATCTCATTCAATGCAACGGCGTAAATCGGGCATCGGTAAAGGATAGCCCACTGGCCAAATCTGGTCTACTCACTGCCTGTTTTTATAAAGCTTTATTGAAACACAGCTACACTCCTTTATCTAAATATTGTCTACAGCTGTTTCTACTACTCACCGACAGTAGAGTTGAGTAGTTAGACAGACCATATGGTCTGCAAAGCCTAGACTATTTACTATCTGGCCCATTAGAGAAAACATTTGTTGACCCTTGGCTTAAACAATCACTTCTACATAGATGATTTCAACTTCAATAATTGCACCTAGCTGGATGGAAGACTGGGCAGAAATAAAAGCTAAGGTTGAGGTAAAAAATCAATAGCAGGCAGTGAGTTCAGTCCTTCACCTAAAAATCACAGCTGAGATTGAGCAACAAGTGTTTATAGCAAGATGCCACTGGAAGTCACTTGGAAGATTCCCAGGTTTCTTTTTGGCCCTGAATGATGGATAATTGTTAAAACTGAGGAAAAAATATAGGTGGGGAAACAATTTTAACATGAATGAATGGTAGAAAGATAATGCTTGACTTTGGGAATGTTTTCATTGTGGTACCAATGGGACAGCCAATTTATGTCCAGAAAAGAGTCAGATGTACGAGGCTGAAACTCAAGAGGAGGGTAAGGATAGAGATTTGGGAATCATCAGTGTTCCTGCTTTAGCTGAGTCCTAGACTAGGAATGAGATCAACCAGCAAGCAGTCGTAAATTATATTTTAGCAACTCCAGGTAAAGGAGGCCAGGGTAAATTAATATCTTCCTGGATGTAACACTAACTCACTAATTTGGTAAATGCTGATACTGCTTAAGAAAAGACATAAGGTAATCCACAGAAGAAGACAAGAGAACTGTGCCCTAAGTGCTCAGTGCTGGGGATCAAATGCTAAAAACCTTTGTTGCTGCAGTAGCGGCTGTTGCTTTAGCCAATCAATCTTGTAACTTTAGATGATTTGATAGAAAGATAAGAAATTCTTTGGTAAATTTAATCCATGTGGACCACCAGTTTAGAAAAATCTCGTCATTCATTCTCAATAACAAATTCTTTTATCTGAATTACCTGAATAACCATTCTTATCCTCCCTACATTTTTTTATTAAATAATTTTATTTTGGCAAATAGTGTTCAATTAAGATGTATTGTTTACATTTATATGTAATTGGTTTATTTTTAAATAAACTTTTTATTTTGGAATAATTTTAGATTTACAGTAAAATTGCAAAGATAATAGAGAGTGTCTGAATATCCCTCAGTTTGCACTAATGTTAACACCTTACATTACAGTAGTACATTTGTCAAAATTTAGAAATCAACACTGGTCCATTACTATTAACTACACTCCAGATTTTATTTAGATTTATAAGTTTTTCCACTAATGTCCTTTTAATATTCCAGGATGCCTACCCAGGATGCCACAATGCATTTAGTCAGAGTGTCCTTAGTCTTCTCAGTTTCTCAGTCTTTCCTTATTTTTCATAACCTTAACAGTTTTGAAGAGTACTGGTGGGATATTTTGTAGAATATCCTTCAATTTGCATTTATATTTTCTCATTATTAAATTGGGATTATGGGTCTTGGGGAAGAACACCACATGGGTGAAGTGCCCTCCTCATCAAGTTATATCAAAGGATACACAAATATCAACATGACATGTAACTGATAATGTTAATCTTGACTGTTTGGTTAAGGTAGCATTGCCAAGTTTCTCTATAAAGTTACTTTTTTTCCCTTTCCTTACTCTATTCTTTGGAATTGAGTCACTAAGTCCAGCCCACGCTCAAGGAAATCAAGCTCCACCTCCTGGAGGAGGGAGTATCTGCGTGAGGAGGGAATTCTTCAAAGAAGATTTGTCTCTTCTTCTCCATGTATTTGTTTATTCCATCGTTTATCTAGATCACTATGGGCCAATATATATTTGTTTTATATTTTGGGTTGCAATCCATTACTAGGTTATTTCCTTTGCTGTTCAAATTATTATAGGTGTGGCCATCGGTCATTCTTTCAGTTGCCTCCTGTGTCCCTTTGACCTTTGACATGTTCCTTGCGTGTGTGTGTGTGTGTGTGTGTGTGTGTGTGTGTGTATTAGCAATGTGAGAGATGGAGAAACACCTTAATTGAAGTCTAAGATAGAGGATACTAAGCTCTGATTTTAGCTCTTCCAAGAATCCACTCCAAGTTGGAAATGAGTAGTCCAATTCTCCCTTCCCCTTTTGAAAACAATTATACTTGTATATGGCTACTTTTCATGAAAATAATGGTAATAACTGCATGAAAACACATTAGTGCAAAACTGAGGGATGCTTTCTGGCAAGAAAGCACACACACAAACACACACACACACACACACACACACAAGGAACAAGCCTCAAGCACTTCTTACATTTTCTCCCAGGAATTACCCACTTTTTTGCTATTTAGAATAAAGAAAATAGTTTGGCAGTTGCTTAAAATGTTAAACATGTAGTTATCATATGGCCCAGCAATTCCATTCTCAAAAGAATTAAAAACATACATCTACACAAAAATTGGTATACGAATGTTCACAGAAGCATTATTACAATAGCCAAAAGTGGAAACAATCTGAATACCCATCAACTAACAAATAAACAAAATGTGGTATACTTATATAATGGAATATTATTTCTGCATAAAAAGGAACGAAATACCAATGCATGCTACAACATGTAGAAACCTTGAAAACATTATGCTAAGCGAAAGAAGTCTGTCACAAAGGTCACATATTGTCTAATTCCATTTACATTAAATGTCCAGAATAGGCAAATCCATAGACACAGAAAATAGATTAGTAATTTCCAGGAACTAGGAGGAGGAGGGAACAGGGAGTGACTGCTAATAGGTACAGGGTTTCTTTTGGAGTGATAAAAATATTATAAAATTAGATAGTAGCACAATTCTGTAAATATAGCATTGCATGGCATGCTTTACAAAATGTGAATTATATCTCAATAAAGCTGTTATTTAAAAAATAATAAAGTATGTTATATGATTGTTATTTGGATGTCTGAAGGTCTTCATCAATATATAAATGTTTTGGCTGGGTATGGTGGCTCACGTCTGTAATCCCAGCACTTGGGAGACTGAGGTGGGTGGTTCACCTGAGGTCAGGAATTCTAGACCAGCCTGGCCAACATGGTGAAACCCCAACTCTACTAAAAATACAAAATTGGCTGGCATGGTGTTGCACACCTGTGATCCCAGCTACTCGGGAGGCTGAGGCAGGAGAATCGCTTGAACCTTGGAGGCAGAGGTTGCAGTGAGCCGAGATTGCACCACTGCACTCCAGCCTGGGCAACAGAATAAGACTCCAACTCTCTCTCTCTATATATATATATATACATACATATATATATACACACATATATATATACATATGTATGTGTATATATATGTTTTTATGGCTGAGCGTGGTGGTTCATTCTTGTTATCCCAGTGCTTTGGGAGGTCAGGGTAGGAGGATTGCTTAAGGCCGGGATTTCAAGACCAGCCTAGGCAACAAAGCGAGACCCTATCTCTACAAAAACAAAAAATTACCCAGACATGGTGGTGCACAATTGTAGTCCCTGCTAATTGCTACTTAGGAGGCTGAGGCAGGAGAATCACTTGAACCCAGGAATTTGAGGCTGTAGTGAGCTATGATCTTACCACTCCACTCCAAACTGGGTGGCAGAGCAAGACCCTGTCTCTAAAAAAATTTTTTTAAGTTAAAAAAGTTTTTGTACTTTCAAGTAAATAAATCTTTAAAATATTGAATGAAGATGGTGATAATGATGACTACTATTAATTGAGCATCCATCATATACCAATCTGTACCACATGAAATTGCTGGTATTTGAACATCTTTGAGCTACAAAATGGCAATTTTATATAGTTTAATCTAATTCAAGGTTAAGCCCTTGAATGTGTATATTTTAAAGCAACTGAAATGTCCCACCAGCTAGGAGCCAGGCCCAAGGGGATTGAATTGCTTAAGGTTACACAATGAGTACCTCATAGAACTGGAATTCAAATCCAAATCTCTCTACTGAAAATGCTAAGCTCATTCTGTTTGTCCACATGGGCTCCCATAGAAAATGAGGCTCTTGAATTTCTCATGCAGCAATTATGACCATTATTTTCATGAAAAGTAGCCATATACAAGTGTACTTGTTTTCAAAAGGGGAAGGGAGAATTGGAGCATCCATTTCCAAACTGGAAGTGGATTCTTGGCAGAGCTAAAATCAGAGCTTAGTATCCTCTATTATAGACTTCAGTTAAGCTGTTTCTCTCTCACGTTGCTAATAGTCTTGTCATCTCTAGATAGGCAGGACTTCCCATTTATAAATCCTTGCCTGTTTTCCATGACAAGAGAATGAAAGAGGGAACCCAGGAACTTTATCCAAAACAGAAACAATCAATGATGCACAAGTTGGCTAAGACTGTTAACTTTGAAATAACAAACTGCTTTTAATCTTACTTGATTCATTTCTAATTTTATCTCAAGGTTTCTCTACCTTAATCCGGTCTTGCCAAAAATTCTCAGAGTTGGATGTATAAGTGCAAACATTTTAATAACTAGAATTTTTTCTGCTCTGTTCCTTGCCAGTTTCCTCTCTTATTTGATGCTTTATTATCATTCTATGCCTATTTCCTCCAATTTTCTCCATTTAAGAGTTAGCACAAGCCTCTTGCTAGTGTTAGCTGCATTAAATGTCACATGAATGCAATGAAAAAATATAGAGTTCAGACCATATCACCAAATATACATTTATGAGTTGGGGTTTTTATTTATTGGGTTTTGTTGAGGTTTTTTTGTTCTGTTTTGGTTTTGTTTTTACATTTTTTTCAGGGGGAAGAATGCATAGTCTTACAAAGTACAGAGTAAGGACATGTGTGTTTGGAAAAAGATAGAAATAAAATTACAGCTTCCTGACACAACCCCTACATTTCAACACTTACCCTGTTATATTCTTCTCCTTAGAATCTGGTATCATCTGATATATTTATTTATTTATTTACTTATTTACTTATTTCTTTATTTTCTCTCTCCCCATACTCAAAGAAAAACTCCATGAGATAAGGGTTGTTCGTTCCCTGATATATCCCCAGTGTTTAGAATACAGCCTGTTCTATAGGAGCCTCTCAATACATATTAATATTTGTCAAATAAATAAATGAATGAATAACAATGAAATAAAATAAACAATTACTTTAAGGAGAATTACAGATCATTTTCCTCCAAATTTTTTATTTAAAGTTATTACAATATTGTACTTAACAGCAAATAAAAATCAAAGAAAAAATACTCCTTATTCCTCCTGAAAATGCTCAATTTGAATGTTGACAGCCTTTGTGAGAGTAGCCGACTGGTCTGAAACATGAGAGGAGGGCAGAGATTAAATGATTTACCAAGGGGAGAGGAGCGGCCATGGGGGCCCCTGGGCAGGATGACTGGTAAAGGGGAGGCCAGAGAAAAAGAAGCTCACTTGCCAAAAGCACGGAATAAACTCTCTTTTTGCCCCACCTCTCTCTTTTCCTTTGAAACATAGCTGATTTCTTTTTCTTCAAAGTAATTGTTATAGTTAGAAAAGGCATTAATTAAGAACAAATTCTGTTTTAAACAGTGTAGATTGCAATCCTGTTTGAAGAAACCTGTGGCCTTTGGCTAGGGGAAGAAGTTATTCTGAATGGCTGAGGAAGTCAGGCCACATGTTCAGAGCCAATTAGATTCACTCAATGTCCAAAATTTAGCAATTGCTAGTTAAATAATGTATTTTTTTTCCCCACTAAACAGCCTCGCTGTCAGTTAAAGACAAGCTCCTCATTGTTATAAGAAATTTTTTTAGTAACTATAACCTGTCATTCACCAAAATGACATCTTAAAAAGTCAATTTCAAGAATCACCTTGGCTGTCACTCAATCTCATAAATCTTTCCAAATCCCTTTACAGCCAACCTGAGAGCACAGCCTCACACAATCTAGGATATGTCAGCTACACCTGTTGCCTATAAAATGCAGTTTATTACAACAAACACAATTGTAAACCTATATACCCCAATACTGCTTTTATGGCAAAAAGCAAGCAACCCTGACTCTGGTATTTGATCACTAATAGTTGTCTTGAACAACACACAATGTTCAATAATTCCCAATTTGGCCACTCTTGATTCTAGTGGATCATAAACTGTGCTATTATGAATTGTGGCTTCCCTAAGATAAGCCATATTACCCATGAAATGATTAAAAAGTAAACAAAGCTATGACAACATGATCTCTTTAGAAAGACGCATTTTTCTCAAATAAGAACATGGGATCTCTCCGACAGAAGTTTCCTGACCAGATTACAAATCCACTAATTACATCTTGAGTCCATAAATCTACCCTCTTTAATTTCAAGTGAATTAATTATATTCATCTCATCTTAAATGTTATGGAGATTTGCACTGCACAGTTAAATTGCTGCCATCCTTCTCCCCAGATAGTCACAATAATTTACATTTGTATAACTCACTACAGTTTGCAAATTCCTTGCACATAAATTTTTAAACTTTAACCTATGATGGAACACCTATAAGCTAGTTATTATTAGTCCCAGTTTTACAGATGAAAAAACTGAGGTACAAAAGACTTTCTTTTACCCATTTTTGCTTCAGAAAGTGATGATCTTTTGCCAGTAGCTTCATCCCTGTCAGGTTCCTGACGAAGGTAGACAGTATATGTGCATTAGGAACCCCATGTAGACAGTATACATGCATTAGGGCCTTGGAGTTGGTCTTGCTGCAGACCAAAGTCATTTAGCCCTGGCATTCTGATGCCCTGTGATCTGCTTCTCTTCCTTAACCTCTGCCTCAGCCCTGTTCCAATAACTGGTTTATGTCTTAGTTCTCCCTCTGGCATGGGAGCTGTAGTGACAGCCCATTTCTGCCTATCTTGGCTTAAGACCTGACAATACACACAGCCCACGCCACCTTTATCTCTGTAGGAGCTGAACCTAGTACTCAAAGTGCTGGCTGGGAACTTGCCCTCTAACCCACAAAACTCCCTTACAACTATGACATGATGAGGCTGACACTCATTTGCTCAGAGCAAGGCATTCTCTGGAGAATCCTACCAAAGTGCTGCAGATACCAAATTAGACCTGGTCCAGATGAAACCTTTGGAAAGAGGCCAACCACATAAATATCTCTCAGAGAGCAAGTTCCTACTGTACAAAGCTGAAGAAGTTTATCTTGTTTAAGAAGTTGATTATCAAAATCCAAACTCGTTCTCACTCATTTGATAGGGGAAAAAAAAGCAAGTAAATAATAGAATGCCATGTTCTTGAGAGATCACCACCTCTTACTGGGATCCTTCAGACATAAAGTATTTTAGAGAAGAGGCCCCGCTCTGCTGCCCAGACAAGAGTGCAGTGGCACAATCACAGCCCACCACAGCCTCAAACTCCTGGCTTCAAGCAATCCTCCCACCTCAGCCTACCAAAGTGCTGGGATTACAAGAGTGAGCCACCACACCCAGCCCAGACATAAACATAGAGAAGAAAGAAATTGTCTGTATCAATTAGGATTCAGTTCCACAGTAAAATTAGAAAAATCAAATTAACAGTGGCCAAAACACAAAATATGTTATTCTGTTAAAAGTTCAGAATTGGTATTACAGAGGTGGTATGAAATCCCATAAGGAACCTAAACTCTAGTTCCTGGAGTCAGAACTTTCACATGTGCTATTTGCCCTGGCTAGACTGCAGTTATTTTTAACATTGACTTTACTGAAGGAAGCATTCATTTATTCACCTACCAACAACTAAATCCAGGTGTAGAAAAGATAATAAGAAGGAAGGTGTGAGATAAAATGTTATCCCATAATTTCGTTTAAAAAAGTCTAAATTTTGGCCTGGCTCGGTGGCTCACGCCTGTACTCCCAGCACTTTGGGAGGCCAAGGCAGGTGGATCATGAGGTCAGGAGATCGAGACCATCCTGGCTAACATGGTGAAACCCCATCTCTACTAGAAATACAAAAAATTAGCCAGGCGTGGTGGCACACACCTGTAATCCTAGCTACTCGGGAGGCTGAGGCAGGAGAATTGCTTGAACCCAGGAAGCAGAGGTTGTAATGAGGCGAGATGGCGCCACTGCACTCCAGCCTGGGCGACAGAGTGAGACTCCATCTCAAAAAAAAAAAGTCTAAATTTCACCTGTAATCCCAGCACTTTGGGAGGCTGAGACCGGCAGATCACCAGAGCTTGGGAGTTGGAGACCAGTCTGACCAACGTGGAGAAACCCCGTCTCTACTAAAAATACAAAATTAGCCAGGTGTGGTGGCACATGCCTGTAATCCCAGCTACTCGGGAGGCTGAGGCAGGAGAATCGCTTGAACCCAGGAGGCAGAGGTTGCGGTGAGCCGAGATCATGCCATTGCACTCCAGTCTGGGTAACAAGAGTGAAACCCCGCCTCAAAAAAGTAAAAAATATATAAATTTATTCTACCATTTTCAGCATCTCAGAAGCATTCCAGGATATATTTTGTTTAAATTTTTCTCTTGGTTTCCATTTATTTCCCCCTCTCTCTACTGGCTTCTCCCCTTTGCCTGTCTGAGTCCACCTATTGCTGAGAAAGAAATTTATGGTTGTCATAAAAGGTGATGGAACTAATGCAAAGATCAGATGGAGAGAAAAATTCAAGTTGTGGAAAAAGAGATCCTGTCCACCCAAGCCAGTGTAGCTGTGCATGTGAGGGAGATCAGTGCAGTCCTTGTCAGTGTATGAACTGAAGGAAAGAGGCAGGGTGGGCCCGGTGGCTCACACCTGTAATCCCAGCACTTTGGGAGGCCGAGGCAGGCAGATTGCCTGAGCTCAGGAGTTCAAGACCAGCCTGGGCAACACGGTGAAACCCTGTCATGGCGGCATGCGCCTGTAATCTCAGCTACTCAGGAGGCTGAGAGAGTAGAATTGCTTGAACCTGGGAGGCGGAGGTTGCAGTGAGTCAAGATTGTGCCAGTGCACTCCAGCCTGGGCGACAGAGCAAGACTTCATCTCCAAAAAAAAAGAAAAAAAAAGAAATGACAGGAAAGTACACTGGGGCAAAGCATTACGTCAGGAATTTTGGGCTCTATTTCTACTTGAAGTGGCAAAGAAAGAAGGCATTCTAAGAATATACAGTACAACAGAGGACTGTCTGGGAACGAAAAATATTAGAAAATCTCCTATAATACCTAGCATTCTGAGCACAGAAAAAAAATTAGCTTACATTCCACCAAGCCTTGCTTTTCCCATTAAAAATTATGGGTGGAGATGTTTTGAAATACTTGCCTATCTTATCAATCCCAAATAAAACATTCTCTGCAGTCATAACAATTTTTACCTTAGATCCATTTTGAAATGTTTGCTGATGGTGCAAACGTTCCCTCTTGGAAATGTGCTTGCTTTTAAAACAATGCCAAATGAAACAATTTTCTGTGCATATAGAACATTTTATTTTCAAAATACTTGCTGATGTATGCAGGGCCTGTGCAATGTCAAGAAACATATTTAATCAAACATCCCTGGGAGAACAGCTTAGTACCATTAGCCTCATTATACAGATAAGAACACTGAGATCTAAATAGGTTAAGTAGAGGTTGCAGCGTGCTTCCTAACAACAGAGTGCTCTAAAAATATGTGTACAGAAGGAAAAAATGTAATCTTTTGTAGGAAAGAGACTAGGGAGAACAGCCCAGAGGCAAGGAGAATTTATATTTTTGTTTTGAAAGCTTTCATGGCTCATGTCAAAGAATACATTGTTCTCCTGAGCCATGTACAATTTTCTCATCCAGTATTTTGGGGAATTACACTACTTCATCTCCAGAATTCAAGCAAATTAGATGTATACCCATGATTTTCCTCTGCGGAGTACAAAGCACTAAGAAAATTCTGGTTTTGTTGTTGCTGTCAATATTGTGCATAATCAGCACATTTCTGATGATGCCATAACCCATACAAACCTAATAAATAAATTTCAGGAACATATCAACTCTGACTTCGTCATTCAGCAAACAAGTATTAAGTGACAATTCTGGGTCAGTCAGTGTGCTAAGCCTGGAGATATAATGATAAATAAGATAGCCCCTACTTTCCATTAGTTTAGTATGTAGAACAGAAAAACAAAATGTAACCAAATAATTAAAAGATAAAATTAATTAATTAAATTAGAAACACATACAAAGTACCTTGGTAGTCCAGGGAAGAGTGCAATGTGCTCTGCCTGGAGAAAACAGCCAAATAATTAGATGATGTAAAATCTGAGCAACATCTTTAAGCAAAACAAGGTGAAAGGCATTCCACACAGATAGAGTCATACATCTAAGGGCAGAGAAGTACAAAGAGGATATTATGTGACCTGGGTACATTAAGTACAGATGGGAAATAAAAATGGAAAGACAGAATGAGATGCACTTGTGAAGGGCTACGTTCTATCATCAATGAGGAATCAAGGAAGGATCTAAAACAGGGAAGGACACGGTCACATTTATGCTTTGAAAAGACAACTCTGCATGGAGAGTGGGCCAAAGGGGGAGGCATTGGAGACAAATGGAGCCAGTTAGGAAATCCTGAGACTGTGCAGTAGTCCAGAAACGAGATGGTGAAGACCCAAACCACTGCAATGGCAGTGAGGGTAGAAAGGAGCCAACAGATTTCAAAAGATGTTTGGGTGGTGGACTCGACAAGACTTGAAGACCAATACTGGAGGTGGTGACTTGGGTACTACACATGCTGTTGTTATCTAAATTAGAATTATGGGAGAAAGGTCAGGTTTGAGAGAAGATAATGTCTTGGTATTTTACATGTATACGATTTTCTGAGTAAACAGAGTACAAGACGTGTAATTGAATATTTTACTGATTGTCTTACAATACCTTACAATTATCATCTTGAGATGAAGAGCTTTCCAATGCCATCAGTAATTTGTAAGTTTATGAGTTCAGTGGTGCTTTTTTTGAGGTTTCCTTTTGCTTGCCTTAAGAGAGAGAGGCTTCCCTCTTCATCCCCAAACATCAACCTTACAGACCTATTACTTCATTTTATAAACTCTGCTGAAAGTCAGGTTAGCAACATGGCATGTAAAATGAGAATTGAAAGAGACAACTCATGACACACCTTACCATTCTTTATGTTCCCTGCTTCTCGTATAGAATAGGCATATATACACTGCTCATGTTTAATAAGTGAATAAGGCTTAAATCTTATTATTATCTGCAAAGGTGATAATAAGATGTAGCAGGTCATTGTTGATGGTCCTGGTTCTGACCATCAGAAATAATAACACAGATCTGGAGATATTATAATTCAGAATATATCTTCAAAAAGAAAGGTTCTTGACAAACTAACCTTGTGAATAACATTGACCATGAAAGGGAATAACCATAGATGTCCCTGGGTAGCCGCAGTTGTGTTTAATAATCTGTCCCAGAAGTTGATGTGGCACCCTTGTTTCCCCTAATTTTCAATCCAGACCCAATCGAGAAATTATTCCATCTATCCCCACAATGCTGTAGGTTACAGCAGCTGGCCAGAGCAATTAGATTAAAGACAGAAAATGTAGAAAGCCACTCAAAGAAGGAAACTATTTCCAGGTAACAACTAATAAGTAGTGGAAAACGTTTTATAGATCATATATAAGGAAAGCAACTTCTTTTACTTATCATTAAAAAGACATACTTAAACTCTGAACAATCACATAAGCAAAAGTTGAGAATTTTGGAAAATAATAAGAATTAAGTTCTAGGATAGAGCCATCTTAATTGCTTATTTGATTAAAAATTTAAAATTAAGTGGCATACATATTGAAGACTTCTGTCACTCAGAACCATTCAAAGCCTGCTCTAATTAATGCACCATCAATACTGACCTACCTATTTACTCTAATTATCTTCACAGGTATAATCTCATATCTAGGGATGCAAATGTGGTCTCTCCTTTCTTCAAAGGGGAAATTCTCTATTCCCTCAAAAATTTAAATCTATCAGTTTGTTAGTCATTCTGTCAAAATCTTAGATCAGCATCGCTTCTCAAACTGCAGACCTGGGCTTCTCAGTTCATTATCTTGTTCAAGGAGCAAAAGCGTTAAGGTACAATTAGACATTCACTGATTATTGTCATATTATTTGCCCTGTGGTGAAATCTGTCAAGAACAGCACAAATTGTAAACCTTTTGTTGACTTTACTTTGCATAAGCTTGAGAACAAAAGCTGGTTAGGAACAATGCAACATAAACACAATTCCAGTTATTGATCCCCATATTTAACATGCATTTTAATACTACCAGTCAAATTCCAAGTCCCCTTACAGTTTAGACAAAAGTATCCAATTTCTATTTCAATTATTTGGATGTATGACATCTACTTTCTATCTCCCATGTTTTAAGACAAAATTATTCTCCAATGCTAATGATATTTTTGTTTTGTTTCATTTTATTCTTGTTTACTTATTTATTTTACTTATATGTTATAGTATCTAATATCTTCAGAGAAAAAAAAGTCTTCAGATAATCTTTGAAACCAAAATTATCTTTAAATTGTCCTCCAAAAGACAATTGGCTATATTTTCTAATTCCAAACAAAACATTAATCCATTTAGTAACTTGAATTATATTGTGAGTTCATCAGAAAGCCATTTTGTCTTAAAAAATATATATTTCATGGAAGCATTGTCAAGGTTTTTCTTGGCCAAATTATGTCAGTAACGTTTGATGGGGGAAAACTTAGGAAATTCAATAATTCAGCCATATTTGTTCACGGGCTAAAGAGGACTCACTCTTTCTTTTTTTTTTTTTTTTCAGACAGAGTCTTGCTCTGTAGCCCAGGTTGGAGTGCAGTGGCACGATCTCGGCTCACTGCAAACTCCACCTCCCGGGTCCCGATTCAAGCAGTTCTCCTGCCTCAGCCTCCTGAGTAGCTGGGATTACAGGAACGCACCAACATGCCCAGCTACTTTTTGTATTTTTAGTAGAGACAGGGTTTCACCATCTTGGCCAGGCTGGTCTTGAACCCCTAACCTCTTGATCTGCCCTCCTCTGCCTCCCAAAGTGCTGGGATTACAGGCGTGAGCCACTGTCACCGGCCAGGACTCACTCTTTCTTGAGGAAAAACCTTTTTCTCTAGAAGCTGCTTTTGCTAGTAAGTCATTGTCATCACCAGCTCTTTCTGTTTTTCCTAACTACAGACCGCAACAAATGCATTTCAGGTTAACTGCTGTTTCTAAGTAATTAAGTTCTTTCTATTGTAAATTATTAATAACTTTCAGCATAGATTCCATTTATTGAATGTGGCTTTAAATGTGTCACTTTAAGAATAGCTTGTCACATTTCAAATGAATAATGTCATAGCAGACCACCTTAAGGGTTATGGCAAGACCAAAGCAAGGAGGGAGCTTTGTTTATTTTGGTCTTATGAACATAAATGCTTTAACCTTTTAGAAAGAGATCATTATTTGGTTCAATGTTACACCCACTCACATTTACATCTGTTTTGTGTAATCTTATGCAAAGGATTACACTCACAGGTTTTACTTTATGAACACATGCAGACTGATTTTTAATATTTTTAGTTAGATATTTGATTTGGAGGAAGGAGTAACTGCAGAGTGTTCTTAATAAGCATCAATTAAAAAAGAAATTATCTTTTCCGGAAAAATGGAGTGTGGTAAAAGGGAATGGTTATTATCCTTATTTCAAACTATTCCTAGAAATGTTTTACCTGAATATTTTGGTCAGTTGGATTAAGGGGAAGAAAGGAATGTACCGAGACTTTGTCCAAGAGAAATAGGAGCCTGGTTATTTCATCTGGAAATGGAGTCATTTTACAGCCATTTAGGCCTCTAGACACAAAAGTGTTCTGCAGTCTGCATCTTTGTTCTCGGTGACAGGGCAGAACCCTGTGTTCAGCAGAAGGAGCGGGGGCTTCTGTAACTTGGCTCCCCGGAACAAAAAGAAGCCGTTTATGACTCAGAGTTTACATAATGCATGTAACTATCCAGTAGGTCTCTTCACTCTCACTGAGCCGTGATATGTACTGACATTACATGAAGCCCATTATCTCTTATAACAAGATGTTTAGATCACCTGCAATTTAGGATCATAAGTGCTATCTCAAAAATATCATTTGGATTCAGTCAACATCAAAATGTATCTATGCATTGATTCTTACAAAAAATTATTGTGTTAAATCCACATTTTAGGACCTTTGGACCACTAAAGCTTTTTTCTTTTCTAACTTGGTATTCCTTCCATCTTACATTTATCCATTCATTCATTTATTCATTCATTTAACAAGTAATTATTGAACCCCTATTCCCTGCATAGTTTTATGTTAATACTATAAGGCATTCAAAAGAAGTATGAGAAAAGATATACTCCCATATCCTATCAAATATTTAAATGACACATGACAAAATAAGATTGAGCACCAAAACGAGTGGGAACAGGAGTTCAGAAGAAAAATGTATCTGTGTGGACAGTAATGGTCCACAGTAGCTTCATTTTAGAGTCATCTTAAAGCAAAAATTGTCAATTAGCTCCCTTTCACAGCCTCCTTTTCAGCATCCCTGACTCCAGGTACCCACTGTCCTGATGTGACCCTTCTCCCATTCCTCCCTGAGTCACACATACATAAAGCACCAGGGAACCCCACTATGAACTTTTCCTCCCAATTAGGCCTCATAAAGCCTTTTTCTCTCCTCTCCTTTTTCTATAGCTCATTCAATCTTAGCTAGACAGCAGAATAAGTTCCTTCCAGTTTTCTGCTAGGAAAGTCATATATTAATTAAAGGTATACATTTCCTACATAGCATGTGTTTTCAGGACTAATTCAAGGAGATGGTTTGGTGAAGATAATATTGAAAACCCCTTAGGCAGGGTGGTAGTATTAATATTTTTGACCAGAAGTTCAATCTATGAATCCACATGTTCTGCCAATACAATAGGCCAGTACATGATGACAGCCTCTGTCTTAAATTGGCTTCCCTGAAAATGGGAAGAGATGAGGTGTTGATTGGAATAGATGAGGTGTTGATTGCAAAACATTCACAGGGAGAATGCTCTCAGAAGATAGGCCCGTAAAAAAGTGAGGAATGCAGTTGGGAGCAGAGGAGCTAACCCTCAAAGCTGTTGCAATTGAGACCTCATCCAAACCTACAAGGAGTTCTGGGCTGGGATGACCCCTCAAGAGGCCTCTTATTCCCATATCAGCCAGTCATTGACCATAAGCTGCCTTAGAGGGAATGGTTCTTTGATTAAGGCGGCTCTCTGTGGCAGCAGGTTATTTCCAGTAAGAAACACTGTGAGCTGAAAGCAGCCAATATGCCCAGCAGCTGGGGGATGGTGGAGGTGTTATTCCAAGAGAAGAGAGAATCTGAAAGTGGACCAAAGTACAGGTGCAAGGTCAGGAGAGCACCTGTTAATATGAAGGTGAACGTTGAACTCTCAAGTTTCTTTTTTTGTTTTTCTTTTTTTTGAGACAGAGTCTCACGCTGTCACCCAGGCTGGATGGAGTGCAGTGGCACAATCTCAGCTCACTGCAACCTCCGCCTTCCGGGTTCAAGCGATTCTCCAGCCTCAGCCTCCCAAGTAGTTGGGATTACAGGTTTGCACCACCACGCCCGGCTAATTTTTGTAATTTTAGTAGAGACGGGATTTCACCATGTTGGCCACGCTGGTCTCAAACTCCTGACCTCAAATGATCCACCCGCCTCGGCCTCCCAAAGTGCTGAGATTATAGGTGTGAGCCACCATGCCCGGTTAAAGTTATTTTTAAGACTAGGCTTCCCACACTTTTATACTTAGCTTACATTTATATTCCATGATTAATAAACTAAGCTCAATGACTCAAGATGATTGTCCCAAACCTCTTAATAGGGCTCCTAGCTGATATTAACATCATGCAATGAACTCTCTAGATAGCCCAAATGATGTCATCAGGTTCTGGATCATCCATTTTGAGGGACATAGTAAACATTTAATTTGAGGCTGCTATGTTATAACTGCAAGAATACCAGCATACAATAAGTTCAGGCTTTTAACTTAAATTCCTGCTTTGTCAGCTCTCACGCATTCAGAAGGAAATTATATTTTGAACTGAAATTCTACTCTTGTAATGAGGCAATAAGAAGTTTGGTTTTCTGAAATCTATACATTTACATAGATGGAGGCAAAATAGCCCTCTGAATAACCATGGTTTTGCAAGCACTTAATTCCTCAAGTAATTAAAGATGGAATTTCATACTTTCAATTTGATACACAGTCTAAATTTTAATTTATCACACCATACGTCTAAATGGGAATCTCATGAAGAGAAAGAAGTCTTCATTTTAGAACAGGTAATTTAACATGGTGCTGTTTCATTTGAAATATTAGGACTCTATCTTCTACGAAAAATAACTGGTGTTGAATTAAAAGCACATCCCACTGAGCCAAAAATTATATCCTCTAATTATCCAGTCTAAATTTATGGTCATCTCAGTTGAGTCTCTAATCTGCTTAGACATACTCTTTTTTGAATCATTGTACTTTTGATAGTTATTCAAAGTTGTTATTTGGGACTTTAACATCATTTTGAAATTTAACTTGAACCCCTCGGAATATCGGTTGTATCAAATCATGAGCTCTTTGGCCAACTTAATGCCTTTGGAATTGTAACTCAGGAGATTGGAAAGCTATGGGGTCTGGCTGGATCCCCATAAGCATCACACATAACAGTCATAAAAATTGATTTCATGCAAACAGTCTGATCATTCAATTAATTTAACTGGCAATAGTATTAAGGCTGTTGCTCATTCCCTGAAAAAGAATAAAAACTTACCAGTAACTAACCTCTAAAAGTATCTTTGATGACTCTTCCAGGAATGACGATTATACTCAGACAAATCTACACTATCATATCACAGTTAAAGGACTTGGCAAAATGCTTTATAAGACACAAACTGAATGCCACATGTCCTTGTATTACTCATTTATTTTGGGGGGCAAGTAGAGCTGCTTATGAGAATATTGTTAAACCTCATTAGCAGAAACTGATTCCTACAAGGTTGTGCATACAAACAAACATTCAGGAAAAACCTGTAATAAACGTTTTTATTAGTACTAAAAGGAAAATTAGAGGTTGGGTTTACATCTCTCTCCTACTGTAGATTGGACTGAAATCAAATCTATGATGGAGGTGGTGGGGGCATGTAGGAAAGATTAGATGGTATGAAAATAATTTATTCTTCCCAGTTTAATTTGAAATACTAATAAAGACAGGCCCTTTTGTCTTTCCCTTTGAGCTTTTAAAAGGCAGGATGTTCATAACAATGCTTAATACTTAAATAACACCTTTCTTCTTCAAAGAGTTTTAAATACAGTAACTACCTATTAGGATCTGTTCCAAGCAGGGCAGGAGAGCCCCTTAACTCGAATCCAATTAAATTGTTGAATGTCACATGTTACAGTACAGTGGCAGTGGAAAATAGGGAGAAAATAATTGGTCTACAATCACCCTGAACCATGGACAGTAACTGGTTAAAACCCTGAACCTTTTTATATCCTTTAAGATCTGCCATATTTTTCAATAAAATTTAATATTCCTTTCCCTTTATTACAAAACAAATACATGTTCATTGCAAAAAAACCCTCAAAAATGAAAACAAAGAAAAGAAAACATTTACTGAATTACGAATCAATTTTAAAGGTTGTGATGGTGACCTCATAACTTCTACCAGTTCAACCTCATAACTTTAATCAGTTCTTTGTTTTTAAAGAGTAAATTGAGTCACAGTGAAATATTGGAGGTTTAAAGCCAAAAGCAGTTCTAGCATAACTAGAGAAATGCAGGGAATCTATCAAGAAATGAGAACTAGCAAGAGACATTTAAATTATGCAACTTGCTTTTTAAAAAGTTGAAGTCATCTATTCATAAACAAGGTAATTTGGTTTCAATTTTAGCAGCCTAAATATTTACTAGAATGTGCTAACCAGATTTTGCTATTTTCTTCCTCTGAATCTTCCTTGTTCTTTATTCATGTATTTCTTCATTCAGCAACTATGAGCTGAGAATATGATGTGTGAACAGCCTTGTGTTGTGAGCAGAAGAGGTACAATAAAATAAAAGCCGGAGAATCCTGCTCCTATTCCCTGAGTTGGATTCATCTAATTTCTAACATTATAAGAAACTAATACCAACATATGAAAGACTTAAATAAGTACTAAGAAAATAAAAACCTTTTAGGATCTCAGATTTCTCTTGTTTCATTTATAAATGTAACATTTCACAAGAGATTCTAGATAAAGTTAATTTAAGGATTTGTTTTTCACACTAGTTGAGCCTTTCTACTCTCTTGAGAAGCTAGCTACAATACCTCGTATATACTACTTTGTATAATGTAAGTTTTTCCTCTAAGAGAAAGTATTTAAATGATGAAGTAGGAAAAAAAATTCAAGAGTGTAATGGGTAAAGATGTTCTAGTTCAATGAACTCCTTTGAAACAGGGAAGGCATTTTTCCCTCTTGTGTGCCTATAAGACTCCCTCTTTACCTGCAAGGATCAAATGGATATCACCCTTTCCAGGAACTTTCTAGGTCATGCTAGCCTACAATGAATCTCTTCCACTTTTTAAATCCTATGGCACTTGTACATGTATTGTGTATGAGACATGCATACAAGAAAGAAGTTTTAGTCTGGGTGCGGTGGCTCACATCTGTAATCCCAGCACTTTGGGAGGCTAAGGCAGGAGGATCACTTGAGGTCAGGAGTTCGAGACCAGCCTGGCCAACATGGTGAAACCCCGTCTCTACGAAAAATACAAAAATTACCTGGGTGTGGTGGTGTGTGCCTGTGATCCCAGCTACTAGGGAGGCTGAGGCAGGAGAATCGCTTGAACCTGGGAGGCAGAGATTGCAGTAAGCCAAGATAGTGCCACTGCACTCCAACCTGGGGGACAGAGTGAGCCTCTGTCTCAAAAAAAAAAAAAAAAAAGACAAAAGTTTTGTTGGTTATCTTCATCTTGCTCTCTGACTATATTTGCCCCCCCAAATACTTCGAGGGCTGTATCTCTTACATTTCATTGAATTTTCCCAAAGTGTCTCCCAATCCACTGTTGTTATGTAACTTCAGGGAGTTCCACTTCCCTAAAACCCAAAGACATTGCATTGCAGTAGCCCTGCTGATCTTCACAGTGATTACTGTATATTCCAGTACATGTTTTCTTTAGAACTACATTGTCATTGATTCTTTAATCAGCGTCTCTTTTTTTTTTTTTTTTTTTTTTTTGAGACAGAGTCTCGCTCTGTCGCCCAGGCTGGAGTGCAGTGGCGCAATCTCAGCTCACTGCAAGCTCCGCCTCCCGGGTTCACGCCATTCTCCTCCCTCAGCCTCCCGAGTAGCTGGGACTACAGGGGCCCGCCACCATGCCCGGCTAATTTTTTGTATTTTTAGTACAGACGGGGTTTCACTGTTTTAGCCAGGATGGTCTCGATCTCCTGACCTCGTGATCTGCCCACCTCGGCCTCCCAAAGTGCTGGGACCACAGGCGTGAGCCACCGCGCCCGGCCTGTCCCTTTCTTATTAAACATATTGATAATATTGTGGCTTTCTGTGTTTAACAGTAGAAAGGTTTAAAAATGGACACTTGTAAAATAGATGGAACAAGAGAGAGAAATTCTGCCAGGGATCCCTCCGTTTCAGGCAGGCTCTAGATACCAAGCAAGAGAGCTACCCTAAAGCTCCAGCCTTAGAAGAGGGTACCTGGGTAGGTAGAACCACTACACCAAGACAGGAGAATGATGAGAATTCAAGTCGTTTTACCCTAACAACAATCACTTTATTGTGTGTCATGATGTTATATGTCAGGATTTAGGTGGGTCATCTGTGCCATGTAGAGTTGACAGAGATCATTTGGTGGCAGTCTGCTGGCCAAGAGGCTGGTTTCGAGAGTCGAAGATGGCTTCCATTACTGACCTGTACATTGGTGGGGTGACTGGAAGGCTAGACGCAGGTTTGGTATGCACCTATATGTGGCCTTCACAGCATCATGGTCCAGTAACACTTTACCATGGCAACTTAGAGCTCCCAGGGAGTAATCCAAGAGCTCAAGTGCTTTCTGATGACTTAAAATCCTGTCCTTTGCTTTATCCTCTCAAATTGTTACTTAATTAAATAAAATTCTTAGGAAAAATGTTTCATGTTTAGTAAGAACATTCTTACTATTACTCTACTTTAAAAAAAGTATTGTTTTTATTTTTGATATTGTAAAGATCATACATTCACAGTCATTTGGAAATGCAAGCAATATATAAAATTACACGACACATAGTAAAAGTCATCTTAAGTCCTACCACAGTTAGTTATTGGAGGCTATAGTAAACATTGTTTAGGCAGCTGTATATGTGTATAAATATGTATATATACATACACACATACATATATGAATGACTTTTATAAGTGAGACATTAATTTATATGCTATTTTATAACTGTTTTTCACTTAACGATATGTCATGGTGCTCTTTTGGTGCCAGTCAACGTGGACAAACAGCATCCTTTTTAATATTCATATATTACTATGTAATATAAAATAATTTATCTAATCAATCTCCTATTTGCAGATACAAGACGTAATTTCTTTTAGTGAAATATTTTTGGGCATCAAGTATTTCAGAGAAAACCCAGTCAAAATACAGCCATTTATTTTATTTTATCAAATAAGTTACATGGCTAAAGTGTGATGAGGTTTTAAGTAAGTTTAGGGATGGAGAAGCCAGATAGAATAGTCTGTCTTAGTCAAATAGGCAACCAAATAATAGGCAGTTCTTTAGTTTGTTTTCTGCTATACTAACATAGGTTAACTAACACCCTAGACATTGATGAGGAAAAATAACTATCAGTCAAGGTCTGCATTGTACTGTGAAACCTGACAGAGGGAATGAGAGGGAGAAGAGGAGGAGGATAAAGAGAAGAAGAAGGAGGAAGAGGGGAAAAGGAGAGAAGGAAGGAAAGAAAGGAGGGAGGAAGGAAGAAAGGAAGGGGGGTCTGTCAAAATCTGTTTGAGTGCTAAAATTTTTTTTTTATTTAAAAAAAGAAAGGAAGGAAGGGTAACTTAAATGAATCAGTGTTTCATTTTCATCTAGTTAAAAGAAATAGGGAAGTAAAAAATCCAGGATTGGTCAGCAGCTCCACAATGCGGTCAGGACCCAGACTCCTTGCATCTTTTCACTCAACCATCCTACATTGCACATCATCTTGTGGCCCCAATGTGGCCGCTTCACATCCCAACATTGTGTCCATGTTCCAGATAGGAAGGGGAAGATGAAAAGGAAAAGGACAAAAATGCGCAAACCAGCTAAATCAGTACTCCTTCTAAGAGGTCTTCTTCCTGGAAGGCCTATCCAATAATTTCTGTTCACAGCTCAGAGCTGGGTACCATGGTTGCCCTTATTTGCAAGAAGACTGGGAAATACAGGTTTTTGTTTTGTTTTGTTTTGTTTTTATGGCTCGTATGTAAGAAGGGGAAAATGCACATAGGGGAGGCAACTATCTCTGCCACATTAATTAATGTAGGGCATTTCTTATAATATGTAGGTGCATGTACATGTTTATATTCCCAAGAAACTTGACCTAAGAGAAGAAAAGGTAAAATGAGTAACGCTCTTATTTAACTAAGAAGTCTGAATCTACAAGAGATTCATTTTAAAATAAGTCTGTGAGAATTCTCAATGAAAAGAGAATTTCTTCATTTTCAGTTCAAGTTAACTACCTGAGATGTAGGTGGGAAGAAAACTACAATGCATAGAAATAGCCACCGTCCTTGAGGATTTCAGTGTAGTGATGTCAACATTTGAACAAATAATTATAATTTCATACAAGAAATCTCTATTGCATTGAGAAATGTATAAAGGACTGTGGAAAGAGTGGGCAGGCTTTGGGAAGGCATAAATGTGGAGGAGTCTACTTGTGCTCTAGGCTTAACAGATAAGAAAAAATGTACCAAGGAAATGAAATAAGAGAAGGACTTTTCAGAGCAATGGAGCAGTAAAATGCAATCAGGTGCTGACTAGTGCCTTTAAAACATTATATAAGAGGTACATGTGTAGCCCAGGTTTCTCAGAGTTTGGTCTATGAGTCATATACACTACAAGTATGATGCTCCACCTCCAGTGATTCCAATTCAGTTGAAGCAATAATACCCAACAAACTCTTCAGAATTGGCATGCACACCAAAGTTTGAGAACCCAGGGCTTAACCTGGTGAAAAGAGAAAATGGGTCAAAGAGACTCTATCCAGCACTCTGTCAATACCTTCTTTCATTCCTGTCTTATGCTTGTCTAACTATATTGCTACAAATACGGTCTAACTATATTTCTGAGTTATGTTGATTTTTTTCCTTCATATGCTTCTCTTGGACACTGCCTCACTGAGGTCCTGGTTCTGATTCATAATCATACCCTTTAATTTAACCCTATCCTAAGGAGCTAACTTGGGCAGAACAATACCAAGATGTTGAGGCCCTAGTCCTAGAATTTTAGACTTCTTTTAGTATGATAGACCCCTTTAGCTATCTAGTAAAGCCTATGGACCCCACTTCTAAAAATAATGTTTTTATGTGCATAAAATAAAATACACAAAACAAAATAAAACAATTATATTGACATACAGTTAACATTTTTTAAAAAGAAATGTGCTTCTTTACTAATGCTCTAAATAGCAAGCAAATACGTATAAATTATAGGCAAAGAAATATTAATGTGAGGGTTACTGTTGCTTATCTTGAATAAGAGTATTAAATAAGGCTGGGCACGGTGGCTCACACCTGCAATCTCAGCACTTTGGGAGGCCAAGGTGGATGAATCACGAGGTCAAGAGACCAAGACCATCCTGGCCAACATGGTGAAACTCCGTCTCTACTAAGAATACAAAAATAAGTCGGGCGTGTTGGCGCATGCCTGTAGTCCCAGCTACTTGGGAGGCTGAGGTAGGAGAATCACTTGAACCCGGGAGGCAGAGATTGCAGTGAGCCAAGATTGTGCCACTGCACTCCAGCCTGTGACAGAGCGAGACTCCGTCTCAAAAAAAAAGTATTAAATAATAGTATTTGACAGAGTAACAGGTATGGCCATATTGAACATGAAGGCGCATGTTTTGTTTTTTCCTTCCAAGTTCATAGGCCTTCTGAAAGCATATGGTCTCTGTGGACCCCACATTAAAAACCCCAACAAGGAGATCATCTAATAGAGTGGTCCGCAATTGGGGCAATGCTGTCCCTTGTGGTGCATTTGAGAAATGTGAGCGGGTAATTTCGATAATCAAAATAACTGAGGAGATGCTATTGGCCATTAGAGGCCATGAGGTATAGAGTACCTCCCAAATCTATCAGCTCTGAATTTAATCAGCTTAACTAAATTCTTCAATAAAGTATGAGTTGATGGAAGAGAGAGATATTTCTTATTATGCTGAATCCACCTCAATTATTCTCTCGTTAAAGAGGAAACAAGAAGTTACTTGAAAGCATAAAATTAACTGGAAATCCAATAAAGTATTTTATATCCTTTTCCTCATCAATAAGCATTTCATTCTCTTGAAAATAGACCATTTTTAATACCAGGCGTCACTTATAGGTCTTTGCCTGAAACTTTTCATGTATTGTCCAATGGAAAATTACTGAAACAGTTTTTACAGTTCTATTCTAGAAAAATTTTACCTAAAATATCCAAATGTCATTACTATTATTATTTTTTGAGATGGAGTCTTGCTCTGTTGCCCAGGGTGGAGTGCAATGGTGTGATCTCTGCTCACTGCAACCTCTGCCTTTCGGGTTCAAGCGATTCTCCCGCCTCAGCCTCCAGAGCAGCTGGGATTACGGGTATGCGCCACCATACTCCGCTAATTTTTGTATTTTTAGTAGAGGAGGGGTTTCACCATGTTGGCCAGGCTGGTCTTGAACTCCTGACCTCAGGTGATCCACCCACCTCGTCCTCCCCAAATGCTGGGATTACAGGCGTGAACCACCACGCCCTGCTCAAATGTCATTATTAAGAAGAGTACTAGACAGTCATTCTGAGGATAATTGATTCAAATGTTTACTTTTTGTTACTTTTGCATTGTAGAGACAAACTATATGCAAAAAGAGTGAAAACAAATCCTGTCTTCCATTACATAATTTTATAAATACTTAAATTTTTAAAATTCTTACAGACAAAAATGTTTCTTCTTACAAAATATTTTCTTCCGTATAATTAATTAGCCCCTTATTGGAAGAAAGTTATTGTATTTGCCTTTTCTTCACACCAGATAGGTTACTTTTAAAAATGCCCCTTTCCCAAATAAGGTATTGGATTTGGAAAGAAAGGTTTCAAACTAACTAGTTTGAAATCCTCTGAGATTCAGTGGAGTTAAAACCCTGGTTATAATAGACAATCTACATTCAAAGCACAGGCAGTCCCCAAGTTGCAAATGGGTTATATTCCAAAAGTTAATTTGAAAGTCTGCTGTTTAGAACTTGTAGAGACATTTTGCAATGGAAACAAAGTTCTAAATGACAGTTGAATTTCTAGGCTAGCCCACAAAAGTCTATCTAACTCATAATGTATCTGAATCCAATTGCTTCAAGGAGAGGTTTGTAACAGAACATAATAGTTTACTGACAGGCTGATTGGTGGCCCACTTTATCAGTATCTCTCAATTAAGCGTTGTTAGCTTGTCGTTTTAATATTTCTTCATTTTATTCCCTAAAGATATATTAGTCAAATAATAATACTTTTCTTTAAAAAGTACTTATTTCATTTCTCATAGTTGTGTAAATTATTTTAGTTCTTTATCTTAAAGCAAGGAATAAATAGATATCCTTTTTTTCCTGTGATAAAAATGAATTTTCTGACTAGGCACGGTGGCTCACACCTGTAATCCCAGCACTTTGGGAGGCCAAGGTGTGCGGATCAGGAGGCCAGGAGTTCAAGACCACCCTGTACAACATGGCGAAACCCTGTCTCTACTAAAAATACAAAAATTAGCCAGGCATGGTGGTGGGCACCTGTAATCCCACCTATTCAGGAGGCTGAGGCAGGAGAATCGCTTCAACCCAGGAGGCAGAGGTTACAGTGAGCTGAGATTCTGCCACTGTACTCCAGCCTGGACAACAGAGTGAGACTCCATCTCAAAAAAAAAAAAAAAAAAAAAAAAAAAAATTTGCTTATAAGGTTTTTGTTTGTTTGATGTCTGTTTTTTTTTTTTAATTTATACAAAGTTAAAATTCCTTTTCTAATGGCAGTAATCTATAAAGATTTTTTTTCCTGTTTGTTTTGTTTTAATGTGTTGCTTATTTAAAATGCCTTTGATAACAACTGTGGCTTGACAAGTAATAATGAAAAGGAACTGTAAACAACAATATCAAATCTTTTCCACTTTTGCCATTTTACTCCTCTGACTCCTTATTAAAAATAAGTGGTTCCAAAATTTCTCATGTGCCAATCAAAGTTCTTCTCAAATCTAGGCCAAACTTCTTTTTTTGCCCTGTATCTCCATGCCTTCCATCACAAACGTTTGTGCTGGCTCATTTCTTACCCCCAGGCATACTTGGCATTTTCTCACTTTCATACCTTTGTTAGCTATCTTTCCTATAAGAGTGCTCTACTCTGATCATTCTATTTGAAGCCTATTCTTCAAGGTTCACTTTAAATTTCACCTCTTCTGAGCTAACATGAAATAATGGAATGAGTGTGTTAAGAGTTGTTAAAGACAAAGTTATCGAATAATATTTGTCAAAGTATGATAAGGAGGATTTTATTCAGGATGATCATAATAGGTAGAGGGACCACTGCAATGAGGCCTTGCAGCCAGGGAGAGAGATTGGGCACAATTCCCAGTAGAGCATGGGCAAGTAAGAATTTGGAGCCACGGAGCAGTGTGGGGGTCAGCAGGTGTGCCCTGACTTTTAAAAACTTTATAGATAACATCAGGGGTAAGAGTGATTCCGGCTAAACTGACCTAACAGGATTCTTGCTGAAGACAGGCCAGAGTGTTTAGACGTTACCCAAGAGATGAGAAACTTGATCAGATATCAAGGATGACCAGCTATCGAGAATAGGAGTTCTTGCAAAGGCACTTAGCAGGGTTCTTTGCTAAAACAATTTTACAAGGAAGTGCACAGAGGGGCTTAGCAGAAGATCCAGAAGTCTGACTAAGTCTTGGCCCCAAAGAAGCTTTGTCAGAGTCATATAGGCCTAAGTATGAATCCCAGCTCTGTCACTTTCTTAGCTGTACATATGTGAATGTAAGTTTAACCACTCACAGCAATGTTTCTCGTCTAAAGAGTGAGACTAATAGTACTTTGATCACAATGTTGTTTTGAACATTAAATAAAATCAGTTAAAATTTAAAAGCACAATGGCTATCTTTGATCATCTCATAGCAACTGATTGCTTGTCTTTGAGCTCTATAGCAAATGTTAGCTGAGCTTTTCATGTCAAATGTTATATCTCTGAATATATTTTTGCATGAATGTATTTTGTCTCCATAACCAGGTATTTTAAGTCTCTCTGGTTAAAATCTATTAGTCGAAGTCCTGGCTAGGACTTCAGAAATTAGAAACCATGCTACGTATTTCAGACAGAGGAATTTCATTTAAGAAATTAGTCACATAGATGTTGGAAGACTGAAAGAGCAAATGAGGGATGCTGGAAAAGGTGGCTATCCCCTGCAGGGCAGCAGGGCCAGGGGACTAAAGGGGAAAATCTAGGAGTATGAAGGAGAGTGGCCCTCATATAGTTAGCACTCAGGTCTTGAGGGAGATGTCATGTGGTTGGTACTTATGCTGACAAGAGGGCATGGCTGACTGGTCCTGGTAGCCTTGAAGAAATGTGGCACTGTTTTTTGTTTTTGTTTGTTTGTTTGTTTTTTGAGATGGAGTCTCACTCTGTCACCCAGGCTGGAGTGCAGTGGTGTGATCTTGGCTCACCACAACCTCTGCCTCCTGGGTTCAAGCAATTCTCTGCCTCAGCCTCCCCAGTAGCTGGGATTACAGGTGCCACCAACCCCCACAATGCCTGTCTAATTTTTTTGTATTTTTAGTAGAGACAGAGTTTCACCATCTTGGCCAAGATGGTCTTGATCTCCTAACCTCGTGATCCACCTGCCTTGGCCTCCCAGAGTGCTGGGATTACAGGCTGAGCCACCGCGCCCGGCCAGCACTGTTTTTTTGCCCTAGAATTTGAGCATGTTTCAGCACATCTGTAGAACTGGCAGAACAGAGGAAGAAAAAAATTCATCCTAAGTGAAGAAAGCTTTGAAAAGTTTGCTTCAAGATCAATTGCCCAAGGTTAGAGGAAAAGACTTCATGGAACCATGTTATCTATCCCATGAACTCATGCCTGAGTCCTAGAGCAGCAAACAAACAATATAACTAAATGCTTCACTGTGATATACATGGGACTTTTGGAACTGAAGACAATATCAACAGGAGATGATGCCTGTGAAAAACGGTGTCTTGGTTCAGGCATTAATGCCATTAAAATTAGGAGCTGGCGGCCAGGCGTGGTGGCTCACGCCTGTAATCTCAGCAGTTTGGGAGGCCGAGGTGGGCAGATCACTTGAGGTCAGGAGTTCGAGACCAGCTTGGCCAACTTGGTGAAACCCCGTCTCTACTAAAAATACAAATATCAGCTGGGTGTGGTGGTGGTCACCTGTAATCTCAGCTACTCGGGAGGCTGAGGCAGGAGAATTGCTGGAACCTGGGAGGCAGATGTTGTGGTGGGCCAAGATCATGCCATTGCACTCCAGCCTGGGCCAAAAACAGCAAGGCTCTGTCTCAAAAAAAAAAAAAGAATCAGGGTTTGGTAGCCTCAGCACAAACAGCATTGCAGTTGGGGAGCTTTGTTGCCTTTGGAAGCAGTAAGAGAAAACAATTCAATGAGCCAGAGGAGGAAGACAGTGACTGGGGACTGTTTCTTAAAGTGTTCCTTCCCTAAAAGCAAAGGAAACAAGGCATAGAATACAAAGCAAATCCCTGGGAGTTCTTAGGATCTTCTGGAAGAAATCTGAATGTGGATAGGGAAAAGTATGAATACTCTTTAAGACTTTTACTACAACCCTTTTTTTTTTTTTTTGAGACAGAGTCTTACTCTGTCGCCCAGGCTGGAGTGCAGTGGCGTACAACCCTATTTTTACTCTTAGTCTCCTATAGCTTGGGAAAATGGGCTATATTTGAATATCTTTTTTTGTTTGTGTTTGTTTTTCTTTTCCTTGTATTTTTTTCTTTTCTTCTTTATTTTTTTTTGGTTTTTGTTTTTGTTTTTGTTTTTTTGGAAACAGGGTCTTGCTCTGTCACCCAGGCTGAAGTGCAGTGGCGGAATCTCGGCTCACTGCAACCTCTGCCTCCTGGGTTCAAGCGATTCTCGTGCCTCAGTTTCCTGAGTAGCTGAGATTACAGGCAGGCGCCACCACACTGGGATAATTTTTGTATTTTTAGTAGAGACAGGGTTTCACCACGTTGGCTGGACTGGTCTCAAACTCCTGGCCTAAAGTGATCCGCTCACCTTGGCCTCTCAAAATGCTGGGATTACAGGCATGAGCCACCATGCCTGGCAAATTTCTATTGTTTTAAGCTATTAGCTTCTTTAATTTGAAGCTGAATATTTATTTGGTAAAGTCATAGTTCATTATTTTTAAATGAAAATAAGCACTCCAAGAGACTCTGATGAGGGTAGTCCATGGGTCATACTTTGAGCATCTTAGAGCAACCAGCTCAAACAAGAGTCAACTTTCACAAATAAGAATGTTTTTCCTCTCTGTAACATAGAGTTAAACTAGAGTTGGCTCTTTATTTTACCTTCTTTTAGTAATGCTAAGTATTATTAGTAATTAATTTTAGCTTTTGTTCTTTTTTGGTATAATAATTCTGGGTTTATGTCTTATATGTACAGTGTAAAGAAAAAATAAAAGCAAAGTTCAGATGTGCCTTGATTTTTAAAAACTTTATAGATAAAAATTTAAAATCAGTAAAATTGGTATTTTATTTCATTAAAAGTCTTCAATTTATAAATGATTTTCCTAGTGTTTCCCATTACTATATGTCATTGTCTTTATTTCAGAGATGCCTGCTTCAATTTTACATTATATTTTAAAATAATAAAGGCAACTTGATCTTTACTTTACCTACCATGAATAGATTGTAGATTTGTCTGGTAGTTATAATATGTGATTTGGTTTAAATATTTACCTCTGAAATTTGAGGAAGATCTTTCTCAAGTTTGGTGAATTGTAGCTGGATTTACAGTATCTGAATTTTCATTTCCTAACTTATTTAAATTTTATTTTTATTTTGTCCAGATTAAAGTCTTATTGTTATCTTGGTAAAGTAGTCCTCTGGTTTTGAAATTTGATTTTTTTGAGGGAAAATAAAAGCCAGTCAGTTGGGGAGTGTTTTTAGAATTCCAAGTCATCCTGTGCCTCATTATTCTTATAGATGCCTATCTCCTTCTTCTGTCTTTAAAATTGATTCATATGTCATCTGGTTATGCTGGATAATGATCGTGGTGTGTTCAACCCCAGGGCTATTATCAAAGCATCCTAAAGTGGTAAAAAAACATCAAAGAGCTGTTGACAGTCCAAAAGACAAATATAGAAACTTTATTTTTTCAACCTAGAGAAAATCCTTATAATCTGTCTATTATTGTATAGCCCCTTCAGATCCGGAAGCTATTCAAGAAGTCCTGGCCAGTAACCAGATAAGTCTTTTCCCTTTGGAAGTAACTGTCCCCATTGCTTTGAAACCATATCATTAACATTGACAAATTTGGACTATTAGGATTATCATTTTGTGATTGGGGAATTCCTTGGTCTTTCCTAATTGGCTTCTCTATGATGAATAAACAATATAAATGACATGGACCATAGATGAGCAGTTTTCCTGAACACTTGAGCCAACTCTAGTTTAACTCTATGTTACAGAGAGGAAAAACATTCTTATTTGTGAAAGTTGACTATTGTTTGAGCTGGTTGCTCTAAGATGCTCAAAGTATGACCCATGGACCACCCTCATCAGAGTCTCTTGGAGTGTTTATAAAATGCAGATTCTTGAATCCAAATCTTGGGGTGAGAAGGGAGTATGTAGTAGAACCACTATAGCTTAAACAAGTGCCACAGGTGATTTTTATTCATGCCAAAGTTTAAGAACTACTTCTCAAGGACAGTTACTCTTTAGTTTAGGAAAATACTTTAATGAAACATCTTGGTTTTGAAATAAAGCTAAGGTTCCAAGGCTATTCTGTATAAAAGTGAGGACAGAAAGCAAACAGCCAAATTGCTTTGAGTAAAAATAAATTAACAAGAATTTGGGAATTGCCCCCCGGTATGTTTTTTCTTCTTCTTCTTTTTTTTTTTAAGATGAAGTTTCCCTCTTGTTGCCCAGGCTGGAGTGCAATGGCACGATCTTGGCACACCACAACCTCCGCTTCCCAGGTTCAAATGATTCTCCTGCCTCAGCCTCCCGAGTAGCTGGGATTACAGGCATGCGCCACCATGCCTGGCTAATTTTTGTATTTTTAGTACAGACAGAGTTTCTCCATGTTGGTCAGGCTGGTCTCAAACTCCTGACCTCATGATCTGCTCGCCTCGGCCTCCCAAAGTGCTGGGATTACAGGTATGAGTCACTGCGCTTGGCCCGCCCCTGGTGGTTTTAAAGAGAGGTGGCTTTAGGAGTCCCAGAAATTCAGAAAAATGTAGAGAAGGTTCTTGTTAGGGTGAGGGACCACAGCAATATAGTGACAGGGTGTGGTCCGAAAAGAATGATGGCTACTGAGAAATTCCCTGTGGTGGGAATGACCAACATTAAATGTGAAGTCGCTTCCTATTCTGTGTCTTGTTTCTTTTGCTTTTAGGGAAGGAGCTGTTCCATCCATAGGAAAGCACAGAGTGGGATGGAAACGGGAACAGGATCAGAGCAAGTGTGCACCCTGGCCAAGTTCCTTTCCAAGAATCCTTGGAAATGTGGAGGAAGGTTCTGGATTTTCCCAACCTCACCAAATCACAATTAGCCAGGACATCCTAATCATGTAGCTCACATTTATTTATTAAGCATCAAGCATATACCAGGCAGCTTCATACATTATGAAATTTAATCCTGCAAAGTAGGTATTTTATCCTTAGTTTATAGTTGAGGAACTGAAGCCAGAAAGGTTGGATAACAAGCCTAAGATCGATCAATCAATCAGTTAGTAATAGAGCTGCGACTGAAGCCCAGATCTACCTGACTCCAAAGCCTGTCTTTCCTGCTCCACATTATACTACACCCCTTCTCAGAGATTTAAAAAAATAAAAAAATAAAAATAAATCTCTGGCTGCTTTAATTGGTGTACCTCCAGGTCAACCGCTTCCACCTCCTTGTCCTCTTTCAGACTTTCACCTGTTCCCTAACCAAAGAGAGGAACGACAGCAATAGTGTTCTGTCGGAATCTGTTCAGAGTTAGGGCCACCAATATTGTTCAGAGAATTCAGTCAGCACACCCCTCCCACCTCAATCTGCTGTCCCATCTCTCCTCTTCATCACCAAACTTCTTTTTTTCCAAACTTTCTAAATAGTCTCCACTTGCTGTTTGACTTGTCTTTGTCTTTCTCTTTAACCCACTGTACTTTGTCAAGAACTATGAAGGGTCTGAGATTTCATCCTCCTTGCAAGCTAATCACTTAACCTGTTATAGTTTCATGGAAGCTGGCAGAAGACATGGGGCTTTGGGGTCAAAGGGCTGTATTACTCATGGCACAGCAAGCAGGGCCAGTGTCATGTTCAGTCAGTTCCCTTGCCCCCAGGTCTTACCTGGAGCTACATGGTGTGGTTCAGGTGAGTGATGCACCTGCAGTGGGTTTGCCTCACAGCTCAGAAACTCTAAGCTTAGGAAATCCCCAATCTTTTTATAATAGGCTGCAAGAAAACCTGCTTGACCTTTACCTCGAAAGACATTATCTTTACTATATTGGATGGTAAACAAATATGCCCCTGCTCTTGGTGGGGAGGGAGGGCGGGGCAGGGGACACTATGTATATTTTCCAAGGCTGTTTGACCAAAAAAAAAAAAAAAATCCTTGAAAATATAGTCTAAAACAAAAGCTGTTAGTGCCTCTGCTCACAAGACATGCAGAAATACTACAGTCCCACAGAGAACTGTCTTCCAGCACATTTCTGCATTTCTTCCCACTAGTCATACAGAAGATTGCTCTCTTGAAAATGATCAGATCTAATTTCCCGACCCAACAACCTTCTAGAATCCCAGAAATAAACTCATAGGACAATAATCATTCAAGAAATATTTATTGGGTAGCTTCTATGCGCCAGGCACTGTGCAGGCCCAAATAGACATGGTCTTTATCCTAATGTGGGGAGCAACAGACATTAACCTAGTAGTTACACATACCAAAATGTAGTTACAAGCTGTAGTAAGTCATAAGAGGGGAGGGTATATGGTGGTAAGAGAGCTGACATAACAAGGGATCTTGAATGTATCTGGGAGGTCAGAAATGTTTTTCCCAAGGATGTCCCTTTCAAGCTGAGACCTGAAGGATGAGTAAGAGATAGGATAACTAAAGGAGAGAATGGCATGTACATAGAGCCTTTGGCTGTTGGGATCACAGCATTTTTGAGAAACTAAAAGACCAGGAAGTCTGCCCAGGAAACAAGGTGAAAATGGTGTGAGATGAGGCTGGAAAAGGCAGGTAAGGCCAGACCTCGTATGGTCTTTTAGGCTGCCTTAAGAATTCTAGACTTATCCTAGAGTAATGAGAAACTGTTTAAGGAGTTTTTTGGAGTAGTGACATAGTCTCATTTGCTTTCCTAGAGAGATAATTTTGGCTGCAAAATGGAGACTGAATGGAGGATCCCAGATTGTATACAGTGAGATCAAATTAGATTGGTGGTGATTGGAAAGAAGTAGACCAATTAGATTTTAGAAATAAAATTGCCAGGAGTTAGTGCTGCAACAAATATGGAGAATGGAAGAATGGAGGTGAGGGAGACATCAGAGGTGACTGACTACTAGATATTTGATTTGAATAACTAGAGAGATGAGGGATAAGGAAAACAAGTGTTCATGAACTCAGTTGGACTAAACTTTGCAACTTTGAGATATTAAGTGGCCATGTCAGTGAAGCTTGGAATTTAGAGGAAGGGTCAAACTTTGACTAGTGGATCAGATTTGGAATTTAGAGGAAAGGTCTGGGCTGGAGGCATATATGTGGAGATCACTGGCATATAGATGATAACTAAAGCCTTTGGCGTGGGTGATGCTGCTTAGGCCAAGAGATTACAATGAAAACAGAAAAGAATCTAAAACTGAATTTTAAGGTACTGTTATATTTAATAGTTAGGGAGACGAGCAGGAATATACAAAGGAATCAGAGAAGCAGTGCCTAGGAAAGTAAGGAGGAAAACCAAGAAAATGCAGTGCCAAAGGAAGAAGAAATGTTTAAGAAAGAATAGTGTCAAAGTGTTGAGTATTGTTGAGAGGCCAAGAAAGATGAGGATTGAAAATGGCTCCAATTTTATTGATAAAAAAAAGTGAAGCATTGAGAAGAGAACTTGTTCAAAGCCAACATAATTTCTTGACCCTCTCTGTGTTCCCAGAGAACTCATACTGGTGCACATGCTAGGGTCATTTATGTGTGGGTTTTCTTCTCTCCAAATGACATAAATTCCTTGGTCTTCACTTTACTTCACCTTACTGCATTGCATATTATTGACTACAATCTCCAGGTCTTCAATAACATTCTTAAATTGTGTTAATCTCCTTCAAAAACAGCTGATCTTCTTCACTCTGCCTTTACATGTAGGCATGTCCCAAACATATTTTTTTAAATATAGTTTTTAAAAGTGCCATGTCTTGGCCTCTCCCTGAACAAAGGATCAGAATCTTGAGGGGGTAGAGTGCAGGATTCTGTATTTTCAAAAAGCTCCTGAGTAGGAAGCAGACTAGGAAAGTATTAACTTAGCGGTAAGTTTGGAAACCACTAGCTTAGTCTCAGACCAAGCATAGTTGGGCAGTAAGATGGGGAAGCCACCCCATTCGCTCACACTCTGATAAAATCCTCATACTTTGAAACAATATACAGTTATACTTCAATTATTCCAAGATCAACTTGCCAGCTGTCTGGAAGAGGGCCAAATCCAAAAGTTAAGAAAAGGAAACATCTCTCACAGGGAAAGAACTTCTGATAGTGAAGAGCAATGAAAATATCTCAAGATACCACTGCCCTATTTACAACCAGAAGAAAAGAAACCTCTCATTAGCTGGCTGTGGATATAAACATCCCATCAATCTTCACCTGGAGCCACAGAGAAAACCAGCCGATAAAGGAGAAAAGAGTGAAAAATGAACAGTAAAGCAGAAAGAATAAGACGAAAGATCAGAGTGGATAGAGGCAGATGAGGAGATGAAAAGCAGTGAAAGATTTTAGAAGAGTTGATGAGAACATTCCAAAGAGGGAAAAAAGAAGAGCACCAAAGTAGGGATTCTATACACCGCAGCAATCCTCTGGGACTTAAACGTATGGCTAGGATATCGGTTTGAGAGTCAGTTATCAACAAAGGATTTAATTAACCATTGTATTCCTTAAGAATATAGGGAATAATCACATTTTAAAGAGATTTCTGTAAAACAGTTTTTAAAATATAGCGATTTTAAAAGATCGCACAATTAATACAGTGAAATAAAGCCCAGACATGCAACTTGTTACATCCATCACCATTTTTGAAAGGACAGTTCCTGAGGTTGGACTCCCCGGCCCAAGGACTACCCCCTCCCCAGGTCTTCGGTGGCAACTGTAAGTCAAAATCCCTCAGGCATTATTGCAGCGCCCCACATTGCTTGAGGTTCCAGGAAGTCGCTGCTGCGCTCACTTGTAAGTCTTCGTGCTGTTGTAAAAATTGAGGTCGTGGTTTTCCACGCGATTTGGCTGGCGAAGAGACCACGAAGCCACCCCCCACGTTTTCAACTGAGTAAATATCTAAATATTTTTGCTTGCTATCCAGATCCCGGGTTCGAAGTCTTTGGGATTAGAAACTTCCAAGTCCATTTCAGAGGCTTCCTAGTCCTTGAGGGGAGTGTCTTTTAAAGCACCTGCCAGCCTTAAGTTCGCGTGCTTTCGGAAAGGGGCTGACAGGGTGCGTCTCAGGGGAGCCTTTTGAAATGTGGATTGAGAATTGTGTGAGCGGCTCTAGGAACCTCCATGAACTCCATTTTTCCTGAGTGTGGCTCGGAGCCTGGCCACAGCGGATGCTACCACGAGCCAGGCGCAGCCGGGCCTCGGGAGAAAGCCGGAAGCCCGAGAGGGTGTGGGCGCTCCGGGAGCCGAACGCGGCCGCTCCGGGAGCCGAACGCGGCCGCTCAGCCGCCACGCGCCGCTGGCCCCGCGGGGACTCGCGTTCCGGTGAGAGAGCCCCGGCGCGGCGGGCTCGAGGCGGGGGTTCGAGGTCCCGGCCGAGGGCGCCGTCGGCGGGGCCCGCGCAGCCGCACTCGGCGCACCGACTTCGGGCTCCTCCTCCCGGCTCCGTAGTAAGCATGGCGGCGGCGGCGTTCGTGGTCCCTCGGGTGAAACAGAAAGCGGGAGCTAAGCGAAGAGGGAGCGAAGAGCGGGGCTGAGGCGGCGGCGTCACTGCCAGGAAACAACCCCAACAGTCAGCGCGCCGGCGGCCGCGGCGGCCCTGAGAGCTGACTCTGCAGCTGAGGTAGAGAGACAACGATCAGGAACCCTAAGAAGAGGCGCCAGAGGAGCCGCCTTCTTCTGCCTCAGAACGGCGTGACTCGGAGGTGAGAGCGCGGGCACTCCCTCCGCGAAAGGCGGGGGACACCGAGCCGTCCCAACCCCGTCCCGCCCCGGAGGAGGCGCCGCGGAAACCGTTAGGCTGGGACTGAGGGCCGGGGCACCCTCCAGGGCTCGGCCCCGTCGAGGGGCCCGGGCCACCCCCTTCTGTGGGCGCGCTGTGGGCAGAGGGGCAGTGGGGCCGAGGGGCAGTGGGGCCGGGGACAGGACCGGTCAACTAGTCGGGCACCTGCCGGGGCTGAGCCTAGCCAGGACGCGCTTGCGGGGGCGCGGCCGGGGGCGCCATCCAGCCCGAGAGGAGGCGGCATCTAGCCCGAGGGAGGTGGCGCGGATGCGCGGGCGGCCCTCCTGTCTGTCCCCCGCCTCCTCCCCTCCGGGAGCCGCGTAGCTCCGGAGGGCTCTGGGGCGGGGGCGGGGGCGGAATCCTCCCTAGAGGATCGCCCAGCACCCGCGGCGCCTTCGGCTTTGGCCGCCCGGCAGCCGCCGAACTTGATCGCTTTTCTGAAGAGAGTTTTCCCCGCTCATCTTGGGGTTAAAACCTCGAAAACCCGCCCTCTGTTTGATCCTGCGTGGCTGCCTCCAGTACCTGGCAGTTCCTCTCCCTGGGCGAGTTAACCACCTGTTCAGTCGGGAGGTGGACTCGAGGCTGCAGTCCTCGCCCGGTTTTAACAACCTGGATCTTCGAACTTTTGACACGGCTTTGGAAACGACGTCACGTGTTGGGTAAAGGAAAATGAACAGATAATTACGCTGTCAGATTGCGAGCAGAAGAGGGACTGTTTTAATGGATGTGGTCGTTAATTGTTCTTTTCTTCAACTGTTAGCGTTACAAGCCTTGGGATATTTTAGAGGGTGGAATGCGATGATTTGCTGGGGATGCTAGAGATTGTTAATTCGAGATTTTCTTTTGTGAGATTTTACGTAAGTTCCTTTGGACACCTTTGTGTCTGACCATCTATTAAATAAGAGTCGCAGGCTGAGGAGATTTTTTTTTTCTTTTTGCGGTATAATCATTATGTGTTCACTATGGGTTTTTAAAACCGAACAACGTAATTATTTTGCTTCTTACTGTGGTCTGTGTTTTTAGTTCTTGAAACCAGTGTGTATGCTTCTGTATTGTGGGAATGAAATAACAGTTGAACTCTTACTATAATATTTTATCACCATGCTGTTACCAGCTCCAGTACTAAACATACGCCACTCAGGAGTTTGAGCCATATGTTAGGCAGAAACGAATTGAGTTTTGTGGTTCTGATCTTATGTTTGGATAAATATTTAGTTTTTGTGTATTTACTAACTCTTGTCATCTTGTGTCACCTACAAATGTTGAAGTGAGTTGAATCCCTTGTCTTTTGGGTATTTTCTTGGTTGAATTAATTTTTCTTAAGTAATGAGATAAAGTACTCACTGAGACAGATGGTGGCCCAACAGAAAACAGTGATGAAGGATTTTTACCACATCTTTTATAAAATATAACCTGAAATGTTGCTTTTAGCTTTGTAGCCTACTAATCTTGCTTTCTAATAACACCAGTTAGTGGGAAGAAGGGATGATGACAGGAGAAACATCTTGTTAAAATTTTAATATTAAATCTTATTTAAATTTTTTAGCACTACTACATTAAATTTTACTATATTGTCTTGTTTCATTTCATAGATCATCTGTTAGTTTTCTGTGTGTAGGTTAACTGGAAAATTTTTTATCCCAGGCTGGCTACCGTTAGCCACCTGTATGCTTCTGAATTAACTCCCTCTTTTTCCCTTTTGTCTGAATCCTCCAAATCATTGAATGCTCAGGAAAAATAAAATCCTGGTTAACATTGTCAAGCATAGTTATAAGGGTAATTAATTTCTCCCAAATTAATAATAAGCATTAAAAAAAACATTCTAGGATTATCTTCTTTTGGTGACGTCTGTGTCTTCACTTCCTCTATCCGTGTGAGTAACTGAGACCTGATTTATTTTAACACACGTTTAATGATTACTCTTTACTAGTCACATTTCTACCATATAATAGTAAGCATATTTTATTACTGATTTAAAAATTTCTCCCTCTTCCCTGACCAGCCAGACATAGCTAAGGGCTGAGACATCCTTAACCCCCCGAAAAAAAGAGGGAATGCGTGATTCATATTCTTACTGTCTTTTGTAGTTTTAGGCAAAGAGCATTTAATTTATACTTTATCAATTTTTAGTAATATTTGGGCTGTTTTAAAACATTTGCTTTTTTTAGATGTTCATGACATCCAAGGCTTGTGTATTTTATAATCTGCCTGTATTTTTAAAATACAATTTGATGAAGTAACCAAAAAGGTTTTTTTTTTTTGAAATACTGTTGGTGCATTTTTGAATGAAAATGAATCTAGATCGTGTCTTTGAGAATGGTGTAGGGATATGCACATGATTTCCAATTTTATTAGCCAGATAACTAAGTGATTAGTGTTTCTGGGATTTTTTTTGTTTGCTTTTATTTTTGTTTTGTTTTGTTTTGTTTTTAGCATTGCCTAAAGGACTTCAAATAAACTCACAATATTGTAATTCCAAAGGTTTAGAATATGGTGCATATTTATTCCATTGAGCCTTTTACTGCTTCAGTTTATCACATTGCAAAACAAGAAATATGGCTCCCATGTGTGTTAATGTCAAAAACTACTTGTTAAAAGGAAATTAGTGGCCATTAATGTTGAAAGGCAAATTTTGTACTTTTACATGTATTGTGAGCTTTTATAATTTTCTTAATATCTTGGTCTTATTTCAGAGAATTATTCAGTGGTCTCTTTTTATATCTTTATTCTTACCTTTCTGTCTTCCCACTATTGTGGTTTTGCTTGTCTTTAATATATACTTTCAAGTTTTCTGTGTAGCCTGTGGTCTTCCATCAAGTTCCTTTGTGGGTGTCATCTTTCAATGATTCCAATCAATTATCACCCATTACCAGTCCTTGGGCTATTTTTTCCTCCAAGACTGAGAACTGCACCTGGGAGATGGCATGTGCTTGCAGGGTGATGCAATGTTATTAAAGTGGGGATACAAACAATGTGATGTCTTCCTTCCTTCCAGTAGTTTACAAACTAGTTGGGAGTACTAGACTAATAGTATCATTAGCAAAAATTATAATATGGTATTATTAAGTTGTGTGACACCAACTGGAATTTAAAGGGAAGTGAAGCCAGTGAGGGCTAGAACAATCCTGGAAGGCATTTGGAGGGAGTCAGAGGAAACTTAGAAACGATTTAGATAACAAAGGGAAAGGCATTCCAAAAGAGATTGACAGGCAGAGTTGGAAGTAGTAGTAGAATAAGTAGTCCAAGAGCATCCAAGGGCAGAAATTGGGACGAAGAAAGAAAGAAAGTTAAGTCGAGATGTCAGCTTAAGCACCAGGGCATCAGAAGAGGAAAATACGCAGAGCTGGACAAGACAGTTTGTATCATTAGGAACGTATCACTGAAAGAAGTATACCTCAGCTTTGACATATTAATAGCTTAAGCTTTATGTATAATGGATAGCTTATATGTGTTTGTTTATATGGCTTAGATCAGGGGTCGGCCAACTTTTTCTGTAGAATGCTAGATAATTAAATATTTTAGGTTTTGCAGGCCATTTACAGTCTCGGTTGAATGTTCTTGTTAGTTTTTTATAATCTTTTAAAAACGTAAAAATGTTTACATTGTTGTCTCAAGAGCCAAACAAAAACAAGCCATCTGTGGACTGGATTTGGTCAGGGGACCTAGTTTGCTGACTCCTAGGTAATAATTGGCAAAGTAATTGTCCATATAGCACATACTGTGAAATGTCTTGTATCATCTTGTCTATATGGTGGTTTGGGCGTTTTATGACTATCGTGTATATATTTTTCCTTATGTTATCCTTTAAAAAATATGTAGAAATAAGTGCTTCTGTAATTGTTATTTTGTGGCCAGACTTCTAACAAGAGCCTAGAATAGGTCTCAGAATTAGGAAGTGAAAGATGAAAAGCCTTTGACTCAGGCCTTACTACAGTGAAAATAGCTACACAGTGGCTTGATTTAGAATTTGTATAAGGTTAGGTGTATCAACTGCCTGTGCTGGTTTTACATTTTTTAAAACACAGCTGGCAGGTTAAAAACCTTGTCTAGGATGCTGGTGGTCTGTAAGTGACAACAGGGGAGCAGGCAATAGGGAACTTTGTTTTTAGAAGTAGTCTAGGATGAGTTAATAAAGGGACAAGCAGTTGGACATTCTGCAGTACTCCAGAAAGAATCACTCTGTTATGGAACAGTCTAATAATTGATATTTACATTGATGAGCTTGAGTCATCAAGAAAAAATTATATCATGTGCACATTAAGGCACAGAAGAAAGACCTAGAAATCTCTTTACAAATAATTAAGATTATTTTAAGATAAGTTATGGTGATTTAAAGGATATGAGTATCAGCTATTTTGAAAAGTAATTTACATGAAACATCTCTGAAGTTTCTAAATTTATAGATATCTATTTCTAAGGCAGTTCTGTTTCCTTCAGTATACTGTGGTTCATGTGCCATTACCAGGTGAATAGTGATGCCTCAGGCTGTGGCTGCACAAATCAACTGGCTGGGGCTACTGTATTTTTTGTGGCATCAAGAGAGCGAGAATACATCATGAGAGCATTTTTTCATTAAGCAGGCATCAGTACATTCCATATATCAGGGTTGGTTAGTATTAGGTGCTGGAAAAAGTACAGATGTATAAGATGGGAAGCTACCTGGACAGAATCAATGATGTTTCTTTCTTCCTGTTAAAAACATTAAAACCAACCAAACAAAATCATGAAACTTAATTTTTGTACTTTAATTTATTATTAGCATTTTTCATACTTGGTAAGTACATACAGTACCGTAATTTTAAGGCAATATAAACCTTTTGATTTAAATAACAGCCTTCATAAATTGCTACTTAATACAATTTTTACTTTTTAAATTTTAGTTTAAGGAGAAATTCATGCCTTCCCTCTTTTTTTGTGAATGCTTGAAACAGCTTCACCATGCCAGCTGTTTCCGTTTGCTAAACAGGAGGTAAAGTACCTTGGATGGTGACTCAAAAGTCTAGATCTTAGTTCTAACTTCACCACTTATTAGCTATATGATTTTGGGTTAGTTTCTTGCAATCTTGGTTTTCTAAGCATTAAAATGGAGAATAATATCTATCCTGTTTTCCTCAAAGATATTGTGAGAACCCACAGAGATGTTGGAAACTATAAAAACATTAAAATACATACCATAAAAGTGCTTACATTAATGCTACTATATTGGAAGCAATGCAGCCTTTTTTTTAAAAAAAAAAAAAAGACCAGAATTCAAGCTTTATCCTCCGAAGTTCTGTAAACATAGTATGTTTCCAGTAAACATTCAGTTGAGCTCATTGAATTTTAGGCCCTATACTTGCTTATTTTTAAAATCCTATACAAACCTACCAGATATGTGGTGGTATTCTCATTTTACAGATGAACTATACTTCTGATTGACTTCCATATCTCTTTCTCCTTCACTTCTTGAGATCTCTTATGTGCTATTTGCTAGAAATACAAAGTGCAATGTATACTTTGAAGTAAGCCTTGGTGTAAAAGTTACCTAAGTTTGGTAAATTAGATTGTGTATGTTAATCAGCCTCTATCAGAAATGCTGGGGAAAAAAAAGTGTTGTATCTGTTTTCTTTCCTCAGAATCCATATTTTAATATATATTTGAACTTTTTAAAAGTTAAATGATTTCGCTTCACTACTTCTTCAGTGAGGGATTACTTTAATTGGTTTATGTATATTCTAAACCTTAATTGGTTTATGTATATTCTAAACCTACAGACACATAATTTGGGAGGCAAAAAAATCTTACTTCTCTAGGGGTTCTAAACAGATATTTAAGTACACTTTAAATCACAGTTTAGACTTTTATTAGAAAGTAATTACGTGCTTTGCATTATAGAAGTATATGCCATATACAGCAACTACTTTTGTTGAGCCATAACTTGAAGGATTAGTCATTTCATTTACTTTAAAATCAGTTTTTCTTAAGATTTGCTTAAATAAAAAGTGAAAACAATTCATAATTTGTGATTTTATTGTTTAAATTTTCTAAATTTTTTTGTTTTCTTAAGACATTCGTAATTATGTCTTTGTTCTTATGACTTGATTTTTTCCATGTAATATTTTCATTTGTAATATATACTTAAAAAAATTTTTTAGCATAATACCTTCATAGTTTATGAAGTACCTTTTCGTTTCTTTAGTAACTATTAGGATCAGCTTTTCCTGATGCTTCAGATTGGTATTCCTTAAATACTATGTTTGCAATTTTGTTTTAATCACTTGAACCTTACTAAAACTGGCCTAGTGTGTGTGATAGAGCAGCCTTTGGGTAAAATGTAGGCGCTACTGCCCCTCTAACCATCTTGTAGGCTGCTTCCAGGATATTTAAAAAACATGAATTTATTCAGATCATTCCCTAGTTTTAGAAATTGAAATCACAATACAATTCCTGCTGCATTAATTATAATTTCCTTTGTCTTTGAGAGTCCATACTCTGTTGATATCCTATTGTGTCATCATTTCTTACCTCTTTACAACTTTGTAATATAGTGTAGAGAACATATTTCTCATTAGGCAGCCATAGGATTGTTTACTTCTCATACTGGCTGTATAGAAACATGAATGTGCTACTTTACCTGTATGAGCTTTGGTTCGTTCATTTTACAGTGTAGTAATAATAGTAGCTATCTCCTAATATAGACTATGCAAGAATTAAAAGATCCTATTTAACATGACAAGTAAAATGCTTGCCATAGGATATTTATATCTAGAACTTTGACAGACATGCCTAATCATTGTCACTCAGGCATCCTGCATATCATTCATGTATTCATTTGTCCATCATTTGTTGAACATTTAAAATGTCCTAGATACTTAGAATATGAATGTCGAATGTCACAAAAATGAATGTCACACTCCCTCCCCTTTAGAAATTTACAGAATGGGATGAGAGATAATGATATGTAAATAAATACATATTTTTAAATAATTAAAATATCTCGTGTCTTTTCACCTGTGTGAGTCCTTCCTGTCTTTTAATATTTAAATGCCAAATGTTTCCATAATACCCACAGAATATCTGGATTGTATATATCATACCGTAATATATATATTTTTTTTACTTGTCTAAATCAGCTATTCAGCTATGAACTCCTTGAGTTTGACCAGTACTACTGGAGTCAGCAACTTTTTTAATAGAAGATAGTAAATATTTTAGGCATTGTGGACCATATGGGCTCAGTTGCAACTACTTTAACTGTGCTATAGGAGCACAAAAACAGCCATAGATAAATTATAAACAATGGGCATGACTGTGTTCCTATTAAACTTCATTTACGAAACTAGGCAGCAGACCAGATTTGGCCCACAGGCTTTAGTTTGCCAACCTCTGCAATGGTGCATGCATACACTTTTATTTGTGCTTGACAAATAAAAGCCACTTAGTAAATAATATGATTAATAGGCATTAAACACTTTCTATGTTCTGGGTGCTATTGCAAAAAACTTTATATGTATCAGTTTACTTAAGCCTTAAAACATCTCTCTGCGGTAGATACTATTATCACCAAATGTCATAGAGTAATAATAGAAGCACTGTCATTAATAGATAGGAACACAACATTGGTTCAAAAGTCTTAGGCAATACATTAAGAACCGGAAAAATAATTAACCTGTAAATAAAGGGGGGAAATATATCACTATTATTTAGAGTTGCTATGACTGCTTACAAATACAAATAAATATAATACAAATACAAATAACAAAAAAATACGAGATAACAGAAAAAGATTTGTGTTAAAAAATTTCAGTAAGCTAATTGGCTATAAGATAAAGTTAGAAAATTCATTAGCCTTCTTATATATCAACAATAACCAACTGTGAAATACAGTAATAAGAAGTAGCAGCCTAAACTATAAAATACTTAAGATTTTAAAATGTGTAATAGCTATGTGAAGAAAACTGCAAAAAGATGTGAATGGATGGAGGAATATTCATGAATGTGTCAACTTAATGCTATAAAAATGGCAGATTTTACTAAATTATTCTATAAAGTCAGTGTAGTTCTAATCAGAAATTCAACAGGAGTTTTAAAATGGAATTTGACAAACATGGTTCAAGTTTTGAGAAGGGAGCATACACAAGAATGGCCAAGTAAATTTCAAAAAAGGTATAATAAATGGGACCCATCAAAGGTCGAAACACTATAAAATTACAGTTATTAAAATAAGAATTTGGAGTAGGAATAGGCATATTGATCAAAGGAATAGAATAATAAATTCAGGAGAAGATCCATAGATAAACATGGATAAAGAAGAATTGTATGATAAATGAATGAGTAATGGAAGAACTGGTCTATAAAGGGTGTGGGACAATCAACTGTCTAATTGAAGTAAAGATAGTTAGGTACCCACTTCGTGACACTCTCAAAACTAAGTTCCAGGTGGACTAAATGGTTTTTTATATTTATTTATTTATTTATTTATTTTTGAGATGGAGTCTCGCTCTGTCGCCAGGCTGGAGTGCAGTGGCGTGATCTTGGCTCACTGCAACCTCCACCTCCCGGGTTCAAGCGATTCTCCTGCCTCAGCCTCCCAAGTAGCTGGGATTACAGGTGCCCACCACCACGCCCAGCTAATTTTTGTATTTTTAGTAGAGACAGGGTTTCACCATGTTGGCCAGATGGTCTTGATCTCTTGAGCTTGTGATCTGCTCGCCTCGGCCTCCCAGAATGCTGCGATTACAGGCGTGAGCCACCGTGCCCAGCCCTGGGTGGACTAAATGTTGATAAATAAAAAATAAAATGACAAAACTTTTAAAAGTTAATTTAAAAAATTGTTGGAGTAGAGAAGGCCTTTTAAGTGAGACATCAAACTTAGATGCCATTTAAAAAGGAAGGCAAGCAATAGACTGGGATAAAATATTTGACATGTAATAGACAAAATTAATATTCAAGGTATATAAGGTGTACCTACAAATCGATATGAAAAAGATAACCTGATAGGCAATGGGAAAGAATGTAAGCAGGAAACTTATAGAGGTGGAAATATAGGTAGCCTGTTAAGTTTTGAAGAAATACTATTGAACCAAATATAAATAGCTTCATCTTTTTAGGAGAAAAGTTTGGCAGTATTTATCCATTTCAAATGTACATTCTCCTAAGCCAGAAGTTTTATTTCTATATGTCTGTAATATAGAAATGCTATCATTCATTAATAGAGAGTATTGCATGATTATTCCATGCAGAGGAGAAAATGTATGATGGGAAACTGGAAGTAATAAGATCATCATTAGAACAGTTAAATTATGGTGTGCCCTTACACTATAATATTAGATACTTATGAAAAAACATGAAATAGACATAGATGTACTTCTTAAGATGTTTTACATGAAAGGGCAAGATACAATATAATACATACACAAAGACACAATTCATACACACACACACACAAAATACAATACACAAAAGCAGTGTATGTGATTTCACTTATGTAACAACCAATCCCAGAAAACCTAACACACAGGTAAGCACAGAGAAAAAGACTGGAAGGGTACCCCACAGTTGTTAGCCATAGAAATAGGAGTTGGATTAGGGGTCAGGAAAGAGTTAAAAACAATGTTTGTATGTATATTTTCAAGTATAAGCAAGTACAGCCTTTGTGATATGACAAACATAACAACACATGCAAGGCTTTGTTATGATTGGTCCTGATTAGGACCATTCCTCCTGGGTGGACAGCTTTGATTTATGTCAGTTTTCTCTGCATAATTTTTAATAGCACTTCCTTTCACTTGCAGAAGCTTCCCAGTTGGTGTCTGAAGTCATTGGTGTTTTTAGAAATAGCAATTTCTGTATAGTGTTGGATCTGAAACTGTGTTAAAGTGGGTTAAAGAAGTGAGAATTCTACCAGTGATTCTTAACCTCTATAACTACAACTGCCAACCAAGACAAAATAAAGTGCTTTTTATTTTCAGAGTTTCTGTTATAAAAACACTTCGCTTTTTTAAATATAAAGTGATAATTTCGAATGTAGTTTTTTTAAAGTCCCATATGTCTGGATATTTTGATCCTCCCCTTTAATATTAGAACCTAATATTTCAAGACAGTTAATGATAGAGGTCAAGAGAGGAATCAGAAGCTTAAGAGGAAGACAGAGTAAAGAGAAGGAAGTTTTGTTTGTTTTTTTTTTTTTCTTTTTTTTATTATTATTATTATTATACTTTAGGCTCTATGGTACATGTGTGCAATGTGCAGGTAAGTTACATATGTATACATGTGCCATGCTGGTGCGCTGCACCCACCAACTCGTCATCTAGCATTAGGTATATCTCCCAATGCTATCCCTCCTCCCTCCCCCCACCCCACAACAGTCCCCAAAGTGTGATGTTCCCCTTCCTGTGTCCATGTGTTCTCATTGTTCAATTCCCACCTATGAGTGAGAATATGCGGTGTTTGGTTTTTTGTTCTTGCGATAGTTTACTGAGAATGATGATTTCCAATTTCATCCATGTCCCTACGAAGGACATGAACTCATCATTTTTTATGGCTGCATAGTATTCCATGGTGTATATGTGCCACATTTTCTTAATCCAGTCTATCATTGTTGGACATTTGGGTTGGTTCCAAGTCTTTGCTATTGTGAATAATGCTGCAATAAACATACGTGTGCATGTGTCTTTATAGCAGCATGATTTATAGTCCTTTGGGTATATACCCAGTAATGGGATGGCTGGGTCAAATGGAATTTCTAGTTCTAGATCCCTGAGGAATCGCCACACTGACTTCCACAAGGGTTGAACTAGTTTACAGTCCCACCAGCAGTGTAAAAGTGTTCCTATTTCTCCACATCCTCTCCAGCACCTGTTGTTTCCTGACTTTTTAATGATTGCCATTCTAACTAGTGTGAGATGGTATCTCATTGTGGTTTTGATTTGCATTTCTCTGATGGCCAGTGATGGTGAGCATTTTTTCATGTGTTTTTTGGCTGCATAAATGTCTTCTTTTGAGAAGTGTCTGTTCATGTCCTTCGCCCACTTTTTGATGGGGTTGTTTGTTTTTTTCTTGTAAATTTGTTGGAGTTCATTGTAGATTCTGGATATTAGCTGTTTGTCAGATGAGTAGGTTGCGAAAATTTTCTCCCATTTTGTAGGTTGCCTGTTCACTCTGATGGTAGTTTCCTTTGCTGTGCAGAAGCTCTTTAGTTTAATTAGATCCCATTTGTCAATTTTGGCTTTTGTGGCCATTGCTTTTGGTGTTTTAGACATGAAGTCCTTGCCCATGCCTATGTCCTGAATGGTAATGCCTAGGTTTTCTTCTAGGGTTTTTATGGTTTTAGGTCTAACATTTAAGTCTTTAATCCATCTTGAATTGATTTTTGTATAAGGTGTAAGGAAGGGATCCAGTTTCAACTTTCTCCATATGGCTAGCCAGTTTTCCCAGCACCATTTATTAAATAGGGAATCCTTTCCCCATTGCTTGTTTTTCTCAGGTTTGTCAAAGATCAGATAGTTGTAGATATGTGGCATTATTTCTGACAGCTCTGTTCTGTTCCATTGATCTATATCTCTGTTTTGGTACCAGTACCATGCTGTTTTGGTTACTGTAGCCTTGTAGTATAGTCTGAAGTCAGGTAGTGTGATGCCTCCAGCTTTGTTCTTTTGGCTTAGGATTGACTTGGCGATGCGGGCTCTTTTTTGGTTCCATATGAACTTTAAAGTAGTTTTTTCCAATTCTGTGAAGAAAGTCATTGGTAGCTTGATGGGGATGACATTGAATCTGTAAATTACCTTGGGAAGGATGGCCATTTTCATGATATTGATTCTTCCTACCCATAAGCATGGAATGTTCTTCCATTTGTTTGTATCCTCTTTTATTTCCTTGAGCAGTGGTTTGTAGTTCTCCTTGAAGAGGTCCTTCACATCCCTTGTAAGTTGGATTCCTAGGTATTTTATTCTCTTTGAAGCAATTGTGAATGGGAGTTCACTCATGATTTGGCTCTCTGTTTGTTATTGATGTATAAGAATGCTTGTGATTTTTGTACATTGATTTTGTATCCTGAGACTTTGCTGAAGTTGCTTATCAGCCTAAGGAGATTTTGGGCTGAGACAATGGGGTTTTCTAGATATACTATCATGTCATCTGCAAACAGGGACAATTTGACTTCCTCTTTTCCTAATTGAATACCCTTGATTTCCTTCTTTTGTCTAATTGCCCTGGCCAGAACTTCCAACACTATGTTGAATAGAAGTGGTGAGAGAGGGCATCCCTGTCTTGTGCCAGTTTTCAAAGGGAATGCTTCCAGTTTTTGCCCATTCAGTATGATATTGGCTGTGGGTTTCTCATAAACAGCTCTTATTATTTTGAGATACGTCCCATCAATACCTAATTTATTGAGAGTTTTTAGCATGAAGGGTTGTTGAATTTTGTCAAAGGCCTTTTCTGCATCTATTGAGATAATCATGTGGTTTTTGTCTTTGGTTCTGTTTATATGCTGGATTACATTTATTGATTTGCGTATATTGAACCAGCCTTGCATCCCAGGGATGAAGCCCACTTGATCATGGTGGATAAGCTTTTTGATGTGCTGCTGGATTCTGTTTGCCAGTATTTTATTGAGGATTTTTGCATCAATGTTCATGAAGGATATTGGTCTAAAATTCTCTTTTTTTGTTGTGTCTCTGCCAGGCTTTGGTATCAGGATGATGCTGGCCTCATAAAATGAGTTAGGGAGGATTCCCTCTTTTTCTATTGATTGGAATGGTTTCAGAAGGAATGGTACCAGCTCCTCCTTGTACCTCTGGTAGAATTTGGCTGTGAACCCATCTGGTCCTGGACTTTTTTTGGTTGGTAAGCTATTGATTATTGCCACAATTTCAGCTCCTGTTATTGGTCTATTCAGAGATTCAATTTCTTCCTGGTTTAGTCTTGGGAGGGTGTATGTGTTGAGGAATTTATCCATTTCTTCTAGATTTTCTAGTTTATTTGTGTAGAGGTGTTTGTAATATTCTCTGATGGTAGTTTGTATTTCTGTGGGATCGGTGGTGATATCCCCTTTATTCATTTTTTATTGCATCTATTTGATTCTTCTCTCTTTTTTTCTTTATTAATCTTGCTAGCGGTCTATCAATTTTGTTGATCCTTTCAAAAAACCAGCTCCTGGATTCATTGATTTTTTGAAGGGTTTTTTGTGTGTCTATTTCCTTCAGTTCTGCTCTGATTTTAGTTATTTCTTGCCTTCTGCTAGCTTTTGAATGTGTTTGCTCTTGCTTTTCTAGTTCTTTTAATTGTGATGTTAGGGTGTCAATTTTGGATCTTTCCTGCTTTCTCTTGTGGGCATTTAGTGCTATAAATTTCCCTCTACACACTGCTTTGAATGCATCCCAGAGATTCTGGTATGTTGTGTCTTGGTTCTCGTTGGTTTCAAAGAACATCTTTATTTCTGCCTTCATTTCGTTATGTACCCAGTAGTCATTCAGGAGCAGGTTGTTCAGTTTCCACGTAGTTGAGCGGTTTTGAGTGAGATTCTTAATCCTGAGTTCTAGCTTGATTGCACTGTGATCTGAGAGATAGTTTGTTATAATTTCTGTTCTTTTACATTTATTGAGGAGAGCTTTACTTCCAAGTATATGGTCAATTTTGGAATAGGTGTGGTGTGGTGCTGAAAAAAATGTATATTCTGTTGATTTGTGGTGGAGAGTTCTGTAGATGTCTATTAGGTCTGCTTGGTGCAGAGCTGAGTTCAATTCCTGGGTATCCTTGTTGACTTTCTGTCTCGTTGATCTGTCTAATGTTGACAGTGGGGTGTTAAAGTCTCCCATTATTAATGTGTGGGAGTCGTAAGTCTCTTTGTAGGTCACTCAGGACTTGCTTTATGAATCTGGGTGCTCCTGTATTGGGTGCATATATATTTAGGATAGTTAGCTCTTCTTGTTGAATTAATCCCTTTACCATTATGTAATGGCCTTCTTTGTCTCTTTTGATCTTTGTTGGTTTAAAGTCTGTTTTATCAGAGACTAGGATTGCAACCCCTGCCTTTTTTTGTTTTCCATTTGCTTGGTAGATCTTCCTCCATCCTTTTATTCTGAGCCTATGTGTGTCTCTGCATGTGAGATGGGTTTCCTGAATACCGCACACTGATGGGTATTGAGTCTTTATCCAATTTGCCAGTCTGTGTCTTTTAATTGGAGCATTTAGTCCATTTACATTTAAAGTTAATATTGTTATGTGTGAATCTGATCCTGTCATTATGATGTTAGCTGGTTATTTTGCTCATTAGTTGATGCAGTCTCTTCCTAGTCTCGATGGTCTTTACATTTCGGTATGATTTTGCAGTGGCTGGTACCGGTTGTGCCTTTCCATGTTCAGCGCTTCCTTCAGGAGCTCTTTTAGGGCAGGCCTGGTGGTGACAAAATCTCTCAGCATTTGCTTTTCTGTAAAGTATTTTATTTCTCCTTCACTTATGAAGCTTAGTTTGGCAGGATATGAAATTCTGGGTTGAAAATTCTTTTCTTTAAGAATGTTGAATATTGGCCCCCACTCTCTTCTGGCTTGTAGGGTTTCTGCCGAGAGATCCGCTGTTAGTCTGATGGGCTTCCCTTTGATGGTAACCTGACCTTTCTCTCTGGCTGCCCTTAACATTTTTTCCTTCATTTCAACTTTGGTGAATCTGACAATTATGTGTCTTGGAGTTGCTCTTCTCGAGGAGTATCTTTGTGGCGTTCTCTGTATTTCCTGAATCTGAATGTTGGCCTGCCTTGCTAGATTGGGGAAGTTCTCCTGGATAATATCCTGCAGAGTGTTTTCCAACTTGTTTCCATTCTCCCCGTCACTTTCAGGTACACCAATCAGACGTAGATTTGGTCTTTTCACATAGTCCCACATTTCTTGGAGGCTTTGCTCGTTTCTTTTTATTCTTTTTTCTCTAAACTTCCCTTCTCGCTTCATTTCATCTTCCAGGGCTGATACCCTTTCTTCCATTTGATCGCATCGGCTCCTGAGGCTTCTGCATTCTTCACGTAGTTCTCGAGCCTTGGTTTTCAGCTCCATCAGCTCCTTTAAGCACTTCTCTGTATTGGTTATTCTAGTTATACATTCTTCTAAATTTTTTTCAAAGTTTTCAACTTCTTTGCCTTTGGTTTGAATATCCTCCCGTAGCTCGGAGTAATTTGATCGTCTGAAGCCTTCTTCTCTCAACTCGTCAAAGTCACTCTCCGTCCAGCTTTGTTCCGTTGCTGGTGAGGAACTGCGTTCCTTTGGAGGAGGAGAGGTACTCTGCTTTTTAGAGTTTCCAGTTTTTCTGCTCTGTTTTTTTCCCATCTTTGTGGTTTTATCTACTTTTGGTCTTTGATGATGGTGATGTACAGATGGGTTTTTGGTGTGGATGTCCTTTCTGTTAGTTTTCCTTCTAACAGACAGGACCCTCAGCTGCAGGTCTGTTGGAGTACCTGGCAGGCCGTGTGAGGTGTCAGTCTGCCCCTGCTGGGGGGTGCCTCCCAGTTAGGCTGCTCGGGGGTCAGGGGTCAGGGACCCACTTGAGGAGGCAGTCAGCCTGTTCTCAGATCTCCAGCTGCGTGCTGGGAGAACCACTGCTCTCCTCAGAGCTGTCAGACAGGGACATTTAAGTCTGCAGAGGTTACTGCTGTCTTTTTGTTTGTCTGTGCCCTGCCCCCAGAGGTGGAGCCTACAGAGGCAGGCAGGCCTCCTTGAGCTGTGGTGGGCTCCACCCAGTTCAAGCTTCCAGGCTGCTTTGTTTACCTAAGCGAGCCTGGGCAATGGCGGGCGCCCCTCCCCCAGCCTCGCTGCTGACTTGCAGTTTGATCTCAGACTGCTGTGCTAGCAATCAGCGAGACTCCGTGGGCGTAGGACCCTCTGAGCCAGGTGCGGGCTATACTCTCCTGGGGCACCGTTTCCTAAGCCCGTCGGAAAAGCACAGTATTCGGGTGGGAGTGGCCCGATTTTCCAGGTGCCGTCTGTCACCCCTGGAAAGGGAACTCCCTGACCCCTTGCGCTTCCCGAGTGAGGCAATGCCTCGCCCCTGCTTCGGCTGGCGCACGGTGCACTCACCCACTGACCTGCGCCCACTGTCTGGCACTCCCTAGTGAGATGAACAGGGTACCTCAGATGGAAATGCAGAAATCACCCGTCTTCTGCGTCGCTGGCGCTGGGAGCTGTAGACCGGAGCTGTTCCTATTCGGCCATCTTGGCTCCAGAAGCTGTTTTTTTTTTTTTTTTGAGGTGGAGTCTTGCTCTGTCGCCCAGGCTGGAGTGCAATGGCGCGATCTCGACTGACTGCAACCTCCGCCTCCCAGTTTCAAGAGATTCTCCTGCCTCAGCCTCCTGAGTAGCTGGGACCAGAAGCACGTGCCACCACACCCGGCTAATTTTTTGTATTTTTTAGTGGAAACGGGGTTTCAGCATGTTGGTCAGACTGGTCTCAAACTCATGACCTCATGATCCGCCCACCTCAGTCTGGGATTACAGGCGTGAGCCACTGCGCCTGGCCCGGAAGATTTTTTTTAAAAAGAAGTTGAAGGAAGATGAGTATGATTAGAGGCAATCTTTAACCAAGGCATAGTTGTAGATTTATAAACAAAGAATCCGGTCATCTCAGAAAGGACTACTTTAAGGACTACTGGATTCTGCAGACAAATCTACTTATAGGAAATAAAGAAATGTTTCTTGATTTTATTATGATAAAATTATTTTGGAGGAATTAGTGAAGGAAACGTTAATATGGTTAAGTTATAGTAATACAGTAGCTTTTATACAGGAACTCAAACTTTCTGTTGTGAATTTAGTTACCAATGTATTACTGTGGCCAGAAAATATTCAGAAACTACAGGTTTAATCTTCAGTCCAAAAATCACACCAATGGATTTGAAGTTCTACAAGAGCAAAGTTAACAATCTGTAATATAAAAACTAATGTTTTATATAATACTTCTAAAAAGGACAGTAAAATATTTGAAAGTGAAAATAGGATTGTCCCAGGTGTAGTTGCCTTTTGGCTCTAAACGGTAGCCTATGTGCTCCAAAGACACTGGACAGCTAGAGCTATATGTGGAACTTAAGAAGATGTTACTTAAAAGAAAAACAGATCTATGTGCACACTATCAGTCCTTTAATGGACTGGGGTTCATTTCTTGGAAGCAGTTCTTTCTCTCTTGTTTCCATAGTTTCCTGACTGGAAGTATCTTTTTGATCAAGATTTCCTTTGAAGTCTATTTTAACAGGATTTTCATGTTAGTATTAAGGTATAATTTCTTAGTGGGAGAATGGGGGCTGTATCTCCTAAATGCCGAATTAAATTTAAATTTAGTATATCTGACCAAGAAGGGTAAGGATGGTGGCTCTGAATGCCCTCTTCCCTTTTAAACCTTTCTTCACTTAAGGGACATAAAAGAGTGAAGCTTATCCATCTGACCAACACTACTCTTTCCTTCTTTCCGGTGGATGTGGGATTGGAGAAGAATAAGATAAATAAGTTATAGTAAATTTGTTGCTAACAATCTGTAAATTATTGATTTCCTCGTAAGTGTATGAACACTTTCATTAGGTTAAATTGTTGATATTTGAAAGTTTTTTACCTCAGTGGCAATTTCATATGGTTTGACCTATTGCATTATGAAACTATGGCTATCATCACTGCCCTATATATAAAAATGTTATGGCACTTAAACGAAAATACATTATAACTTATTTAAATAGCATAAATTTGTGCGTGCTTTGGCAGCACATATACTAAAATTGGAACGATGCAGAGAAGATTAGCATGGCCCCTGCGCAAGGATGACACACAAATTCGTGAAGCGTTCTGTATTTTTCAGACTCTAAACCAACAAAGATAAAAAAAGACAAGGGCATTACATAATGGTAAAGGGCTGAATGCAACAAGAAGAGCTAACTCTCATAAATATGTATGTGCCTAATACAGGAGCACCGAGATTTATAAAACAAGTTCTTAGAGACCTACAAAGAAACTTAGACTCCCACACCATAATAGTGGGAGACTTTTAACACCCCACTGTCAATATTAGATCAACGAGACAGAAAATTAACAAGGATATTAAGGACTTGAACTCAGCTCTGGATCAAGTGGACTTAATAGACATCTACAGAACTCTCCACCCCAAAGCATAAATTCATAAACAGTACATCACTGATGAAATGTCAACATCCAAGCCAAATTGGAATGTTTATGAATACACCTACTTTAGCAACAGGTAAAGCCAAAAATATTGTTACTGCAGATATGTATCATTATACATTAAAGGGTTAAACAACCTTCTCCAGAATCTAAATTGCATATGAGAATGATAAAAGCCATAATATAGTAATTTATAATTTAAAAGCTTGTAGTATGGCCAGGTGCTTGGCTCACGCTTAGTAGTCCCAGGACTTTGGGAGGCTGAGGTGGGAGGATTGCTTGATATAAGGAGTTTGAGACCAGCCTGAGCAACATAGCAAGACCTTGTTTTTACTAAATAATAAGTAAATAAGTAAGTAAGCCAGGCATGGTGGCACATGCCTGTAGTCCCAGCTACTTTGGAGGCTGAGGTGGGAGAATTGCTTAAGCCCAGGAGCCTGCAGTGGGCCATGATTGTGCCACTGCACTCCAGCCTGGGTGAGAGAGTGAGGACTTGTCTCAAAAAAAAAAAAAAAAAGATAAGAAAAAGCTTGTAGTAATTTAAAAGTTAAAGCTATCAGATATGAAAACCTTAAGTGTTCAGCAAAGTACGGATAAACATATACATTTAAGGAAACTACACAGGGCTGGAGAAAGAGCCAGCTAAAAAGATTGTATATAGAACAGTATCCAAGCTCACACAGGGCCAGAAGAAGTGCCTGTTTCCACTAGCTAGAACAGAAAGCCTCGTAATTCACAAGGCATTCAGTAGAGTACTCTGGAGGGTTTTGCATTAGTAGTGGGGAAAAATTAATTACATATTAAATGCAACTCTGTTCTTGCTTAATCCATCGTAAAAGCAAGTCCCAAAGAATCAAACTTTGTCCGAGTCCCTTAGCCACATCTTATAACAAATCTCCAGATTATTTATGGAAATACAAAAATATCTAACAGCCAACAAGATAAAGTTAACAGTATCTTACATTCAGTTCAAATTACTGAGTCTGCAAAGAAGCAAGAAAATACAAACCATATTGAGAAAAATCAATCACTTGAAATTGGCCTTCAAATGATACTGATGATGATAGTCATTAAAACAGTTATGACTGTTGGAGAAGCTAACAAAAAGACTGAACATGTTAAATAGAGATACTGTCTGATTAAAATTACGTGTCAAAGACATACTACATTAATGGCATGTTAGACTTTGTCGAAGAAAAGATAAGTGTACATGAAGATACAGCAATAGAAACTATCCAAAATGAAGCACAGAAGAAAGAAAATAGAATTTGGAGACAATAACTGAAATAGTATTTGAAGAAATAATGGCTATTTTCCAAAATAGATATAAACTATAAACCAGTAAGCACAATAAGCGTAAGAAAGATGAATAAAACTCTGCTAAAACACATCATAATCAAATCACTTAAAGATAACTGTTTTTTTGGTTTTTTTTGAGACAAAGTCTCGCTCTTTTGCCAGGCTGGAGTGCAGTGGCGCAATCTTGGCTCACTGCAACCTTCGCCTCCCAGGTTCAAGCGATTCTCCTGCTTCAGCCTCTCGAGTAGTTGGGATTACAGGTGCATGCCACCATGCCCAGCTAATTTTTGTATTTTTAGTAGAAATGGAGTTTCACCGTGTTGGCCAGGATGGTCTCGATCTCTTGACCTCGTGATCCGCCCACCTTGGCCTCCCAAAGTGCTGGGATTATAGGCGTGAACCACCGTGCCCAGCCCATAAAGGAAATCTTAAAAGCAGCCAAAGAAAAACAGAACAAAGATAAGGGAGACATCAGATCTATCATTAGAAACAATGTAAGCTAGAAGACAATGAAGCAATATCTTTAAAACATTTTTTTGCAAAAACTATCAACCTGGGACTTTTTACCCAAACTATCTTTCAAAATAAAGGCAAAATAAAGATTTCAAATATACAAAAGCTGAAATAATTTATCACTTTGATTTATGAACTAAAAGACATGTTAAATAGAGTCCTTCAAGCAGAAGGAAAATTAAACCATATGGAAACTTGGCCACAAGGAGTTTAGAGTACTGGAGGTGGTAACTATCTGGGCAAACATATAGGATTAAAAAAAAATTATTATTTGAATATCTTTAAAAGACAAATGACTGTTTAATATAAAAATGATGACAGTTGCCAGGTGTGGTGGCTCATGCCTGTAATCCCAGCAGTTTCGGAGGCCAAGGCAGGCAGATTGCTTCAGCCCAGGAGTTTGAGATCAGCCTGGGCAACATGGTGAAATCCTGTCTCCCCAAAAAAAGAAAAAAAAATACAAAAATTAGCCAGGCATGGTGGTGCATGCTTGTAGTCACAGCTGCTTGGAAGCCTAAGTTGGGAGGATCGCTTGAACCCAGGAGGCGGAGATTGCAGTGAGCTGAGATCACACCACTGCATTCTAGCCTGGGCAATAGAGACCCTGCCCTCCCCTAAAAAATGACAACATGAGGTTTAAAACATGTAAAAGTAAAATATACAATAATAGCAAAAATCCCAGAGAAACTGCAGATTTATTGTTGTAAGGTTCTGATACTTATTCCTGAAGTGGTATATTACTTGAAGGTATACAGTAATAAGTAAAAGACATGTATTGTAAACTTTAAAGAAACCACTCAAGTAACAGAGTTGTAGCCTGTAAATCAACAAGAGAGAGGGGATGGTATAATAGGAAATAATTCAAAATGAAGTAAAGAGGGAAAAGGGGACAAAGAACATTTGAAACAAATAGCAAGATGGTGATATAAATCCAGTCGTATCAACAATCACATTACATATAAATGGCCTAAACACCACAATTAAAAGTCAGGGATTGTTGGATTCAATTTTTTAAAATTAAGACCCAAATATTTCACATCTACAAGAAATCCACTTTAAGTTAAAAGGATGGAAAAAGATATACCATGCTTACACTATCCAAAAGAAAACTGAAATCACTAAGTTAAACCAGAAGTTAGGTTACAGAACAAAGAATTCTTACCAGAGATAAAGAGGATTATTTCATACTAATAAAGGGATTAATTAAGAGGGCCTGCAATTATAAATATTTATGCATCTAATATAGGAACTGGCCTGGGGGCAGTGGCTCATGTTTGTAATCCCAGCTCTTTGGGAGGCTGAGGGGGTTGAATCAGTTGAGTCCAGGAGTTCGAGACCAGCCTGGGCAATGTGGTGAAACTCTGTCTCTACAAAAAAATACAAAAATTAGCTGGGTGTGGTGGCACACGCCTGTAGACCCAGCTACTAGGAAGGCTGAGGTGGGAGGATTGCTTGAACCTGGGAGGTTGAGGCTGCAGTGAGCTATGCTCACACCACTGCACTCCAGCCTGAGTGACACAGCAAAACCCTGTCTCAAAAAAAAAAAGAAAAAAAAGAGAGAGAGTGTTTCTAAATATATGCTGGAACTGCAAAGAGAAATACAGATGCTCTTTAATTCATGATGAGGTTATGTCTCGATAAACCCACCTGGTTAAAATATGTCAAAAATGAGTTTAATTCACCTAACCTACTGAACATCGTAGCTTAGCCTAGCCTATCTTAAATGTGCTCAGAACACTTACATTATCATATGGTGGATGAACAAAATCATCTAACACAAAGCCTATTTTATAATAAAGTGTTGAATGTCTCATGTAATTTATCGAATACTGAAAAGTGGAAAACCAAATGCTTGTATGGATACTTGATGTATGGTTTCTACTAAATGTGTATCTCTTTTGCTCCATCATAAAGTCCAAAAATTGTAAGTTGAACCATCACAAGTTGGGGATTGTCTGTATACAAATAATGCAATTTTAGCAGAGATTTCAATACCCCTCTCAATAATTAATAGAAAGTAGAAAGAATGTAAAGCCTAAAACTATGAAATTTCTTAAAGAAAACATAGAAAATCTCTGTGACCTTGCATTAGGTGAAGATTTCTTAAGTATAGCATTGAAAGCACCATTCATAAAATGACAAATTGATAAATTGTACTTTATCATAATTTAAAACTTCTCTTCAAAAGACATTGGTAAGAGAATATAAAAACAAGCCACAGACTGGGAGAAAAATATTTGTAAATCACTTATCTGGTAAAGGACTGCTATCTAGAATATATAAAGCACTATCAAAGCTCAATAATAAGAAAACAGTCTAGTAACTAAATGGACAAAATAATCCAACAAATATTCAACCAAAAATATACCTGGATGGCAGATAAGCACATAAAAACAACATCATTGTTCATGGAAATGCAAAGGCTCCAGTTTACAAATGGTTAGTAGGAAAATTTGAGAGATGACGTGTAAGTTCATTATCTTGATTACGGTAATAGTTTCACAGGTGTATTTATGTGTCAAAATTTATCAAATTGTACACTTTTAAACATGTGCAATTTGATATACGTCAGTTATACCTCAGTAAAGCTATTTCGAAAATCAAGAGTAGTTGACACATTGTTGGTGCAAAAGTAACTGTGGTTTTTGCCATTGCTTTCAATTAAAAGTACTATTTGTACCATTAAAAGTAATGGCAAAAACCGCAATTACTTTTGCACCAACCAAGTAGTTATAACAACTACTTGGTGCGTGTTTGTTTAATACATTTAACTCACTACCTGCCATTTCCCAAGAATATTTGAAAGTTTCAACTTTGTTTAATCTACAGGAAATAGCAATTTCACCCTGAGGATAGTATATCATACTCTCCTAGTATATTGATTTGACCGTAATATCCAAAGGCAATTAAAAATTCTTCATTAAACTTGATTCCTTTACAAATACTTTCTTATCCTTAGGTCAGTATTTTTATCTGTTTCTAGTTGAAGGATAATGTATTCACGTCTGGGATGAGGCTTTCCAGAATGAGGTATACACCTTACATTGTTATCAACTTTACATCCTTATTATCAGTTAGTACTTAATGTAAAAACTTATTTAGTCTTAGATTTGTATGGCCCAGAGACTAGCAGCATCAGCCTAACCTGGGAACTTATTAGAGATGTGATTTACTGGGCCCCACCACACACCTGTTGAATCATTGAAACTCTGTGTGTGTGGCCCAGGAATCTGTTTTAATAATCCCTGTGGGTCATTCTGATACATACCAGGATTTGAAAGCTGTGATCTTAGAGCAACAATAGGACTTTAGATTCTTAGATACTTCTAGTAGTTTCATTTTTAAAAATCTCATATGATAGCACACTTAAGATTTGTACATTTCTGGTAAAAGGAATTTGAGAAAAAAATTTTTAATGAAGATGTGTACATTTTACCATACATGAACTTTTTTTTTAAGGAACTAAAATTTTGAATGCTAGTAACACATGCAGAAGTGTTTAGGGGTGAAGTATACTGATGTCTGCTACTTTGAAGTGCATTTAAAAAAGATCGCTAGAGGAATACATGCAATTAAAACCTGTCAATTTTAGAACCTAGGTGGCAAGTATATGGGTGTTTACTGTTCAGTTATTTCAGCTTTTCTGTAGGTTAAAAAAATCCTCATAATATAAAATCCTTCCATGACTCCTTTTTAAATTTTTGATCAAGAGAGCGAAATGTGCCCAGAATGTGCTCTTAGGCAAAATAATGGTAGATAGTAATGAAGTTTTAGTATCTTAACAGCAATTATGAATAAAGATATAGAAAACTGTGTTTCACTAGATTGATAATACATTTGTTAATCTTAGAAATTGGCTATTTGAGATTTTTCTAATCAAATTAAAATTGGAAGTGTGATCTTGCTAATGTTCTTTAAATTACCTCCATTGATTGTCTCTTCATATATCCAGATGAAAAGATTCATCAGCTATATATGATCTAGTTAAAGTCACTTTTAAGGACTGATACAAATTATTGGTTTTTTCAAAAATAAAAAAGGAGACTAATGTGGTCTTCAGAAATAAAAAAAATTACTTGCTTTTAAAACATTATTAAAGTCATGACAATCAAATGGATAGTACTTAGATTAAAAGAGGTTTTTAAAGACATGGCAAATAGTAGTGTGCACATCTAATACAAATCCTGATTCAAACAAGTTTTAATGAAAACAAGACAATGCAAAATTTGAACACTGACTACATATTTGATGATTTAAGGAATTATTGAAGTGTGTGTATGGTAATGGTTTTGTAATTATGTTTTAAAAAGGAGTTCTGTGTTTCAGAGATACATACTGAAATATTTGCTGTGGCTGAGCGCGGTGGCTCACACCTGTAATCCTTGCACTTTGGGAGGCCAAGGCGGGCAGATCACAAGGTCAGGAGTTTGAGACCAGCCTGGCCAATATAGTGAAACACTATCTCTACTAAAAATGCAAAAATCAGCTGGGCGTGGTGGCACATGCCTGTAATCCCAGCTACTCAGGAGGTTGAGGCAGGAGAATTGCTTGAACCTGGGAAGCGGAGGTTGCAGTGAGCCGAGATCGTGCCACCGCACTCCAGCCTGGGTGACAGAGCAAGACTCCGTCTCAAAAAAAAAAAAAAAAAGAAATATTTGCAAATGAAGTTTTGGAATGTCCTAGATGTGTTTCATAATACTACAAGACAGGAAGTGGGGTATAGATGAAACTAGACTGGTCATGAGTTGAAGCTGGGTAATGAGTACATGGGGTTCATTATACTATTATGTTTACATTGGTGTATGTTTGAAGTTTTCCACAGTAAAAGGTTTTAAGAAAGATGTAGGTTAAATTTAACTCTTTCATCATGATCTGAGAATGAAATCATCAGTTATTACGGTGTTTCAGTGAGAAAATATTTTCCAATTATATCTGACTTTAAAACAACTAATAATAATATTAATAAGGTCTCTGTGTTGCCCAGGCTGGTCTCAAATTCCTGGGCTCAGGTGGTCCTCCTGCTTCAGCTTCTTAAAGTGCAGAGATTATAGTCGTGAGCCACTGTAAGAGTGAAAGGCCTTTTTATTTATTTCTTTTTTAAAATTTTCAGATATATCTGACTTCTAACAGAATACTCTAAGGGAGCCTATTTCTTGATTGAGGACTGCTTTTTTTTTTTTTTTTTTTTTTTTGTTAGCATAACAATCTTAGTTGTAGCCTTTTTTTGTACCAAATCTTGTACTGTTTTATACTTCCAGTATCCAAAGAAATGAAAAAAGTGAGCATGGGGGAGAGAAAGAAAAGCAAGGAACTAGATTAAGCATAAATCTTTTGAATTATAAAAAGTTGTCTTTTTTTAAATTTAATATCAGTCATTGAAAATGATTAATAGCACTGTCTTCTTACCATCCTCCTCCCTTCTCACTTTCTCTACCAATATACATTTCTATTATAAATATAGAAGAAAACAAGATTGCTTATTATGTCTTCATAAAATTTCACATTAACATATGGACATTTAAAGTGAACTGAAATAATGCATGTAATTATATTTTTAAGAGCCATTTTTCTGCAGTACAGTTGACATCAAAGAGGGTAATTCAAAGAATTAATTAGTTTTGGCAAAAATATAAAATAACCTAATATCCTGTTCTTATTGTTAAATACAGTCTACGAAATATTTGTTTTTGGTTTCTGATAAGAAATGATAGGATAGTTTTGCAGAGTGATTCCCATGAGTTTCATCTAAAAAAATTCCACCACAGGTTATTTCAAATATCTTATTTTTTTGTCTAATATAGTCAAGTTTAGAAGATAAAAAATCCAAACGTTAAAAATGAAATAGAAGTCTAAATTGGAAAAATACATTTTAGGATATCAGTTCATGAGATAAATTAGTAATTTGGATAAAGTCCAAGTTCTAGCAGAACTTATTTAAATTCTCCTGAAAGGGTACTTAGATGGTTGAGAAGCCAAATATGTGTGGTTGCCTATGGCTCTTCAAGACTATTAACTTTTAAATCAAAATTTTGATGGTGGTATAAACCATATTCATATTACAAAAAAAACTTGAGAAATAGAGAAAAATGATTACATAATCTCACCATCTTGATACAGTTGCTACTGTAATTCTAATATTTTTACCTAACATTTTGTTCATGTGTATGTTTAAAAATACTCCTAAATTCTGGAGTTAAATGACTAAAACTCTTTGGAGTACAGTCAGCCTTCCATTTTTGGGGGTTTCACATCCATGGAGTCAATCAACCGTGGATTGAAAATATTTGAAAAAAAATGGATTGTTGCGTCTGTACTAAATATGTACAGAGCTTTTCTTTTTCATTATTCCCTAAACAATACAGTATCACTATTTACGTAGCATTTATATTAGGTATTAAAGTCATACAGAGATGATTTAAAGTGCACAGGAGAATGTGCATAGGTTATATGCAAATACTACACCATTTATATAAGGAGCTTAAGGTTTTGTGGATTTTGGCATCTTTGGGGATCCTGGAACCAATCTCCTGTAGAAACCAAGGAACAACTGCATATGATAGTCTTGTGGTTTCAGATATGGGTCTGGAGACATACAGTTTTTAGTTTGAATTGGACACATCAAAAAACCACATCAAAACACATTGGATTTCGGCAGGGCATGGTGGCTCACACCTGTAATCCCAGCACTTTGGGAGGCCTCGGTGGGTGGATCATTTGAGGTCAGCAGTTCGAGACCAGCCTGACCAACATGGTGAAACCCCATCTCTACTAAAAACACAAAAAATTAGCTGGGCATGATGGCAGGTGCATGTAATCCCAGCTACTCGGGAGGGTGAGACAGGAGAATTGCTCTACCCAGGAGGCAGAGGTTGCAGTGGGCCGAGATCGCACCATTGCACTCCAGCTTGGGTAACAAGAGCGAGACTCTGTCTCAAGGAAAAAAAAAAGACATTGGATGTTGGATGTCTCAATCTAAATGTACATATTTTTCCTATCGGTACTTCAGTTATGGTATTGGTGTAATCCAAGATGTAATCCTGCTTTGCATTTTTCCACATGCATTTTGGACAAAAAGAGCTGAAGTTTCAAACCGCAGACCAAGCTTATTCTCATGAGCTATCTACCTTAGTTTCTAGGTCTAAGCTGTTGTCATTATATAGATAACAAATCTAGGTGAAATTAACGGATATGAATAATAAGGTTAAGGAAGAAAACTAGCAGAATACACGTATAAGGAAACAAGAACAGATTCAGAATTATGTCAGCGGCTGAGTGAGAAAGCACCTGATAGTGTTATGGACTGAATGTTTGTATACCCCTCAAAATTCATACATTGAGCCCTAACCACCAATGTGACAGTATGTGGAACTGGGGCCTTTGGAGATAATTTGGCTTAGAGGAGAGCATGAGGATGGGGTCCCCCATGATCAGATTAGTGTCCTTATAAGAAGAAGAAGAGACCTGAGCTTGCATGCTCTCTGCCTTGAGGACAAAAGGAGAAGGTAGCCATCTGAGAGCCAGAAAGAGGGTTCTTACCAAAAAGCCAACCATGCTAGCACCCTGATCTTGGACATCTTGGCCTGCATAACTGTTAAAAATTATGTCTGTTGTTTAAAGCACCCAGACTATGTTATTTTGCTGTAGTAGCCTAAGTTGAGTAGGACGGTAATTGGTACTAAGAAATGGGTGACTGCTATAACAAGTACCTAAAAATGTGGAAGTAGCTTTGGAACTGTGTAATGAGTAGAGGCTGGAAAAGTTTTGTGGTGTGTCCATAAAAAAAAAATGCTGAGATTGCTGCAACCAGACTGCTAGGGGCAATTCCAGTGAGGGCTCACAGAGAAAAGAGGAGAGCTGGAGAGAAAGCCTCCATCTTCAAGGAGGACACATAAATAATCATGAACAGAATGTCGTTTGAAACATTGGTGATAGGCCATTCTGATGAGGTCTCAGATGGAAATGAGGAGCATGATTTGGACAATGGAGAAAAGGCAATCCTTGTAATAAAGTGGCAAAGAATTTGACTGAATTATGCTCATGTTCCAGTGTTTTCTAGAAGGCAGAACTTGTGAACTGTTAAATTGGGTATTTAGGTAAAGAGATTTCTAAGCCAAGTGTTGAAGGAGCAGTTTGTTTTCTCTTCACTGCTTATTCAGGTTGAGCATCCCTAATTTAAAAATCCGAAATATAAAAAGCTCAAAAATCTGAAACTTTCTGAGCTTTGGCATGATGCCACAAGTGGAAAATTCCATCATGTGATGGGTTGCAGTTAAAATAGTCAAAACTTTGTTTCATGCACAAAATTATTTAAAATATTATGTAAAATTACCTTCTGGCTATGTAAATTACCTTATGTAAAATTACCTTCTGGCTATGTAAGATGTATATAAAACATAAATGAATTTCGTGTTTAGACTTGAGTTTCATCCCTAAGATATTTCATTACGAGTAAGCAAATATTCCAAAATCTGAAAAAAATGTGAAATCTTAAACACTTTTGGTCCCAAGCATTTTGGATAAGGGATACTCAACCTGTAGTAAAATGTAAGGAGAGAGAAATGAATTGAAGAAAGAGAAATGAATTGAAGCAAAAAGGCACCAGAACTTAAAGATCTGGAAAATTCTCAGCATGTCCATATTACAGAAATGAGAAAGAACATTTGGAAGGGAACATCAAAGGTGTGGCTGGCTGACCGTTTGCTAAGGAGATTAGCGTGGGTGTAAACCATGGACCTAATAGCCATCTCAACCGAAGCCAGGAATAGAGACTGAATTATATTAGAAACACTGCCAGCTGAGATTAAAGGAAATAGAGAACATGGGATGGAATGAAGGAAGACTGCGAACACGCATGATCATTTCAGAAAAGGGAGAGGGACTCCAAAGGCAATTCAGAGGTCATCAGGGCTGCTACTCCCACTACAGACCCAAAGTGCATGGGCCCAAAGGGCAAGGCCACTTCCACCTCAGCTTTAAAGGGCAGGACTGCCCCGCAGCAGAGCCTCATGGGAAGGTCCCTGTGAGAGTGCTGCATGGTCAGGTCTCCACCAAGCAGAAGGGACAGGTCACCTCACTGAGCCATGGGAGTGATGCTGCCATTTCAGTATCTGGAAGGCAGGACCGTCACCCCAGTGGATATGGAAAGCAGAGCATTGAATCAAAGATGATGATTCTCAAGCCTTAAGATCTAACGGTATTTGCCTTGGTAGGTTTTGGACTTGCTTGGGACATGTCACCCCTTTCTTTCATCTGATTTCTCCCTTTTGGAGTGGGAATGTCTGTCCTGTGCCTGTCCCACCATTGTCTTTTGCAAATACATAACATATCTGGCTTCACAAAAGCTGGAAAGGAATTTTGCCTCAGGATGAATTGCACCTCTACCTTCACCCGTATCTGATTTAGATGATACTTAGATGAGACCTTGGACTTTAGAGTTGATATTTCCGTGAGTTAAGACTTTGGGGGCTGTTGGGATAGAATGAAAATGACACTAATTTTGGAAGGTCAGGGGCCGAATATTATAGACTGAATATTAGTGTCTCTCCAGAATTCATATGTTGAACCCCTAACCCCCAAAATGATAGTATTAAGAGGTGGAGACTTTGGGAAATAATTACTGAAAATAGTTAGGCTTAGATGAGGTCATGAGGGTGGAGCTCCCATGATGTGATTAGTGTTCTTATATAAGAAGAGTAAGAGACACAAGAGCATCCTCTCTCCCTCATGTGAGGCAACAGCAAGAAGATAGCCATCTGAAAGCCAGGAAGAGAGGATCCTTACCAAGAACCAAATTTGCCAGCATCTAGATCTTAAACTTCCCAGCCTCCAGAAGTGTGACAAATAAATGTCTGTTGTTTCAGTTACACACTTGTGGGTTTTTTTTAAATAGCAGACCAAGCTAAGACAATTTGTAAATGTTTTCTCCCATTCCATAGATTACCTCTTTACTCTGTTGATTGTGTCTTCTGATGCACAAAAGTTTCTAAGTTTGATTAAGTCCCATTTGTCTGTTTTTGCCTTTGTTATGTGTGTTTTTGCTGTCATATCCAATAAATAATTGCCAAATCCAAAATCATGAAGCTTTTCTCCATGTTTTCTTCTAGAAGTTCTATAGTTTGGTTCTTACATTTGGATCTTTAATCCATTTTGAGTTAATTTTTGTATATAGTGTAAGATAATCCAAATTCATTCTTTTGCATGTGGCTATCCAGTTTTTCATACATCATTTGTTGAAGAGACTGTCCTTTCCTCTTGGCACTCTTGTTGAAGATTATTTGGTCATATATGCTAAAGATTTATTTCTAGGCTCTCTATTCTATTTCACTAGTCTGTGGTCTTCCTTTATGCCAGTACCACACTGTGTTGATTCCTGTGGCTTTGTAATATGTTTTGAAATCAGGAAGCGTGAGTCCTTCAACTTTGTTTTCTTTCAAAATTGCTTTGGCTATTTGGGATCCCCTGAGATACTAGAATTTCAGAATGGATTTTTCTTTTCCTGCAAAATAAGCTATTGGTATTTTGATAGGGATTGCATTGAATCTGCAGATTGCTTTGGATAGTATGGACATTTTAACAATATGAAATCATTCACTTCATGAACATGGGGTGTTTCCACATTTATTTGTGTTTTTAATTTCTTTCAGCAGTGTTTTGTAGTTTTCAGTGTATGGCTTTCACTTCCCTGATTAGGTTTATTCCTAAGTATTTTATTCTTTTGGTTGCTATTGTAAATGGAATTTTTTTATTTCTTTTTCAAATTTTCATTGTTATATATAGAAACAATGGGGTTTTATGTATTGATTTTGTATTCTGCAACTTTGCTGAATTCACTTATTAGTTCTAACAGGTTGTGTGTGTGTGTGTGTGTGATCTTTAGGGTTTTCTACCTATAAGATTATATTGTCTGTGAACAAAGGTAATTTTATTTCTTCCTGTCCAGTTTAGATGCCTTTTGTTGAGGGAAGTCAGGGACCCCGAATGGAGGGACCGGCTGAAGCCATGGCAGAAGAACATAAATTGTGAAGATTTCATGGACATTTATTAGTTCCCCAAATTAATACTTTTATAATTTCTTACGCCTGTCTTTACTGTGATCTCCAGACATAAATTGTGAAGATTTCATAGACACTTACCACTTCCCCAGCCAATACCCTTGTGATTTCCTATGCTTGTCTTTAATCTCTTAATCCTGTCATCTTCGTAAGCTGAGGAGGATGTATGTCACCTCAGGACCCTGTGATGATTGCATTAACTGCACAGGTTGTTTGTAGAGCATGTCTGTTTGAACAATATGAAATCTGGGCACCTTGAAAAAAGAACAGGATAACAGCAATGTACAGGGAACAAGAGAGATAACCTTAAACTCTGACCGTCAGTGAGCTGGGCAGAACAGAGCCATATTTCTCTTCTTTCAAAAGCAAATGGGAGAAATATCGCTGAATTCTTTTTCTCAGCAAGGAACATCCCTGAGAAAGAGAATGCATCCCTGAGGGTAGGCCTCTGAAATGGCTGCTTTGGGGGCGGCTGTCTTTTACAGTCGCAGCTGTGGGATGAAATAAGCCCCAGTCTCCCTCAGAGCTCCCAGGCTTATTAGGATGAGGAAATTCCCAACTAATAAATTTTGGTCAGACCAGTTATCTGCTTCAAACCCTGTATCCTGATAAGATGTTATCAATGACAACATGTGCCCGAAACTTCATTAGCAATTTTAATTTTGCCCCGGTCCTGTGGTCCTGTGATCTCGCCCTGCCTCCATTTGCCTTGTGATATCTTATTACCTTGTGAAGCATGTGATCTCTGTGACCCACACCCTATTTGTACATTCCCTCCCCTTTTGAAAATCGCTAATAAAAACTTGCTAGTTTTGCGGCTTGGGGGCATCACGGAACCTGCGGACATGTCTCCCCCAGACACCCAGCTTTAAAATTTCTCTCTTTTGTACTCTGTCCCTTTATTTCTCAGACCAGCCGACACTTAAGGAAAATAGAAAAGAACCTACATGACTATCAGGGGCACGTTCCCCCGATACCTTTTATTTCTTTTTCTTGCTCAGTTGCCCTGGGTAGAACTTCTAGCACTGTGTTGAATAGAAATAGGAAAAGTGAGCATCCTTGCCCTTTCCTGATCTTAAAGGAAAAGCTTTCAGTCTTCCACCATTGAGTGTGATCTTTCCTGTAGGTTTTTCATATATGGCCTTTATTATGTTGAGGTATATTTCTTCTAGTATTAGTTTATTGAGTTTATTTTTATTATGAAAGGTGTTAAATTTGTCAGATGCTTTTTCTATAGCAGTTGAGAATGATCATGTGGTAACTTTAACTTTTAAAAATAATTTTTGAAGGATAATATACATAAAGAAGTGCATATATAATCAGTATACAGCTTAGTGAATAACTTAATGGTAATCATCACATAATAGCCCCCCAGGTCAAGAACAGTACCCTCACCCCAGGAACTGCCTTCATGCTTTGCCCGTGTTCCCATCCTTTCTTCCTTGTCAAAGGGAACCACTGTCCTGACTCTTAACACCATAAATTGGTTTTATCTGTTTTTGAACCTCCTGCAAATAAAATTGTGCAGCCTGTATTCTTTTGTGTGTTTTTCATGCATGTTGTGTTTGTAAGATTTATCCATGTTGTTTCCTGTATCACTAGTTCATTGATTTTCATTGCTGCATATAGTCCATTGAATGAAATAGCCACAGTTTATTTACAAAGGACATTAAGGGCCATTAACAAATAATGGCTTCTATGAACCTTCTTGTATCTACCAGTAATCTAATAGCTGGATCATAACTGGGTCATAGAGGATGCATATATTCAACCTTGGTAGATAATGTCAAACTTTTCCTAAGTGATTTACGAATTTTCATTTCTGTTCCATATGAGTTTGCCTCCATAACTGCATTACCACTTGATATTGTCAGTCTTTTTCATTTCATTTTCCACTTTTTTTATTTTCGAGACAGGATCTCGCTCTGTCACCCAGGCTGGAGTTCAGTGGCATGATCTCGGCTCACTGCAACCTCCACCTCCCAGGTTCAAGTGATTCTGCTGCCTCAGCCTCCCGAGTAGCTGGAATTACAGGCGCCTGCCACCACACTCAGTTAATTTTTGTATGTTTAGTAGAGACAAGGTTTCACCATGTTGGCCATGCTGGTCTTGATCTCCTGACCTCAAGTGATCTGCCTACCTCAGCCTCCCAAAGTCCTAGGATTACAGGCATGAACCACTGCACCCAGCCACATTTCTACTTTTGTGGAGAGTATATTCAAGTCTCTTGTTATTTTTCTATCTTTTTTTAAAAATCAATTTGTAGGAGGCTGATATATATTCAGAATATATGCTCTTTGTTAGTTGTATATGTTGTAAATACCTTTTTTCAGTTTGTGACTTACCTTTTCATTTTCTTAAAGCTTTTTAAAAGAAATTACAATTCTTAATTCTAGTGAAATCCAATATCTCTTTTTTCTTTATGTTTTAAGAAATATATTTTATATCCTGTTAAAGAAATCTTTCTCTGTCCCAAGGTTATGAAGATATTCTTCTGCGTTATCTTTTAGAACCTTTTCTTTGGTTTAACCTTGTATATTCAGATCTGCAACCTCTCTGACATTTAAAACAACATTGTTTAATTTGACACTAATTAAAATATTAGACCTACAAAAAAAAAGTTGCAAGAATAGTACAAAGATATCCAGGTTTTTTTCACCCAGAGTCTGCAACTGTTTATTTATGTATTTTACAAGCTTCTACATGGAGCGCTGATCCAAACATTAATATTTCACATTATTGCTACATAAATAAATGTTGATATATCAACAGTGATATGCTGGAGCTATCTTAACTTGTGTACAAAAGTTGGTTGTTAAAATTTGGGAATTTGCAGGTCAATTTTAAATCATTGGTAGTTTGAAGTGGGCTGTGGCAGGGAAGTATTTACTCCATGGATGTTAACACATGCTGTAAGTTATTTCTATTCTTTTTAAAAATACATCAAATGTTACATTATAAAAAATAAAAATAAATATATAACTAAAACTAAGAGGCTATTTGAGGTCACAAGATAAGACTAGAATGTAGAAAGTGAGTAGTAACAAAACTAGAAGTAATTTATTGAAGGAAGAAGCTGACAGTATTCTCTACACAAGGAATGAAAGGAATGTCTGGTTTCTAAATGCCAGCATTTGAGTTGCAGGGTAAAAGTTTTGAATTTGCAAGCTTAAATAAAACCAGTTACTTTGCATGTGATAGATATGGCCATACAATAAACCAATTTATAAATGAAACTTTAGTGTGTTCTAGTTTTAAAAATACTAAAATTAAAGATAATACCTCAGGCAAATTGACCAATGGGTTGAAAATTTTAAAAAGATAATACCTTAAGTGAAATGGTAATATTGAAATGTAGCATGTGGCTCTGTACCCAGTCTCTAATAGCACTAGTATTGGAATGAACTTGAAGATTCAGAAGAAAATCTGTATTTCTATTTGTAAAATTACCAGTCCATCTCTTGAACCCAAACTGTGGTTGTATCTTCATCGTTACATTCTAAAATTTAAATAATAATGGCGGCCTGCAGTTTTAGCTAAACCTAGTACATAGAATATTGCAAATAGAATAAAATGACAAAATTTAAATGGCTCAGTAGTTTTTATTTTTTTTTAATTTATTAAGAAAATTGAATTACCTACAAAATCTCTCTTGTTAATCCCAAATTAGCTTCCTGGAAATGTTTCTTACACTAACTGTTGTGATATGCAAGTGGGAGAAATAATACATTTATTCTTTCTCATAATTCTTTGCATATTCCACAGAGCAACATTATTTGACAAGATTTAAAGTACTTAGTGATTTTATTGGACTTTAGTATAGCAATACAGGTTATACCAGAAGTTAGATTTGCATTAGTTTATATATAAACATTATGTTTAAAGAATATGCATTTTCATGAGACAAATAATATAAAATGGCTCATTTTACATTATTGTGGTATTAATTATGAAATCTTCAAGCAGATACCTATACTGAATGATTTTTAAAACCTTGTAGTAGTTGTTATATATCTACATGAAAAATTATTTTCAATCTAAATCAACTTGTGAGATTCAGCAGTCAAGATTTTAGATAAATAACATGAATTTAATCTCTTATAAAAGTTAACCCTCTTGACACTACTGAATTGCAGAATGCTGTAAACATTCCAAAATGTTTATTTTTCAATATATATTCAGTGTATTTATGATTATACTCAATTTGCTTATCTTGAAATATAATTTGCTGATGTTTTATTGGTTAACATTGTATATGATAGACTAATATTGCTTACATCATCTTTTACTTTTCTTTTTGTATGTGATATTGTGTGTACAGTTAAAGATTTCTAAATATGTTTTTTCGTTGAAATTATTGATTTATTGTAAATAGGTATCACTTAGAAAAGAGTAATACAATCAAATAAGTAATATAAGAGCTTGAAACTTCAAACTTGAAGGTTCTTACCCTAATCCTGAGCAAATTTTTCTACCATTGTGTTTTGTCTGAGGAATCAGTGAAAAATCATAATTATTCTTGTGTAGTTCCTAGAGACAGATAGGGTGATGAGGGGGATTGAGTCTTCATAATTACCTTGTCTGCCCATAGAAAAAATTAGTGACAGTTGCCTCATTCAATCACTGTATTTTAGTGCCTATCCCAGTGTTTAGATTAAGTAGTGGTGGTTAAGTTAAATAAAATATTATATAGAGATGGAAGGGGTGGAGAGACAGACATAGAATTTAAATAGAGCCTGCTGGTATTCGCTTTAATATATCATATAAACTTACTGACTACTTTGACAACAAAGTAATTTGAATTGTAAGAAATGTATTTCCTTAAATGGCTTATTGATTGGATAAAAAAGTAGTCAACAGAGTATTCTAGAATTTCCTTTGACAAGAATATCTCTTTAGGTTAAAGAATGAAACATCTTGAATGTACAATGTTTTACTATATTTTAAGGCTGTACTTACAAATGACTATATATGTTTTGTTTTTCAGAGTTGGAGCATTATTCAGTATATTAATGTCTTATTGATAATGGCAGAACATCCACCACTACTGGATACAACTCAGATCTTAAGTAGTGATATTTCTCTTTTGTCTGCCCCTATTGTAAGTGCAGATGGAACACAACAGGTAAGAAAACTGAAATGTTTATTTCTTTATGTCTAATACACATGTATTTATGCAAAATTTAAAACAAATCACAATAGTGAGTTCCTGTTAATTCGTGTTTTAAATTCCCAGTTCAAAATGTTGTTCAGTTTTATAAGATGATAAAAATAATGAGACTGTTTTTGAAGTCTCTTCTAAAATATCTTGCTAATTAATGGTCAGATTTCTTATGTGTATATTTAGTTGCCATTCAAGTTGTTTTTGTTTTCCTTTAGACAAATAGTGTGCTAGTCCCTGAGTTTAGCCTTGTACCTTAATGATTATTATAAATCATTTCAAATCATTATGAAATTATGATTTTTGCCTACATTATATAATAATAAAACGTTGTCTTTTCCTTCCCATTCTCCTCTCCCTTCCAAAAGTAAATACACAATTCCTGAAAAGCTGACAGATTTTTTTCCCCAGCCCAGGTCTTTATTTAAAATGTTGTGGTTGCACTGATTTCACTATTCCCACAGTAATCCTAAAAGGGATAGGAATAATAAGCTTTCACAAGTACTTGTTATGGGCCAGGCAATGTGCTTCATTCTCATAACTATCTTAGATGGTAGGTATTTTAACAGTGGGTGAGTAAACAAACACTAAAAACATAATAAATGATAATGAGGAAGAGAAGGAACAGTTTAGGTGCCCATTATGTAATAAACATTGTGCTAAGAGCTGTATGATCTCATTTAATTCTTTCAACAATTCTGTGAGGTAGGTACACCTGCCCTTATTTTGCATATGAAGCAAAATGAGTTTCAGAAAATCTTAAATAACTTGTTCAGCATCACACAAAGCTTGTGCTCCTAACTGTAACTCATACTGCCTCCTTGGGAAACTTAAAAACAAGAAAGTCAGATTTTCTTACTTTATAAACTTAGTATCTATAGTAGGCAATTATGATTTGCTTACAAGATAAAGGGCTACTATTGAAAAATTAGTAGCAATTGGCTTGGGCTCTAAATTTTCCTGTTCTGTGTAAACATGGCAAAAAATGTTGTGTCCTGATTTTAATTTTGGTACGTGCTCTTATCCCAGCAATTTCATTCCACAAACTTGCTTTTCATGGTCAAATTTAAGTCTGCTAAGATTTTCTACTCACAAAAATAGTAGATGTGGCAGGTATTCATTTGCTTTATGAGGCTGTCCAAGTGTCTTCAGTTATCATTTGTTGCCTCAGGCCAGTCAATAGTTTCAACTTGTTGATAATCTAATGTATAAAAGAATCTATTAAGCAGTTAATTACATTACATTGATATAGTTGCTATAGTTGTATATTCTGTTAAGGGGAAGACAGCAAGCTGAAATAACTCCATGATGCCATCTCAAGACTTTTCTCTCCTTGCCCCAGAAGGAAATTTGGTTAGCAGAATTTTCTTGAAATCTTGAAGGCACCATGGCTATCGTGTCACAGTAATGGTGTAGATGACTATAGAGAAAGGATCTTGGAATAGAAGAATCTACTAGCAAGATTTAAAGGAGCAGGTGGAGTTAGGAGGTCTAGGGACAGGTTTTTTGGTAGAGTTTAAAAACAAACAGATTTCAGGAAGTGTAGAGTAAAGCCTTGAATTCTAACTAGCAGGTTGCGTGTAGTTCGGTAGGGAGAGAGCTAAACACGAGTGGAAGAAAACACTGGACTGGCCTGATAGATTTGGATTTGATTTTGGTTGCCGAAGACAAGTTATTTAACTTCTATGAGTATGTTTGCTTCTCTAGAAAATGGAGGTAATAATATCTTAAAGTAATTATAGCTATGTGGGTGAAACGAGCCTGAAGGAACTCAGTAAATGTTTGCTGAATCCTAAGTAAAGCACTCAATAAATGTTTAGAAGACTGAAGAAACTTTAGATATCCCAGTCAGGATTTCAATAAATAGAGATAGTTATAATAAGCAGTGGATCAGAAAACGTGGAGATAGTTATGAAGGATGCATATGAAGTGTAAAGAGTGAACCAATAGCTATCATAGAATGTAAGGGACTATATACAAGGCAGATAATAATTAGAGGTGGGAGTGCAATAAACTTGACACCAGACATTTCTTTGTCTTAACACAAGAACTTATTGATATGCCAAGTTATAGCTTACCTATGGAGATATGACACAACTTGGTTGATGCCTGTTTAACCACAGACTAAAAGACTGTTCCTGACAGATGGAAGTGTCATGCACAAGCATGATATTAAAAATTCAAGACGACATATTTTGTCCCTTGTCTTGACTTTTCTTCAGAATATTATGCTATATGGAATGATTTCTCTTCTACTCTTGGGATCAAATTAATTTTCCTGTAGCTGGCTATTAAGATTATCTGTCTCCTCATTAATATTTTCTGGTTTAATACAGTAAACATTTCCTACTGTATCATATTACACGCAGTGGGTCTTTTGGCTTGTGAATCATAATAGAGGGAATTGCTCCTGATGTCACTGCTAGGGTTGCCTTTAGGGAGGCTGTAATAGTCATTTATTATTCATTTTGACAAGCAGCTTATGAACCTTTTTTTGTGGTTATGGAATCTGCCTCCCTTTTTCATTATTAAAATAGACTTTATTTTTAGAGCAGTTTTAGGCTTATAAGAAAAATTGAGCAGACAGTACAAAGTTCTCACATACCACCTCTTCTCCATAGTTTCTTCATTTATTAACATCTTATATTAGTGTGATATATTTGTTACAATTAATGAACCAGTATTGATGCGTTATTATTAAGTAAGGTCCATAGGGTTCACTCTTGGTGTTGTACAACAGTTCTTCAGGTCTTAACAGATGGGTAATGTCATATATCATTACAGTATCATACAGAATAATTTCACTGCCCTAAAAATCCCGTGCTTCACCTTTTCATTCTTCCTTTACTCCCCCCAAATCCTTGGCAACCACTGATCTTTTTACTATCTCTCTATAGTTTTGTATTTTTAAGAATGCAATACAGTATGTAGCCCTTTCAGACTGGCTTCTCCCACTTAGCAGTATGGTATAGATAATTTCTTTCCATGGCTTAATAGCTCGTTTCTTTTTCATTATTGAATAATACTTCATTGTATAGATGGACCAGTTTGTTTATTCATTCATCTGTTGAAGGACATCTTGATCACTTCCAGCTTTAGGCTGTTATAAATAAAGCTGCCTTAAACCATGTGCAGATTTTTGAGTGTACATAAGTTTTAATTCACTGGATAAATACCTAGGAACATGATTGCTGGATTGTGCGGTAGGACTGTGTTTAGCTTTGTGAGAAACTACCAAACTGTCTTCTAAGGTGGCTGTACCATTGTACATTCTTTGTCACATGATTGACTTGAGATATCTTTTCCTGATAGCAGAAGGAAAGCCTGTATGAATGTGTGTGCCCTGTTAGAACCTCCAAACCAGTTTTACAGAACATAAGCTTCAAGCGCAAGTGGAATGCTCAGTTCTATTCTCTATTGCCACCATCTAAAGAAAATTTCAGATGTTTTAGTTTCTTGTGTGGTTTAGCAGTTTACTAATTTGTCTTCTCTTAATTTCTACTTACTTACCTTCCAAAAGGATTGAATGCATTTAAAGTTTCAGTTAAGACCTTTAAAAACTTAGCCTGCCTGTTATACATCTTTATTAGTACCTTCTCGATTGCATTAATCTTTTAAAATTATTATTTTTATAACTTCCCGTCTCATTTGTACTCATGGGATTTTAATTTACGGAAGTAACTTAAGAGATGGCACAGAGAGGCTAATGCCATTGAAAGAAGATTTTTATTACTTAAATTTCCCAAAGAAGGGGACGTATCATGTCATACAGGTAGGGCCAAAGGAGAAGCAGCATGTTCTGGTCAGGAGGCAGAAGAAGGCATGAGGAGAAAGCCTGGACCAAACCTTTTGTTGGGGTTTTCACAGGAAAGGCAAGGTGAGGTAAATAGTGTTGGATTGGCTAGTTTTAATAATTCTGACCATCTTTGGGCTGTAAGGGTGATCCCTGGTAGCCCAGTACCTGGCCTGGGATGGTTTAGGGTAGGGTGAATATTGGTTTGGTGTGTAAAAGTTAGATAAGGTGGTTGGCACTATAGACTTGGGATTGGATGGTTTGCATATAAGAAGTATGCCTCTTGCCAAGGCTTTTGTTAATCTATAAGAATTGGCTATCCCTACAAGGGGCCGTCTCTCCCCAGCAAGTGAGGTCACAGGTGCCAGAACATCAGGAATACAGAAAATAAGAAAATAGGGTTAATATAATTGGCCCTGTGATGAGTGGATGCCATTGGACAAATAAAGAATCTAAGAAAACACAGAACGTGCCCTCAGCTTTTTAAAACCTGTTTTAAATCATGAAGTATAACATATATTTATAGAAAAGTACGTAAAATAGGCATGAAATATAGCATATGATTATAAGGCATAAATCTTGTAACTACAAGCCAAACTAAGAGATATAATACGCCAATACCCTAGAAATTGCTTGTATGTTTCTTCCACATCATAACACCCTCTCTCCTTCAAGGTTACCACTATCCTGACTTTTATGATAATTGCTTAATGACTTTTCTCTGTAGTTTTATCTATATATACTTCACTATACAACAATACTGTAGTTTTGCCAATTCTTGATATTTACATAAATTAAACTTGATTTAACTATTCTTTTGTGACTTGCTGGTCTTATTCAATATTGTTTTAAAGATTTTGAAATTTGTTCTTTTTAGTTTGCAGTGTCAGATTCTATTATGTATGAATATAACTCAATGTATTCATTTATCTCTTCTCTTCTTGATGACCATCTTTGGGGTTTCTAGTTTGGGATTATCATGAACAATGCTTTTTTTCTTTGATTTATCAAACCGTTAATCAAACTGTTAATATATATTCTGGCCACAAGCTGTTAGTCAGTCATAAGTGTAGTGAATATTCTCTCCTGTTCCCCTGTTCTGGTTGTCTTTTCACTCTCTTTGATGTCTTTTTTTTTTTTTTTTTGAGACAGGGTCTCGCTCTGTCACCCAGGCTGGAGTGCAGTGGCGTGATCTCGGCTCACTGCAACCTCTGCCTCCCAGGTTCAAGTGATTCTCCTGCCTCAGCCTCCCAAGTGGCTGAGATCACAGGCGTGCGCCACCACACCAGGCTAATTTTTGTATTTTTAGTAGAGATGGGGTTTCACCATGTTGGCCAAGCTGATCTCGAACTCCTGACCTCAAGTGATCCACCCGCCTCGGTCCCCCAAAGTGCTGGGATTACATGCGTGAGCCACCGGCGGCTGGCCTCTTTGGTATCTTTTGATGGACAGTCTTTTATTTTAGTGTGGTCAGATTTACCAGTTCTTTTCTTCTAGAGTTAGTGTTGTGTTTCTTCTCTCTCTACAAAAAAATTTAAAATTTAGCTGAGTGTGATAGTATATGCCTATAGTCCCAGCTACTCAGGAGGCTGAGGTGGGAGAATCACTTAAGCCCAGGAGGTCAAGGCTACAGCAAGTCATGATTATACCACTGTACTCTGGCCAGGGCAACAGAGCAAGACCATGTCTCAAAAAAAATGTTTAAGGTATTTATGAACAGGAATTCCCTATACTGAGGCAATGAAAATATTTCTAAAAATATATTCTAAAAACTATACTTGTGTGTTGAACATTTTATTCCAAAATCTACTGGAGTCGATTTTTGTGAACTGTATCAAGCATAGGTCCAATTTGACTGTTTTTCCATATATGTATATACTTAATTATTTCAGCACTGTTTATTGAAAAATCTGTTGTTTTCCTGTTGCTCCACAATGATACTTTTGTCATGTATCTATGATACATTGTTACAGATATGATCAAATATCTGTCACATATTTGTAGGGTTATTTATGGATTTTTTTTTTTTGAGACAGAGTCTTGCTGTGTCGCCCAGGCTGGAGTGCAGTGGTGCGATCTCGGCTTGCTGCAAGCAAGCTCCGCCATGGGTTGACACCATTCTCCTGCCTCAGGCTCCCAAGTAGCTGGGACTACAGGTGCCCACCACCACACCCGGCTAATTTTTTGTATTTTTAGTAGAGATGGGGTTTCACTGTGTTAGCCAGGATGGTCTTGATCTCCTGATCTCGTGATCCGCCCGCCTCGGCCTCCCAAAGTGTATTTATGGATTTTTAATTCTCTTTCATTGATCTGTTTTATTATCCCTGTGCCAAGAATACACCAAGTCTTGGTATCTGGTAAGCAAACCATCCCACCTTATTCTTTGAGAAGGTCTTGGTATTCTTGGGCCTTTACATTTACATGTAGATTTTAGAATTAGCTTATCAGTACACACACACACACATGCACACACACACAACACCTGCTGAGTTTGATTTGGATTGCCTTGTATCTATAGATTGATTGAGGGAAGAATTGGCATCTTTACAATATTGAATTTTTCAATTGTTGAAGTTGGTATATTCATCCATTTATGTAGGTTTTTAATGTCACAGTGAAGTTTTATAATTTTTCCCATAAAGGTCTTGAATATCTTTTGTTAAATTTATTCCTGGGCACTTGGGGTTTTATATGCAATTATAAGTGTGTGTGTGTGTGTGTGTGTGTGTGTGTGTGTGTGTGTGTGTGTGTGTGTGTGTGTGTGTGTGTGTGTGTGTGTGTGTGTGTGTGTGTGTGTGTGTGTGTGTGTGTGTGTGTGTGTGTGTGTGTGTGTGTGTGTCCTGTTCCTGGTGAGTTAGAAATACAGTTTATTTTTGTATATTGCTTCAATATCCAGCAACCTTGCTATACTCTTACTCATTTTGAGACTTGTTCTTAGTCTCAAAGAGAGTATTTTCAGGATATTATTAAGCATGATGTTTATTATACATTTTTATGGATATTCTTTCTAAGATCTAAAAGGGTAAGCCAGGTGCAGTGGCTGACGCCAGTAATCCCAGCATTTTGGGAGGCTGAGGCGGGCAGATTGCTTGAACACAGGAGTTGGAGACCAGCCTGTGCAACATAGTAAGACTTCATTTATACTAAAAATAAAATTAGCTGGATGTGGTGGCACACACCTGTAGTACCAGCTACTCAGGAGGCTGAGATGGGAGGATCACTTGAGCCTGGGGGGTTGAGTCTGCAATAAGCTGTGATTATGCCACTGTGTTCCAGTCTGGGCAACAGAGTGAGACCCAGTCTCATATTTTCAACGTTTCTAAAATAATGATATATTTTTCCTTCACATTTTGATGTCATAATTTACATTAATTTTAAAATGTTTAACTGTTAGTATATTTCTGGCTAAACCAAATTTCATTGTGATACATTGTTCTTTTAATGTATTGCTGGATTGGGGTATGCTAATATTTTTTCTTGGATTTTATTTTTAGTCTGTGTTCATGAGTGAGACTGTCCTATAATGGGCATTTCCCTAATATCCTGAGTTGGTATCAAAGATGTGCTGAACTAAACTGTGGAGTTTACCCTTTTGTTTCTTATTCTTTGGTTAAATTTGTATTTGTTTAAAATTGTTTCTTCCTCATTTGGTATAACTTGTTCAGTGAAATCTTCTGAACCTAAGTTTCTTTGACTGAAGTATAGAAATGAAGAAGCAAATCAGATGCATACTATGAATACTTCATCTTAAGTTTGGAAGTACATTTTTATAATACTGAGGTAATCTGTGTATATTTGTTATGTAAGTGGTATTAAAATGATGAAGAAAAGTTGAGTTTTTAAATAAATTTAATAAGAACTATTTAAGCACTTATGATCAGGCATTTGATGCATTTAAAATAAAATTTATTGATGTTATTAATGCAGATTAAAATGTTTAAGGAGAGTGAAGCTAGGGAAAGAAAATGTTGTAATATCAGATGAAAAAAACCTGAATTAAGGTCATATTAATGATACACGATTTGAGAAATATTAAGGGGGTAAAATTGGTGAACAAGTCATAGAACAAAACTAAGAGAGGGGATAAAAATTTCCCCAGGATTTTCTTTGAAAATGTAAGTGGGGGGGAGGAGCCAAGATGGCCGAATAGGAACAGCTCCGGTCTACAGCTCCCAGCGCGAGCGACGCAGAAGACGGGTGATTTCTGCATTTCCATCTGAGGTACCGTGTTCATCTCACTAGGGAGTGCCAGACAGTGGGCGCAGGTCAGTGGGTGAGCGCACCGTGCGCCAGCCGAAGCAGGGGCGAGGCATTGCCTCACTCGGGAAGCGCAAGGGGTCAGGGAGTTCCCCTTCCAGGGGTGACAGACGGCACCTGGAAAATCGGGCCACTCCCACCCGAATACTGTGCTTTTCCGACGGGCTTAGGAAACGGTGCCCCAGGAGAGTATAGCCCGCACCTGGCTCAGAGGGTCCTACGCCCACGGAGTCTCGCTGATTGCTAGCACAGCAGTCAGATCAAACAGCAAGTCCGCAGCGAGGCTGGGGGAGGGGCGCCCGCCATTGCCCAGGCTCGCTTAGGTAAACAAAGCAGCCTGGAAGCTTGAACTGGGTGGAGCCCACCACAGCTCAAGGAGGCCTGCCTGCCTCTGTAGGCTCCACCTCTGAGGGCAGGGCACAGACAAACAAAAAGACAGCAGTAACCTCTGCAGACTTAAATGTCCCTGTCTGACAGCTGTGAGGAGAGCAGTGGTTCTCCCAGCACGCAGCTGGAGATCTGAGAACCGGCTGACTGCTTCCTCAAGTGGGTCCCTGACCCCTGACCCCCGAGCAGCCTAACTGGGAGGCATCCCCCAGCAGGGGCAGACTGACACCTCACACGGCCGGCCAGGTACTCCAACAGACCTGCAGCTGAGGGTTCTGTCTGTTAGAAGGAAAACTAACAGAAAGGACATCCACACCAAAAACCCATCTGTACATCACCATCATCAAAGACCAAAAGTAGATAAAACCACAAAGATGGGGAAAAAACAGAGCAGAAAAACTGGAAACTCTAAAAACCAGAGTACCTCTCCTCCTCCAAAGGAGCGCAGTTCCTCACCAGCAACGGAACAAAGCTGGACGGAGAATGACTTTGACGAGCTGAGAGAAGAAGGCTTCAGACGATCAAATTACTCCGAGCTACGGGAGGATATTCAAACCAAAGGCAAAGAAGTTGAAAACTTTGAAAAAAATTTAGAAGAATGTATAACTAGAATAACCAATACAGAGAAGTGCTTAAAGGAGCTAATGGAGCTGAAAACCAAGGCTCGAGAACTACGTGAAGAATGCAGAAGCCTCAGGAGCCGATGCGATCAAATGGAAGAAAGGGTATCAGCCCTGGAAGATGAAATGAATGAAATGAAGCGAGAAGGGAAGTTTAGAGAAAAAAGAATAAAAAGAAACGAGCAAAGCCTCCAAGAAATGTGGGACTATGTGAAAAGACCAAATCTACGTCTGATTGGTGTACCTGAAAGTGACGGGGAGAATGGAAAGAAGTTGGAAAACACTCTGCAGGATATTATCCAGGAGAACTTCCCCAATCTAGCAAGGCAGGCCAACATTCAGATTCAGGAAATACAGAGAACGCCACAAAGATACTCCTCGAGAAGAGCAACTCCAAGACACATAATTGTCAGATTCACCAAAGTTGAAATGAAGGAAAAAATGTTAAGGGCAGCCAGAGAGAAAGGTCAGGTTACCATCAAAGGGAAGCCCATCAGACTAACAGCGGATCTCTCGGCAGAAACCCTACAAGCCAGAAGAGAGTGGGGGCCAATATTCAACATTCTTAAAGAAAAGAATTTTCAACCCAGAATTTCATATCCTGCCAAACTAAGCTTCATAAGTGAAGGAGAAATAAAATACTTTACAGAAAAGCAAATGCTGAGAGATTTTGTCACCACCAGGCCTGCCCTAAAAGAGCTCCTGAAGGAAGCGCTGAACATGGAAAGGCACAACCGGTACCAGCCACTGCAAAATCATACCGAAATGTAAAGACCATCGAGACTAGGAAGAGACTGCATCAACTAATGAGCAAAATAACCAGCTAACATCATAATGACAGGATCAGATTCACACATAACAATATTAACTTTAAATGTAAATGGACTAAATGCTCCAATTAAAAGACACAGACTGGCAAATTGGATAAAGACTCAATACCCATCAGTGTGCGGTATTCAGGAAACCCATCTCACATGCAGAGACACACATAGGCTCAGAATAAAAGGATGGAGGAAGATCTACCAAGCAAATGGAAAACAAAAAAAGGCAGGGGTTGCAATCCTAGTCTCTGATAAAACAGACTTTAAACCAACAAAGATCAAAAGAGACAAAGAAGGCCATTACATAATGGTAAAGGGATTAATTCAACAAGAAGAGCTAACTATCCTAAATATATATGCACCCAATACAGGAGCACCCAGATTCATAAAGCAAGTCCTGAGTGACCTACAAAGAGACTTACGACTCCCACACATTAATAATGGGAGACTTTAACACCCCACTGTCAACATTAGACAGATCAACGAGACAGAAAGTCAACAAGGATACCCAGGAATTGAACTCAGCTCTGCACCAAGCAGACCTAATAGACATCTACAGAACTCTCCACCACAAATCAACAGAATATACATTTTTTTCAGCACCACACCACACCTATTCCAAAATTGACCATATACTTGGAAGTAAAGATCTCCTCAATAAATGTAAAAGAACAGAAATTGTAACAAACTGTCTCTCAGATCACAGTGCAATCAAGCTAGAACTCAGGATTAAGAATCTCACTCAAAACCGCTCAACTACGTGGAAACTGAACAACCTGCTCCTGAATGACTACTGGGTACATAACGAAATGAAGGCAGAAATAAAGATGTTCTTTGAAACCAACGAGAACAAAGACACAACATACCAGAATCTCTGGGATGCATTCAAAGCAGTGTGTAGAGGGAAATTTATAGCACTAAATGCCCACAAGAGAAAGCAGGAAAGATCCAAAATTGACACCCTAACATCACAATTAAAAGAACTAGAAAAGCAAGAGCAAACACATTCAAAAGCTAGCAGAAGGCAAGAAATAACTAAAATCAGAGCAGAACTGAAGGAAATAGAGACACAAAAAACCCTTCAAAAAATTAATGAATCCAGGAGCTGGTTTTTTAAAAGGATCAACAAAATTGATAGACCGCTAGCAAGATTAATAAAGAAAAAAAGAGAGAAGAATCAAATAGATGCAATAAAAAATGATAAAGGGGATATCACCACCGATCCCACAGAAATACAAACTACCATCAGAGAATACTACAAACACCTCTATGCAAATAAACTAGAAAATCTAGAAGAAATGGATAAATTCCTCAACACATACACCCTCCCAAGACTAAACCAGGAAGAAGTTGAATCTCTGAATAGACCAATAACAGGAGCTGAAATTGTGGCAATAATCAATAGCTTACCAACCAAAAAAAGTCCAGGACCAGATGGGTTCACAGCCGAATTCTACCAGAGGTACAAGGAGGAGCTGGTACCATTCCTTCTGAAACTATTCCAATCAATAGAAAAAGAGGGAATCCTCCCTAACTCATTTTATGAGGCCAGCATCATCCTGATACCAAAGCCTGGCAGAGACACAACAAAAAAAGAGAATTTTAGACCAATATCCTTCATGAACATTGATGCAAAAATCCTCAATAAGATACTGGCAAACAGAATCCAGCAGCACATCAAAAAGCTTATCCACCATGATCAAGTGGGCTTCATCCCTGGGATGCAAGGCTGGTTCAATATACGCAAATCAATAAATGTAATCCAGCATATAAACAGAACCAAAGACAAAAACCACATGATTATCTCAATAGATGCAGAAAAGGCCTTTGACAAAATTCAACAACCCTTCATGCTAAAAACTCTCAATAAATTAGGAATTGATGGGACGTATCTCAAAATAATAAGAGCTATTTATGACAAACCCACAGCCAATATCGTACTGAATGGGCAAAAACTGGAAGCATTCCCTTTGAAAACTGGCACAAGACAGGGATGCCCTCTCTCGCCACTTCTATTCAACATAGTGTTGGAAGTTCTGGCCAGGGCAATTAGGCAGGTGAAGGAAATCAAGGGTATTCAATTAGGAAAAGAGGAAGTCAAATTGTCCTTGTTTGCAGATGACATGATAGTATATCTAGAAAACCCCATTGTCTCAGCCCAAAATCTCCTTAAGCTGATAAGCAACTTCAGCAAAGTCTCAGGATACAAAATCAATGTGCAAAAATCACAAGCATTCTTATACATCAATAACAGACAAACAGAGAGCCAAATCATGAGTGAACTCCCATTCACAATTGCTTCAAAGAGAATAAAATACCTAGGAATCCAACTTACAAGGGATGTGAAAGACCTCTTCAAGGAGAACTACAAACCACTGCTCAAGGAAATAAAAGAGGATACAAACAAATGGAAGAACATTCCATGCTCATGGGTAGGAAGAATCAATATCATGAAAATGGCCATCCTTCCCAAGGTAATTTACAGATTCAATGCCATCCCCATCAAGCTACCAATGACTTTCTTCACAGAATTGGAAAAAACTACTTTAAAGTTCATATGGAACCAAAAAAGAGCCCGCATCGCCAAGTCAATCCTAAGCCAAAAGAACAAAGCTGGAGGCATCACACTACCTGACTTCAAACTATACTACAAGGCTACAGTAACCAAAACAGCATGGTACTGGTACCAAAACAGAGATATAGATCAATGGAACAGAACAGAGCCGTCAGAAATAATGCCACATATCTACAAGTATCTGATCTTTGACAAACCTGACAAAAACAAGAAATGGGGAAAGGATTCCCTATTTAATAAATGGTGCTGGGAAAACTGGCTAGCCATATGTAGAAAGCTGAAACTGGATCCCTTCCTTACACCTTATACAAAAATCAATTCAAGATGGATTCAAGACTTAAATGTTAGACCTAAAACCATAAAAACCCTAGAAGAAAATCTAGGCATTACCATTCAGGACATAGGCATGGGCAAGGACTTCATGTCTAAAACACCAAAAGCAATGGCAACAAAAGCCAAAATTGACAAATGGGATCTAATTAAACTAAAGAGCTTCTGCACAGCAAAGGAAACTACCATCAAAGTGAACAGGCAACCTACAAAATGGGAGAAAATTTTCGCAACCTACTCATCTGACAAAGGGCTAATATCCAGAATCTACAATGAACTCCAACAAATTTACAAGAAAAAAACAAACAACCCCATCAAAAAGTGGGCGAAGGACATGAACAGACACTTCTCAAAAGAAGACATTTATGCAGCCAAAAAACACATGAAAAAATGCTCACCATCACTGGCCATCAGAGAAATGCAAATCAAAACCACAATGAGATACCATCTCACACCTGTTAGAATGGCAATCATTCAAAAGTCAGGAAACAACAGGTGCTGGAGAGGATGTGGAGAAATAGGAACACTTTTACACTGTTGGTGGGACTGTAAACTAGTTCAACCCTTGTGGAAGTCAGTGTGGCGATTCCTCAGGGATCTAGAACTAGAAATTCCATTCGACCCAGCCATCCCATTACTGGGTATATACCCAAAGGACTATAAATCATGCTGCTATAAAGACACATGCACACGTATGTTTATTGCCGCATTATTCACAATAGCAAAGACTTGGAACCAACCCAAATGTCCAGCAATGATAGACTGGATTAAGAAAATGTGGCACATATACACCATGGAATACTATGCAGCCATAAAAAATGATGAGTTCACGTCCTTTGTAGGGACATGGATGAAATTGGAAATCATCATTCTCAGTAAACTATCGCAAGAACAAAAAACCAAACACCGCATATTCTCACTCATAGGTGGGAATTGAACAATGAGAACACATGGACACAGGAAGGGGAACATCACACTCTGGGGACTGTTGTGGGGTGGGGGGAGGGGGGAGGGATAGCATTGGGAGATATACCTAATGCTAGATGACAAGTTGGTGGGTGCAGCGCACCAGCATGGCACATGTATACATATGTAACTTACCTGCACATTGCGCACATGTACCATAAAACCTAAAGTATAATAATGATAATAATAATAATAATAAAAGAAAAAAAAATAAAAAAATAAAATAAAATAAAATAAATAAAAAATAAAAAAAAAAAAGAAAATGTAAGTGGATAGCAAGACCATTTACTAAGTAGTTAAGTCTTATCAGTCAGAATAGGCAAGATTATTTTATGGTAACAAACAGCTTCTTAATCTCCATAGTTTACCAAAAGGTTTATTGCTCATACTGCATGTCCTTCACAGGTTTGCTGTGGCTGTGCGCCACATAGTCTTCACCTGAGACCCAGCCCCTATATAGAATGTTGCTGTTATCCTGGTGAACTACTTGCTGATCTCCATTCCATTTTATGGACCAACACAAGGCACATGGCCAAGCTTGCCATCAGTGTTGGGGGGTTATAATAGCAGCTACTGTTTGAGCCCTTACCGTGTGTTCAGACACTGGGGCAAGTCATGCATTATTTCATTTAATCTTCATAACAGTCCTTAGAAGTAGCTTTAATATTTCCATTTTATAGAAACTAAGAATCAGAAAGGTGTTAACTTGTTACTAGGTTAAGTAACATAGCTTCTGAAAGGCAAAAACCAGGATTCAAAGCTAAGTCTTTAAAATTCCTAATCATTTATCATGGTCTTAATCACTATAAAAATAGTAAATTAATGGATTAAATTTCAGGAAAAAGATCTGATTCGAACCAGAGATACAGAAATTATCAGAATAGTCAGGGTAGTGAAGCCATAGGAATTAATGAGTTTATTCATACTGAGAGAATTTCGATTTGATATGGGAAAAGAATGTTAGTAATTTCTGATATAACACACTAGTGAGTAGGCCTTTGTAACTGGTATTAAAATGATTAATATATACTGCCAAAATGAAAGTAGGTTTATATAATACTACACCTTAACTTGAACACACTAGAGCTTTTGAAAGACCCTATATGAACATCTTATTCTGCAGCTTTTCCTGTCCAAGTTTTTGGTTAGCTTCTTGTTTTCCCTGTTGTTATCCTCACCACAAGCCAACTGTGATGTTAAACCAACTGCCACTGATTGTTTTACACATGCTCCCCAGGGGGAAAGCTATTTGCAATAAGGGAGCTCTGAGTTAGGACAAATCAAGACAAGCCCTGGGACTGGGTGTTTCCAGGGAACTGCCAGACAGGTCAAATATGACAGTTCTTTTGGAGATGAGACTTTTACGGTATTCCAAACCATTCTGTCCCTTCCAGTGGCTGCTATTCTGCTGGTTTTTACTGCTGCTGTGATTCTGAGACTTTTCCAAGGCTTCTGTGAAGCTGGGGAGACGGAGTAGGGAATAGTGCAAATTAAAATGACACAAAGCTCACTGTCCATATCAGGATCTACCTGTTTTCCCTGAACATACTGTTGCAAGCCTTTGGTTAATTTCTAGAGTTCCGAAAAAAATCAGTTTTGATGATTTGCGCCTGTGTTCTCACTGCTGTTATGGAGGAATGGATTTTTGGAGGTTAACACTGTGTCGTTCCTAATGATATCATCCAAAATGGAGTTTTTATGGAATAAAAATGCAGTATGATCAGAGTAGGGCCAATTCTCTATGTAATACAACATTTTTTTCTAGTGTCATTTTATATTTTTATATTGATATCTAAACTTTGGAAAACAGTGTTTATTATTTACCAACATGTACAATGAATAAATTTCTTCATCATATGACTGTATATATAGAATAAAACTATGTTCAAAGCCTGCTGGGTGAACAATTGTAAAAAGAAGGTATTTTTTTTTCATCTGACTCAGATCCTTACTTCAGAAATTTACAATGAATAAACCATTTCACAGGTTAATAAGTTTCCTTACTTGAGGGCCCTCATCATTTTTGTTGATACATGTTAAGCTTTCATGCATAGCAGGCCTTTGGTTAGACCCTTGATCGAGAATTGTCTCAAAAACATTCAGAGCATTTGTCCAGAGGAAACTAAAGACAAACCAGAAAAAGCAGAGCTGGGTAGGAGAGTAAAGGTGCTTCCCCCTTTTTACATTACCGAAAACAAACCTAAAAACAAAGCTCTACATGTTTGTTTCTGAGATTAGCTTTTACATAATGTTACTTTGGATTAAACTTTTATCTCTATGGAAGTTGTGTTTGGTTTAAATGGAAATAAGAAGGAAAACTTTCACCAATAGCCAAAAATCTAATATGAAAACTTTAAAAAGTGCTCACATTTTTAAGTTCAAAAAGTTACAAATTTGTAAATATATGCATTTAAAAATCTGATAGCTTACATGCTAAGCTATAAACATAAACCTTAGGAATGAGACTACTGAGACTGAAATAAAGCTTATACTTTTGTGACAATAATTTTGTGCCTCAGAATTCTGATACAAACCATTAATCATAGATTTCATGGCCCAAATTAGTCATCTTCTAACTGCTATGCAGCTTTGCCTGGCAAATAAATAGTGGTTTGCTAAATTTCTCATTCTTAGAAGCTTTGGAAAGGCTAGAATTTAAACATTACTCTCCTCTTTCAATTAGTTTTTTTCTCCCACGCGCCTGCACCATGCCACCTTCTGTGATATTTCGTTAGAAAATCAAATACTTTTGAAAAATTCTAGTGCTATTACCGTTAACTTTTCTTTAGACATAAAAAGCCTTATGCTCAAGGTTCAGATCTGAAAATTTGCTTAATTATCACATTTTTGTAAGCACATATTTTAAAAAATTTATGATAAAGATTCAGCTAGGTTGTCCTGGAAAAAAATTAGCTTCACACATATTCAGGTTCTGTCTGTGTATAAAATATTGCACTGGTTCTTGTTTTAAGAGATGATAAAATCAGATTTACAAATTGGATGTAAATTTTAAGATAGTCTAAAGGGAAGAAAGGTTCATAAAATATCAATCAGGAACAGAGTTACAAAGAATGCAAACTGGAATTTAGTTTCTATATTTGGCACAAAATAATAAAATTGTATTCTTATTGAATGACTTGAGACCAATACCATTTCATTTGTTTGTTTTTTAAACTATATATTTCCAATAAAACAAAAATTGGGCAAATTATTTTATTTAGTTGAAAAATTATTTCATTTTAAAAGTGGACAGTAAAATACTTTCATGTAATTCAAGCTAATATGACAAAACTAAAATATTTTGTAGCGTTTTTATACTATCTTAATATATATTTTTATATATTTAATATGTTTTTAAAACTGTTATGAAAGAGAATCATCAAACTCTAAAATAAACATCTTAAAGAAATGAAACATAATGGTCCTGGAATTTTGATGGATTCTTGGTCTAAAAAGCATTGATGTTCTATTAAACTCCTACATATTCTACAGTTAAATTCTAAACTCTGATTCAAAGTGACTCAAAAGTTAGTTAACTCCTGTGCCCCAGAATCCTGTAGAAATTGTTAACTTTTAAGTAATATCGTTTGGACTAAAGCAAGGAGGAAATAAAGAATAACTTGAAAGTAGCACTGTATAAATAGGGAAATGCATTCAACTAAAATACAAAGATAATGTTTCCCACTTTTGCAAGTGTCCTTACATTAGATTAATATAAAGCAAGATGATTTTTGTCAAAAAGCGTACAGATGGTTGTTGAAGTAGAAATTGAGTTCTGCTTTTTCAACTCATAACGTTCTCCTTTCATATAAAAATACAAAAGATTAACAAAACCAAAAGTGAGTTTCTTGAAAAGATTAACAAAATTGACTAGCCATTAGCTAGGCTAAGAAGAAAAAGAGATAAATAAATAAATCAAAAATTTAAAAGGAGACATCACAACGGATACCATAGAAATACAAAGGATTGTTAGAGACTACTATGAACAACTATATGTCAATAAATTTGAAAACCTAGAGGAAATCGATAAATTACTGGACACATTCAACCAACCAAAATTGGAACAGGAAGAAGTAGAAAACCTAAACAGACCAATAACAAGTAATGAGATTGAATTTTTAATAAACTCTCCCAAGAAAGAAAAGTCCAGGACCAGATGGCCTCACTGCTGAACTCTACGGAACCTTTAAAGAAGAATTAATACCAGTTTTCCTCAAATTATTCTAAAAAGTTAAAGCAGAGAGAACTGTTCCTAACCATTTCCATGAGGCCAACATAACCCTGATACCGAAACTGAACAAGGACACAACAGAAAAAGAAAGCTAAAGACCAATATCCCTGATGGACATAGACACAAAAATCCTCAACGAAATACTATGTAACGAAGTTAATCCAACAATTCATCAAAAAGATAATACACCATGATCAAGTGAGATTTATCGCAAGAATGTAAGAATGGTTCAACATACATAAATCAGTAAATGTGATACATGACGTCAACATAATGAAGGACAAGAACCATAAAACCTCTCAGTAGATGAAGAAAAAGTATTTGATAAATTCAACATCCCTTCATGATTTAAAAAAAAAAAAAAACCCTCAATAAATTAGGTACAGAAGGAAAGTACCTCAATGCAATAAAGGCCATGTATGACAAACCCACAACTAATATCATGCTGAATGGGGAAAAGCTGAAAGCTTTTTCTCTAGGAACTGAAAAATAATTGGTTTTAATGAGTCCCAAATTAGCCAACCCACTTATACAGTTGTTTTTCCTTTCAATAATAATTTTCAAGTAGTAGTAGTTCATATTTTCCCCATTTTTCTCTCTGCTTCTAAAAGTGATTAGAAAAAAATATTTTGATGCTACTACTGATATTTTCTTCAGTGTCTTAAATTATCTCCTAAATAGCTTTCTTGTGCTTGCTCCGCATAGATAGATAGAGGAATCATGGCTGTAGGACAAATCATAAATCATTAGATTTAAAATAGGTTAGTTTTCAAATAGTGCTTTTTTGTAATTGAGATACAATTCCATTTCGTAAGTATTTACTAAGGTAACTACTACTAGATATAATTTATGTTCCTGAAAATTTATAATTTAGCATATGAGTGTGCCTGTGCACACTGGTTTATAACATTATAAATCAATATATGGCAGTTTGAACAAAAGTGATTTAGATAGCTTTTCTCATCACTATTGCCTTGGTAATACTTGATATATTTGAAAAATGTATATTCTAATATTTTCTTTTTTCAAGATTTCAGCATGACTGAGTAATCTATTACATTCTTAAGTAATTCTTTAGAATGTCTGAATAAAATACCTGTTCTTTAACTAGTAAGCATAGTAAGCATTAATTTCAATGTCTTATATGTGTCCTCAAACATGTTATTGACCACTTAATAGCCTATATACCTATATAATACAGAAACGGGCATTTACAGCTAAAACAGCTGGTAAACTTAACTGATACACTAATGAGTGCTAATTGTATAAGGAAAGAACTTAACATTAGCCATAAAGTTGGCCACAAAGGGCCTGTATGTGAAATACCCTATCTTGAGGTGATTAATTGGACTTACTAAAAGTTTGGGGGAAGAAAGGAGATTGGAGTTATGTTCTAAAGAAAAAAAATGCAAATTAAAACCTTAATGAGGTTGTAGATGTTAAGGAACCTGACAGTATAGTAAGGCTTGTGGAGCAATAGGATCCATCAGATACTGCTGGCACTGTCAATTTGGAGAGTGATAATAGCAGTATTTAATAAAGCTGAAAAAATGTATCTTCCAAATCCAAAACATATATACTTCTAAATATTTCTCTTACAGAAAATCATATATAAGGCACATGTGCAAAACTATTCTCTGCATTTTGTAATAATGATAGAACTGGAAACAATATAAATGTTTACTAGTAGGGAAATGGAGAAGATTTGAGAGGATTTATGTAATGGAATACTAGAATACTATATACCAGTATTTTATTGTATGAATCTATACTATGGATAAATCTCAAAAATACAACATTGAGTAAAATAGCAGGTTAGGGATTTGTAAGATGTGATGTCACTGATATAAATTAATAAAAATAAAAATTTCACAAAATAGCAGTATATACTAATAATGGATGTATATAAGCATGCGTATGAAGAATACTAAATGAGAATGATACACTCCAAGTTCGGAAAAATGATCTGTAATAAAATTATATTTCTTTTTCAAAAGAGCATCTGAGGAAAATTCATCAATATAATTCTAGTTGTTTCTGGAAAGTAAAGGATACAATACTGTCTACTTTTCTGTATGTTTGAAATATGATAAAAAAATTAAAGAGATGCCATTAGGCATTACAGACAGGGTAGTTACTAAGAGGTTTTGTTTCGTTTTGTTTTGTTTTATTGTTTTTTTAAGACAGGGTCCTGTTCTGTCACCCAGGCCAGAGTGCAGTGGTGTGATCATGGCTCACTGCAGCCTCAGTCTCCTGGGCTTAAGTGATCCTCCTGCCTCAGCCTCCTGAGTAGCTAGAACTACAGGCATATGCCACCACACCCAGTTAATTCTGTTATTTTTTTTTAGAGACAGAGTCTCACTATGTTGCCCAGTCTGGTCTTGAACTCCTGAGCTCAAGTGATCTTCCTGCCGTGATAGAAGGTTTTGAATGTTATATTCTAAGTTTTAGATTTGAGGTAATAAGATATAGGTAGCCAATAAAGTTTCAAAAGTAGATCAATGAAAAGATGAGAATAATCCTTGAGGAAAATTATTTGGTTAACTATATAGTTAAATGCAATGGAGTAGGGAGACAGCAGAGGAAGGATTGATTGGCTTATATATCCACCCCACCAAGTATAAAGTAATGTGGGTCCAGAGGATACCAACTGTGAAATAGAAAGTAAAGGGAGAAACCTGATAGTTTTTTTTTTTTTAGAGAAAGAATGAGTATGATGAAATTTTGGAAATTCAAAACTGAAAGAGTGTACAGAAAAAAACAGTCCAATTCACATTTTTACAGATGGACAAACTAAAGGCTCATAGTTAGCCAGTTTACACACTGAGTGGCAGATTTGAGACTAGACTCAATATCTTCTGATCCCCCAGTCTCAGTCACTTTGGAGTAAGAAAGGACGTTGAGTTTAAACTCAAAATTCTACAACCCTTGGTTCTAGGTAAGTAATGATCTAGTTGATACTAATAAAACAGTTAGAAATGACAGCACCTAACCAATAGGAATGGTTAGTGAATGGTTTTCCAACACTGTCTCCTTACATTCAGTAGGAATGTTCACAAGACAGTTGAGTAGATACAAAGAAATAAAGAGGACCAGTAAACATAACCAGGTAAATATAAAATACAGTATAAATGTATTTAAAAATTTTTTCTGTCTGATTTAAAAGTAATTTGCAGAAAGCAATAATTATACACTGTTGGTTGGCTTATAAGGTATAAAAATGTAATTAGTGTTATAGCACAGAGGATGGGAGAGGGAACTGAGGTTAGAGGAGCAGTGTTTTTTACATACAATTGGAATTAACTGGATCAACATTATTATGAGTTAAGAGGTTAATTATAATCCCCAGGGCATCTACTAAGAAAATAACTCAAAAGAATATAGTAAAAGAAACAACAGGAGAATTAAAATAGAACATCAGAATATATTTAATATAAGGCAAAAATGGAGGAATTGAGGAACAAAAAAGATATCATACATAAAACAGAGCAAAATAGCAAACTGATAAGGCAAATCCTACCTTATCATTAAGTACATTGCATCTAAATGGATCAAACATAACAGTGAAAAGACAGTTATTGACCAAATGGATAAAAATTCAGGTGCAACGGCTCACACTTGTAATCCCAGCATTTTGGAAGGCCAAGATTGGTGGATCACCTGAGGTCAGGAGTTTGAGACCAGCCTGACTAACATGGCGAAATCCCATGTCTACTAAAAATACAAAAATTAGCCAGGTGTCTGGTGTCACCCACCTGTAGTCCCAGCTACTCAGGAGGCTGAGGCAGGAGAATCACTTGAACCCAGGAGGCAGAGGTTGCAGTGCGCCGAGATTGCGCCACTGCACTCTAGCCTGGGCAACAGAGTGAGACTCTGTCTTAAAAAAAAAATTCATGCTTTAACTATGTGCACTCTATAAGAGACACTCTTTATTTTTTAAGAGACAGGGGTCTTGCTCTGTCACCAGGCTGAAGTGCAATGGTGCCATCATAGCCCTGAGCTCAAGTGATTCTCCTGCCTCAGCCTCCTAAGTAGCTGGGACTCCAGGTGCATCCAACTACACCCGGCTAATTTTTAAATTTCTTGTAGAAACCGAATCTCACTTGTTGCCCAGGCTGGTCTCAATCTCCTGACTTCAAGTGATCCTCCAACCTCATCTTCCCAAAGTGCTAGATTACAGACATGAGCCACACTGTGCCCAGCCCAGGACGCTCTTGAAATCAAAGACACAAATACGTTGAAATGTAAAAGATAGAATAAGAGAACTTGTAACCCAAAGAGAAATGAAATGAGTATACTAATAATTGACTTTAAGTCAGAAAAGTTACTAGAAATGACTATACTAATAATTGACTTTAAGTCAGAAAAGTTACTAGAGACAAAGAAGGATGTTTTATAATCATAAAAGGGTAAATCTGCCTCTAACCATCAAGCCGCCAAATATCTGAAATAATGATTGACAGAATTGATGGGAGAAATAGACAGTTGAACAATAATAGTTGGAGCCTTCAATAGGTAGAATATTAACAAGGAAATGGAAGGTATGAACGACACTGTAAACCTGATAGACATCTGTAGAACATTCCACCCAACAACAGCAGCATGTATAATATTTTCAAGTATACATGGATCATTGTCCATTATAGGGTATATACTAGGTCATAAAACTAGCAAGCCTCAATAGTAAGAATTTTTTTTTTTGAGACAAGGTTTTGCTTTGTCACCCAGGCTGGACTGCAGTGACATAATCATGGCCCACTGCAGCCTTGGCCTCCTGAGCTCAAGTGGTCCTCCCACCTTAACCTCCCAAATAGCTAGGACCACAGATGTACGTCACCATGGCAGGCTGAAGTTTTTTTTTTAGTAGAGACAGGATCTCCCTCCGTTGCCCAGGCTTCAGTAAGTTTAAAGAGATAGAAATAATACAGAGTATTTTCTTCAAACACAATGAAATGAAATTAGAAATTAATAACAGAGAAATTTGGGGAAATAACAAATATGTATAAATTAAAGAGTATATTTCTACAGAGCCAGTAGGCTAAAGAATAAATCACAAAGGAAATTAGAAAATACTTTCGTTTGAATGCAAACAATGATACAACATACTAAAATTTACGATATACTGCTGAAGTAATGATTAAAGGAATACATATCCCCTTAAAAGCCTGTGTTTAAAAAGAAAGCTCTCAAATCAATTATCTAACCTTTTACTTTAAAAAGCTATAAAAAGAAGATAAAACTAAACCCAAAGCTGGCAGAAGAAAACAGTAAAGCTTAGAGCAGAAATAAATGAAATAGAGAACAGAAAAATATAGAAAATCAAAAATACCAAAAGTTGGCTCTTTGAAAAGATCAACAAAATTGCCAACCCTTTTAAGTAGACAAATCAAGAAAGAATGAAGTGTTGGTGGTGCAGTGGTGAGCATAGCTGCTTTTCAAGAACAAAAAAGACTCAAATGACTAAAATCAAGAATGATCAAGAATGAGAGAGTAGACGTTACTACAGATCTTACAGAAATGAAAGGATTATTAATGAATACTATGAACAGTTGCATGCCAACAGATAGTCTAAGTGAACTAGACAAATATCTAGAAAGACACAAAACAACCAAAACTGAATCAAGAAAAAATATAAAATCTGAATACATGTATAACAAGTAAAGAGATTAAATTGGTACCACAGAGAAAAACTGTCCCCAAGGTAAAGCCCAGACCCAGATGGCTTTTTTGGTGAATTCCACCAAATGTTTAAGGGAGAATTAACACCAAATCTAAAACTAAACCAGACAGAGACATCTCAAGAAAACCACAGACCAATATCCCGTATGAATATAGATATAAAATCCTCAACAAAGTACTAGCAAATCAAGTCCATGAACATATACAATTCTATTTTACTTCGTTATGTACATCAACTAAGTGGGGTTTGTAGTAGGAATGTTGAAGTTGGTTCAACATACATAGAACAATCATTGTAATATACCACGTGGTCATCTCAGTAGACTCAAAAGAAGCATTTGACAAAATTCAACACTTTTCATGATAAAAATACTCAGTATACAAGCAATGGAAGGGAACATCCTCAACCTCGTAAAAGGCATCTGCAAAAAAACCACAATTAACATTGTATGGAATGGTGAAAAACTGTATGCTTTTCCTCTAAGATGAGAAACAAAATATGGATGTCCTGCTCTCACCACTTCTATTCAACGTTGTACTGGAAGTTCCAGCCTGGGCAAATAAGTAACTAAAGGAATTAAAGGCCTCCAGTTCGGAAAAGGAATAAAACTCTATTCAAAGAGAACATGATCTTGTAAAAAGAAAATCTTAAAGAATCCACTAAAAAACTATTGGAACTAATAAACAAGTTCAGCAAGGTTGTAGGATATAGGTTCAATATAGAACAATAAATTGTATTTCTATATACTGGCAATGAACAATCTGAAAATGAAATTAAGAAAACTTTTCCATTTACAACAGCATAAAAAAGAATAAAATACTTAGGAATAAGTTTAATGAAAGAAATATAAGACGTATACACTGAAAACCATAAAACTCACTGAAAGAAATTAAGGAAGACTTAAACAAGTGGAAAGACATCTGATGATCATAGATCAGAAGACTTAACATTGTTAAGGTGAAATACTGCCAAATTATACATATCCGATACGTTGCCTACCAAATTCCAAGCTTACTTTTTTGTAGCTATTAACAAGTTGAGCCTAAAATTTGTATGGAAATGCAAGAAACACAGAATAGCCAAAACAATTTTGAAAAAGAACACAGTGGGAGAATTCAGTGTTTCTCCGTTTTAAAACTTACTGCAGGCCGGGTGTGGTGGCTCATGCCTGTAATCTTAGCACTTTGGGAGGCTGAACTGGGCAGATCACTTGAGGTCAGAAGTTTGAGACCAGCCTGGCCAAGATGGTGAAACTCCATCTCTACTAAAAATACAAAAATTAGCATGGTGGTATGCACCTGTAATTCTAGCTACTCAGGAGGCTGAGTCAGGAGAATCGCTTGAACCCGGGAAGCAGAGGTTGCAGTGAGCCGAGATCTCCACTGCATGATCAGCCTGAGCAACGGAGTGAGACTCCATCTCAAATAAATAAATAAATAAAACTTACTGCAAAGCTACAGTAATAAGACAGTGTGGTACTGGCCTAAGAATGGAATAGAATTGAGGGTCCTGAAATAAACTCTTTACATTTATGGTCATTTGGTTTTGACATAGATGCCTGGATGATTCAGCTGGGAAAGAATGGTCATTTCAACAAATGGTGCTGAAACAACTAGATATCCACATGTAAGAGTATGAAATAGGACCTATACTTCATACCATCTACAAAACTAACTCAAAAATCAATTAAAATCCTAAAATAAGAGCTAAATTTTAAGACCGTTAGAACAAAAAGGCATAAATCTCCGTGATCTTGAATTATGGAATTATTTCCTAGATAAAAAACTAAAAAGCACAAGTAAGAGAAGAAAAATGAGATACAGTATACTTCATCAAAATTGAATAATTTTGTGTTGTAAGTTTTGTGTTACTATCAGGAAACAAAAATCCACAAAATTGGAGGAAAAAATCCATAAAATTGGAGAAAATATCTGCAAACTGTATCTGATAAGGGGCTTGTATTCAGAATGTGTGAAGAACTCTTACTTCTAAAAAGACAACCTAATAAAAAGGTGGGCAAAAGATTTGAAAAGTCATTTCCTCAAAGAAGTTGTGTACATGTACAATAAGCGTATGAAAGATTCATAACATCATCAGTCATCAGGGAAATGCAAATCAAAACCACAATGAGATACTGCTTCATACCCATTATAATGGGTAGAATTAAAAAGATAAAAACAAGTGTTAGCAAGGATATGGAAAAATTGGAACCCTCATACACTGCTGGTGGGAATGTAAACTGGTAAATGTACTTTGGAAAATAGCCTGGCAGTTCCTAAGACAGTTAAACATAGTGTTACCCTGTGACCCAGTAATTTCACTCCTAGGTGTATATCCAAGAGAAACAAAAACATATGTCCATGTAAAAAATTGAACAGCATTATTTATATTAGCCAAAAAGTGGAAACACTCCAAATGTCCATCAACAGAGAAATGGATAAACAAAATATGGTATATCAGTAAAATGGAATATTATTATTTGGCTGTAAACTGGAATGAAGCACTTCAGTATATGCCACAATGTGGATAAACCTCAAAAACATTATGCTAAGTGAAAGAAGCCAGTCTTAAAAGTCTACAGACTGGCTAACACGGTGAAACCCCGTCTCTAGTAAAAATACAAAAAATTAGCCGGGTGTGGTGGAGGGTGCCTGTGGTCCCAGCTACTCGGGAGGCTGAGGCAGGAGAATGGCGTGAACCCGGGAGGTGGAGCTTGCAGTGAGCGGAGACTGCGCCACTGCACTCCAGCCTGGGCGACAGAGCGAGACTCCGTCTCAAAAAAAAAAAAAAAAAAAAAAAGTTTACGGAAATTTCTTTTTGAGGTGATAAGAATGTTCTAAAATTTACTGTGGTAGTGATTGTACAGTTCTCTGTGTATACTAAAAACCATGAAATTATAACTCTTTATACGGTAAATTTTATTGTATATAGATTATATCAATAAAAATATTTTTAAAGCCTATTTGCATTTTAAATAAATGTTTATATAATTTAAATGTGATTAACAATCCAGAAATAAGTTGTTATTATTATAAGACTAAGTATTATCAATCTTTCTTTGATAAATGGGTTAAATTTGTGGAGTCAGTTTTAGAATTAAAGCATTAATAGGTTATTTCTAGGTGTATGGGATTTGTACACTGATGCTTGTTTCTTTTATATATACATATATATAAACCGCAAATATACTGACATATTCCAAGATCAGAGCAAAAACAAAATAACTAAAAATGTGGCTTTAAAATAAAATATATTTGTAAACAGCATACTCTTAAATTCTGGCTTGTTAACTGATATTGGATTATCTAGAAGCAGATGCTATTGCAGTTCTTTGTTGATTTGGTTGCTATGGTGATATAGTCATGTACAACAGTAAGCCTACTGTACATTGGATAATTTGATAGAAAACGAGGTTTGAGGTAAGTATTGATGAGTGTACTGGTAATCAGTTGTACCTTTAACATCCTGTCTCTCTGTGTATTTTCACTGGATAAGTATAAAATGACATAAGATGCTACCAGAATAGAGTTTGTAAAGGGTGACTTGTTAGACTAAGGACAATATGAGGTCCAACTTGCCAGTGAAAATTACCTTAGTATTCAGTGAATTGAAACAAATTAGAATAGATTGCTGGAGAAGAAGCTGTTGAATCTTACAGCAGCTGTTGGTACCTGGGGAAGCAGCAGTTGAATGAAAAAAAATCAGAGAATGCAACCAACCGTAAGTAAAGTGGGTTTTAGAAGTGGCTTTACTAGATAAGCAAGTTTATGATTTAATACATCAGTCATATTTTATAATTTATACTTAAATCTTTTGTATTTATTGGTCAAGGAGTAAGATCATGTTACTGTTTTTTAATGTAGGTGCTGATAGAGTATTAAGAGCTACAGATTTGCCAGTTTTAGGGTAAACTTAAAACTATTAACCTTTTACCATAGAATAATTTTATTAAATCAATAGTTGTAGATTAGTTTTGAAAAAATACTGTGATTTAAATGAAAAATTGTAAAAACCACTTTGTAGTTAAAACTGTTAGGACACTAATACTTTAAATATGTAAATTATTTATAAATGAAGTTATTTTAGCTTATAACTTACATTTATTGCTAAAATAATTGTATTTTAGCATATTACCATGAAGGTAAAATCTGTGGAGTCTTTAAAACGCTGTTTTTCTAGTATATTTAGAGTTTTTATAATTTGAATATAGAATTTCAGAGTTTATGAATCTATTAAGAATGATCAGTCCAGCTGCACTCTTTGTGAAATTATAAATGTGGAAATTTTCAGAAGCTGTATTACAAAGAAAGCTATTATAGACTGCTGTAAGACACCTGAAAGAAACATAACTCTTTTACAGACACTAATTATCATTCACCTTTAAAGAGTGTTCTAAGTAATTATATTTTGGTTAATTTTTTAATATGGTTGAAATGACTCTTTCATACAGGTACACACACTTGTCATTTGGGTAATTTGTTGCAGAGTTAGAAATAACTTAACAGTATTTGTTATCTGTATAACTTTCATCACAAAATTTCTGAAACTTAGAATTACTTCAATAAGTTATTTTGACTTGATCCTATTACGTTGTGAGATACTGTCCTAATATGTTTTAATTCTAAATTGCAATATGAAAACTTGTGTTTTTGAGTTTTAGTAAGCATAATGAATTGCTTTTGATATATTGATGCAGTTTATGTAAGAAAACTTATTCTTCTGTGAAGAGACTATCAGCATTTAAGATAAAACTTACTTTATAAAGGTAAGGCAGAAATTTTATTAAAAAGATAAATTAGTTTGTTTTCAAATGCAGGCAGTTTATACTGGAAGCGTTACATGTTAAGGGGGTACATGTTATTGCTCAAATATAAGCCATGTGAGCAGTGAATTCATATTTTAAACTCAATCCTAAAATGGACAAAGTAAATGAGCATGAAAGTGCTTGATTAACAATAAAGTAAAACACAACTTTAAGCTGTGATACTGTAATTATCCCCTTGGGTAATCTTGATACCCTGGACTTATTTTGAATATCAGTTTTTAAAGAATGGTACAATGGTTGAAAAACATGCAAACCCAAATGACATCTGGAAATTGGAATTGATGCTGATATTCTAATTACTGTAAAGTCCTTATATTCTTTTCTTTAAAATAATTGTAAGTGGAAAACATTTTAAGTCTGACTTTTTAATAGAACTGGCTTTAGAAAGAAAGATTTAATTATTGCCAACCCACACATGTGTATATGTTCAATGAGCTACATGGCAGCCATGTGCAGGTAATGACACCTTTTAGTAGGATTGGTAAGAGAATTAAGAACAGATCTACTTATAAGCCATTCTGAAATAAATGAGAACACAAATCCTTAGTTGCATATGTATACACTGTATATACATATATGCAGGCATTGTCTATAAATGTGTTTATGTGGGATAATACCTCATTATATTTTAAGAATCTATTGTATGTCAGGCAGTATGCTGACATACAGAATATACAGAATTTCCCTTTGTAGAAAAGTCACTAAAGTTTACAGTTAAATTAAAAGCTGCACACCTATTAAGTAATAGAGTAGAATTTGAATGTGGAATAATTTGACTCAAAATTCATTTATCTTTTCTGTCAAAATAACTTTATTTCTGTAGAAACAATTATGAAGACAAATGAGCCTAAACAGGAAAAAAAAAATTCTAATTACCACATATTATACCCTGTATTCTGTTTTGTATTTTAATTGGCTGGAACTGTCTCCCTTACTGATTCATCCCTGTATCCCCAGCTCTTCAAAGAGTGCCTAACATATAGTAGTTACCCATTAATTGTTTGCCAAATAAATGAATTAAACGAGCAATTGGTTGACTCTTCTCAGTTGTTTGTCTATATTGTGGTATCAAGCATATATTCTTACTTAGGTTGAGTTATTATCCATCATGGAACTAAAATCCAAATTCAAATTCGTTAGTTTGATAATATTCTTATCTTTTATTTGCAAATCTTAATTTCTATTTTGACTTAAGCTGAAATATGTTATATCAGCCTGTCAGTCTACAGATTGACAAGATCTAGCCAAGTATAGATAAAGCTTAATGCAAAGTTCATGTGATCAAGTTAATTTAATAGCACTTTAATGTATAAATAATTTAGACATATTTGTGAATTGATAGGATATTCAAATGAAATGAATTTCCTAGCTTAACTTCTCAGGAAACTCAGATAATTAGTTCAAATGTAGATATAATGAGATGGAGGTACCTGCAGTTTATCAAGGTGAATAAATCCAGAAAGTAGTTGAAAATGGAATTTTAAAGTTTGGGGCATCCCGAGATATATTGTCTAATACAGTAGCCATTAACCACATGTGGCTATTTAAACTACTAGAGTTAAATAAAATTACAGATTCAGTTTTTCATCCCTACTAGTCATATTTCAAGTGCTCAATAGCCACATACAACTAGAGGCTGTTATATCAGACAGCACAAATGCTATAGGACATTTCTGTCATCACAGAGAGTTCTGTCAGACAGCACTGGTGTTGAAGCTGGAGGAAAGGATTTAGGAGTCATTTGGAGATGGACAGTAGTTAATTCAGCAAACATTTGTTCAGTCTATGTTTTTGTAAATGTACTGTGGTCTCTGTAACTATAAAAACAGATTGACGTCTAAATGTACCACTCTAGTCTCTATAACTGTAAAAATAGATTGAAGTCTTATGAAAAGCTTGTGTTGTAGTGGAGGTGACATCATGTAAACAACTAAATACAATTTAGTGCTAAGTGTCATAATAGAAGGATGTACAGAGTGCTTTGAACCTTAGAATGGGAATAATCTAACTTTGCTTTAGGATGGCAGAATCTTGAAGGACGAGTAGAATTTCTGAAGAAGAAATTCTATGTTCACAGTCATAGTGGTTGAGAAGCCCTGTTTAGGAAAATATTAGCAGAAATCAAGTCCGAACTAATTGTCATGCCAAAGAATAGTAAGTAAGTCACAGACCAGAAAATGAAGGTGAAGCTATTGACCATTAGAACACTACACTGAAAGGAGTAGAACAGATGGATATCTGGAAAGCTAAAGGATCAGTATAGGAAAATATGAAAAGTAAAGAGTGTGCAGATTCTGGACCAGTTCAGGAGAAATCTCATAAGCATTGTGTTCTAGGTATATTCTCTTTCATGTGCGTCCACTTGGCTAGGCTAGAGGCAAGTCCTTAAATTGAAAGATCTATATTGATAAAAAATACTACTACTAACAGCTACTCACACAGCACTTACAATAACAGCGAATATGTGCATAGATAGTGCTTACTATATGCTAGTCACTGTCCTATGCACTTATTATATGTTAACTCATTTAATCATCACAAGAACCCCATGAATGCTGAAGTAATTTGAAGGCCTTTAACCATGGGTTGGAGGAATGAATGGTTTGGCTTAGCTAACCATTGCTAAATGTATGTTATTAACTGTCATTCAAAGACACAAGGCACAGAGGATTTTCTCCTTTATTATTGCTGTCAACCACCAGCAAACATAAAGGAGCAGTTGGATAAGGAGGAGATAGAAGGATTAGGCGTTGCAAATATTTATGTGCTTTCTGTAACTTGGGGGTTGTTATGGGCGGAATTGTCATGTCCCCCCACCACACCCCCTGCCACAACCCAAAATTGATATGTCGAAGTCCTCACCTTCAGTATCTTCAGTACCTCAGAATGTAACTGTATTTGGAGATAGGGTGGAACGGGAGAGTTCCCTGGCCTCACCCCCCTCACAGTACATGCAACAGAGGTATGCCTCTCTGTTCAGCCACTGATAGCTCAGACCCCTTATGGGAGCGGGAGCTCGCAGATGGGCAGGTGCAGGAGCCAGAGCAAGCACTTTGGGCTCTGGCTCCATGGTAGTGTCTACAGGTGGGTGCCTGTGACTCCCAAAGCCCAAGTGGGCATTCTACAGTGCACTCTTTCAGTTTTGCCATCCACAGATGGCTTAAGTGCCTTCTTGGCACCCAGCTTCTTGTGCAGAGTCCAGGAAGAATAAGGACTTGAAGAGTGAATGTGGGGGCTTTATTGAGTGGTAGAAGTGGCTCTCAACAGGATGGATGGGGAGCTGGAAGGGGACCAAGTAGGAAGATTATTTTCCCCTGTAGTTTGGCCGTCTAGCGGCCGATCTCTTCTCTGATTGTCCCCACTGAACTCTTGGTGTTCAGGTGCTCCTCTGCGACACTGTTCTGCCGTTTGTCTGCTCTTCTCCTTCTGGAGCCTGGGTTTGGGATTTATATGGGTACAGGATAGGGGGTGCGGTGGGTCAAAAGACAACTTTTTGGGCATGAAAACAGGAATGCCTGTTCTCACTTAGGGCCACAGGTATCCAGGCTTGAGGGTGGGGCCTTTGCCAAGGAACTGCCCTCTTCTACCCACTATTTCCCTGTTTCCTGTCCATATCATTTTCCCCCTCTAAAGAGAGGGTGAGCCCTAATCCAATATGGCTGGTTTCCTTATAAGAACAGGAAATTAGGACATAGGCACATACAGAGGGAAGACACAGGGAGAAGATGCCATCTACACGTCATGGAGAAAGACTACAGAAGAAAACAATCTTGCCAACACCTTGCTCTGAGACCTCTAGCCTTCAAAATTGTGAGAAAATAAATTTCTGTGGTTCTTTTTTATGGCAAACCTAGCAAATTAATATGGTAGCCAAGATAATTTATTTGTAAATATTGGGAACATGAATATATGTTTTTGAATTCTGGGTTGATTTACTGTATCTACTAAATCCTTCACCAAGTTTTAGAAGTAGAGATGTGAGATGTTTACTTTGTTGTTCTCAGACCTAACAATGTGTGTGAAGAATGCAAGTCATGTTCCTTTTGGGATGAGGCGAGAAAGTTAACTTATATCTGTAAAATTGATGCCATTCATAAACATTTTTCTTTAATTTTTTTCTGTAATTTGGTTTTGTAGTTTTTTTTGTGCAAAAATATAGGTGAACAAGAAGTTAGGGGAAAAATACAGATTCTTCACCCCCCAGAGAGGGACCTGAATACATATACAGTATTTTGAAAAAGTCCCAGGACAATTCTAAGACATCATCCCTTCCATCTGGTGCACATCTTCTCATCTGATAGATTTTGGTGGTGCTGTGAGTCAGATGTAATGTTATTTTTCCTATTCTCTTTTGTATGTAAGAAACTTTGATAGAAATTAAGTAAAATTGAAGTAGAGGACCAAGGAATTGTGTAGTACCATTGGAATGTAAAATAATATTTTTCAAAGTTAGTAAGGTATACTTTATGCATAGGTGTAATCTTTTCTATAATACCAATCTTTTGAATAATACCAATAATTTTCTGTTAATTTATTTTTTAAAATCTGGATTGTACTAAATGATATCTCAGACATCACTTAGCTCTAACTTTTCCCAAGCTGTAGGCTCTGTTTGTTTAGAGGTTCCTGTCAGGCTTGCTTGTCTCTGGTATCAGTGCTCCCTTGTCCTTCCTCACTCCAGAGATATCTTTTGCTGCTGTCCTGCTTTTTTGAAACTTAGTTTTCTCCCCCAAGTAAATAATTTTATATGTGAACCTCTTAAATCTTATCTATCCTCTTCTGTAACTTCTCCAAGCCATCGTTATCTTTTTTATCGTTTATTAAGAATTGTAGTGAGCATTAAATTTTAGTCATATTTTTCTGTATTTTTGTAGTCTTAACTAACATATATACTGGGCATATTTATAACTGTAATCAGTGACTTTTCATTATCATACTTTTTCTGTTTTTGTTTTTTGTGTTTTTTTTTTCCGAGAAGGAGTTTCGCTCTTTTTGCCCAGGCTGGAGTGCAGTGGCACGATCTCGGCTCACTGCAACCTTCACCTCCCAGATTCAAGCGATCCTCCTTCTTCAGCCTCCCATGTAGCTGGGATTACAGGCATGCGCCACCATACCCTGCTAATTTTGTAATTTTGGTAAAGACTAGGTTTCATCATGTTGGCCAGGCTGGTCTTGAACTCCTGACCTCAGGTGATCCGCCTGCCTCAGCCTCCCAAAGTACTGGGATTACAGGCATGAGCCACGGTGCTGGCCATGTTATTTTTTAATGTAACAGTTTTGTGTACATATTTTCATATATCATCATAGGACACTTGTAAGTATAACTTAAAGGTCTACATGGTATGGCATTATTTGCAGTCGTGGTAAATTCTTATCTGCCCTTTGGTAGTAGCCGCCTTACCAAAGACATGTTTTAAGCATATGTTTATCTGTTATTCAAGAAGTAATGTAATTATTAGTAGTACTGAATAACTAAATTCAGGATACACTAAAAATGCTCACTAATTCTATATATCTCTGTTTAAGATGCTTAAAGTTGGACTGTTGACATATATTCAGACAATAATTTTTATCAATTGCCTACTCACCCATTATCGGCACTAATAACTCAACTCAGACATTAGAAGTTCCCACCATTTGCACTTACGGATGGCAAAGGAAAACTCCTACGTATTGCACCAGTAGAGCAAGGTCTTAAAAATGCCACCAAATCTATGCTAGAAATGAAAGAAGTGAAGGAAACTGAAGAGAGAAACAGTGCAGAATTTTTACAAATGGTGTAATGAAAACTGTCAGATCTGAATTCTGATCTTTAAAATAGTTGGGAGTTGGAAGATCAGCAGTGCATTTGAGATAAGTGCAAACTTAAGAGGATGGTTATTTGTTTCTATGAAATTTAACGATATTGAAGGATTTAGTTTTTAAAAGTCTAATAAAGTATAATCATTTTATGATAGTATATTTGTAAAATGTGCTCTATAATATACCCCTGTGCAAATAGAGACATCAATGATAAGAATCACAGAATGATGGCTAATTTACCAGGGTTCCTCACCTGTCACACTTCTACGAGTTACTTGGTTTACAGGATTTTTGTAGTCATTTCATTTATGATTATTCTGGAAACAGTTTTTTTGACATATTTTATCTCAGGTAATATAACTAGTTTATAATTTGTAGTTCTCCTTTCACTCTTCTCTCTGCTCATCATATTGTACTATTATAATGAGATTATGGAAAATTCCACTGCATTTGTGGCAGATGAATGTAAAATAGCATAGGAATCCAGAGAATTTGAAGATATATGAGTCCTGCATTTTGGAGCTGGCCAAAAGTTTGATTATTTGCCAGAAACCTGTGAGTGGGCGTAGCATTTAGACAGGGACCTTTATTCCAAAGTAGCCCTGGTTTAATCTGGCATGTTGGCGACAGTACATACTACACATACATCTGTGTATGTTAATTTCTTCTAATCTCATACTTTCAATTTAGTCTTTTAATAATTCCCTAAAATAACTATTTCAGTTGGTATTTACTCAGTGGCCTAACTTGAATCCTATGACTCTTTCTCTGCCATACCATGAAGGCAGTTAGTTTTGTCTGTTTTGTTTACTACTCTATCCTAATTATCTCACACAAAACCTCACATGTTACAAGACCTGAGTAACTGATTGTTGAATGAATTCATCAATTCGACACCCTTCCTAGTCCTCCCTCTTCAGTTGTTTATTCATTGAACGAAAGTTTATTGAAAACCTATTATTGGCTAGGCACGGTGGCTCACGCCTGTAATCCCAGCACTTTGGGAGGCTGAGGCGGGCAGATCACCTGAGGTCAGGAGTTTGAGACTAGCCTGGCCAACATGGCGAAACCCCATGTCTACTAAAACTACAAAAATTGGCTGGGCGTGGTGGTGGGCATCTGTAATCCCAGCTACTCAGGAGGGAAAGGCAGGAGATTTGCTTGAACCCAGGATGCGGAGGTTGCAGTGAGCCAAGATCATGCCACTGCACCCCAGCCTGGGCAACAAAGCGAGACTCTGTCTCAAAAAAAAAGAAAGAAAACCTGTTATCAGCCAGGCTCTAAGGCATGGAATTTTATAAGACAAGTTGAAGTGTTTGGTTTCATAGTGAGCTTTTATTCTAGTGGAGTGGAAACCACTCAATATAAAACCACATAATTGCACAAAATAATTTCAGATAGTGATGAGTACTAGGTAAAAAATAAAATATATGTGAGGGGTATATATACCCTACAATTTGGTCGTCAGGGAGCGTCTTTCTGAGGAGATGACATCTGACATATGGGAGTAAAAAGGAACCAGCCTTATAAAGATCTTGGGAGAAGAGCCATAATTTTAATATTCCCCTAAATACAACTTATATATTAATAGAAAGATATTTATAAAATCCATTGTAAAGCCATCTACTTGCATCACATCCTCCAAGATTTGAGTATGTCCTTGGGACGAAAAACCCCAGGCTGGAAAAGGTAAGTACTTTTTTTCTTGTATTTTTTCTCCTGGTTATCTTTGATTACTCTTTGTCATCTTTGGTGACTGTGATTACTCTTACAACTATTTTATCATCTTCCAGCATTTCTTTGTTTTCTGATTCGCTATTTCTGCTCATATTTTTGTTTCCTTCCTTTTATTTTCGTTGGATTAGCTATGCTTTTTCTCACTGAGTTGGACACTTAACATACTAATTTTCAGCTGGGTACAGTGGCTCATACCTGTAATGCCAGCACTTTGGGAGGCCAAGGTGAGAGGATCGCTAGAGCCCAGAAATTTAAGACCAGCCTAGGCAAGATAGTGAGACCCTGTCACTACAAAAAATAGAAAAAATTAATGAGGTATGGTGCTGCATGCCTGTGGTCCCAGCTGTAATACTTGGGTGGCTGAGGTGGGAGGATTGCTTGAGCCAGAGAAGTTGAGACTACAGTGAGCCGCAATTGTGCCACTGTACTCCAGCCTAGGCAACAGAGACCCTGTCTCAAAAAAAAATTAATTGTTGTTGTAAGTATTTAGAGTTCTGTATTTTTTGATAAATACAGTGTTGTCTGCATCCTAAGGTTTTACTGTAGAATGTTTTGGTTACAGTTCGTTTCTGTTCCTTTTCTATTTTTCATTATAATTTTTTCTTTTACCTATGAATTATTGAAACTTTTACAGACATTTTCTGTTTTTTTTTTGAGAGCCAGGGTCTCATTCTGTCACCAAGACTGGAATGCAGTGGTACAATCAAGGCTCACTTCAGCCTTGACCTCCTGGGCTCAAAGAATCCTCCCACCTCAGCCTCCCAAGTAGCTGGGACTATAAATGTGTGCCACCACACCCAGCCAATTTATTTTTTTTTAATGTTTTGTAGAGACAGGGTCTTACTGTGTTGCTTAGGCTGGTCTTGAACTCCTGGGCTCAAGGTATCCTCCCATCTTGGCTCCCAAAGTATTGGAATTACAGGTGTGAGCCACTGGACCCATCCTGCAAACATATATTTTTTAAGCTTTTAAAAAATTTTATTTTTAACTTTTGTGTACATTGAAGACATTTAATACTAATTTCTTTGAAATTTGTGAAACTTGATTTGTGCTGTTCTGTGTGGCCCATTCTTAAGTTTTTTTGCTCCACTTCTTTATGTGCTTGTAATGAAAGTATATATTTAAATTGTTAGGTGCAGTGTTCTTTCCAAGACCATTTAGGTCAAACTAATTGATAATGTTGTTCTGATATTCTATATCCTTGATAATATTTTGTCTTCTTGTTCTGTTAATTACAGAGATAAGTATTAAAACATCCTGTCATGATAGTGTAATTGGAATATGATCCTTGTAATTTTTTTAATTCAATTTGATTTTCTTTTTTTAAGTAAGCAAAACTTTGGCCATTTTTTTTTCTAAGTCTTAAGGTTTATTTATACTAATGATTGCATTCTACAATGCTTTATAATTTATATTTACAACCCCCCATAAATTTTTTGTATTCTGGATTATTCCTTCACATTTTCTGATATTCGGCGTAATGATCAAGCACACTTCATATACATTGGCCCCTCTCCTTCAGCAACTCAAAAGATTAAATAAATACTGTAGAAAAAATGAAGAGATGACCTGAAGACTTGATCATCTACATCTATGTGACAAAAGAGTCAGTTCTTTGTAATGAAATACTGTAAGAGTGAAGAATTAACAAATTGTTTGTAGTTTACCAGAAAAGCATATTAACTCTTTTCAAAAACCACTGAATAAAAGTAAAATGAATCCTTTAAGTAGCATTCTAATTAGCAGACTGGTTTCCATATCACATCATTCTCATAGTCTTCTGTTGTCATGTCTTCTTCCATGTCTCCTTGGGATGAAAAGGGCTGAGGCTGGTTGGCAGGTAATTCATTCTCACTATTCTGACCCGAAGATACCAGGTTTTGGGTTCAGTGGTTTGAGTGAGTTCACCCAGAGCTTCCTCCTCAAACTTTCCTCCATTAAGCTGTGCCTCCTCTCTGCTGTCAGAGTCTATTATTCCATGCTCCCCGTCAAGTAGGGCTTCCATTTTCAATCTTCCAAAGTGTTGCTCCAGAGGGAGCTTTCCAATGTCTTGGATGAAAGAAATCTGAGGCCGGGCGTGGTGGCTCACGCCTGTAATCCTAACACTTTGGGAGGCTGAGGCGGGTGGATCACAAGGTGAGGGGTTTGAGACCAGCCTGACCAACATGGTAAAACCCTGTCTGTACTAAAATTACAAAAATTAGCCAGGTGTGGTGGCACGCGCCTGTAGTCCCAGCTACTCAGGAGGCTGAAGCAGGAGAATCACTTGAACCTGGCAGGCAAGAGGTTGCAGTAAGCTGAGATCGCGTCACTGCGCTCCAGCCTGGGCGACAAAGTGAGACTCTGTCTCAAAAAAAAAAAAAAAAAAAAAATCTGAGCTTGATTTCTCATTTGAATGGTTAACAGAACAAGATACAGCAATAGCTAAGTTTGGAGGCATAAAGCTGGTAGGCAGAAGTCAGGAAAAATGCTTTTGTTGCCAGCCCATTTTTTCAATACTTTTTATGTATTAGAAACTGCTGGTGTTTGTGCAAGGTTCAAAAACTTGATCGTTCTCCTTGGCAATGAGCAAACCCTCAAGATTTGTTGAAATATATCACATCTTTCATAGCTGTAGATGTACTACCCTGAGTAAAGAGCATGTATTCTTTTCACAAATGAGGATATCTGCAAAACTCAGAAATTCACTGGCTCTCATAAGATTTTTCCTTTCCTTTCCTTTCCCCTTTCCCTTTCCTTTCCCTTTCCCTTTCCCTTTGCCTTTCCCTTCCCTTTCCCTTTCCCTTTCCTTTCCCTTTCTTTCCCTTTCCCTTTCCTTTCCTTCTTTTTTAGTGGAATCTCACTCTGTCACTCATGCTCGAGTGCAGTGGTACCATCTCGACTAACTGCAACCTCTGTCTCCCAGGTTCAAGCAATTCTTCTGCTTCAGCCTCCCAAGTAGCTGGGACTACAAGTGCGTGCCACCATGGCTGGCTAATTTTTGTATTTTTAGTAGAGATGGGATTTCACCGTGTTGCCCAGGTTGGTCTCAAACTCCTGACCTCAAGGATCCACCCACCTCAGCCTCCCAAAGTGCTGGGATTGCAGGTGTGAGCCACCACGCCCAGCCAAGATATCTACTTTCATTTAAAAAAAAATCTCTGTAGTTTTGGTGAAGATATAAATTAAATAAATAACCCTCCTGGCATGTGTGACATTTCTACTACTTCCTCAGTTTGAACAAGTAATATATCCCATACCATACTCTCTTAAATGAGAAGGCAACAAAGATGAGTCTAGTTCTGTTAAGGATGCTCTACTACAATACAGTTTTTCCTAAAGCTCTGAAGAGAAACAGAGAAACAACTTTGCCACCAATAGCTTGGACCTCTTGATTTTCAAAAACCCTGTCAGGATGTTTTCTTTGTTTTGATTTTGACAGCATAGCATCTGATTTTAATGACAGTCCTTTTTTTTTTTTTTTTTTTTCATTGTCAAATAAATTGTCCTTTTCCTTTGAGGGAGAAAACTGGAGGCTGTTTCTTACACTTTAGATACGTCCTTGACAGAGCAATTCTAGAGAAGTTTTTATCAGGGACAATACTTTTTCCTTCATTCTTGTTACAATCTAAAGTCAGTATTCAATTAAGAACTTTTATCATAATTGTTGCCACAGGGTTGAAGCTAATATTTGAGATAGAACACTCTTCTTGAATTACTCTGGGAAACAATAACCTTTGATTATTTCCATTGAGACTGTCAGAAATTATAAATGTAAGAGGACATTGGGCAGTCTGCACATTTTCTTAGAACTTCATGTAAAGTATCAGAATCTCAACAGAACTAATCAGGTAAATCTTCAACCAAAATTATGTTCTTATCAGTCCTCAGATCATCTCCAAGCATTTGTAGCTTGCGATACTTTGTTGCCCTTAGTAACAACTCTTTGTAAACTGAGATCTAAGACTGATAGGGAAATATAAGGCAGCTTGATTCAGGATTAAACATCTTGAAACAATCTTTTTGGAAGTCTGTTAAAACTGGATTAATCCACTCTTGTACTTGAATACCATGCTTCTTTGATAGTATTTTTATAGTAATTGTCTTTCCACATCTAAAAGGACTTGTTATGAATAAAATAGATATACCCTGTTTGGGTTGCCTTTCTAAGACTTGAACTTTTATCCATGTTTCAACTTCAGTTATCTTATGCACATCAAGTTCATGCAGAGTTTCTGGTTTATATTTATACACCCATGATTCATTTTCAGACAGATATTCTTTTAAATTTTTTAGAGCATAAATCTGTTCTAAGGAAGATAACTTTTTTTCTATGTGGAAATCTATTACTTTCTAACATTTTTTTCTTGTATGACATGAGTGATTCACACCTAATGATGTAGTGATAGTATTCTCACTGTTCTCTGAAAAATCATCACATGATGAGTCTACCCAGTCTTCTGCCTTTGTGGAATGTAAACCAAAAAGTATCTAAGGAAAGTCTCTTTTTAAAAAGTTAAAAAGTTTTTTTTTTATTTCAGTAGGTTTTTGGGAAACAGTTGGTGTTTGCTTCCGTGAATACATTCTTTAATGGTAATTTCTAAGATTGTGGTGCACCCATCATCTGAGCAGTATACACTGTACCCAATGTGTAGTCTTTTATCCCTCACCTTCCCCCACCCATTCCCTTGAGTCCCCAAAATCCAATGTATCATTCTTATGCCTTAAACCAAACATATGTTTGGTTTTCCATTCCTGAGTTACTTCACTTAGAATAATAGTCTCCAGTTCCATCCAGATTGCTGCAAGTGCCATTATTTTATTTTTTTTAATGCCTGAGTAGTATTCCATGGTGTATATATGCCACATTTTCTTTATTCACTCATTGATTGGTGGACATTTGGGCTGGTTACATACTTTTGCAATTGCGAATTGTGCTGCTATAAACATGCATGTGCAGGTATCTTTTCTGTACAATGAGTTCCTTTCCACTGGGTAGATACCTAGTAGTGGAGTTGCTAGATCAAACAGCAGATTTACTTTTAGTTCTTTAGGGGATCTCCACGCCGTTTTCCATGCCATAGTGGTTATACTAGTTTCCATTCCCCACAACAGTGTAAAAGCATCTATTATTTTTTGATTTTTTTGTTATGGCCATTCTTGCAGGAGTCAGTTGGTATTGCATTGTGGTTTTGATTTGCATTTCTCTGATTATTAGTGATGTTGAGCATTTTTCCATAGGCTTTTTGGCTATTTGTGTATCTTCGAGAATTGTCTGTTCATGTCCTTAGCCCACTTTTTGATGGGATTGTTTGTTTTTTTCTTGCTGATTTGTTTGAGTTCTTTGTAGATTCTGGATATTAGACCTTTGTCGGATGTATAGCTTGTGAAGATTTTCTCCCACTCTGTGGGTTGTCTGCTAACTCTGTGGATTATTTCTTTTGCTGTGCTGAAGCTTTTTAGTTTAATTAAGTCCCATCTATTAACCCTTGTTTTTGTTGCATTTGCTTTTGGGTTCTTGGTCATGAAGTCTTTGCTTAAGCCAATGTCTAGAAGGGTTTTTTTCTCAGTGTTATCTGCTAGAATTTTTATGGTTTCAAGTCTTAGATTTAAGACTTCGATTTATCTTGAGCTGATTTCTGTATAAAGTGAGAGATGAGGATCCAGTTCCATTCTTCTACATGTGGCTTGCCAATTATCCCACCACCATTTGTTGACTAGGATGTCATTTCCTCACTTTACGTTTTTGTTTGCTTTGTTGAAGATTAGTTGGCTGTAAGTATTTGGCTTTATTTCTGGGTTTTCTATTCTACTCCAATGATCTGTGTGCCTATTTTTATACCAGTACCATGCTGTTTTGGTAACTTTATAGTGTAGTTTGAAATCGGGTAATGTGAAGTTTCCAGATTTGTTCTTTTTGTATAGTCTTGCTTTGGCTATGTGGGCTCTCTTTTGGTTCCATATGAATTTTAGGATTTTTTTTTTAAGTTCTGTAAAGAATGATGGTGGTATTTTGATGGGAATTGCATTGAATTTGTAGATTGCTATTGGCTGTATGGTCATTTTCACAATATTAATTCTACCCAATATTCTATATAGTAATATTAATGAATTAATATTAATTCATGAGCATGGGATGTGTTTCTATTTGTGTCATCTGTGATTTCTTTCAGCAGTGTTTTATAGCTTTTCTTGTAGACGTCTTTCACCTCCTTGGTTAGGTATACTCCTAAGTGTTTTATATTTTTGCAGCTATTGTGAAAGAAGTTGAGTTCTTGATTTGATTCTCCGCTTGGTTGCTGCTGGTGTATAGCGCACCTACTGATTTGTGTATATTAATTTTGTATCCTGAAATTTTGCTGAATTCATCTACCAGTTCTAGGAGCTTTTTGGATGAGTCGTTAGGGTTTTCTAGGTATATGATCATATCATCAGCAAACAACAACAGTTTGACTTCCTTTTCACCAATTTGGATGCCCTTTATTTCTTTCTCTTGTCCGATTGCTCTGGCTAGGACTTCCAATATTACGTTGAATAGAAGTGGTAAAAGTAGGTGTTCTTGTCTCATTCCAGTTCTCAGGGGGAATGCTTTCAACTTTTTCCTGTTCAGTATAATGTTGGCTGTGGGTTTGTCATGGATGGTTTTTATTACCTTAAGGTATGTCCCTTCTATGCTGATTTTGCTGTCTTAATCATAAAGCGGTGCTGGATTTTGTCAAATGCTTTTTTCGCATCTATTGAGATAATCATGTGATTTTTGTTTTTAATTTTGTTTATGTGGTGTATCACATTTATTGACTTATGTATGTTAAACCATCCCTGCATCCCTGGTATGACACCCACTTCATCATGGTGGATTATCTTTTTAATATGATGTTGGATTTGTTTAGCTAGTATTTTGTTGAGAATTTTTGTCTTTGTGTTTATCAGGGATATTGGTCTGTAGTTTTCTTTTTTTGTTTTGTCCTTCCCTGGTTTTGGTATTAGGGTGATACTGGCTTCATAGAATGATTTCAGGAGGATTCCCCCTTTCTCTTTCTTTTGAAATCGTGTCGGTAGGATTGGTACCAATTCTTCTTTGAAGGTCTGATAGAATTCAGCTGTGAATCCATCTGGTCCTGGCCTTTTTTTTTTGTTTGCAATTTTTTTCATTACCGATTCAGCCTCTCTTCCTGTTATTGGTCTGTTCAGAGATTCTTCATCTTCCTGGTTTAATCTAGGAGGCTGTATATTTCCAGGAATTTATCCATCTCCTCTATGTTTTCTAATTTATATACGTAAAGATGTTCATAGTAGCCTTGAATAATCTTTTGTATGTCTGTGGTATCAGTAGTAATAGCTCCTGTTGTGTTTCTAATTGAGCTTATTTGGATCTTCTCTTCTTTTCTTTTTTCTTTTTTTTTTTTTTGAGGTGGAGTCTTGCTCTGTTGCTCAGGTTGGAGTGCAGTGGCGTGATCTCAGCTCACTGCATCCTCTGCCTCCCAGGTTCAAGCGATTCACCTGCCTCGGCCTCCTGAGTAGCTGAGTTTACAGGCATGTGCCACTATGCTCGGCTAATTTTTGTATTTTTAGTAGAAACAGGGTTTCACCATGTTGGCCAGGCTGGTTGTGAACTCCTGACCTCAGGTGATCCACCTGTCTTGGCCTCCCAAAGTGCTGAGATTACAGGCGTGAGCCACCACGACCAGCCTTCTCTCTTCTTTTCTTGGTTAATCTCGCTAATGGTCTATCAATTTTATTTATCTTTTCAAAGAACCAGTTTTTTGTTTCATTTATGTTTTGTATTTTTTTTTGTTTCCATTTGGTTCCACTCTGATGTTCGTTATTTCTTTTCTTCTGCTGAGTTTGGGTCTGGATTGTTCTTGTTTTTCCAGTTCCATGAGGTGTGAACTTATTTAGATTGTCTATTTGTGCTCTTTCAGACTTTTTGATGTAGATATTTAATATGATGAACTTTCCTCTTAGTGTTGCTTTTGCTGTATCCCAGAGGTTTTGATAGGTTGTGTCACTATTATCATTCAGTTCAAAGAAGTTTTTAATTTCCATCTTGATTTCATTTTTGACCCAGTGATTATTCAGAAGCAGGTTATTTAATTTCCATGTATTTGCATGGTTTTGAGTATTCCTTTTGGAGTTGATTTCTGATTTTATTCCACTGTGGTCTGAGAGATTACTTGGTATAATTTCGATTTTCTTAAATTTACTGAAACTTGTTTTGTGTCCTATCATATGGTCCATCTTGAAGAATGTTCCATGTGCTGATGAATAGAATGTATATTCTGCAGTTGTTGGGTAGAATGTTCTGTAAATATCTGTTAAGTCCATTTGTTGTAGGGTATAATTTAAGTCCATTATTTCTTTGTTGATTTTCTGTCTTGATGATCTGTCTAATGCTGTCAGTGGGGTATTAAAGTTCTCCACTATTACTATGTTGCCATCTATCTCATTTCTTAGGTCTAGTAGTAATTGTTTTATAAATGTGGGGACTCCAGTGTTAGGTGCATATATATTTAGAATATATATGTTTTCTATATATTTTCCTTTTGGAGTAGTTTCCTTTTGGAGTAGTTTTCCTTTTGGAGTAGTTTTCCTTTTGGAGTAGTCCTTTTATCATTATATAATGTCTCTCTTTGTCTTTTTTAACTGCTGTTGCTTTGAAGTTTGTTTTGTCTGATACAAGGATAGCTGCTCCTACTCCTACTTCTGGTGTACATTTGCATGGAATGTCCTTTTCCGCCCCTTTACCTTAAGTTTATGTTAGTCCTTATATGTTAGGTGAGTCTCCTGAAGACAGCAGGAACTTGGTTGGTAAATTCTTATCTATTCTGCCATTCTGTATCTTTTAAGTGGAGCACTTAGGCCATTTACATTCAATGATAGTATTGAGATGTGAGATACTGTTCTATTCATTGCGCTATTTGTTGCCTGAATATCTTGGGGTTTTTTTGTGTGTTTTTTTTTTTTCATTGTGTTATTGTTATATAGGGTCCTGTGAAACTTATGCTTTAAGGAGGCTCTATTTTGGTGTATTTTGAGGATTTGTTTCAAGATTTAGAGCTCCTTTTAGCAGTTCTTGTAGTGCTGGCTTGGTAGTGAATGAATTCTCTCAGCATTTGTTTGTCTGGAAAAGGCTGTGTCTTTCCTTCATTTGTGAAGCTTAGTTTTGCTGGATACAAAATTCATGACTGATAATTGTTTTGTTTAAGGAGGCTAAAATAGGACCTCAACCCCTTGTAGCTTGTAGGGGTTCTGCTGAGAAATCTGCTGTTAATCTGATAGGTTTTCCTTTTATAGGTTACCTGATGCTTTTGCCTCACAGCTCTTAAGATTCTTTCCTTTGTCTTGGCGTTAGATGAGTTGATGACTATGTGCTTAGATGATAATCTTTTTGTGATGAATTTCCCAGGTGCTCTTTGTGCTTCTTGTATTTGGTTGTCTAGATCTCTAGCAAGGCTGGAGAAGTTTTCCTTGACTATCCCCTCAAATATGTTTTCCAAACTTTTAGGTTTCTCTTCTTTGGGAACACCAAATATTCTTAGCTTTGTACGTTTAACATAGTCCCAAACTTCTTGGAGACTTTGTTCATATTTTTAAATTCTTTTTTCTTTATCTTTGATGGATTGGATTAATTCAAAAGCCTTGTCTTCAGGCTCTGAAGTTCTTTCTTCTGCTTGTTCGATTCTATTGCTGAGACTTTCCAGTGCATTTTGCATTTCTCTGAGTGTGTCCTTGATTTCCAGAAGTTTTTATTGTTTTTTTATTCATATTTATGCTATCTATTTCACTGAAGAATTTTTCTTTCATATCCTGTATCATGTTTTTGATTTCTTTAAGTTGGACTTCACCCTTCTCTGGTGCCTCTTTGATTAGCTTAATAATCTACCTTCTGAATTCTTTTTCTGGCAATTCAGAGATTTTGTCTTGGTTTGCATCCATTGCTGGTGAGCTGGTATGATCTTTTGGGGATGTTAAAGAATCTTGTTTTGTCATGTTACCAGAATTTTTCCTGGTTCCTTCCCATTGGGGTAGGCTATGTCAGAGGGGAGATCTGGGATTCAAGGGTTGCTGTTCAGATTCTTTTGTCCCATGGGGTCCTCCCTTTGATGTGGTATTCTCCCTGTTCTCTTATGAATGGGGCTTCCTGAGAGCTGAACTTTTTTTTTTGATCTTCTGGGTCTAGCCACTCAGTGGAGGTACTGGGCTCCAGACTGATACTGGGGAGTGTCTGCAAAGAGTCCTATGATATGATCCATCTTCAGGTCTTGCAGCCGTGGATAGCAGCACCTGCTCCGTTGGAGGTAACAGGGGAATAAAGTGGACTCTGTGAAGGTCTTTGGTTGTGTTTTTATTTAGTGTTCTGGTTTTGTGTTGGTTGGCCTACAGCCAAGAGGTGGCACTTTCAAGAGTGCATCAGCTGTGGTCCTATAGGGAGGATGCAAACTTGCCCTAGGGACATCTGGTTAAGTTTTCAGGTTTCTCAGGTGGTGGGCAGGGCCATAGAGCTCCCGAGAGATTACGTCCATTGTCTTCAGCTACCAGGGCAGGTGGAGAAAGACCACCAGGTGGGAGCAGGGATAGGCATGTCCGAGCTCAGCCTCTCCTTGGGCAGGGCTTGCTGTGGCTGCTGTGGGAGATGAGGGTGTGGTTCCCAGTCCAATGAAGTTATATTCCGAGGGGGTTTACAGCTGCCTCTACTGAGTCATACAGGTCACTAGGGAAGTCTGGGAAAGCCGGCACTCACAGGCCTCACCCTGCTCCCACTCGGCCGCAGTCCTGAAGGCCAGTCTCACTCCAACTGTAACTCCCCAACAGCACCGAGTCTATTTCTAGGCAGCTAGTGACTAGGGCTGAGTACTTGCCCCAGATCATGAGCCTCCCCATTCAGAAAGCAAAAAGACTCACAGTTTTTCGGCATCTTGGGGAGCCTGCAGTGGTGATACAGTTCCTTTAGAGGGTCTGTGGATTCTCCCGGCTTTCTTAGTATGTTTCTTGGTAGTTCTTGAAGCAAAAGTTTATGACATGAGTCTCCACATACTGTTCTGTCTGAGTGGGAGCTGCAAGCTAGTTCTGCCTCCTGTTTGCCATCTTAATCCTGAGACAGGTCTCAAACAGTTTAGAAATTTATTTCATTAGGGTTACAGATCATGATTCATGACACAGCCTCAGGATGTCCTGTGAACATGTGCCCAAGATGGTTTGGTTATAGCATGGTTTTCTATGTTTTAGGGAGACATGAGACATCAGTCAGTACATGTGAGGCATGCAGTCAGTGGTTTGGTCTGGAAAGGTGGAATAACTCAAGGGGTGTTGGGGGGTGGCTTATAGGTCATAGGTGGATTCAACTATTTTCTTATTGGTTGAAGGAGCTATTATAAGACCTGGAATCAATAGAAAGAAGCGTCTAGGTTAAGGGGTTGTGGAGACCAACGTTCTTATGTAGATGACGTCTCATATGGGGCCACCCCCAGAGGCAATAGATGGCAAATATTCCCTATTCAGACCCTTAATAGGTGCTAGACCACTCAGCCAATCTTTTCAGAATCAGAAAAAGTTCTGGAAGGGGAAGAAGATTCTCTAGAATGTAAATTTCCCCCACAACAGCTTTGTAGGGCCATTGCAAAATATGTCAGAGAAACATATTCTGAGGTAAAATACTTTGGTTTCTTTCAGGGCTCTGCTGTCATGTGATGCTACACTAGAGTCAGGTTGGAGTTTGGTATCTTGTTTCTGCAAAGAGTCTGTTCTGTCAGTCTTAGGATCTCTATTTTAATGTTAATGCTGGTCAGTTGTGTGCCTGAACTCCAAAGGGAGGAGAGTATAATGAGGCATGTCTAACCACTCCTTTCCCTTCATAGTCTGAACTAGTTTTTCAGGTTCAGTTGGGTCCTCTTGGCCTAAAAGAGGGTCCTTAGTCCGGTAGGGCACTTAGAATTTTATTTTTAGTTAACAGAAAGATGCCTTTGGTCTAAGAAAGTTTTGACATTATAAACTTTAATAGTTCATCTGTAGTATACAACCTGTAGTATATTAAAATATAATTCATTTCCATTAAAAAGAATGTAATGGTTGATGCCAGATTCCTGAAAGGAGACATCAGAGGTAGAAGATACATTCAGGACCATTTCTATCAGACCCACTACCGCCCCACACATTGCACAGAGGATATTAAACTCAAACTTCATTCAACAGAATCTTGTAATCAGTATTGAGCCATACTGAGCATGCATGTCCCTGCTCCAGGCTGTGCCCAAACCACCTTGGGCACATGTTCTCATAGTGCATGTTTCTGCACTCTCACCTTTCTCGTCTCCAGATGGGATGGGCAGGCTGGAAGGAAGAACAGTAAGAGCCCAGGAAGGCATGAAGGCAGAGATGGACTCACATCTCTATGACATATATACAATATAGCCATGGTCAAGGTGGCCTTATTCTCCCAGAGCAGCATCCCCTCATGGGCAGAGAGGAGCTCAAGCCCTGCTTCAAGTGGAAGGGCAATTGCCTGGCCCTACCCAGGATCAATGCTGAGCCCCTCGGAGTTCCTGCTTCCCAGGGACCCTGTTTATATTTTATATTTATATTTGGATTTATTTCTAACTTTATTTTTCTTTCTATTCACTCTACTTTTTTCTCTTTTTCTACTTCATTTGTGGTGAGGGTCTTTTAGTGCTAAACTCAATTTTTACCTGAGATATCTTTATTTCATTTTCTTTTTGAATTACAGTTTAGAAATATGATTAATTTCTAGGTTGATAGTTGTTTTCTTAAAATTCTGAATATACTAGTACATTGTATTTCACTGTGGCAGTTGGGAAATTTGCTCTTCTTTTTTTTTTTTTTTTTTCTTTTTTAGAGACAGGGTCTCACTCTGTTGCCCAGGCTGGGGTGCAGTGTCACAATCAAGGCTCACTTCAGCCTTTGCCTCCTGGGCTCAAGGAATCCTCTTGCCTCAGCCTCCCGAGTAGCTGGGAATACAAGCATGCACCACACTACACGCAGCTAGTCTTATTTCTTTGTAGAGATGGGGTCTTGCCATGTTGCCCAGTGTAAACCAAAAATAAAATCCTAAGGCCCCCCAACCATCTGAATAGACCCCCACCTCTTGGCCAGGGCACTCCAAAGTTAACCTGCAAAATGGGTTCAGGGCATGACGGGAAGGGAGGGTAGGACATGCCTTATACCCTCCTCCCTTTGGAATTTAGGGGAAGCCGACCAGCATTTAACATCAACACAGAGCTTAAATTTGATAAGAAACATTTACAATCTACTCTCTGAAGCCTGCTACCTGGCTTCATCTGCATGATAAAATTTGGTCTCCACAACCCCTTATCATAACCCAGACATTCCTTTCTATTGATAATAACTCAACCAATTGCCAATCAGAAAATTTTTAAATCTACGTATAACCTGGAAGCCCCCTGCCCCTTCAAGTTGTCCTGCCTTTCCGGATCGAACCAATATATATCTTACATGTATTTGATTGATGTTTTATGTCTCCCTGAAATGTATAAAACTAGGCTGTGCCCCAACTACCTTGGACACATGTTCTCAGGATCTCCTGAGGGCTGTGTCATGGGCCATTGGTTACTCATATTTGGCTCAGAATATATCTCTTCAAATATTTTACAGAGGCTGGGTGTGGTGGTTCGCACCTGTAATCCCAGAACTTTGGGAGGCTGAGGCAGGATGATCACTTGAGCCCAGAAGTTTGAGACCAGCCCGGGCAGCATGGCAAGACCCCATCTCTACAAAAATAAAAAAATCAACTGGGTGTAGTGGCACACGCCTGTAGTCCCAGCTACTCAAAGGCTGAGGTGGGCAGGTTGCTTGAGCCCAGGAGGTTGAGGATGAGGTGAGCCAAGACCATGTCACTGCACTCCAGCCTGGGCATCAGAGCAAGACCCTGCCTCAAAAAAAAAAAAAAAAAAAAATGCAGTTTAACTCTTTGTCAACACTAGGCTGGTCTCAAACTCCTGGACTCAAGCAATCCTCCTGCCTCAGCCTTCCAAAGTGATGGGATTACGGGCATAAGCCACCATAACTGGCCAGAAATTTGCTGTTCTAATTGTTATTCCTTTATAAGTAACATGTATTTTTCTCTCTGGAAGCTTTTAAGATCTCTTTGTTTTTGGTGTTGTACTATAGTGTGTCTAGGAGTGGATTTTGATTTCTTTGTTCATCTAGAGACTTGTGCTTCCTGATTTTGAGAACTCATGTCATTAGTCACTGCAGAAAAATTATTGGCTGGTTTGTCTTTAAATGTTGCCTTTTCTTCATTCTCTGTTCTTCTCCTGCAACTCCTATTAAAATGTATTTTGGACTTTCTCATTCTATCTTCTGTATCTCAACTTCCTTTCTATATTTTACATATTTTGTTTTTCCAGTTCACCTGTTTTCTACTGGGATTCAATATGCTGTTTAACTATTTCATTGTTTTGTTTCTTTTAACTTCAGTGACCACATTTTCGAATTTCAAGCAGTTCTTATTGTTCTTCTTAAATCTGCAGTCTGTTTTCATAGTTTATTATCTTATTATATTTTAAATTCCTTTTTATGTCTTCAGATATTTAGACATTTTTAAACATTTTAAACATTTTAATGTTGTCTCTTTCCTAAAACCTTGTTATCTGATTTCAGGAGGTCAAAACCTACAGTTTGTTTTGTCTTTTATTGATTTACAGTGGACTAATTCTTCATGATTTATATTTTGGTATTGTGTATTCATTTCATGTGATCTTTTTGTCTGGGAATTCTTAATAACTTGGTTTAAGGATATGTCTTCAAAGACATTTGTGTTGGCTTTTTCCAGGTACTCAGGCTTGATGGATCAGAAACTAACTTGGGGGTTATTTTTTTGTCTAGGGGTTTCTAGATTATATAGCTAATGTAGATTTAGTCCCCAGATTCGTTTGAAGGTAAATCAGTAGTCTTGAATTCCTGGAAGAGACTTTTGCCCAGGCTATGATGTAGGAGCTTTCTTATGTCCTTCTGTTGAAGGTAGAAGGGTTCTAATTATTCTTTTACTGAATGTATAGTCTTTAGGGGAGCTGGATTTACACAGAACATATTAATGTAAACTCACTGCTCACTTTGGACTCTACCGGCTTTGTCTCCTATTTCTTAACGGGTTTTGAAACTCAGCCATTTAGTTACCAAAGCCATCAGCCACCCCTCTTATGCCAGATAAACTCTCAACTTCTACTTGCTGCTCTAATTTTTCATTTCCTCTTTGTTCTTAGCTCTTTTTTTTACAAATTTATGCGTTTGTTATCTTATACCTTGCATTTTTGGTTGTTTTGTGGGGATGATTTTTAGGATATCCAATATTCATGTTGCCATTAATAGAAGTTTCCACTAACTTCTATTAATAGAACACTAACATGTTCTAACATACTTTTAATGCATTAGTTTTCTACCTTATTTAATATACTAATAATGAAATTTTAAATAGAATTTTTGTTCTTAACCAATATCAAACTAAGCATATATGGTAGCTTGGCTTTAAAAATTAGAATGACTTATTGAAAATCTGGTGACTAGTCAATTCCATTTTGTTTTAGTTAACTAGCACACTTTCTGATTAAGCAGTTCTCTCCATTCTCTGCAAAATGAAAAGAAACACAGGATTTTGGTAAAGTAGTATTTTTCCTAAACGCAAGTACTATGGACTGAATTGTATCCCCCCCAAAATTTATATGTTGAAGTCCTAACCCATAGTACCTCAGACTGTGCCTATGTTTAGAGATTAGATCTCTAAAGAAGTAATTAAGGTAAAATGAGGTCATATGGGTGGGCCCTAATCCTGTAGCAGGACAAGCCACAGACAAAACCCCTCAGATACAGAGTTAAAGAAGGAAGGGCTTTATTCGGCTGGGAGCTTCAGCAAGATTCACGTCTCCAACAACTGAGCTCCCCGAGTGAGCAATTCCTGTCCCTTTTAAGGGCTCACAACTCTAAGGGGGTCTGCATGAGAGGGTCGTGATCGATTGAGCAAGCAGGGGGTACGTGACTGGGGACTGCATACACCAGTAATTAGTAAGGAACAGAACAGGACAGGGATCGTCACAGTGGTTTTTTTATGCAAATAACCGATTAGGTCAGGGGTCGATCTTTAACTACCAGGCCCAGGGTGTGGTGCAGGGCTGTCTGCTTGTGGATTTCATTTCTGCCTTTTAGTTTTTACTTCTTTCTTTGGAGGCAGAAATTGGGCATAAGACAGTATGAGGGGTGGTCTCCTCCCTTAATCCAATCTAACTAATATCCTTGTAAGAAGATGAAATTTGGACACACAAAGGGACACCAGGGATTCCTGCACAAGGGAAATACTCAGGTAAGGACAAAGCAAGATGGCGGTCTTCCGTAAGCCAAACAGAAAGCACCCAGAAGAAACCAAACCAGAAGAAACCAACCCTGCTGACACCATGATCTTGGATTTCGAGCTTCAGAACTATGAGAAAACGAATTTATATTGTTTAAGTCACCTAACCTGTAGTATTTTGTTATGTCATTCCTAGCAAACTAGTTTGTGTCTGATGACTTTTCAGGATTCATCTTTTAGTATATTGTCTATGGCTTTACTCTTTTCCTCAAGCTAATATTTATTTCACACCATTCAGATTAACAGTCTTCTAATTGGTAGCTTTGCTTTTGAAATGGTTCACTCTTCATTCTTTCAATACTGCTGTCAGAGCCATCTTTCAAAAATGAAATTTGTACCTAGCTTTCAGTTCCCAGTTTCTAAATACTGCACCACTTAACAGGACCAGAGGTAAGGTACAAAGTGAGCTCAGAACAATTTGTCATGTCAGAAAGTTAAAAAGTACTCACAAAATGTTAGATACATGTTAGGATACAAGTACCTGTAGATTCCATGGGAAAATAATAGTCTTCAAGAAATGATGATGCTAGGACAACTGAATATCCACATGCAAAACAATGAAGTTGGGCCCCTGCCTCACATCATATACAAAAAAATTAACTTAAATGGATCAGCAACCTGAATATAAAAGCTAAAACTATAGAACTTTTAGAAGACAACATAGGGGTAAATCTTCATGGCCTTGGATTTGACAATGGATTCTTAAATATGCCACTGAAAACACAAGAAACAAAATTAGACAAATTGGACTTCATTGAAATTAAAAATTTTTGTGCAGCAAAGAACATTGTCATAGATGTGAAAGACAGTCTATAGAATGATAGAAACTGTTTTGTTTTTGTTGTTTGTTTGTTTTGGGATGGAGCTCTCGCTCTGTTGCTCAGGCTGGAGTGCAGTGGTGTGATCATGGCTCGCTGCAACCTCGGCCCCCTGGGTTCAAGTGATTCTTCTGCCTCAGCCTCCCAGGTGGCTGGGATTACAGGCGCCTGCCATCATGCCTGGCTAATTTTTGTATTTTTAGTAGAGACAGGGTTTCACCGTGTTAGCCAGGCTGGTCTCAAACTCCTGACCTTAAGCAGTCCTCCCACCTCGGCCTCCCAAAGTGCTGGGATTACAGGCATGAGCCATCACACCCGGCCTATAGAAACTATTTGTGAATCATGTATCTCTTAAGGGTCTAGTATCCACAATATATAAAGAACTATTACACAGGAAAAGCCAGTCCAATTAAAACTGGGCAAATGACTTGAAAAAGCTTTTCTCCAAAGAAGATGGAGTGGCCAGCAAACACAAGAAAAGATGCTCAACATCATTAGTCATTAGGGAAATGCAAATCAAAACCAAGAGATACATTATACTCACTAGGATAGATATAATTAAAAAATGGAATAACAAACTGGCAAGAATGTAGAATAAGTGGAATCATTATACATTTTTGTTAGGCACATAAAATGGTGCAGCCACAATGGAAAAGTTTGGTGGTTCCTCAAAAAGTTAAACGTAAGAATTACCATATGACCCAATTATTCCACTCCTACGTGTATATCCAAAAGAATTGAAAACAAGTACTGAAATACTTTTGTACATGAATGTTTATAGCAGCACTATTCTAAATAGCCAGAAGGTGGAAATAGCCTAAATGTCTGTCATTATTTGAATGGATAAACAAATTGTGACATATTCATACAATGGAATGTTATTTAGCCATAAAAAGGAAATGCCGAGGCCGGGCTGGTGGCTCATGCCTGTAATCCCAGCACTTTGGAAGGCCAAGGTGGGTGGATCACCTGAGATCAGGAGTTCGAGACCAGCCTGGCCAACGTGGTGAAACCCCATCTCCATTAAAAATAGAAAAATTAGCCAGGTGTGGTGGCATATGCCAGTGGTCCCAGCTACTCGGGAGGCTGAAGCAAGAGAATCGCTTGAACCCAGGAGGCAGAGGTTGCAGTGACCCGAGATTGTGCCACTGCACTCCAGCCTGGGCGACAGAACGAGACTCTGTCTCAAAAAAAAAAAAAAAAAAAAAAAAAAGTGCTGATGCATGCTACAACTTGATTGAACCTTGAAAACACTGTGCTGAGTGAAAGAAGCCAGGTCACAAAAGATCACATATTGTATTATTTTGTTTATATTAAACATCCAAAATAGGTAAATACATAGAGATGGAAAGCAGATTGGTGATTACCAGGGGCTTGGAATAGGGTAGAATGTAGAGTGACTGCTTAATAGGCATAGGAATTTCTTATGAGTAATGAAAATGTTTTGAAAGTATACATGGAGGTGATGATTGCACAACATTGTGAATGTACCAAATGCCACTGAAGGTTACACTTTAATATGGTTAATTTTATGTTATATGAATTTCACTTCAATAAAAATGTTAATAGTTACAGAAATTGATTATAATATTGATTTTTAAAAGAATCCATGAGTCCATATTGAGACTAAAAAAAAAATTAAAATTGAAAGAGGGGGCTTGTGTTTGTTTTAGAGATGAGATCTCACTCTGTCACTCAGGCTGGAGTGCAGTAGCATGATCATAACTCACAGCAGCCTCAAACTCCTGGACTCAAGTAATCCCCCTGTCCCAGCCTCCTAAGTAGCTGAGACTACAGTCTTGCACCAGCATGCTTGGCTTTTTCTTTTCTTTCCTTTTCCCTTTTCCATTTTCCCTCTTTTCTCTCTTCTCTCCTCTTCTCTTTTATTTTCTTTTCATCTCTCACAGGGTCTTGGGTTGCCCAAGCTGGTCTCAAACTCCTGGCCTCAAGTGATCCTCCTGCCTCAGCCTCCCAGTTGGCTGAGATTACAGGCATGAGGTACCACATCCAGTGACAGGCTCTTCTTGGAGAAGAATGCTGACTAATACATGTAGAAAGAATGATGTTTTAAAATCACCATTTTACAGTCCCCGTAGTAATAATTGATTTAGTAATTGCTGAAACCATTGTGTGAAGGATTGCCAAGGACAGGAATATTCACAAAGCCCCAAAGTATCACCATGTTGATTATCACTATTGAAGGGAAACTGTGCCTTTCTAATGGAGACATCTGAGAGATACTATCTTAACAAAATGATCAAACCTTAACACCACCCAGGTACTCTAAAACCATTTAGCAAAAAGAGAGTGAGCAAAAGTGGCAACACGTTAATTGGTGAATCTAGGTGAAGTTTACATGGGTGCTAATTGAAACATTCTTGAGTTTTTTCTATAGGTTTAAAATTTTTCAAAATAAGTTGGGGTAAAGATGAAATTTGGATATGACCCTTTCCTGTTAATAGTGTTGCCTGAAGGTTAACAATTGAACTCTTTAGCCTACTAGTTAAGGATCCTTATGATTCAGCCCCTGTTTATCTTTCCAATCTTATCTTTTTCCATCACATTTCTCAAACTAGTTTAAATGTTAGCTGTGCCACGCTGCTTCCTATTATTCAGATTGCTCACGTTCTCTTTCACCCTCATGACTTCGTACACATTATGTGTGCCCTCTCCTTGAAGTTTCCTTTTCCTGTCTTTATCTTGCAGACTTCTGCTTGTCCCTCTGAATTCTGTGTAGTTTATCATTTCTTGTAGGAATCTTCCCTGATCATCCTAGGTTGAGTGGATGCTTATAATGCATTGCTCATATTCCTGTTCTACCACTTGTTACACTATAAGTTAATTGGCTGAGTACTTGTCTGTTTTCTTCCTAGACTGGGAACTCCTTGATGCCTTGGACTGTGATTTATTTTTCTTCTTTTGGTGTCCATAGTACCTGCAAGAGTGTGTGCCACACAGTAGCAGTTTAAGAAAAGATTTTTACATTAATGAATAAATTTCACCTCCTGCTATTTCCCTGGATATTTTAACTTAAAATAGGTCTGTTTGTCTTCATTTTTACTTAATATCAGTTTTATATATATATATTATGTTTGGTTTTCTTAGTTTTGTTTCTTTTTCTCAACTTTATATAGTGAATGATTTTGTTACAGAAATTATTAGTAATTTATAGAATTCTGCGGCACAACTAATACATGATAAGATTTGATCCAATAAGTATGAACATTTCTTGCTTAACCATTGCTAAGCACTGTGGGAGAATATAATAGAGATGAAATTTTGGAAATTTAGACAATGAGCTAGTGTTTCCTAACATTAAAGCCAAATCTATAACTCATTTTCTATACAAATAAAACTTCTGGATTTAGCAGAGATGTAAATATGATTTTAAAAGGAAAGAAACTCTAAATATACTAAAAACATTTAAGTAAGTTTTTTTTTTAATAATCATGTAATATAAAGTCCTTTATAGTGTTGACCTAAAAGGAAGAAGCTGAGGCAAAATTCATGGAAGTAGAGCTTATTTGGGCCAGGGTCGAGGATTGTAAACCAGGAGCATGGATTCAGGTTGCCCTGAATGTAGACTCCAATTAGCAGCAGTTACAAGTAGGTTTTGAAATGAAGCAATTCCTAAATTGTTTCCAAGAAATTACATTAATATAACATAAGCTATTGATTGGGTATACATTATTCCTTGTATCACAAATTCTAGGAAAATGAAGATAATGGGTGAGTTAGTCAGGAACAAAATATCTTTAAACAGTTGCCCCTGGGCATGGGTGCATAGGGTGTGACTGAGGTCCCATACTCACGTCTCTCTGGGCCTGATAAATTTTACATGCCTCACATAGCTCGGACTGCTCTGAGCTGTTTTTCTTTTCTGAGTAGCATAAAATGAAACCCAGATGCTATAAAGGAAAACATATTGATATAATAATTCTTCTACTTAAAAATGTAAAACTCTAGTGTAGCAAAACAAATTTTTTTATTTGAAAAAAGTGGAGAAAGTATCTGTGTTACATATTATGGCAAAGGGCTCATTTCCTTGGCATACAAAGGACTGTTACAAATCAGTGGAAGAAATTCAAACAACCCAGTTGAAAAACAGGTAAAGGACATCAATAAATAGTCTGTGGAGGCCAGGCGTGGTGGCTCATGTCTGTAATCCCAGCACTTTGGGAGGCTGAAGTGGGCAGATCACGAGGTCAGGAGTTTGAGACCAGCCTGACAAACATGGTGAAACCCCGTCTCTACTAAAAATACAAAAATTAGCCGGGCATGGTGGCAGGTGCCTGTAATCCTGGCTACTTGGGAGGCTGAGGCAGGAGAATCGCTTGAACCTGGGAGGTGGAGGTTGCAGTGAGCCAAGATCGTGCCATTGCATTCCAGCCTGGGCAACAGAGCAAGACTCCGTCTCAAAAAAAAAAGTAGTCTGTGGAAAAAGAAGTCAAGATTGCTGATAAATATAGAAATATTGCCCCCCGCCCCCCCCAAAAAAAAACAAGGGGTTTGTTCACCTAGCAAGCAACAAACAAGTGTCCACAAAAACAGGTTTTGACCAATAGAAGTTTTATTACCTATCACAAGGAAAGAGATCACTGAGAGTATTCTCCAAAGCAGTGTCTCCCTGAGGGAAAGTGACAGGAAGGTGTCATGGGTCAGTGGAGAAGGGAGAGGATACGTCATCACATATAGAGGAGGGGCCCCAGTGGCGCAGACACAGTCAGTCATTATGCCAGCACATAGGTTGCATGTAATGATAATGATGCTATAGCTTCTCCTGGGGTGGAGACTTTATAGCTTGGTGAGGCGGAAAGTTCACTTGGCTTCATCTGTAAGTTGCTAAGGTCTGTCAGTAGCTGATTCCAACCGACTAGATGACCATATAACATACAGGGTTTGGGAAAAAACAGGTTGCAAGGCAGGAGGCTATAAAGCAAGCTCACAGTTCATGTTTATTAAATTCCTATAGTCCCTGGAGACCTTCCTTGTCTGCTTACAATATGTTATAATGAATGAATAGGTCTATATACTGCTGTGGAAAGTTGTATGAGTGAAAAAATCTATCATACTTTTCAATTCCTGATTCAGTTATCTATTGTTGTGTAACAGACCAACTCAAAACTTAGTGCGTCAAATCAGCAAACATTTATTTGCTCCATTTCTGCTCTCTGGGCAGAGCTCAACTGGGCAGTCTTTCCACTGGTCTTGCCTAGAGTCACTCACCTACTTAAAGACATACAGAGTCAACTGGAGCTGGAAACCTGCAATGGGCTGGTCAGGCAGCTCACTCTCCCCATCTCTGTGGCATCTTCAGCAGAGTATCTGGACCTTCTTTACATGGTAGCTCAGGAGCCCAGGAGGGAACTTTCCAAGAGTCACAGGGCCCAGTATCTAAGTGCTTATGAAAACCAAGTCACATGGCCAAGCCCAGAGTTAGTATTGAGGACTACACAATATGTAATACGAAGAGGTGTGATTCACTGGGGACCACCAGTGTAACCACACTTCCTAATTTATGTTACATACCTATTTATCTGTTTATTGCCACTCTTCCATTAGAATGTATCATCTACAAGGGGATGGGTTCTGCTTATCTTGTTCGCCTATATCAGCCTAGAACAAGATATACTACATTGTTGGATTTCAGTAAATTTTTGCTGAATATGTATGTCTAGTAAGATCTTGTGTTTAAAGAAAATGGTGTGTATTAGGGGAGGCTGGTATTTCTGTGTGCATAATAAACTTCTGGAAAGATATAATGGTTTTATGATTAAACATTATGGTTTCTGGATTTGAAAAGGAATAAGGGGACAGAGGGGACCTTTTACTCTATTTCATTTACATTGTGTATTTCCATGACTGTATCCCAGTTTTATAACTTAATACATAGTAAAATATGAGAATCATTCTTTATTTGTAAAAACATTATTTTCTTAGACATTTATAAGAAATACTAAAATTAGAGTACAAGGCCAAGCAGCTTGTAAAAATGATTTAAAGTTGTCTGGTCAGTATGATAGAGTTCTTAGAAACATTCAAGTTTATGCTAAATGAATGTTATTCATTTACTTATTCTCCTACTCAACAAAGATTTTTTGAGTATATAATAAGTACTATAGTACATTGTTTTGGGTATCTCAGTGACAAGATTCTTTGTCTTTCAGAGTTCTATTAGTTCAATTGGCAGACCTGGTTGGATGAATAGGAAAATGCCAAATTATAAATACCTTTGAAAATTCTTAAAAAACTGTATTCCTGTATTCATTTTGGTTATTAAAATAGTCATTTGGAGTCAAGCATAGTAGATAAGATTTTGAGTCAGAGACAAAAGAATAAAATAGTGAGACTTTTTCATTTGTGACTTCTGAACTAACTCTCAAGGCAATCTAGAAAAAAGTAGTTTTAGTTCTTCTGAGTTCTCTAGAGTAGATCTCTCACCCTTATAGTTCATTGCTAGATAACCTAAAGAGTATCTGGCATTTATGGTGCCCAAGAAACACTTATTGAAGATATGTGTAATAGGCTTCACTTACTGCTGCTTACCGTGTATGTCACACTGTGCTATATGTTTTACGTATATATTATCTCTTAATCCTTCAACAGCCCTGTGGCATAATCATTATCGATCTGTTTTCAGACTAGGCAACAAAGACTTAAGTAACATACCCAAAGTTACAAATAGCTATTAAGTGGTGAAGCATATTGAAAGTCAAGATCAGAGATACTTCAAAGCTTATATTCTTTTTTTTTTTTAACAACATTCTTTTTTTTTAAATATATACTTTAAGTTCTGGGATACATTTGCAGAACATGCAGGTTTGTTACATAGGTATACACGTGCCATGGTGGTTTGCTGCACCCATCAACTGGTCATCTGCATTAGGTATTTCTCCTAATGCTTTCCCGCTACTGCCCTCAAAGCTTATATTCTTAATGACTATTCCTTTTTGCCCCTCCACCAAACCCAGTCATATGAGACTAGCATTGTTTTGCATCTATATATGCTTGCATGTTTATTCAAAAAACAGTCTATTTTTTAATTACCTCAGAGAAGACTTTGTGGGCAAAAGTGTAGAGGCAGGAAGGAATGTTTGGCTAGACTAGAGTGGCTTATAATAGACATGATGAGATGGGTAAAGAAGTAATAAATTGTAACCTGGAAAGCCAAAGGATTGTATCATGCTGTTAATTGGCTATTCTACTAAAAGATCAGATGAGGGAAGAACTAAAAATTTTTAGTTTAAAAAAAAATTAGCTTTTGGGTTATTTGTAGATTTTAATTATAATATTTTCTTTATTCTTCAAGGATACGTAAGATGTGCCTACATTTATTCTTTAAATATCTCTGATTTGTCTATCAACTAATAACATTAGAGCAGTCTCTTTTGCATTTCTTAATTCCCTCTCTAATTTCCCTCTTTATCCTTCTCTCTTTGAGCAGATTGTTGGTTTGGCATTCTGTCTGGATAGCCTCAGCCAACAAGTATTAATAGCTTGGTCAAAATACAGAATTTTGAGGAATCATTGTATCCATAGGGTAAGGTGGATGTAAAGCGAAGATATTTAGGTAGTTTAGCCATGATTTATTTTATTAACCCATTTATGCCTAGTGTACCATTATTGGAACGCTAAGCTTGTGGGAGTTATTTATATCCTACTGCTCAAGGTCGTTGCCAAGGTCTGATTTTTCACAAAAAAACCTTACAACCTCCAGCATAAATGGGTTAATTTAATCATTTCTTATTGATTTCCTCTGTCCCAATAGTTCTTAATTTACTTTGGGTCTTGGACCTCTAAAAATCTGATGAAAACAGTGCTCAGAAATTGTAATATCTACAGAAAGTTTATATACCAATCCAGGTTGTTTACAAAACCTTTGAATCCTATCTATGACCCCCAGGTTAAGAACTCTTGTGCTTTATCTCCATGCTGGTCTCAAGTAACATCCTACATTAATTCACCACCACTATAAAATTTTATCACTAATTAGAAAAAGAGTGGAAAAGATGGAATGGTTTAAAAATTTTAAGAACCATAGATTTGTTAGAATCATTAAAAATGTATTGGAAATAAAAGCAAAAAGAGCATCCTTCAGTCTACTTTCAAAATTTTAAGTATGTTTTACAGGCCAAGCATCATGGCTGTCCTGTAATCCCAGCACTTAGGGAGGCCGAGGTGGGCGGATCGCTTGAGGTCAGGAGTTTGAGACCAGCCTGGGCAACATGGCAAAACCCCATCTTTATTTAAAAAAAAAAAGTGTGTGTGTGTGTGTGTGTGTGTGTGTGTGTGTGTGTGTGTGTGTGTGTGTGTGTGTGTGTGTGTGTGTGTGTGTGTGTGTGTGTGTGTGTGTGTGTGTGTGTGTGTGTGTGTGTGTGTGTGTGTGTGTGTGTGTGTGTGTGTGTGTGTGTGTGTGTGTGTGTGTGTGTGTGTGTGTGTGTGTGTGTGTGTGTGTGTGAGATTTAGCCAGGCATGGTGGTGTTCACCTATAGTCCCAGCTACCCTAGAGGCAACGATGGGAGGATAGATTGAGCCCGGGAGGTCAAGGCTGCCGTGGACTGTGATGGCACCATTGCACTCCAGCCCAGGAAACAGTGTGACCCATATAAAAAATTAATTAATTAAATTAAATAAAAACAGTTGTTGGATCACAAAGGAGATCAAGAACAAAATAGCAGAAAATCTAAAAAATAGTGGTGAATCAACCATTGTGGAATCAACCATTGTGGCGATTCCTCAAAGGGCTGAAAATAGAATTACCTTTTGACCCAGCAATCCCATTACTGGATATATGCCCAAAAGAATATAAATTGTTCTGTTATGTCATGAAGATACATGCATGCATGCATTCATTGCCACACTATTCACAATAGCCAAGACATGGAATCAACCTAAATGCCTCTCAGTGGCAGACTGGATGAAGAAAATGTGGTACATATACACCATGGAATACTATGCAGCCATAAAAAGGAATGAGATTGTGTCCTTTGCAGGGACATGGATGGAGCTGGAGGCCATTATCCTTAGCAAACTAACGCAGGAACAGAAAACAAATACAACATGTTCTCACTTATAAGTGGGAGCTAAATGATGAGAACACATGGACATAAAGAGGGGAACAACAGACACTGGGGCTTACCTGAAGGTGGAGGGTGGGAGGATGAAGAGGAGCAGAAAAAAACAACTATTGGGTACTAGATTTAGTACCTGGGTCGCAAAATAATATGTACAACAAACCCCCGTGACATCAGTGTTTACTTATATAACAAACCTACACGTGTACCCTGAACCTAAAATAAAAGTTTAAAAAAAAGTACTGAAAATACTCTACATGGTTAAGCTGATTTAAGTAAAACTCATAATCTTAAGTGTAGGTATTATTAAGAAAATGAAATGAGTATTTAACTGAAAAGATTAGAAAAAACAACAAAGTAAGCCTGAGGAGAACAAAGGAAATGATAAAAGTTCAAAGTAGAAATTAACACCTTTAAAGAAACCTACCTAGATGACGGTGGCCTCCTGAGTTAATCCTCTGTGGCCCTACCCTGCTTAAGTAAAACTCTTCATTGTCCTTAAAATGGCTCACTAGACCCTTCATAACCTGGTTCCTATCTACTGCTTACTATATTTCTCACCCTTCCCGTGTTCCCCCACCCCCACGCTCCAACCATATAGAACTCCAGAATTTCTTTTGGTTCATTGAACACAGTAAACTTAATGTCATTTCCAGTCCTTGTGCTTTGCACTTACTCTTCTCTAGGCCTTCCCACTCTTCTTGCCTAGCCAATTCCTACTGAGTCTTCAAGACACAGCTTAAATTTTACATACTCTAAAAAGGCATTAAACATACAAACGTACATACACATACACACAAGTGCTCAGGTAACAGACTAATTTACATACTCAATCTTCAGTGCTTTGATAGCATTTTACTGCCCCTATTATAGCACTTCTCTCACCAGTCAATATCAAAGAAGTGTTTGACAAGAGGAGTAATAATTGAGATACACCATCAGAAATCCAAAGTTACACTGCTTAAAATTATTAAAATGAAGCATATTTCCAAAGCTACTTTTGCTAGAGCAGATACTAGTATGAGTGAGATAGGCCAGAATAGTATATTATAAGCAAAAGAAAGTATCCTAAATTTAGCAAATTGTATTAGTTAACTCTCAAGGGAAAAAAATACTTTTGAGTCTTCAGATAAATTTTAGATACATCAAGGAAATAAATGTAAGCAATTAAATTATATCAAAACTAGGAAAAATAGGAACTAGTACTAATCCAAACCTCTGGATCAGTGTTGCCTAATAGAAATATAATGCAAGCCACATAAGTAGTGTTTTTTTTAAATTTATTTTTATTTATTTATTTTTTGAGACAGAGTCTTGCACTGTCGCCCGGGCTGGAGTACAATGGCGTGATCTCGGCTCACTGCAACCTCCGCCTCCTGGGTTCAAGCAATTCTCCTGCCTCAGCCTCCTGAGTAGCTGGGGTTACAGGCACCCGCCACCACACCTAGCTAATAAGTAGTATTAAAATTTTTTAGTAGCTTCATTAAAAAAATAAAAACAGGAAAAATTAATTATAACATTTTAACCTAGTATGTCCAGAATATTGTTTCAGCATGTAATCGATATAAAAATATGAAGTATCAGAGTTTTTTAATACTAAGCCTTAGGGTTTTTAATGTATTTTTAAAGATACATGTGATATTTTGATACATGTATACAATGTCCAATGATCAAATCAGGATAATTGGGATATCTGTCATCTCAAACATTTATCTTTGTTTTGAAAACACAACAATTCTTCTAGCTACTTTTAAATACATAATAAAGTAGTAACTGTAAGTTCTTTACTATCAAATACTAGAACGTATTCTTTCTATCTAACTGTAATTTTGTACCTGTTAACTGATTTCTTCTCAATCTCACACCCACCTTCCCAGCCTCCAGTAACCACGATTCTATTCTCTACGTCCTTTAGTTCCACTTTTTTAGCTCCCACATGTGAGTGAGAACATGTGATATTTGTGTTTCTATGCCTAGCTTATTTTACTGAACATAATGACCTCAATTTCCATCCATTTTGCCACAGATGACAGGATTTCTTTTTTTTCTTTTGTTTTTTTCTTTTTTTTTTTGAGACAGGGTCTCACTTCATTGCCCAGGTTGGAGTGCAATGGTGCCATCGTAGCTCACTATAGTCTTGACCTCCTGAGCTAAAGCAATCCTCCTGCCTCAGCCGCCCAAGTAGCTGGAACTACAGGCATGTACCCCCATGCTGGCTTTTTTTTTTTTTTTTTTTTTTTTTTTTTTGTAGAGATGAGGTCTCACTCTGTTGCCCAGGCTGGCCTTGCGCTCCTGAGCTCAAGCAGTCTTTCCACCTCAGCCTCCCAAAGTGCTGGGATTACAGGAGTGAGCCACCGTTCCCCAGCCAGGATTTTGTTCTTTTTCATGGGTGAAAAATATTTCATTGTGTATATATACCACATTTTCTTTATCCATTCATCCATTGATGGACACTTGGGTTGATTCCATATCTTGGCTATTGTGAATAGTGCTGCAATAAATGTGGGAATACAAATATCTCTTTGATATACTGATTTCCTTTCTTTTGGATGTATACTCAGCAGTAGGATTGCTGGGTCATATGGTAGTTCTATTGTTTGTGTTTTGAGGAACCTCCATACTGTTTTCCCTAATGGCTATAATAATTTACATTCCTACCAATGGTGTAAGAGCATTCTCCTTTCTCTGCGTCCTCCCCACATCTGTTATTTTTTGACATTTTTGGAATAGCCATTCTGACTGGGTTAAGATACTATCTCATTTTGGTTTTGATTTGCATTTCCCTGATGATTAGTGATGTTGAGCATTTTTTTATATACTTGTTGGCCATTTGTATGTCTTCTTTTGAGAAATGTCTGCTCAGATCTTTTGCCTATTTTTAAATCTGATTATTTGGTTTTTTTGCTGTTGAGTCATTTGAGAGCCTTACATATTCTGGTTATTAATGCCTTGCTAGATAGATAGTTTGCGGATATTTTCTCCTATTCTGTGGGTTGTCTCTTCACTTTGTTTCTATTTGTTTTTAAGATGGGGTCTCACTATGTCGCCCAGGCTGGTCTCAAACTCCTGGGCTCAAGTGATTCTCCTGCCTCAGCTTCCCAAAGTGCTGGGATTATAGATGTGAGCTACCATGTCCAGCTGCCTTGTTGATTGTTTCCTTTACTGTGCAAAAGCTTTTTAGCTTGACATAATCCCATTTTATTTTTGCTTTTGTTGCCTGTGCTTTTGATGTCTTAAACAAAAAAATATTTGCCCAGACCATGGTCCTTTAGTATTTTCCCAATTTTTTTTCTAGTAGTTTTGTAGTTTTAGGTCTTACATTTAAATCTTTAAGCCATTTTGAGCTGATTTTGTATATGTTGAAATATGGAACTGTAGTTTAATTCTTCTGCCTAATAGAAAACCAATTTTCTGAGCACTGTTTACTAAAAAGACTGTTCTTTCCCCACTATATGTTCTTGATTCCTTTGATGAAAATGAATTGGTTGTTGAGTTTCATGTCAAGGCTAGGTGAAAAGACAGAAAAAAGTAAGAGTTAAAAAGTTAGAAAAAAGAGAATGAGTTGGCTGTAAGTGCGTAGATTTATTTCTGGGTTATCTGTTCTATTCTGTTGATCTCTGTGTCTGTTTTTATGCTAGCACCATGCTGTTCTATAGTTTTATAGTTTTCCTGGTAGAGATCTTTCACTTCTTAGGTTAAATTTATTCCTAGGTGTTTTGTTTTTTTTGTAGCTATTATAAATTAGGTTGTCCTCTTGATTTCTTTTTCATATTGATTGTTCATGTGTAGAAACACTACTGAGTTTTAAAAATAATTATTATTATTTAATTGCAGATGTGGTCTTGCTATATTGCCCAGGCTGGTCTCAAACTCCTGGGTTCAAGCGATCCTCCCACCTCAGCCTCCCAAAGTATTGGGATTACAGGCATGAGCCACCATGCCCAGCTAATACTACTGATTTTTGTATGTTGATTTTGTATCCTACACCTTTACTAAATTTGTTTAGAAGTTCTAAGAGTATTTTGCTGGAGTCTTTAGGTTTTTCTAAGTATAAGATCATGTTGTCTGCAAACAAGAATAATTTGACTTCTTTTCTTCTTTGGATGCTCTTTATTTCTGTCTCTTGCCTAATTTCTCTGGCTGGATGAACTAAGCCTTTGAAATCCAGTGTTTATTTCACACTTACAGCACATCTCCATACAAACTAGCTACATTTCAAGTGCTTGATAGCCATATGGCTCTTGGCTATCATTGGACAGCACAGCTGTAGATGAAGTTAAATATAGAAGCAGTAGAAGATAACACAAAGGAAAACAATAAATAACATTGGCTACAGGAAAATAAAGAATTATAGTAAAGAAAAGGCAGAAAACAAAAAGAAAAATATTTGCAACATATTATAGTACAATATTATTATTCTTAATATGCAAAGGGTTCATACAAATCATTAAAAACACTTAAAAACCCAAAAGATTAACAGGCAAGATGACACAAGCAGGTAATTTACAAAAGAGCTGGTAACAAACTTAGACATAACAATCAAAGAAGTATAAATTAAAACAATAGTACAGGTTGGGCATCCCTAATCTGACAAACCAAAATGCTCCAAAATCGGAAACTTTCTGAGCACCAACATGATGCCACAAGTGGAGAATTCCACACCCAACCTCATCTGACAGGTCATATGACAGGTTGCAATCAAAGCACAGTCAATAATATTGTATGAAATTACGTTCATGCTATGTGTATAAGGTATATATGAAACATAAATGATTTTTGTGTTTGGACTTGGGTCTTATCCCCAAGATATCTCATTTTATATATATATATATATATAAATAAAAAAAAAATCCAAAATTGGAAACATTTTTGGTCCAAGCATTTTGGTTAAGGGATACTCATATTTTAATATCCTATTTTCATCTGTCAAGGCAGCAAAGATTTTAAAACTGTAATTTTCAGGGTTGCAGACAATGTAGTAAAAGAGTGTTCTCATAGACTATGAGAAGGCATTTGAAGTAGTATTATAAAACCCTTTCTGTTACTTTTTATTTCCATAGGTTTTTGGGAAACAGGTGGTGTTTGGTTACATGAATAAGTTCTTTAGTGATGATTTCTGAGATTTGGGTGCACCCATCATCTGAGCAGTATACACTGTACCCAATTTGTAGTCCTTTATCCCTCACACTCCCCTCTCCTCACCTCCCCCAATCCTGAAAGTTGATTTTGTCATTCTTATGCCTTTGCATCCTCATAGCTTAGCTAGCTCCCATTTATGAGTGAGAACATAGTGATGTTTGGTTTTCCATTCCTGAGTTACTTCATGAAGTAGTAAAACTCTTTTAAAAAGTAGTTTAGCAACAAGCACCAAAATTCTGTGTTTGGGAATCTATCACGAGGAAACAATACTAGATGTAGAGAGGTGAAAACTGCATACCAAGACGTTCACTTCAGCATTGTTCACAATAATGGTAAAATTGAAAATTACACTACCTAAATTCCTTACGTTAGGAATGGTTAAGTCATTTACGGTATAATCTTTTGATGAAATATTTTCAGTAATAACTTGGAAGTCTTTTTTTTAATAATATCGAACTTTAAAAAAGATAGAGAATTGAATATCTTGTATCTAGAATTTAAGGGGGAATTAATCCTGTGCAGAATAAGACTAAGAAGTTTATCAGAATGTTAACAATGTGTATCTTAGGATAGCAGGACCTTAGTTTTTTTCCCCAGTTTTCTGTTTTTTCTCTGTTTTTCAAATGTCGTAAAATTGGTATGTATTACCTTTATAATAAAAAGAAGACTACTTAAAATGGTGGGATTAATTTAACACATTCTCAAATATAACAAGATGTCATACTAATTCAGATACGCTCAACTCATGCTCTACCTATCAGTTTATACTTTAGAAGAACATGATACTTAGCGACTGATAAACTCACTTAGATGATCTAAACATTCTGTGGTTTGACTCCATCTTTGTTTCAGAGTGAAGTTTATTGACTTTTCTTTCCAATGAAAGTGTGTCACTTTCTTCTTTTTTTAATTCCCTTTACTTTTGGCTTAAGTCTAACCTCCAGAAAAGTGATGTAACATTTTTTTTTAGCAAACCAGCATCTTAAATGTGTAATCCCCATTTTCCTTCCCAGTTTCATAAGGTAAAATAGCTTACATCTGCTGTTACTATTTTTATATTCTGATTTGCTTTTTTTTGTTTCGATTAATACTTCTTCCCCTCATTTTTAAGGTTATTCTGGTACAAGTTAACCCAGGAGAAGCATTTACAATAAGAAGAGAAGATGGACAGTTTCAGTGCATTACAGGTAAGAATGGTAATTGAGAATAATCATTTGAGACCAAATAAACCCTAAAAATTTATAATGCATAATAGTGTATATGCCTATGGTTTCTTCCTTCTTTCTCACTACCACCACACAAAAGCATAAACTCTGATATCTTAGCATTTAAGTATTGCAGTGTCATTCTAACTAGTCTCTTTGCCCTGGTTTCCTGATTATGTTGATTATTCTTGATATATTATATTGTTCATGTCTCTTCCCTGTTCAGAAATCTTTATCAAATCTAGTCCAGGTGTCTTAGTTTTTCAGAAAGATCATTTCAGCTTTTTAGTCTTGTTCCCACTTCCCCTTCAAATTGCTTTTCTTCAGTTTTTCTAATAGGCTTATTCACTGTCTTTTGAAGCTATCTTGTGCTATGTGTTCTGTTTCCCTTATCTGGAATTCACCCTTATTACCACTGCCCCCCCCCCCCCCCCCGCCCCCGCTCCCCCTTTCAGATCCTACCTGTGCTTCAAGACTGAACTCCAGTCCTACCTTTAACAGGTTTTTGGAAAGTCTTTGTTTAGTGAGCATCTCCTTAGTACTGTTGACTTTTGGGTCAGGCACTTCTTTGGTCAGGGGGACTGTTCTGTGAACTGTAGGATGTTTAGTGGAATTCCTAGTCTCTGCCTACTAGCCATTCACCCTCACTCATTCATTTATGACAGACAGAAAAGTCTCTGGATATCCCCAAATATTCCCTGAGGGACAAAATTGGCTCCAGTTGAGAACCATCTTCCTATGGGAAGATGAGAGCAATAAAAAAGATAACTGGCTTTGGAATTAGAGAGAGAGAGAACCTAGGATTAAATCCTAGCTCCTCTGCTGTTTACTAGCTACATGACCTTGTACATGTAACTTAACCTCTGTAAGTACTTTTTTGTTTTGAGACAGAATCTCACTCTGTCACCCAGGCTGGAGTGCAGTGGCTCAATCTTGGCTCATTGCAACCTCCGCCTCCCGGGTTCAAGCAATTCTCCTGCCTCAGCCTCCCAAGTGGCTGGGATTACAGGTGCCTGCCACCACACCCGGCTAATTTTTGTACTTTTAGTAGAGATGGGGTTTCACCATGTTGGCCAGGCTGTTCTTGAATTCCTGACCTCAGGTGATCCGCCCACCTCAGCCTCCCAAGGTGCTGGGATTACAGACGTGAGCCTCTGTACCCAGCTCTTGGTGAGTACATTTCTCATCATTAAAATTCTTATTCCTGTCAATAATAGTACACCTTATAGGATAATTGTGAGGGTTCCTGATATGCAGGTAATGTACTCTAAACCAGCCTGGGACATACAAGGCACTCAATAAGTGGTGGTGAGTGCTGTATTGTTATTGTTAATAGAAAGTGATCCCCATCACCTGTGAAACCCCATCATACCAATTATTGCACCATTCATTTACCAAATAACTATACCATCTTGTAATATTTCTTCTAGTTGTGTTCTTAAAGTTATTTAAATTTTGTATTGTTTAACATAAAATTTTTATTCAGTCTCTCCAGCCAAAGTCTAAGCACTTTGGGGACACATACCATTTCTTACATTTCTTTGTATCCCCTTCAATTCTTGGCCTTCCATATATTGGATATTTAACTAATAGTTATTGCTTTAGTTTAAAAAGGGAAGACAAGTGCAGTGGGTCACACCTGTAATCCCAGTGCTTTGAGAGAATGAGGCAGGAGGACCTCTTGAGGCCAGGAATACGAGACCAGCCTGGGCAGCATAACAAGACCCTGTCTCTACAAAAAATTTAAAAATTAGGCATAGTGGCGCATGCCTGCTGTCCTAACTGCTCAAGAGATAAGGTTGGAAGATTGCTTGAGTCCAAGAATTTGAGGCTGCAGCGAGCTATGGTCATACCAGTGCACTCCAGCCTGGGCGACAAAGCGAGACCCTGTCTCAAAATAAAATTAAATTTAAAAAGAGCATTAGAGATGAGGTGTCTGTATACTTTGTCATCTTTCAAACTGGAATAGAGTGAAAGGACTCTAACACTTACTTCAAGACAACTGATGTAAAGCAAGACTGTCTAGCCCAGGCAAACTTCCTGTCTTCCCCCATTTTACCTAGGCTGTCCAATCTGTTTAATCAAAGAAGAAATAGACCTAACTATTTTCAGAGAAGTAATTAGCTCAGTAATTAGAATTAAAACTTTTAGCCTGACATTTAAACCTTATATAGCTGAGAGTTAAAAATTTCTCTCTAAGTTGAACACATGGACACAGGGAGGGGAACCTCACACACCAGGGCCTGCGACAGGCCCCGGGCCAAGGGGAGGGAGAGCATTAGGACAAATACCTAATGCATGCAGGGCTTAAAACCTAGATAATGGGTTTATAGGTGCACCAAACTACCATGGCACATGTATACCGATGTAACAAACCTGCACGTTCTGCACATGTATCCCAGAACTTGAAGTAAAAATTTTTTAAAAATTTCTCTAAGTTAATTTAAATCATTTGTGCAGCAGTTATGGCAATTTCACAAATAGGAAGAGTTCACATATTATAGACTTAAAAGAAACCAGGCAGTAGAATTTATAAGCAGTATGATAAGCATTGCCTGTCTTTACTTGCCAGTTAAGTTTTTATGAAAATAATTTTATTCTGTGGACTTCATAGAGTGTAAGTTTCTAACAGAGCACACATCTAGGTTTATTTGTACATCTCTTTTCAAATTGTTTATGGTGGATACTGTTTATAGTGGATACATTTTAACTAATACAGCATTGATCTTTTCTAACACATTTGTAGAGGAAGATACTCATTACTGTTTTAGCGTGACTCAGAACACAAAAACTGCTATTTATGATTGGATAACCAGACCCTGAATTATAAGTAGCTTATATTTCAAAATTTCATTTGTAACTGCAATCTTTAAACCCCACCTCCATAAATCAATTAAATTGATTTTATATGAGGCAGTGACCCCTTTGGTCAGGACCAAAAAAGCCTATCTAATTTATAATGTGCCTGTAATACTAACAGTATCTTAGTGATAGGAACTGACTACCATGGGAAGATATTTTTAGGCAGGGACACATTTCTCTGCTTCAGTGGGAAACAGATTCCTTTCTCCATATGACAGATTGTGAGATTGGAGACTGTTTTAAAATTATTGGGTAGAGGTTTTAAAAACACAGGAAAGGATAAAGGAAACCAGACAGAAAATAAGAAGGCTCTCCCCTCTTTATGTTTTTGACTGTCCAAAATTACAAGATGGAATATGGGTGGAAGGAATAGTAGTGAGCAAGGGAACTGGGGTTGAAGTCTTTGTAAAATCAATATGCCTTCACTCTGAGCAAGAGAAGACAAGAAAAGGCTTCTGGAGTTCATTTTCTTCCACTTTGCCATCACTAGTTTCTGTCATATGGCAAGCCCCTTCGTGGACTAGCTCTGGATCTAGGTAAAAAGTGAGATTATGAATAGAAGTGGAGGCAACAGATAACAAGGAGAAAGAGAAATTCTTAAGGGAAGAAAAACATATGCCAGTGAAGTTGAGAGAAACATAGATCATTATAGCCCTAAGGCCGTCAAGTTAGGAAAGCTGTTCTCTGACAGCCACTATACTAATAAAATGTCTATATTAAAACCTAACGAATTGAGATAAGAGCTGTGTAAATTAATAAGTATTTGAATTAAAGACCATTCTTTTAAAAGTAGTTTTATTACTTGTTCAGAATATTTAGAAATGAAAACTAGGTTGAGAATCACAGAGAACTTTAGAGATCTAAATAATTACCTTATTTTATTGGAGGCTCAGATTTTGTGAGTTACAGCTAGTTATGGGCAGAGTTCAATACAGTAGTTTTTCTACTGTATAGCATACATTCTGGAAAGACAAATTGCTAATTATTTTTTTCTATGAATTTTCTAAGTATCTACTGAGGTATACTGTGCTAGTTGCTGGACATTCAAAGAAAAGCTAAAACTAAGTTCCTAACATTCAAGAACAGTGTCATAGGGGAAAAAAAGGGAAAATTAAGTTTTATTACAGTATAAAAAGAGATACACATTGGGTGTTATGGGAGCATAGAAGGAGGGTTACTATAACATTCAGTGGTATATAAAGAAAAAATTATTCCAGGAGAAAGTGACACATGAGCCTTCTTGAAGAACAATGGCAGTTGGCCAGATGGACAAAGGGTCTCAAGGCACTTTAGACAGAGGGAAAGTGTTCAAAAGCAACAGAAGGAAAGAATGACTTGACTTATTTGAATAACCACAAAGAGATTGGAATTGCTAAAAAGTTGTGTAAATATGTGGTACCTGTTGAACCAAAAGTCTTCCTACTACAAACATCATCTAGAAATGTTAAATAAAATAATAACATGTAATCTTTCAAATACACTCCTGAGCTGCTCTCTCTTCCCTTCACCCTATAAAAAGGAAGAAAAAAGGTAGGGACTGGGGAAGAATCACTGTGGGCCAGAAACAAGGACTTTTCCACATTTATTTGTTTTCTATTTTAAGAGACAGGGTCTCTTTGTCACCCAGGCTGAAGTGTAGTAGCACAATCATAGCTCATTGCAGCCTCAAACTCCTGGGCTCAGGTGATCCTCCTGTCTTAGCCTCCTGAGCAGTTAGGACTGCAGGTGCATGCCACCATGCTCGGCTAATTTTTTATAGAGTTGAGGTCTCACTATGTTGCCCAGGATGCTCTCAAACTCCTGGGCTCAAGCAATCCTCCCATCTCAGCCTCCCAAAGCACTGTGATTACAGGCATGGACAATTGTACCTGGCCCAATATTTGTTTCAAAAAATACAGTTTTCATATTTTTAATGAAAAGAATTAAAAATATCTACATTGTTCTTTTGATTTGATCATTTTCTGTTGTCCCATACCATTTTTTCTGAGTCCTCTTCAGAATTTGATGTCTGTCTTCCCTTAGTTCTTTACCTTATTTCATGTCCTTTTGGATAAGGCACCACTCTTAAATATCTAAAAGTGTAGTCTTCTGTTTTGCTACTTTTCCATTTTGGTCATTGGTTAAATCTGTTTATATTTCCTGATATGAACCCATACCTCATTTTTTCCCCCTTCTTTAACCATTATTCACTGGTTTTAACTTAAATTCTTGATTACTTTTGAAATGAGTGCTAGCTTGAGTCTGTCTCAGGTTTTTTCTGCTGAGAGGTATTTTGAAATGATCTAACTTGTTCTTATGTTTTCATAGTGAAGTGCTTTGATAGCATGTCAACACATTGTCTTGTATAATAAGAGATACTGTGAAAATTAAGTATTTTTGCATCGTAACTGGTATGTAGAAATGTAAAAATTTATTGAATGGGGAAATTTTAGGTTTTATATTAATAGATCTTTGTAGCATGTGCTAAAGACTACCTTCTTAGTTTTATTTTGTGAAGAGTTATGAAAAATAGGGAATTAGGCAAGATTTCTAAATTTGGGTTACTGGGAAGGTCATAGAAGCATATTTCATAGAGAATATGTAGTAAACACTTAAGAATCTTGTGTAGAGCTGGCTCTCCTGATGACAAATTGGTTCCTCCTTTAGATATCATCTGTTCTGTGAAGCCCTTGCTTTAGTTTCTCTCCTCTTTTAGCTGTAGATACACATACAGAAATAATTGAAGGCAGATATTTTTACATATGTTTGTAGCCCTGATGCTTTGCATAGCACCTAGCACATAGAGATTCTCAATAAATGTTTAAGGTGAGTGAAGAAGAGAAAACAACAGATGTTTCTTGAGCATTTATATGTGTCAAACAAGTAGATCTGTTATAGCCAACAGTTGTACCTAAAAACCCTCCTTGTGAGAGGCAGGTATGGCTTTTTCTCTTTTCGTCTGTGATACCTCAAAATGAATAAATGGAGCTAACGAGTAAGAATGTATTAACTATCTAGGGGTTTTGCATTGTTATGGCACTTCTACTTTGGTGTGATTCCATGCCACTACATGTAAGAGAGAAAATTATGAAAAGCAAAAAATATAAATAGGGTTTATAACTATTTAACAAAATACTGGCTTAGTCTAGGGACTTGCTAAAAAATGCTCTGCAAAGGAGATGGCAGGTATTCGAAAAAGTTGACTAATTGCAGGAATGAGGATGGACGTGTGGTTATAATCATCATGATCCCACAGCACAGAAAGGGAGAAAATGGTTACTAACTGGTTGGGACATACCATCCCTTATGTTCAAAAAGCCCTGTAATGGCAGGAAGAATCAGGATCAGGTACTTGAGGAAATGAGGTGAGAGTAGAAAAGCAATGAATAGCAGCAGCATTGAAAAAGAAAAGTCAGATAGAGGAGTTGACAATAACTGCCCCAGAAGCACCGGGGCTGGTTACTTCTTTAATATAAAAAATATAAATCCCAGCACTTTGGGAGGCTGAGGTGGACAGATTCACGAAGTCAGGGGTTCGAGACCAGCCTGACCAACATGGTGAAACGCTGTCTCTACTAAAATATACAAAAATTAGCTGGGCATGGTGGCATGTGCCTGTAGTCCCAGCTACTCAGGAGGCTGAGACAGGAGAATCACTTGAGGTAGAAGTTGCAGTGAGCCGAGATCATGCCACTGCACTCCAGCCTGGGTGACAGAGCGAGACTCCGTCTCAAAAACAAAACAAAACAAAAAACAAAAACATCCAGGAGATTGCACAGATCGGGGGTATGTGCTTTGACCTCTGACTGCTGCTTCTGTCACAGAGATGCAAACAAAGAAGTGGGCAGCCATTGTTATTGTACAACCCTCTATTGTAAGTGCCCCCCCACCCCACCCCCTGGCTGTTGTGACTTCCAGGGGATTTAAAGGGCAATACCCTTTTATACCCCACTTTTTTTTTCCCATCTGGGAGCCATGCATTAAAGATTAGGCCAGTCAACATGTACCATAGGCCGGGCTCAGTGGCTCATGCCTGTAATCACAACACTTTGGGAGGCCAAGGTAGGAGGATCGTTTGAGGCCAGGAGTTCAAGACAACACAGTGAGACCTCATCTGTACTACTGAAAATTTTTTTAAAATTAGGCATGGTGGTATATGCCTGTAGTCCCAGCTACTCGGAAGGCTGAGGCAGCAGGATTGCTTGAGCCCAGGAGTTCAGGGTTGCAGTGAGCTATGCTTGTGCTATTGCACTCCAGCCTGGGCAACATAGCAAGACTCTGTCTCAAATCTGCTTTTACAGGGAAAACTAAAAATGACCATACATGCTCAGGGAAAGACATAGGCTCTCAGAAGACCTTAAATGTACATCTCAGGCTGATCCTTGACAAAGAGATAGTCTACAACAATTAAAAAAATCAGAACAATAACAAAAAACAGCCAACTCTGGGGAAAGGGAAGAAACTGATTTCCAGAGTTTCTACATGATTAGATTTAAATGTCCAGTTTTCAACAAAAAAAGATTACAAGGCATACAAAGAAACAGAAAAGTATTGCCCATTCAAAGGGAAAAAAAGAAATCAACAGAAATTGTTCATGAAAAAAGACTCAGTGGTAGATCTACTAAATACAGACTTAAAAAAAAAAATAACAACTCCTGGGGCTGTGAAAGAAAACAGAGACAAAAAACAACTCACTTAAAGATGCTCAGAGGAATAAAGTCCGTGACCATCCAGCTAAACCATTGGGTACAGCCCATGAATCTGTATATAATCACACATCTGGCCATTTCTGCTTCCATGCAGAGTACACAACGAGTTGCACTGCTCCAAGTTCTGCCCACTGGGAAGATTTCCCTTCACTGTTGTCCTTCAAGAATGTCCTAGAAAGGGACTGTAGTGCTGCAGCTGTTCACTTCTGGGTGATGCCTGCATATTATGCAGATCCATTTGTGAACCAGGCCCTATCTTCTCTTCCTGTGTCAACTGATCATAGGGAACTCCCCATGAGGCCATAGGTGCAAGCTGGGGGAGAGAAGGCAGGGTGGCGGGAGTGGAGACTGTGGGCATTTGAGCCACTTCCTCATGTAACTTACTTGTGCCTTCAAGACCTGCTCAAGCTCGATCACTTTCATTTGATGATAGAATGCTGCCATGCATGACCACTTTATGGCTAGATGGGTCAGAAATCACCCAGTTTATGATAGGCCGTTAGGTCACATGGTGACTTGATGACCCATAGTCAAATGTTCAGTTTCCACCAAAGCCCAGTAACGGGCCAAGAGCGTCTCTCAAAAGGAGAGTAGTTATCTGCAGAAGATGGCAGGGCCTTGCCCCAAAATCCTAGAGGTCTTTGCTGTGATTCACCTATGGGGGCCTGCCAAAGGCTCCAAACAGCATCCCTGTCTGCCACTGACACCTCAAGCACCATTGGATCTGCTGGGTCATATGCCCCAAGTGACAGAGCAGCTTGCACAGCAGCCTGGACCTGTTGCAGAGCCTTCTCCTGTTCTGGAACCCACTTAAACTGGCAGCCTTTCAGGTCACTTGATGAATGGGCTGAAGTAACACACCCAGATGAGGAATGTGTTGCCTCCAAAATCCAGTTAGGCCCACTAGGCATTGTGCCTCTTTCTTGGTTGTAGGAGGGGCCAAATGCAGCAACTTATCCTTCACCTTAGAAGGAATGTCTCAACAGTCTCTCTTTTTCCATTTTTCTGCCTTCTTATCTTCTAGCGGTATTGGCAGCTGATTGGGTTGTGCCCATCCAGATTAAGGTTGGGTCTGCCTTTCCCAGCCCACTAACTCAAATCCTTTGGCAATACCCTCACAGACATACCCAGGATCAGTACTTTGTATCCTTCAATCCAATCAAGTTGACACTCAGTATTAATCATCACACCTCCTTTCATACCTTTGTTCACATTGTTCCTTCTTACAAAAATCACACAGGAGCATGCATACATACAGGTGAGAGCTTTCTGAATTTTTCCAGCCCTTCAAAACCCAATATTAGTTACATCTATTTTGAGACTCTTTCTGACCACTCCAATGTTAAAAAAAAAAAAAAAAGTGCTCCTTAATTTCTTGTAATATATATATATTGTCAGGCTTATATCTCTAATCTGGCATGTTATTTATTGGTCTATATTGTTATTTGTCTTTTTTTTTCTGTCTTAGAGTCCATCTTTAATAATGTAATTAGGTGCTCATTGTCTGCCTAGATTGTGTTGTATGCATTGATTGCATTAATCAACTTTAAATCTTAAGAGAGGAACCTGAGATTCATAAAAAGCCTCATACCTAGTTATTGGTGGATCTAGAACTCAAATGAAGGTCTTTTTGATTTCTAAAGAATAATTTTTACCTGCACCAAGATGTCTTAGAATCAACTGGGGAGTTTAAACATACAGATGTGTAGGCCCACATCAGTCTTTCTCAACTGATTGATGATACAAAACCATGATACAGTGGTAGTATACTCTTTGTAGGCTACATTCCCCTCCGCTCTCCTTCCCGTAGCACTTAACAACTGCCCCTTACATATAGAAATTCAGTAAATGTTTATTTACTTATTTTAGGCGTGTAACAATAGAATTGTTTTTATTTCAGCACTTAGTCATTTCTAATTGCACAGACATTGCCTTATAGATCCTCAAGTAATGAAAAAAGGGAGAGAAAGTGACTTTGTTATTTAATTAGCATATATGTTAGCTAATGGTTATCGAACGATCCCAGTACCAGTTAGTGTTGTAAACACTCTACATGTGATTAACTTATTTAGTCCTCCCAGCAACCCTTTCAGCTAGCTATTATCTTCATTTTATATACAAAGAAATTGAGACACAGGTTAATAATTCACCTGTAGTTACCAGTTACTGAATGACTCAGCTGCGACCTGAACTTAGGCAGTCTGGCTGCAGAGTGCATACTTCTAACAGTTACTTTACAGTGACTTCTCAAACATAGAGTACCTAAGACGGTACTCTACTCATAGTTCAACAGTGATTAAGTTCCTCCAAACCATGTACTTGTTTTGTGAAATATTTAATATATTTCAAAATTGAATGCTGAAACCAAATTATTATACCAAATACTCTACTCATAAATTTATCTTTGAACCTCAAGACTATCTCTATCAAAAAGTGCCATTTAGCTTTACATGATTTATATTGCATGATGCTGGGGCAAACAGAATCTCTTTTGCTTTTAATTGCAAGATGTAGTTTTTCCTCAGAGCATTGAGAGAACATGTTTTATTTCCTTTACTAATCCTCTGTTTTGAGGAGTGATTTCACTGGAACAATTTTAAGGAGTGAACGATACAGATTTTATGTTTAAAAAAAACGCTGAGTATGAGAGTTTGAAAAAGGCTCTTTCTTCATTTATACCTAAGAAATACCTTAATTTTGATTACCCTAAATGGCAGAGGTGGGGTGGGGTGACTAATATCATTTGATTCTACTTTTTTGGAAAGAAATCTTCATCAATTGGTTTTAAGATATTTTTGCTAAAGATGATATTATTAGAGTTAATAACAATAGGCATAAAAAGTGTGTGCTTTAAACCCTAACCTAAGCACAGAGTGTCCTTGTAAAATACCTTTCTGATTAACTGAAAACCAGAAACCTTTTTCCAACTCATTTTACTGAAAATATTTACAGAATAACAAATTCAGCCATGGTAAGCAGAATATACTGAAAATAATTCAGTCTTTCAGTGCCCTAAATCATTGTAAGTGTTAATAATACTGATTGTACTATATAGTTGTAGATTATGTAGAAGGTAGAGTTGAATCTAGATTAGAATATGGCCTGGGGGTTGCTTTTTAAACCCATTACTTTATGTAAATAATTCTTAACCTAATATTTGCAATCACTGTTCCAAAACACTGGAGTTGTAGTGATAAGCAACATAGACTGTATCCCTGACTCCCATGAAGTTTACAGTTTCCTAGGAAAGACAGAAGATTAAGGAATTGATGAAGTGAGAGAAGTGTTGTGATTGAAAAAGAAAAAGAAAAGGCACTATGGAAGCATATAGCAAGAGCATCCAAACCAATCCAGGGACTAGAAAATACTTCCAAGAGGACGCTTACAGGGTGAGCCTGCTCTATTCTTTTTCTCTCAAAAATGGAAGATTAAAAAGTTTTATTAATTAGGTGTTTGGTTTAATCAGGACCATTTATTTGATATATATTATTAAGGATTTCAACAAAATTAACTCTTTTGTAATAAGAAAAAACATTACTTTTGCATGGAAAATACAGATCCATGGAAAATAATTGTGGCACATTTCCTCCAAGTATATGGTAGGATTATAGGAGGTTTTTCTTCTTTATACTTTACATATAATTTGATAATGTCAACATGAATTTCATAAATAATTATACAAGTGAAGTTTTAACCCCTTTTAAATTGTTTAGTGCAACTTTATTTAAAAATGTATATTTTTTTAAAAATTAAGACCCTAAGCTCATTCAGGAAAATGAGATACCATACTGTCTTTGGTGCAGATAAGTGGATTTTTAAACTAGTAAAAACTAAAAAATCAGACATACGAAGGTTATCAATACATCATTATCGTCCATCAGTTTTCCAAAAATCAAGGGAGTGGAAGAAAAGAAATGTCTAAATTTCATATCATAATATAGAACTGGCTTAAAGGATTCTGACACTCGGGATAGATAAGAAACCCGCTGGTCCAAATGCAGTGGTGTTTACAACTAATTGATCACATCCCGTTATGGATTTCTTTGTTTCCTTTCCACTCCCACTGCTTCACTTGACTAGCCTAAGAAAATAAAATAAAATACAAAAGAAACTCAAGGCAGAGAATCTTTACACCTTGAGGATTTATTTTCTTAACACTATGAAAGAATGTCTAGAAAGGTCACCTTCCTTATTAAAAATAAAAACCATACTCTCCAAAGTTAGCTTCATTAGAAGGATATCCTGGTGAGAAGGACAACTGAATCACAAACACAGAGACTTAGTTTAGCCTTGTAGTAACTTCTACCACATTTTTTGATTCAGGGAAGTACTAATTAAGCATTCTAACCCAGGGGCAAACCTTTGTAATTTTGTTCCAGGAGCATAGCTGAGATGAGGCTAGGATGTCCAGAGAATACTTACATAACGTTATAAAGAAACTACCGTGAATTTATCTACTGTCATTTACATGCTTTTGTATCATCTGCAGAAAATGTTCTAGGAAACAGAAAAGATCTTTCCTGGTTCCTTTGTTTGTATGGCAACATGTTGGATGTGATTTTTAGACACTACCTAGATATATAGAGATAGAAAAATCATTCTTCTCCAACTTATCTAGGATTCATTCTCTAAGTTTTCCTCTGTTATGGCAACAAACACTAAGCATAATTTCATTTTTCAGAAAGTTTCTTCCTGTATCTAGAGAAGTGTGACTTGTGCTCCTGACTGTGGTTATGGTCTTTGATTAAAGTGCATCCAAACATGTCACCATTAACCATAAGAATCACAAAATAACATAATGGTTGCAGGACAGGATTTCTTTACAGGTATGTTATTTTCTCTATGGCTCCAGAGGTTAAAATTATGACTCTACCAGAGTTGAGTAGAGTTAGCATTGGACTCTCTGATCCCAAAACCCATGTGATACCGTTGTTTGAAGATGTTCATTCACTTTTAAAGAATGAATTTTAATCAAATCCTGTTTCCATTCTTTATGGTTTAACAGAGTTCTGTCTTTGACATTCCCTTCTGCTTTATCATGTAATCCTTCAATATTTTTGGAAAATCCTTTTATCATTATAGTAAAATACCATCATATTTCAATATTTTAATATTATTTTTAGTCTTAATGTGCTGAAGTTTCTCACTTCTTTGTGTCCAGTCTTCTGTGTTCAGCTACTTGCTAGAACACAGAAAACACAGTCACTGAATGTGTGCTCTTTTCCCTGGAGAGAGAATTTGTTTTAAGTCCCTTTTCATGTCCTGAGGGACAACTCATTCTTGACAGTTATTTGAAAGACTTAGGCCTTGCCTCACAGCCTAGTAGGACAGACAGAAAAGTAACCCACAGTTAAAACAAAGAAGGCAATGCTAAGTGCTATGGTGGAATTCATGTGGGAGGCCAGGGTAGGAATACCTGAGCAAGCATAGGGAAGTCATTGAGTGCTTAGGAAAATATGATGCTTGAAGAAGTAGAAGTTAGCCAGAAGGAAAAAAAAAATAGAAAAATATCTTCAAGACAGAAGGAACAGCATGTGCAAAGCCCAAGCACACACAGATTAGAGGAAACGGAAAAGCTTTGATTAGAGAGGTAGCTTGGAGAAGAGACTGCATGGGAGAGTGTCTGAAAATGAGACTAAAAATATATGCTACTTTGCAAATACCATTATATGCCACGCTAGAGATTTCACATTTTATTCTGAAAGGAACAGGGAACCATTGAAGGATTTTAAGCAGGGGATAACCAAAACTATAGTAATAAGAATGAGACCTGGAGGCTCAGTTTGGAGGGTGAGAAGAAACTAGGATGATTTACAAATTTCACAGTCAAGAAGAACTATGAGAACAGCTGTCTCAGTTTTTATATTTTCCAAATATTTCTTTTAGATGATTAGCAGTTAAAAAAAAAAAAACTTAGAATGAGGGAAAGCCCTTGCTTTTTTACATTTTTTTTTAACAGTTTTTCTTAAGAAACAACACTGGTTGAGGAAATGCCCCCAAAGCAAAAGCCTGAGGGTATGGGAAAAGGCCCTTGGCACGTTTTCATGTTAGTCTATGTCAGAGTAGTGATGACAGAATGAAAGGTTATTAGATGTGCCTCTAGCTTTGATCTCCATTTGGTTTTCCAGTTCCCCTGGGAAGTGCCAGTCTTAAAACATAAACTAACAGGAAGGGTAATGCTTTAAGTGTACAGGCCTAGTTTCTTTTTGAGAGAACCTACAGCAGGATGTGAACATTCTGTGCCAAGCCTCCAGGGGTAAGTTCTGTTCCTTTTATAGAAGAGAAGATTTCCAATTAGGTGTGGGTATGTTTAATTCAGGGATAATATATTTTGAAACCTTATACATATGATTACTCAGAAGCCATCCAGCTGTAACCATTAAAAAATTGATATTTTGATGCCCGAAAAGACTAATAAAGTTTTAAAATTATAGGCCCAAAGAAGAAGTGACTATCGGGAAGAAGACCCTGAAATTGCAGTGAATTGTAAGGCCGTAGTGTAGTGCTCCAAATCTGAATCAAAATGATATTTTGTCAAGCACAGCATATTATATAAAATGCTTAATAAATGGCAACATATCTGCAGAAGATAGTCTAAAAAGCCTAGATACAGAAGCCTTTTTACAGATAATTCATATGGCTAGTAGAACCTTAAAACATGTTTCTAATGGCCCAGACCTTAAAGCACAGAAGCTGTGAGGAAACTAACATATAGATTCTGTTGTATGGGCAATCTATAATTAAAATAAAAAAGTTTAGCTATTATGTAAAAAGAGAACCTAGCACAACCCTTTTTGACACTAGCAGTACTGATTTAATGCAGTCTGCATGGTAGATGACTAGCCTGCTTTGTCACTTGAGCAGTTTTTTTCAATCTGTGGCCTTAATGTTTGATCCTGACAGGATTTGCGTCACTGATCCATATCACTGCCTGTGTGATGTCAAAGTGTGGGTGTTCAGTTATTGAGGCATAGTTAACCTAATGTGCTGCAGTAAATCCTAAGTGCTCCTTCCTACTAAAATAACAAAAGAATGATTCATCATTGTTCATATTAGGCTGATACTAAAAATAGTAATGTTCACAACCTGCTGCATTCATGGACATTAATATTACAGCCTCTGCAGCTTTCTAAACAAGTGCACTAAAAATAATTTCTTGTTTAGAAACAGGTGCTTGGTAAACACATCTCCTTCAAGTTTTCCATTTATATGCAGTTCAATTTAGTGCTAAAGGTAGATTCTAGCCATAAGTCATTCTTCAAATGTACTCTACTTAGTGTTTGTCACTGATACATCTAATTGTGCTGCAAATTTAATCACAGAAATTTTCAGTTACTTGTACACAGATAAATGAAATTATCCACAATTCTGAATCATACTTAGGCCCCTAATTTAAGCATTCTGCTTTATCCAAACTTTAAAAAGAATAATAAATTTCCAAGGAAAAGAAAGGTCTCTAAACATCTAAGCATGAATAATGACCTTGATCTTTTCTCTTTCTTCTGTAACTTCCTTATTCTGTTCCCAAGTTCTGACTCACCAATTTGGTGAGTTCCTAGATCAAGGCCTACACTAATTGCCTGCCTTATTATATGAATAAATGTTGCCAGGTGTTTCATAGCCTTAATAAGTAAGCATTCCTTATTAGTAGGGGGGCCTTATATCCCAATTTGTCTAAGATAGTTCTGGTTTTTGCCTCATCTTGATATCTAACTGGTATGACATTTGTCTCGGATTTATCATTTTTAAAACAGTATTATTAGTAGTTCATTAAAATAAGTTGTGATAGATTTGGTTGACCACCATTTTGAATTTCCAGCTTCCGCCTTGATCTCTATCTAGTAAGTAGCTCATCCGTCTCTTTGTCACTTTAACTTGTGCTTAAATCTTAGACAACCCAAAATAAATCATTCTCTCTTCCTGACCCTTGCCAGAAGCAAGTCTTAATTAACAGTGAGTGAAAGTGTGCTTAAATTTAAAGGACTGGGAACTAACTCCTTTCAGTTTCCTGGTGGTAGTGGCAGAAGTATTTGATGCTGCTGTCTTTGCTGGCCACTTGGTGTCACCAGGGCACCAAGTGGAAGGACCAGTGGGAAGCATATAGGTTAAATAAATAAATATGAGGAAATTAAATATTTCTGCCACTGAATATATAAAAAATAGCTTGAATGATTTTTATCACTTATTGTATTGTGTAAATCTATAACTGTTACTTGGCAGTACTTTTTTATTTTGCAGTAAACTCTCTCAGCAATAATGAGCTCAAAAACAAGGTCTAAATTTGGTGAAACATGCAAAAGAAAAATAAAGACAATTCAGTGAGATTTGTAAAAATATTTAACGTTTTTATAGTACTTAATATTGTAAAAATATTTGAAGTATTTACACATCTCAATAAGAAACAAAAAATAGAACTGAGAGTATCCTCCACTTAGCAGATATGCTCCCAGCTTACCAGATAGCACCTTAGAAACAGTTTTTCTTAATATAAACATTGTAGTCTTAAAATATTACAAAAAAGAGTCAATTGAAGGTATCAGCAGCTTTAAGTTTATAAACCATAAAATACAACATTGTAAGCAATTTTATTTTAAAAATTAAGATGACTATTTGAAAGAAGAAATTTTTCAATTAAATACCAGTGATAAGGAATTAAAGACAGGTGTAGCTAAGAAATTAAAATACATATATACTAAGAATAATTGTTCTGTTTATATTACTCCAATATTCAGATACTCAATATGAAGAATACCTTTAAATGCTCTTTAATGTAATTGCATATTTTTTTAATAAAGCATTTTATTTTTCGATAGATTGTTAGAACTTTATCTCCCTCAGTGTAATTAAAATATATCAGTCAATAAAGAAACATAACAAATTATGTATTTTTAATTATTTTTAGCCCCCTTTTTCACTTTCAGAAGTGTTCCTGATTGGATGATGATAATATAATTATCCTACCTCTGCTCTGTTTCCTCCTTCTTCCTGTCACCAGAGCTCAGCCAGCCTGAAAGATAAATCCCTATCCTTCTTACTGCTAAGAGTTATTCCCAAACCCTTATCCATAGATGTAGGGACATTTCATCAGTCTAGGAAATGGGAATAATACAGATAATGTAGTGGTTTTTCATTAAGTTAAATTTATTTACTTAAGACTTTTTAAAAATTCTGAAGTTAAATCTTTTATAATGTTTGAAGTTACAGTATCCTCTCTTTATGAATTGATGTGACAATATAGGATAGACTTCCTTCTGTCCATTCTTAATTTCTTCTTAACTTTTAATGTCTTTACTTGGCCTAATGAAAAGCTGGTTAATGAGTCCCCAGAATTTGTTTTGAAATTTTGCTGGCACATAAATCCAAATGTTTGGGAAATACTAACTTAGAACACAGATAACTTCTGTATTGACCATTTTCTAGTTAATATCTAACCTCCTAACCTTATCCAGGCACCCTCACCCCTCAAATCAATCCAAAATATATTTGGCCTTAGACTGATCCTCACATTGCTTTCCTATTAGCATGTATAATGTAAAGTAAAACTTCTGTTGAATCGACATCTTAGTGTAAGTAAAGGGGAAAATTATAGAGAAAGAAATCGGCGACTATCTGGTGAGATATGCAGGTTGATTAAGGCCTCTGAACGGGAAAAGAGGTAAAACCTGGGTGAGAAAATGAGAAAGAGTTAAAAGGAGAAGAAACAAGGTTTGATTTGTGCCCAAGGACAAAATTATAGTTTCTAATTCTTCACTCCCCTTATCTCTCTTAAGACTATTTGCTTATTTCATTGTCAGTCACTCCCCGGCAATAGACTCCTTCCCATGGAGCACCTGGTTAGTTGCAGATTTCATTGATCTTTCCTTGGTCCCTTGACTCTGTGGACATGTGTCAATTAAGCTCTAAGCTGCATGAGTTTAACACATATTATTTAGATGCTTATTCAGAACCTGCACTTTAATACTGCCACAAGAATCAGAGTCAGGGTCAGAGTCAGTCTTTTGAAATATCAGATAAAAATAGGTAGAAGAATAGAAGAGTGTACCTCACATCCCATCCTTTTATATCTTAGTGACCTGAAACCACTCTTTGTTTAGCTGAACGAGTCTGCCTTTTAAATTTTTGGACATGCAAATGACCCTGATTATTATAATCTAACAGCAGCCTTAATAAACAGCTGATCTGGTTTGCCAGGAAAATAAAAAATCAAAATCAACTCTTCTTACTTTTAATTTGCCTCATAGCTGACAATCTTTTTCTGCAAATCAACTGATTCATCTGTTGTAGCTGTTCATTTTGCAACTATTTTGGAGGACATATTGCTAAAAGTTAGACATTTGTGGATGCTTTACTGAATTTTATATATGGTAGAAGTCATCTTGGACGATACCTGCTTTAGATTTTTTTTTTTTTAAGCCAAATCATTGGAATCATGTTGTATGGCAGTGTGGGCAATACTTAAACTGCAGAAGGGAAGAACTAACTTAACCAACTTGACAGCATGGTCCTTGGTATCTGATTTTAATCATGTTTCAGCTTACACAAAGCAGAGAGCTTTTATTGCTCATCCTCTAGTAAGAGCATAAGACTAGCCTCCCTCCTTTTTAAATTTTTATGTATTTATTTATTTAAAGACAAGGTCTCACTATTTTGCCCAGGCTGGTCTCTAACTCTTGGGCTTAAGCATTCCTCCCACCTCAGCCTCCCCAAATGCTGGGATTACAGGCAAGAAGCAAGCCTAGCTTTTTTTTCTTGATTTTTTTAAGCTTACTCTTTATTCTTATTGTTTTTTCTATATTAATTTTCCCTTTTCTTCAATTTATCATGGCTTGTGTTTTGGTTTGGTTTTGGTGCTACATATATCTTAAATCACCTTAAATTGTCTTTTGGAATGGGTTTAGCTACTAATTCACTGATTGTTTTCCATATAATATCCCTTACTTACTAGAAACAGTTTAGGATCTTTCTTCACAATAGTTTCAGTGAGATAAATATAGGTACATTTTGCTTTATTATATGTAACTAGCAGATATTTAGGGCATAATAGTGTTGGGTTTTCCATCCAAATGTCAGTGCTTTTTGTGTGCTTTAGGCGATATTGACTCCTACCTTCAGAACGCTTCTAAGAAAACTTAACAAGACTTAACTTCATACCCTTACTATTCTCCCATTTGCCACAGAGTTCTCATCCTCAGTGTTAGTGACGTGGTCACTACATTCAAGGACCTTTTGGTTATAGTGAGGACAATACAGAATGCATGTATTTTTTGTTTCCTAAAGACCTCGTTAATTTGAGTATATGTGTCAAACAATTTTTCTATAGGAATAAACACAGAGGACGCATTGAGGAGATTACAGTTTATAGGAATGCATTATGCAGTGACCAGCATATTTTTCATTTTCCCATTCTTGTTTAATTATATGATAATTTTAGCAAACTTAAAAATGTACCTGCTTATTTTTGTAATATTATCTCAAATATTTTGCAGAGAGCTATCTTAATAGCATGGCATGTCATAGCAATTGTTTGGATTTCTTCATAATATTTTAACATGTTAACTACCATTCCTGAACTATTGATTTTCAGGTAGGCTTGTCAATACACGCACTAGCACTGTGCTTAAGTGACATTGCTTAAGCACTTACTGTGTACCAAACACTGTTCTAAGTGCTGTACAAATATGAATTTATTTAATCTGCATAATATCTCTATGAAATAGAATAATTATTTCCAATTTACATGTGAGAAAACTAAGATACAAAGAGGTTAAGTAACTTGAAAGGTCTCACAGCTATAAGCTGTCATTAGAATTAGACGGGCTAGCTCAGAGTCCGTGTTCTTCATCACTACCTTATGCTGCCCTATGTTTAGGCTATAACAAATTATAATAAAATGAATGATAAAATAGCAAAATAGTAACAAAATTCCACTTGAAGACATTTTGATCCCAGTGAAAACAAATGTGGTTCACACAGTATTGACAAGGATAGACTGGTATTTTACCAGCTTGAGTGGCATCACCCAGTTCATGTGGAAACATAGTAGGCTACAGTAAAGAATTTGGACTTCATCTCATCACAATACAGAATGGTCTCTGGGTTATAAGCAGAGGAGGATACAATGAAATTTGTTTTTTAGATCAGGTTAGCATTAGTGTGAGAGATGTATCAATTGCTAGGGACTGGGGGCAAGGAGACCCATTAGGAGAATACTGGAATAGTTCTAGAAAGAGCCTAGTGCTGCTAAGGCAATAGCAGTGGAGTAGAAGAGAACATGGATTTGAGAGATATTTAGGAGATAAAACTGTCAGCCAAATAGATGATGTGGAAATTGAGATGAGGGGGAAAACAGAGTCTAGGATCATTCTCACATTTCTGGCTTAAGATTAACTTATCATGGGAAACACAGAGGCGGAGTGACTATTGATGGAAAAAATAACTGGTTTTGAGTTTTATGTAAATTAAGTATTATAGATCTAGAGCTCAAGAAAAAGTCTGGATGAGATACAGAATGATAATCTTTCATGAGAGTAGTAAATAAGATCATCTTGAGAGATCATGTAGAATAAGGGAAGTGGACCAAGAGCAAAACTCCCAGGAAAACAAACACTTAAGGAAGAGCAGAAGACAAGAAGCCATTAAAGAAATTGAAAAAGTATGATCAGGAGGTAGAAAGGAAACTAGGAGAAACTAGTATTTCAGAAGTTAAGGAAGAATATTTAAGAGAGTTGTCAGCAGTGTTAATTGGATTTGGTAAGTAAGAATTTGATCTCAGTGACTTTTGCCAGTGCAGTTTCAGTAGAGTGGGCTGAACAAAAGCCTGATTATGGTGGGTTGCAATGTGATTTTGGGGCCGGGCGCAGTGGCTCATGCCTGTAATCCCAGTACTTTGGGAGGCCCAGGCGGGTGGAGGTCAGGAGATCCATACCATCCTGGCTAACACTGTGAAATCCCATCTCTACTAAAAATACAAAAAATTACTCAGGCATGGTGGCGGGCGCCTGTAGTCCCAGCTACTCGGGATGCGGAGGCAGGAGAATGGCATGAACCCAGGAGGCGGAGCTTGCAGGCCACTGCACTCCAGCCCAGGTGACAGAGTGAGACTGCGTCTCAAAAAGAAAAGAAAAAAAAGAAAAGAAAAGAAATGTGATTTTGGAGACTTCCATTTCAAGTCATTTGGTAGAATGGATGCTCTGCTCTGGGTACCATCCTCTTATTAAAAAAAGATCTTCTGTAAGACAATTTTAATTGCATTGTTGTGCCCACAAAAAGTAAGAGACATGTCCTAGGGGATAGGGAGCAAGAAACAATGCTGGGACAGTTAGTTATCCATTTGGATTAAAATGGAATCAGATCCTTTTCTCATACCTTACCCCAAAATTAATGCTTGAAGACTTAAAGACTTATGTGAAAGGATAAACTTAAAAATAATAATAAAGAGAGAGTATCTTCATGACTGCAGAGTAGAGAAAGTTTTTTTAGGATACAAACACACAAAATGCTAACTATCAAATGATCAGTAAATTTGACTTCATTACAATTAAGAACTTTGGTACATCATAAAATATATGAAAATATAAGTCATAAACTAGGAAGAGTATATTTGCAACCAATGTAACCATAAGGAATTAGTATCCAGAATACACAAAAACTCTTCCCAATCTATTTTTTAAAAAAGACTACCCAGTAGAAGAATGGGTGGAAAACATGGACTGGGTAATGCAAAATAAGATCAAAGTGAGATTGGCAAAAATTTAAAAATCTAAATACCAAGTAATGGAGAGAATGTGAATCAGTGGAACTTCTTATACATGTCTGGCTGGTAGGAATATAAATTAATATACTCGGGAAAACAATGTGGCACTATCCTATAAAAACTAACATTCACAAAACCCTAAGACACAGCATTTCCTCTCTTAGGTACATACCTTAAAGAAACATTTGCACATGTGGGCTGAGAGACATAGAGATAGCAGCAGTGTTCTGATCCATGCTTCTGTCTAAGAGATAGCATTAGATTGTCTTCTTTATCTACTTTAATTCCTTTGTTGATGTCATCCAGTCTCATGGATTTAAAGCCTATCTACCAAAGACTCTGGAATTTGTATCTCTAGACTAGGTAAGTATTTCCTTGAACTCCAGAATAGTAAAATGAACTGCCTGCTAGTTGAAATCTCCATTTGAATGACTAATAGACATTTGTAACGTAACATGTCCAAATCTGAATACCTAATCATCCCCAAATATGCTTCATCCACTTTTGTGCTATTAAAATTAGTACTGTTATGAATGTTCTAAATTACATCCTTCGGTTGGTGTTATATGTAAGCATTTCCACTGTCCATATACTTAAAAGTAGAATTACTGGATCGTAGAGTATGCATATGTTCAACTTTAGTAGATATTGCCAGTTTTGCAAAATGGTTGTACCATATACTTACCAGCAATATGTATAAGTCAGATGAATTTTTTTAATATAACTGAGATCATGTTTTAAAATCCAGCAATGGCTCTTATTTTACTCAAAGCAAAAGCATACAGTAACCTGTGAGGCCTAACAGAGTGTAACTCATTTCCCTCTTAATCACTCTAACCTCACTCCTTTTCTCCCGCTTCACTCATGCTGCTTTGGTGACAGTGGTGTCCTTGTTAAGTCTTAAACATGCCAGTCATGTTCCCCCTTAGGGCCTTTACACTGGTTGCTCCCTCTGTGTAGAATGTTCTTCCCTCAGATATCCATATGGCCCACTCCCACACTTCTTTCAAGTCTTGGTTCAAATGTGACCTTCTCATTGAAACCTAAACTGATCTCTGTATTTTAAATTGCAATATTCAATCTCCCCCCTCACCATCAGCCTATCTTAGTACTTAAAATCCTTTTTACCCTACTGTGTTTTATTTGTTTCTTTTGAGATGGGGTCTCACTCTGTTGTCCAGGCTGGAGTGCAGTGGCAGGATCACAGCTCACTGTTGTCTCAGCTTCCTAGGCTCAAGCGAGATTCCCACCTCAGCCTCCTGAATAACTGGGACCACAGGCATGCACCACCACACCCAACTCAGTTTTTGAGATTTTTTGTGGAGACGGGGTCTCACTATGTTGCCAAGTCTAGTCTTGAACTCCTGGGCTCAAGTGATCCACCTCAGCCTCCCAAAGTGCCAGCATTACAGGCGCGAAGCAGCACACCCAGCCTCTCTTTTTTATTTTATAGCATTTATCACTTTCAAATATACTTCATGATTTACTTGAATATGATTTACTTATTTACCATGTTATTATTTTCTTCCTCTAGTGCCCAGAACAGTATCTGGCACATTGTAGATAATCTATATATGTTTGTTAAGTGAATGAAAGCAAAAAAAAACAACAACAGAAACTGAAAAGAGCCCAAAAGCTAATGACAGAATAAACAAATTATAGTTATTTACATAAAAACATAAATGAAAATGAGGAAACTACAGCTATATGAAACTACATAGATAAGTCCTAGAAATCATAATATTGTTTAGGGATATATGTGATTTTTTTGTTAGGAAATTATTTTTAAAAGAAAGATAAGAATAAACTCAAAATTCAGGATAATGGAGACATGAGTGGCACAAAGTGTTGGATTAGATGGTGAAGGAGCACATGGATGCAACAGTGTTGGTATGATCTGTTTCTTGGCTTGGATGGTGGATTTTAATGACTTGCACTTTAATGACTTTAATGACTTGCACTTTAATGACTTGCACTATTTTCTTTTGTATGTATCAAATATTGCATAATCAAAATTTTATTTAAAATGTGAAAGTGAGTGTAAGGTCAGAAAATAGAGTCATGTTATAGAGTTAATGTTACATAGAGTTATAGTGAAGGAACAATGCTTCTTCTACAAATAGGGGAAAGGAATGAGAAAAGTTTGTATGTAACATTGAGTTCAATTCCATAACATCAAGAGTTCAGTTTCATGTCAAATAATGTGAAGAGTTCAATTTCGAGATATGGTTGAAGTCAGGTTGGGGAGGGCTCCTAAAGTGTAACGAGAATCTCTGATAATCACCCTAGAAAACAGTGTAAGTGATTGACCAGGGAAAGATTCATGAAAGGATTCCTGAGCAGTGCTGACAGCTGAGTTAAGGCTGAAGATACTAAATTTATAAACATGCCAGTCTGAGTACCACTTGATTTCTACAGCTCAGGTGTAAGAGAAGACTGATTGAACTTGAAGATTTTCAGGAGATGGGGAAGTCAAAGGAAGACATGGATGGGAAAGGAAATCAGGCTGTGAAGGCAGTGTTGGATCAGGAGAAAAGGGAGATCACTATGAAGAACAAATGTAGAAGAAAGAGAACTGGAGAGATGAAAGAAAGATATGATGGCCACGTGTAAGTTTGATATTTCAAAGATGAGATAGTGGAGTTCTAAGTAATAAGTTCCAGGATGTATCTTTGAACATGGGTTACTAAAAATAGAATGAAAGACACAAGTTCAAGGAATTTTAAGCCTAGATTTTGGACATAAAAGTCATGCTGATGGACAAGAGTTGGGATAGAAGACAAAATTGAACACAGCGCCAAAGTTCTCAATAAATGAGGACTCAGCCTTAAAGCATTGAGAAGGGGTAGAGGGTTGTATGCACATATGCCGTGATCTCAAGGAAGAAGGAACTTTAGCATGAAACAGGAACAACAGTGGTGAAGGGAAGCAGCCTTGGAGTATCTGCAGACTACCAACACTGCTTCAGGAGAAGATAGGAAGTCTCTGCTCCTGGGGCATGCTGGGGAAAGTTTTCTACAGGACATCCGTGCTTCATTTCAAGGCAACACAGGAACAAGTGTTCCGTAAAAAGGTTGAGGATATAGGAGAATTTATTTATAATGGAAAAAAAAAGTTTCTTTTCTAGTGAGCATAATGGAAAGGATTGAAAGGAGATGATAAGTTAAATAGTCAAGAAATAGAAATACAGCTGTGCGCAAATTTGAGCCAAAATAAGAAGGTGGGCTGCAGAGGCTTGCTTTTTGTTTAGGGGCTGAAGATCAGAGACATGGTTGGATTTGCAGGGAGGTTGGGTCTAACGTATATGAGTACATTCTGTTGAGACCAGGAGACTCCTTGCCCTTTGGTCTCGTTTTTCAGGGCAACCCTGCCTTTTCATAGGAATTTTGAAGTTAACAGTTACCTTTCCCCACTTGTAAGAATAGGCCCTTACTGTCTTATCTCCTCTGGGGTGTCTTACGTATATTTATTGAGACCTATTTCTCTAGGTTGTGCTTTGCCAGTTATTTTCCACCTTTGTGTGAGATGGGGCCTTTGAACATAGTTTACACTTTTTGAAAAGTATAGCCTTACTATTAGATAATCCTGCCTTTGCCTCGCTTTGTGCCCTTGGCAAGTTACTCTGCTTCAGTTTTCTTACCTGGAAATGATGCTCACTTCACTTCTTAGGATTAAGTGAGTTAACGCAAGTAAAACACTCCAAATGATGCCTAGTATGTACTCTGCACTATGTGGTTATTTTTGAAAACATGGTGATCATACTTTTACATATTATAACTATTACTTACTGAGTATCATCAACGAATATACTTGATACTTTAAATTTATTTAATTTCATTCTCACAACAATGCTATGATGTTGATTAACCTTGTCACTGAAATAAGCTAAGACCTCAGAGAAGAGCAGTAAATTGCCTTGCTGATAAATACTGAAGCTGTTATTAAAATATATCTTTTAATACCAAAATTCACTTTCTTTCCACTGTACAACTTGTTACAAACCACTGTCATTATCATTACCTGTATATTTTTGTTAGCTGTTAATAAATTTCCTCTGAAGTTACATAGCACCCTAAAGTAATGAAAGATCTCCAAAAGTTCTTATTCTTCTTTCCTGTTGTAACTGGACATCTTTGGTCTCCTTTCTGGTCTCTACTTGTTCTTGGATAGAGAACTCTGAACCTGCACCTGAGGCTGTCTTTTCAGATTCATGGATATGAGTAAGAATGCCATCTACTGAGCAACTGCACTTTAATTTAAATCATAAATTTAAAAAAAATCAGAAAGAAAATAAAACCAATAATGAAAGTGGTAGTCTTTATTCTCTTAAGAGGCAAGTAACAGCCTGAAACGTAAATCCCACCTTTGAGACACATGTCTATCAAACCTATATTCTATACACAATTATTTGTGTATTGTGGATATTCCTTAAGGATTGAGTATGGAGAATTATGTTATACAATGACATTTCAGACTGAATCTTTTAAATTAATATTATCTCAAATTTTCTAAATGAAAATTAGCGGCAGGCTGCATGAGTAAAAAATTAGAAGATAGCACCTGTGGTGTTACTGAAGTGAACACAAAGAGAATCATTTTACATCAAATATATATTTCTGAAAAGTATACTTTGATGAGCTTTTGAATTGGTTCATAAGGAAGTCTGAAAGATGGTCAAATTCAGGGCAGCAGCAGTAGAAATCATTTAATCATTTTTTTTTCCTATATCAGAAATGCTGCAAGCGGGAACGTTTGCTTTTTTTTTCCCCCTTCCCCTTTCCTGGGTCACTGCAGGTCACATGATGGCTATCACGTGACTCGGTCAAAGGATCTTTTCCTCTTACAGCCTTGCAGAAAAAAAAAAAAAAAAAAGCTGTTCTCCAATTAAAGCTGTTAACGTGTACTACGCTGTTTCCTTGTTGGATTTTCTTGTTCTCTGCTGCTACTGTAAAAACAAAATGAGTGGTAAGATTTGCTGTTTTCGAACATTCTGCTTTTATTTTAAGACAGAAAGCATTGTATTAATCTAAAGTCATGCCGTGTGTTTTTTAAAATAGACGCTAAATATCATCGCCATAAAATATTGTAAATTGTTGCCATGTAATTACAAAAAGGTTAGACTATGTAGAGTTATTTTGTAATTTTGTATTCCACGGAATATTCCATTCTAGGATCTTTATTTTACTAGGTTTTTCTTCTAGAGCTAAAATCTGAAAATTGACATCAGATTATTTGGAAGCCATTGTGAACGCTGGCTTATAGAGAATGTGTAGCACAGCAGCAGCACGTTGCATTTTAAGAATTAAAACTCCTGGACAAATTTGTAATTTTATTTAAAAAAAACTCTTAAATATGAATGTGTATTAACAAGGAAAGATAAAGAAGAATTTAAGTTATATTAGATGAAATATCTTTAAGTCAGTGATGGCACTTTTTAAGAAGCTGGGGTGGGGAGCTTCTCAAATTTCTTAAGACAATTGGTTAGAATTGTTTACTCTTCTGCAGGTTTTTGAAATAGGAAATGTATCCTTAATAGCTCCATGATTGGAGTAAATCATGCTCAAATCACATAGATTATAAAGGAGCTACTAAGTGTATGCACAGTTGTTCAGGTATTGCTACTCTTGTGCCACGTATACATTTGACAGTAGGATCTGAGTTTCTTCATTGGGACAAAATCTCCCTCATTGCATACAAATTTAAGTCAGTTTGTAGTTAATTTTCTGTTACTTTCTAAATTAAAAAGTATTGTTGGAACTAAAGAGCTAATCAAACATTTACATCATTAAATATGCAAGGCTTTAAGGTTTCGCTACTATAGACACAGGAATAACAACAGACATGAGATGCTGTAAACGTTGTAGTTCTAAACATCGATACTTGTATTTATTATGTTCATACAATAGGGGTTTGCATTCAGTGTTAAATGTTACTTCACAACATTTTAGGCATTAAATATGGTACCGATAAATTGTCTTTTTAAAAAAAAATCTGGCCGGGCATGGTGGCTCACACCTGTAATCCTAGCACTTTGGGAGTCCAAGGCAGGTGGATCACCTGAGGTCAGGAGTTCAAGACCAGCCTGGCCAACATGGTGAAACCCCGTCTCTACTAAAAATACAAAAATTAGCCAGGCATGGTGGCACATGCATGTAATCCCAGCTACTCGGGAGGCTGAAGCAGGAGAATCGCTTGAACCCAGGAGGAAGAGGTTGCATTGAGCTGAGATAGCGCCACTGTACTCCAGCCTGGGCAACAGAGTAAAACTCCGTCTCAAAAAAAAAAAAAAGAAAAAAGAAAAATCTAACCATGTACCATTTCTGCCTCAGGATAAAAAAAAATTTTTTTGCTAGAGTGAAAGGATTACTTCGTAAAGAAGTAAGTTAATCAGTCTTTTTCCTGGACTACTGGTTAATATATTTACTACTGGTTTATTTTAGGTTACATTTCTGTTTTCAGCATCACACTTAGATATAATTTAAAAACAAAGTAGAATTTTGTATTAGCAAATTATAAACTGTTTTAGCGGCTATCAAAGTACAAAATGGTTTGAATTGTAACTACATATGTATTCATATTTCTGGTAAAAGGAGGGCAACTTGAAGCAATTGTGTGATTTTACTATTTTAAATGTAATTAGCAATAACTTATTATTCTGATGGCAAAAGAAAAACACCTATTCTAATGACTTGATGTAAGGATTAAATTTGACAGCATATGAAAGGACCCACAGTAAAAGTGCAATGCTAATGGCCTTTATTAAGATTACAAAATGTGATTTTCAGTGAATTCTCTGTCAAGTTCTCAGCTGAATTTCACATATTGTAAGTAATACCTAAGCCACCTGTAAGAATTCAGAAAGTTAGTTTACTGTAGTTTTATATAAATTAGCTAATGGAAGTAAACCAGCATTAGTTTAAAACAGTTCTCATTTTTCTTGAGTCTAGAATATAGGAGCTAAAAGGTGAGTTTTGCATGAAGCTTTTCTGCCTAGAGGTATAAAGCAGCTCACAAGTTTTATTCAGTAAATTAATAGGTAATGTTTGCTTAAACTTAAGAAAATTTTATTCTTTCTCTCATGTTTTTAAGGATGTAAAGACAACAAAGGCCTTAATTTTCCTTAGAGGCTTTAGAGCATTGTTCTTAAGCCTCAAATTATGTCAGTTGCCAATACTGCATAGTATTGTAATGTTTACTAAAAATGTGGTAAGGATATGTCCTTAGAAATAAAACTACCTGGTTTTGAATTCCACTTCTACCACTTGGGGAGCTTAAGCTCTCTGTGCCTCAGTTTCCACATCTAGAAAATGGAGATGATGATGATGATAATATTTACCTGATAGAATGATTATGAGGAGAAAAAATATGTAAAAGGCCTAGCACATAGTAAGTTAGTATTAGCTATATATAATTAAGATAATATTCTGGACAACTTCATGTATTTGATGGTGGTCTTGTTTTGGATGGGAAGAGTATCTTATTGAAAAGTTCTTTTCACAGCCAGATATTATATAGTGTAATTTAGTGTTCTACACAAACACTTCTTACTTTCTCTCAACCACTTCAGTCTTATCCCTGCTTTCTCTTCCCCTCCCCACCTCTTCTGTCCTTTCTCTCCCCTCCCCCTTTCTCCACATCGTTCCTCCTCCCCCTTACCCTTCTGTTTTCTCCTCTCCCTCGCTTCTTGTCTTCTCTTCACTCTCCTTTACTGCCTCTTGTCCCCTTTCTTATCACTCCCTTTTCTTCTCTTACCTCTCGCCTCTCTCCTTCTCTCCCCCTTGCCTTTCTCCTCTCCTTGCTTGCTTCCCCCTTTTTTCTCCACTTTCCCCACTTTCCTTACCCCTGTTTAGTATTTTCCCTCACCCCTGTTTAGTATTTTCCCTCTTACACCCCCTTTCTTTTGTATTCTCTTTTCTCTTCCCTAGCTCTCTCATCTCCCTAGCCCTAATTTCATCACCACTGAGTGGTTCTGTCCTCACCCCTTGCCTTCCCTAGAAAGGGCAGAATGGCTGTAATCCGGATTTGCTGTGACCTCCATGCCCTTTATTCTGATTTTCTGAAGTATGTATAATATTAACAGAGTTACTTGTTTTCTACCCTACAATTAAGCTTTTCCTCCTTCATTTCTTTTATAGCTGAGAGCCATTATATAATGGTAGATTATAATTCTGCATATAAAAGAGATCCTTCCCCCTTTACATTCCTCATCAGACCTTTGTTCTTATTCCCTTAGAAATAAGTAATTTCTTTGAAAAGGTTTCATTTCAGGTTATAAAAAACCGGTGGGCATGAGGGGACACTGCAGTGTAAAGTTACAGGAAGAAAGGAACTGGAGAGACTTTTTTAAAAGTTACATAAAGCAACTAAGATTTTAGTTCCTAGAAAGAACAAAACACACCTTCTCCAAATGCTTCTTTTGTTCCCAGAAACGTTAAAAGAGAAGGTAAACTAGAGATAATAGTTATAAAAGTTAATTGGAAAACCTAACACTATAAAAGTGGAAGGAAGTGTAGAATGAGAGAAGCTGAATTTTCTTTTTTAGAACTTTTTAGTGTGAGAAACAAAAAAATTTTTTTTTCCTTTGGGTAAATAAACGTGTGGCATTTCTCTTTGTTCTTAAGCCCCCATAGACATGAGTCACACCTTACACAAGTATTTTAACCCTAACAAAGCAAGTTCCAAATTTCTAACTGTTCTTCCTCTTGCTGCTTTTCACTCTTGCTTTTTTATTTTGTCCCTGTTACTTTTGAAAATTTTGCCTTTTGTATTTTTCATTGATTTTATATACAGAGTTTAGTTTGATTTTTCTCTAGGTCAATGTTTCTAAACTTACACTATTATAAGAGTCACCTGGGATATTTGTAAAGTGAATATGATTCAAGACCCCATTGACTAAGAATCTCTAGGAGAGCCTGTTAATCTGTTTTAAAAAGCCCTCCAACCTCCCCCCCACCACCACTACCCGGCAACTTTAAGAAACACAAATGTAGGTAAAGGGTAATTTGTGCACTTTACAAGATAAATTTTTATAACAAGTCAGTCATCTGAATTTCTTTTTATAAAAATGTAGTTACTGTTGGCTTGAGTGTTTAGATGAAGTATTCAAAATGTAATTCAAATTGTTTTCAACTTTAGCCCGATAAGCAATCATGGGTTAATACATCATTTCTGTGATCCATTCAGGTCCTGCTCAGGTTCCAATGATGTCCCCAAATGGTTCTGTGCCTCCTATCTATGTGCCTCCTGGATATGCCCCACAGGTATGTTTTTATGCTATTTTTCTTTTCATATTTATATAATAGTGATAATGTAATTCTCTTTGACTTTGATTTTGATTAAAAAAACCATTTAATTACTGAGGCTTACCAAGTGTTGTGTATCTATCATAAATCTATTTTAAGTATTTTAGTACATTTGGAAAGGAAGAAAAATTTTTATTGGCGACACTCATCATTTGTCCTTGTCTTTGGGTATTAAGTCACAAAAGAAAATTCATTCTAGAGGTTTATCTCCCTAAATATGTGACTAAATAAAAATAATATTTTAGTTTGTAAAGGTGCCTACACTGACATTTTTAAATTTAGGAATTTGCTTAGATGTAACCCAAGACAATGCTTCCAACTTTATTCATACAATGAATCTCAGACACTGATGATAATTGTGTGGCATATTGTGTTCAATAGAAAAGAGTTTAGCAACCCTGAGGGATGAGGGGGAAATCAGTATCTCCATACACCTGTAACCTTTTATGCACAATGACATGGAAGCTCTGACCTTAAAGTATAGTAATTTATGAACACAGGCAAACTGAATTAAACTGTAAAATCTGCAGGTGTTCAATATCTTCCACTACTGAGATTTCGTATAGTCTGCACTCTTTGCCTCAATCTATTTTGGGAAATAATCATTTTCTCTCCCTAGCATTGAATTTACACTTGAAGTTTTTCTTCAGGCCCTCTGTTACTTCCTCACTGATTATGCCAGAATATTGGTGGTGGGATATTGGGGTGGATTTTCTGCACACTCTGTGAAGCACACCATCACATGAACAACAGCAAAAGAAGAGCGTGCTGGGAAGGAGAGAATGGAATGAGATTTAGAGTCAGAAAAGCTGAATCCATATCTTATTTCAAACCTTTGCTGGCTACATGGTCTTGGGCAAATCAACTTCCTTCAGTCTCAGTGCCTTCATTATGAGATGAGATCTCGTACTGAAATTACCTTGTAAGCTTTTCAGAATAGTCTCCACTAACTATCTCTACTTTTGTTTAGCACACTGACTCCTTAATATAGCCTGCATTCTGTCTATATTACTCTACTAAAACTGCTTTCCGCTGTGTACCAAATCCAAAGTCCTGCTTTCCAGCCTGGTCCTCTTTGACCTCTAAAAATTTGGTACCACTGATAAGATTTACTGCAGATTTCCTTGACATCATGCTGCCCTGATTTTTTTTTTTTTCTACTTCTTTGTTGCACCTTCTCAGATCTTCCTTCTCTTACATGAAGACTGTTCTCTAGCATAGTTCAGTTCATGATTTATTGAGTGGCACCACGTACTGAGCTCTGTATTGGGAGCTAGTGATAAAAAGATGATTAAGACAAGTTCTTTCAGTGCACTTAGGTTATGTGCTGTTCTCTCATCTTACAGTATCTTTTCGTTTTATTTTTTGTGGCAAACTCCTACCCTTTTCATTTCACTTCATCGTGAGCTCTGAAAGCAGTTTTCCCTGAGCCTTTCCAGGTGCTTCTCCCTTTGGGCTTTCATGGCATATTATTAATACATATATTCCTCTTTTCATAAACTTATGAAACTGTAATTCTCTTTCCTGAGATTATGAATTCTTACAGTTCCTATATTCAACAGTGTTCCACAAATATGTATTGAGTGTTTATATATGTCAGGCACTCTTGAGTGCTTGGAATATGTCCATGACTGAAAGAGGCAAAGACTCATGCCGCTCTGTGGTTTATATTCTTATGGGGAGAGGCAAATAAAAAGTGGATAAACTCTATAATGTTTGCTGGGCATGGTGGCTCACGCCTGTAATCCCAGCTCTTTGGGAGGCCAAGGCGGGTGGATTACCTGAGGTCAGCAGTTCAAGACCAGCCTGGTGAAACCCTGTCTCTACAAAGAATACAAAAATTAGCTGGTCATGGTAGCAGGTGCCTGCAATCCCAGCTACTAGGGAGGCTAAAGCAGGAGAATCACTTGAACCTGGGAGGCGGAGGTTGCAGTGAGCCGAGATTGCACCACTGCACTCCAGCCTGGGAGACGGAGTGAGACTCCGTCTCAAAAAAAAAAAAAAAAAAAAAAAAAAAATTCTATGATGTGTTAGAGCTGGTTATATTTTACAATAGAGTAGTCGGAAGAGGCCTCATTGGGCAGGTAAGATTTGAGCCAAGTCTTGAAGGACAGGTGGGGGTTAGCTATGCATCTATCTGAGAAAAGAGGATTCTGGACAGAAATGGCCAGTGCAAGTGGCCTAAGATGACAGCATGCCTGGGAACAGCAAGGAGGTCAGTGTGATTGGACTGATTCATCAAGGGAGAATAGTAGGGAATGAGGTAAGAAGTAAGAAGTCTAGATCATATAAGACTCTTACTCATCTTTATATCCTCAATGCCAAGTATATAGCCTGTCATACAGTAGGGGCTCAGTAAATATTTGTAAATTAGATAATCATCCGAGTTGAGGTTCTGTATCTTTAGACCAAAAGCCACAGAGATAATCTTCCTATAGCACTTCTTTGGTCATAAAGAGCCTGTAGCCAGCTTGTCCACTCAATGAAGTCTAGATTTCTTGACATTTAAAGCTTTACACGGTTCTGTCCTGGTTTGCCTTTGCACTATTTTCTTGATACTTTCAATTATGTCCATTTTTGTAGCCGAACATTTCTCACATGCTTACTTGGTGTTTCCTTAATGCTGTTATCTAAGGAATGTTATTCCTTTCTCCATTTCTGCCTTTTAAAATTCTACCCATCCTTGAGGGCCTAGATCATGTTATTGAACCACTTCTTGGTTATAATACATATCACCTAATATAATTATGTACTGTTAGCCCTTCATATCCTTAGGTTCCAAATCTGTGGATTCAACCAACACAGATTGAAAATATTTGAAAAAAAAAAATTGCATCTATACTGAACACGTACAGACTTTCTTGTCACATTTCTTAATACAATATAACTATTTACACAGCATTTACATTATATTAGGTATGATAAGTAATCTAGAGATGATTTAAAGTACACCAGAGGGTGTTGTAGGTTATAAGCAAGTACTACACCGTTTTATATCAGGCTTGAGCATTAGAAAATTTTGGTATCCACAGAAAGTCCTGGAACCAATCCCCCATGCATACCAAGGGACAACTGCATATATATTTTTACTCCTGCAGGATTTTAGGTTCCATAGGATAGGAACTGCCTTTTAATTATTTTTGTGTTCTTGTGGTAACTCAAATGTAGTAGGTGTCCCATAAATAGTTGTCACATAAATTAATGAATTTTAACAATAATCTTCCTGGAAGGATTATGTGAGGCTAGTGGGCTACTATTATTAATCTTAATTTAAGATGAAGATGATCTCTAGAAAATGTGTCATTTTCATTACACAGGGTAATCCAAAGACAAAAATCTAGTCTTATCGTTTTTTAGTTAATTTAAGTTTCCAGTATGTAAGACTTGATTATTCCACAGAGGGCGAGCTGAAGCAGGGTGAGGCATCGCCTCACCCAGGAAGCAAAAGGGGTCAGGGAGCTCCCTCCCCTAGCCAAGGGAAGCCATGAGAGACTGTGCCATGAGGAACGGTGCATTCCGGCCCAGATACCACACTTTTCCCACAGTCTTCACAACCCGCAGACCAGGAGATTCCCTGGGGTGCCGACACCACCAGGGCCCTGGGATTCAAGCACAAAACTGGGCAGGCATTTGGGCAGACACTGAGCTAGCTGCAAGAGTTTTGTTTTCATACTCCAGTGGCTCCTGGAACACCAGCAAGACAGAACTGTTCACTCCCCTGGAAAGGGGGCTGAAGTCAGGGAGCCAAGTGGTCTAGCTCAGCGGATCCCATCTCCACAGAGCTCAGCAAGCTAAGATCCACTGGCTTGAAGTTCTCGCTGCCAGTACAGCAGTCTGAAGTCCACCTGGGGACTCAAGCTTGATGGGGGAGGGGCGTCTGCCATTACTGAGGCTTGAGTAGGTAGTTTTCCCCGAACAGTGTAAACAAAGCCACCAGGAAGGTGGAACTGGGCAGAGCCCACCGCAGCTCAGCAAAGCCATTGTAGCCAGACTACCTCTCTAGATTCATCCTCCCTGGGCAGGGCATCTCTGAAAGAAAGGCTGCAGCCCCAGTCAGGGGCTTATAGATAAAACTCCCATCTTCCTGAGACAGAGCACCTGGGGGAAGGGGCAGGTGTGGGCACAGCTTCAGCAGACTTAAATGTTCCTGCCTGCTGGCTCTAAAGAGAGCAGTGGATCTCCCAGCATAGCTCCTGAGCTCTGCTAAGGGACACATTGCCTCCTCAAGTGAGTCCCTAACCCCCGTGCCTCCTGACTGGCAGACACCTTCCAGCAGGGGTCGACAGACACCTCATACAGGAGAGCTCCAGCTGGCATCTGGTGGGTGCCCCTCTGGGACAAAGCTTCCAGAGGAAAGAACAGGCAGCAATCTTTGCTATTCTGCAAACAGGGTCTGGAGTGGACCTCCAGCAAACTCCAGCAGACCTGCTGCAGAGGGGCCTGACTATTAGAAGGAAAGTAAAAGAAAGGAATAGCATCAACATCAAGAAAAAGGATGTCCACACAGAAACCCCATCCGAAGGTCACCAAGATCAAAAGCCAAAGGTAGATAAATCCATGAAGATGAGGAAAAACCAGCACAAAAAGGCTGAAAATTCCAAAAACCTCCTGCAAAGGATCACAACTCCTTGCCAGCAAGTGAACAAATCTGAACGGAGAATGAGTTTGATGAATTGACAGAAGTAGGCTTCAGAAGGTGGGTAATAACAAACTCCTCTGAGTCAAAGGAGCATGTTCTAACCCAATGCAAGGAAGCTAAGAACCTTGAAAAAAGGTTAGAGGAATTGCTAACTAGAATAACCAGTTTAGAGAAGGACATAAATGACCTGATGGAGCTGAAAAACACAGCACAAGAACTTCGTGAAGCATACGCAAGTATCAACAGCCAAATCAATCAAGCAGAAGAAAGGATCTCAGGGATTGAAGATCAACTTAATGAAATAAAGTGTGAAGACAAGATTAGAGAGACAAGAATGAAAATGAACAAACAAAGCCTCCAAGAAATATGGGACTATGTGAAAAGTCCAAACCTTTGTTTGATTGGTGTACCTGAAAGTGAGGGGGAATATGGATCCAAGTTGGAAAACACTCTTCAGGATATTATCCAGGAGAACTTCCCCAACCTAGCAAGACAGGCCAACATTCAAATTCAGGAAATACAGAGAAAACCACTAAGATACTCCTTGAGAAGAGCAAACCCAAGACACATAATTGTCAGATTCACCAAGGTAGAAATGAAGGAAAAAATGTTAAGGGCAGCAAGAGAGAAAGGTCGGGTTACCCACAAAGGGAAGCCTGTCAGACTAATAGCAAATCTCTTCAGAAACTCGACAAGCCAGAAGAGAGTGGGGGCCAATATTCAACATTCTTAAAGGAAAGAATTTTCAACCCAGAATTTCATATCCAACCAAACTGAGCTTCATAAGCAAAGGAGAAATAAAATCCTTTACAGACAAGCAAATGCCGAGAGATTTCGTCACCACCAGGCCTGCCTTACAAGAGCTCCTGAAGGAAGCCCTAAATATGGAAAGGAAAAACCAGTACCAGCCACTGCAAAAACATGCCAAATTGTAAAGATCATCAACTCTATGAAGAGACTGCATCAACTAACAGGCAAAATAACCAGCTAGCATCATAATGACAGGATCGAATTCACACGTAACAGTCTTAATCTTAAATGTAAATGGGCTAAATGCCCCAATTAAAAGACACAGACAGGCAAATTGGATAAAGAGTCGAGACCCATTGGTGTGCTGTATTTAGGAGACCCATCTCACATGCAGAGACATACATAGGCTCAAAATAAAGGGATGGAGGAAGATTTGCCAAGCAAATGGAAAGCAAAAAAAAAAGCAGGAGTTGCAATCCTAGTCTCTGATAAAACAGACTTTAAACCAACAAAGATCAAAAAAGACAAGAAGGCCATTACATAATGGTAAAGGGATCAGTGCAACCAGAAGAGCTAACTATCCTAAATATATATATGCACACAATACAGGAGCACCAAGATTTATAAAGCAAGTTCTTAGAGACCTATAAAGAGACTTAGACTCCCACACAATAATAATGGGTAATAATAATTAACACCCCACTGTCAAGATTAGATCAATGAGACAGAAAACTAACAAGGATGTTCAGGATTTGAACTTAGCTCTGCACCAAGCTGACCTAATAGACATCTACAGAACTCTCCACCCCAAATCCACACAATATACATTCTTCTCAGCACCACATCACACTTATTCTAAAACTGACCACATAATTGGAAGTAAAACACAGCAAATGTAAAAGAACAGAAATTATAACAATCTCTCAGGCCACAGTGCAATCAAATTAGAACTCAGGATTAAGAAACTCACTCAAAACCACACAACTACATGGAAACTGAACAACCTGCTCCTGAATGAGTACTGGGTAAATAATGAAATGAAGGCTGAAATAAAGATGTTCTTTGAAATCAATGAGAACAAAGACACAACATACCAGAATCTTTGGGACACATTTAAAGCAGTATGTAGAGGGAAATTTATAGCACTAAATGCCCACATGAGAAAGTGGGAAAGATCTAAAATTGACACCCTAATATCACAATTAAAAGAACTAGAGAAGCAAGAGCAAACAAATTCAGAAGCTAGTGGAAGACAAGAAATAACTAAGATCAGAGCAGAGCTGAAGGAGATAGAGACAAAAATAAACCCTTCAAAAAAATCAATCAGTTCAGGAGCTGGTTTTTTGAAAAGATGAACAAAATAGACCACTAGCTAGACTGTTAAAGAAGAAAAGAGAGAAGAATCAAATAGACACAATAAAAAAATGATAAAGGGGATATCACCATTGATCCCACAGAAATACAAACTACCATCAGAGAATACTGTAAACACCTCTATGCAAGTAAACTCGAAAATCTAGAAGAAATGGGTAAACTCCTGGACACATACACCCCCCAAAGACTAAACAAGGAAGAAGTGGAATCCCTGAATAGACCAATAACAAGTTCTAAAATTGAGGCGGTAATTGATAGCCTAACAACCAAAAAAAGCCCAGGACCAGATGGATTCACAGCCGAATTCTACCAGAGGTACAAAGAGGAGCTGTTAGCATTCCTTCTGAAAGTATTCCAAACAACAGAAAAAGATGGACTCCTCCCTAACTCATTTTATGAGGCCAGCATCATCCTGATACCAAAACCTGGCAGAAGTACAACAAAAAAAGAAAATTTCAGGCCAGTATCCCTGATGAACATTGATGCGAAAATCCTTAATAAAATAACTGGCAAACTGAATTCAGCAGCACATCCAAAAGTTTATCCACCACGATCAAGTCTGCTTCATCCCTGGGATGCAAGGCTGGTTCAACATACGTAAATCAATAAACGTAATCTATCACATAAACAGAACCAATGACAAAAACGACATGATTATCTCAATAGATGCAGAAAAGGCCTTCAATAAAGTTGAAGGCCTTCGTGCTAAAAACTTTCAATAAACTAGATATTGATGGAACATATCTTAAAATAATAAGAGCTGTTTATAACAAACCCACAGCCAATATCATACTGAATGGGCAAAAGCTGGAAGCATTACCTTTGAAAACCAGCAGAAGACAAGGATGCCCTCTCTCACCATTCCTACTCAACACAGTATTGGAAGTTCTGGCCAGGGCAGTCAGGCAAGAGAAAGAAATAAAGAGTTTTCAAATAGGAAGAGAGGAAGTCAAATTGTCTCTGTTTGCACATGACATGATTGTACATTTAGAAAACCCCATCGTCTCAGCCCAAAATCTCCTTAAGCGGATAAGCAACTTCAGCAAAGTCTCAGGATACAAAATCAGTGTGCAAAAATCACAGGCATTCCTATACACCAATAATAGGCAAACAGAGAGCCAAATCATGAGTGAACTCCCGTTCACAATTGCTACAAAGAGAATAAAATACCTAGGAATCCAACTTATGAGGGATGTGAAAGACCTCTTCAAGGAGAACTACAAACCACTGCTCAAGGAAATAAGAGAGGACACAAACAAATGGAAAAACATTCCATGCTCATGGATAGGAAGAATCAGTATTGTGAAAATGGCCATACTGTCCAAAGTAATTTATAGATTCAATGCTATCCCCATCAAGCTACCATTGACTTTCTTCACAGAATTAGAAAAACTACTTTAAATTTCATATGGAACCAAAAAAGAGCCCATATAGCCAAAACAATCCTAAACAAAAAGAACAGAGCTGGAGGCATCATGCTGCCTGACTTCAAACTATACTACAAATCTACAGTAATCAAAACAGCAAGGTACTGGTACCAAAACAGATATATAGACCAATGGAACAGAACAGAGGCCTCAGAAATAATACCACACATCTACAACCATCTGATCTTTGACAAACCGGGCAAAAACAAGCAATGGGGAAAGGATTCCCTATTTAATAAAATGTGTTGGGAATACTGGCTAGCCACATGCAGAAAACTGAAACTGGACCCTTTCCTTACACCTTATGCAAAAATTAACTCAAGATGGATTAAAGACTTAAATGTAAAACCTAAAACCATAAAAACCCTAGAGGAAAACCTAGTCAGTACCATTCAGGACATAGGCATGGGCAAAGACTTCATGACCAAACACCAAAAGCTATGGTAACAAAAGCCAAAATTGACAAACGAGATCTAATTAAACTGAAGAGCTTCTTCTGTACAGCAAAAGAAACTATAATCAGAGTAAACAGGCAGCCTGTAGAAAGGGAGAAAATTTTTGCAATCTATCCATCTGACAAAGGGCTAATATCCAGAATCTACAAAGAACTTAAACAAATTTACAAAAAAAAAAAAAAAAAAACCCAACCCCATCAAAAAGTGGGCGAAGGATCTGAACAGACACTTCTCAAAAGAAGACATTTATGTGGCCAACAAACATATAAAAAAAGCTTATCCTTGGTCATTAGAGAAATGCAAATCAAAACCACAATCAGCTACCATCTCACGCCAGTTAGAATGGCGGTCATTAAAAAGTCAGGCAACCACAGATGCTGGAGAGATGTGGAGAAATAGGAACGCTTTTACACTGTTGGTGGTAGTGTAAATTAGTTCAACCATTGTGGAAGAAAGTGTGGCAATTCCTCAAGGATCTAGAACCACAAATACCATTTGACCCAGCAATCCCATTACTGGGTATATAGCCAAAGGATTATAAATCATTGTTAGGACACATGCACATGTATGTTTATTGCAGCACTATTCACAGTAGCAAAGACTTGGAACCAACCCAGATGCCCATCAATGATAGACTGGATAAAGAAAATGTGGTGCATATACACCATGGAATAGTGTGCAACCATAAAAAAGGATGAGTTCATGTCCTTTGCAGGGACATGGATGAAGCTGGAAACCATCATTCTCAGCAGATTAACACAGGAACAGAAAACCAAACACCACGTGTTCTCACTTACAAGTGGGAGTTGAACAATGAGAACACATAGACACAGGGAGGGGAACATCACACACTGGGGCCTGTGAAGGGATGGGAAGCTAGGGGAGGGATAGCATTAGGAGAAATACCTAATATAGATGATGGGTTGATGGGTGCAGCAAACCACCACGGCACGTGTATACCTATGTAACAAACCTACATGTTCAGCACGTGTATCCCAGAACTTAAAGTCTAATTAAAAAAAAAAAAAAAAAAAAAGTAGAGAAAAAAAGCTTCAGAAGAAGCAAACTATTTGAAAACATGATACATAGTCCACACACCAAGATTATGTACTTTACACGTAAATAACCTCCATAGCCATTTCTGGGGCCTGCTTGGTCCTTATTTTAGGCAGAACCTTAATGAGCTTTATTATTGCAGTTTAATAAATAAGGACACTTTTAAGAAATTGATATACTGCACAGAGGCAGAAATATGTGCCAGTGGAATTAAGTTATCAAATGAGGAAATGAACAAAACATAAAACTATAAAACTTAAATACAAAGCAAGTGATGCCAGGAGTAGAAGGAACTTAATTCACAGGCGAATAGTACTAACTTAGAGTCCCTAAGAGCATTGTATTGCAGGACAGGGTAACACTTCTGCTATTTCAGTGGTGAAGTTAATAACTTATCAAGAGAAGTTTATGAACTACCTTAACGGGACTCCTGAAAGGCAATATCAGAAGTTCTGCCTTTCTGGTAATGGCTCCCTTAACTGTTTTTTTTTTTTTTTTTTTTTTTTTTTTTTGGGTGAGACAGAGTCTCGCTCTGTTGCTCAGGCTGGAGTGCAGTGGCACACGATCTTGGCTCACTGCAAGCTCCACCTCCCGGGTTCACACGATTCTCCTGCCTCAGCCTCCCAAGTAGCTGGGACTACAGGCGCCCGCCACCACGCCTGGCTAAGTTTTTGTGTTTTTAGTAGAGACAGGGTTTCACCATGTTGGCCAGGATGGTCTCGATCTCCTGACCTCATGATCCGCCTGCCTCGGCCTCCCAAAGTGCTGGGATTACAGGTGTGAGCCACCGCGCCCGGCCCCTTAACTGTTTTTTTATAGAATGTGGGCTGTTACGGTAATGAGAGGGTGCCTAACAGGGAAGGAATTGTAGATCACATAGCGTGGGGAAAGAGCCTATATCGACTTTGGGAAAAGTTTCAGGTTACTCCTTTGATCTGTGCTTGCTGTTTCATTTTGCCTTTATGATGGCATGCAGCAGTGAGGTCGGTGTGTTTTTCAGATATTCTTCAAATCAATCTGATCTCAGACTTCTTGCTGCTCTCCTGGGGACAACAGTCAAAAGGGATGGGCAGGGGAGTGTGAGAAACTGTAAGATGGGGGGACCTAAGAGATTTATATGAGAATGAAGAGATATAGTAAGAACTGGAGAGAAAGGAGATTGTGATCACATACTGTTTTGTATGTTTGTAGACACATAAGTGTTTGTCGAATGAATGGTCTGTGTTATTTAAGAGCTTAAAGTTGCTTTGAGCTTAAAGTGAAGCTGTATTATTGTTTAAGAGCTTAAAGTTGGAATAGTTCTGGGTTCAGAGTGAGACCACAGACTTAGGTTGCAAAAAGTAGAGAGGAAGCAAAGGTTGTAGGAATTGAGAAAGTCACAGAACCCTAATAGCTTCGTGGTGTAAAGAGAGGGAGAAAGAAATGTAGCATTCTATTAGTGCTAAAAGAACACATATATTTCTGATCATATCATTCATTTAACAAATAACTTTTAGAGCATCAACCCATGTGCTAGGTACTATTCCAGGTCCTGGTGGAAAAAACAATAAACAAAACATTTATTGTGGGCTTTATATTCTGGTAAGGAAGACACACAATATAAAATATCAGATACAGTTTCCTTTCTCTGCAGCCCTTCTCAATTGTGTCTCTGTTCAATAAAGGAAGAAAAAAAAAATACATGTCTTTGCCTACTTAGAAATTAGGTGGCATCTGTGGTTAAGTGGTCAGACTATGCTACTGCCTCATTTAATTATATTTTATTGCCTTACCTGTATTTTAATTTTTATGAACACTGACAAATTTGAATTATATTTTATCTTTTTTTCCTTTTCACAACGTACTGATTTTATTTTACATCACAACCAGTGTACCCTATTAGTGTGAAATCTGACCTCTACACGATGGCCATTTCTTAGCACCTAAGCCTCTGGAGACTTAGCAAATAGTTTTGAAGTCTGTTGCCTTCCTCTGAAGTTACTGGCTGCTTGAGGTAGTGGAGTTCACCATGCTCTTGGTTCTTGTCTGGCTTTTTTTTTCCTCCCTCTTCTGTCTACATCTTAGGTTTGGGGTTTTTTGTTTTGTTTTGTTTTGTTTTGTTTAATTGTGGTAAAACACATATAGCATAAAATTACCATCTTAACCTTTTTTAAGTATACAGTTTAATGGCATTAGGTACATTTACAGCATTGCACTACCAGCTCTACCCTCCATCCACAGAACTCTTCATCTTGCTGAAAACTGAAGCTCTGAACCTGTTAAATAATAGCTCTCCATTTTCCTCTCCCCTAAGCTTATCTTTGTATTTTAAATGTTTTTACTCATCAGAAAAGTAGTTTTAATTTCATAAATAATTTAGCCGTTTATTTTTAATCAAATATCTTGTCATAAACAACAACAACAAAAAAGACACTAGAAGACGTATGACTTCTATACCCACAAAGTAGATAAGAACATGGAATCTGAAGCCAAGTTGCCCAAGTGCAAATACTAGCTCCCTCACTTTCTACCTATATGACCCTGGGCAAGTTATTTAACATCTCTATGCCTCAGTTTCTCCATCTGAAAAATTGAAATAATAATAGTATGTAGCATTGTTCCAAGGATCAAATAGTTCATATATGTCCCTTGAGAAACTTAACAGTTAAATTATAGAGTAAGACATGTGCATCTGGAAAATTAACATTTCAGTGTTACAAATATCCAACAAGTGATACAGAATAAATGCAGTAGAAATTATAGGAGAGAGAGATCACTGAGATTGTAGTACCTAGGGAAAAATTCATGGAGGAACAGTCAAACGGTATCTTCCACAGACTCCTAGCCCCACACTTCCACCGGTGTTTGCACATCTGCAGTTACATGCTCTGCTTTCTCATCCAACCCACAAACTCTGCTTCCTCATCTGTAACACAAACTTTCCTGCTCCTGTCCAGACCCGGTTCCCCCACTGGGATACTGGAACCCATCCCATTTTGCCTGTGTAAGGACACATTACTCTAGCATTTTTCTTTTCTCTCTTCTGCATTATCAATTTCTTGTTCTCTGCTGGATTATTTTCATTAGTATCTTGAGCCTTTTGTAATTTCACTCCTGAAAACAACAAAACATCAAAGTTTCTTGACTTCACTTCTCCTATGAGCCACCACCCTATTTCTGTATTCCCCTTTGCAGCAGAACATTTTTAAATTGTGCAGTTAGCTCTAATTCTTCTCCTTACTTTCTCACTTAAACCCACTGCAGTTGGGCTTTGACCCTATGACTATACCAAAACTGCTCTCTTCAAGGTCACAGTAATGTCTACATTGCTAAATCCAGTGGTCAGATTCTTAGTCTTCCTCTTATTTGACCTATCAGCAGCATTTGACACAGTTAATCCTTCCTCCTTGACATGCTTCACCAAACTTCCAGACTCTGTACACTCTCTTAGTTTTCCTTCTACCTCGCTTGGTCATCCCTTCCCAATCTTTCCAGAATTGCAGACTAGTATATCTTAACAGTCTATTCAACATTTCCACTAAGTTGTCTTATAAACTCTTCAAACTCACAAGTGCAACACTTGAAACTCCAAATCTCTTCCCCTGAAAAAAACTTGTTCTACTCCACAGCCTTCCTCATCACATTGATGGAAGACTATTGTTCCCTAACTTCTTTTTCTCACTTCCCACATGGAATCATCAGCTAATCTTGTCTTGTTTCTCTACTTTTTTTTTTTTCTTTTTGAGGTGGAGTCTTGCTCTGTCGCCCAGGCTGGAGTGCAGTGGCACAGTCTCGGCTCGCTGCAGCCTCTGCCTCCCGGGTTCAAACGATTCTCTTGCCCCAGCCTCCCGAGCAGCTGGGACTATAGGTGCATGCCACCATGCCCAGCTAACTTTTGTATTTTTAGTAGAGATGGAATTTCACCATATTGGCCAAGCTGGTCTCGAACTCCTGACCTCATGATCCACCCATCTCAGTCTCCCAAAGTTCTGGGATTACAGGCGTGAGCCACTGCACCTGGCCTCTACTTTTAAATATATGCAGAATGTGGGTCACTTCTCACCATCTCCACTGCTGCCTCCCTGGTCTTAGCCGTGATCATCTCTTGCCTAGATTACTACAGTAGCTTTCTGAATGGTTTCCCTGCTTTTGTCTTTGCCTCCTTACGATCTCTTCTCAACTCATTAGCCAGAATAATCCTGTCAAATATAAGGTTACATCAGGAATTCTCAACCATAGTAATGTAAACATTTGAGGTAGGGTGATGTTTTTGTTGCCTTCTGTGTTGTAGGGTATTTAGCAGTATTCCTGGCCTCTCTACTTTCTAGATGTTAATAGTGCACCTCCCCCACTGCCCCAAGTTGTGACAACTGTAAATGTTTCCAGACCCTACCACATATCCTCTGGGAGTCAGAAACACTAGATTTTATCACTCTTCTGCCCAAAACTTTGTGATGATTTCCCATTCCACTGATAGTAAATGATGAACTCCAACTCCTTAATAGTAGCCTGTGTCGTGGTGCCTGACCTGACCACCCTATCACCCCTTCATTTCTTTGACTTCATCTGCTTCTGCCTTTGCTCCTTTATACTCATGCAGTCACACCAGCTTCCTTTCATTCCTTGGGTATAATCAGCCCCACTTCTACCTTAGGGGCTTTATTCTAACTGTTCCCTCTGCCTAGAACAAATCTTCCAGATTTCTACATAGTTAATTCCTCCACTTCCTTCAAGTTTCTGCTTAAGCTTTACTTTGCCAGTAAGGCCTACTCTGATCCCTGTATTTATTCTGTAACCTGCTCCTTTCTCACAACACTTCTAATAGCCCTTACCTGCTATGCCTTTTCCATAGTATTTATCACCTTGCAACATGCTAAGTAACTTACTTGTTGTGTTTGTCTGCCCAGTTAGTGTGGGTTCCCCACAAATATTTAATATATAATTCTAAGGTTTTTCCCTCTTTGAATTATCAGTTTGTTTTGCTGAAAAATAATGTTTTAAATGAGTGGAGGAGGTAAAGTTAGAGCTAGAATTGGAAGGATAGACAAGATTATTATAGATTAAAGGGAAGCAAAGTGAAGAAGAAAAATTGCATAAATAAAAGTACAGGGTATAGAAACGTATAGTCACTGTGAAGACAGGTTTTTTATTATACCAGCCTGACTGCAGTTGATGGTTCAGGATTTGTTGCAAAAGAACGATACAACTTAGAAGGTAGTTTGGAACCAGGTTGAATGAATATGAAGTACAAGCCTCTTGGAAATGGCTCCATTTTTTAAGATTTGTGCATTGGAGAGTGATAGAGGTGAAATGGATATTGTGACAGATACTGTGATTTGGCTCACTTAAAATCCATTTCAAACTTCTTCCAATGTTCCTTCCTGTAGGGTAGAAGTTAAAAAGCTATCAGCAGTTCCCAGATTCCCTTCAGGTAGGGTTCTAGATATTATTTAGTTCCCATCAATCATATATGCTTGCTGGAGACTTAAATTCAGAACTGAGTTAAATAGGGAGAAAGGGGTCTGAGGCATCCATTTTGCTGAAAACAAGGTGTTATGGTTCTAGACCCAGCATATTAAAAACAGTTAATTCATTTGGTCTTCTAGTCCCCTGTTAAAAGAGTCATGTCACACTCCAGTAAGTAAGGATAGTTTAATAATCTAATTAATGTTTGTAATTTAGCCTTATCTATACCCAGATAAGTGTGTTTTCTAGTATACCTATACCTACCAAGCACATGTATTTATAAAATAATTTGCTGTCCTTAAGCATAATAAAACTTTGCCTTCCTGAAAATCAGTATTTGCCTTTAAATTAGCACTTAACATTATGATCATTTTCTGTTTCCTGAGGAAGGTGTTAGCCATTTGTTATACCTTAGTAATTACCATATAAGTCTAAAAGAATAAGGGCCCTATTTTAGTGAGGGATTTCTAATTTTAAGATAAAGTCCTTTAATTTTTTAGGGTTTCCTGTGTGTCTTTGCAGCTCTAGTAAGGTTCAAAGAGGAGTAAGTCTTATTATTTAAAAAAATTTATCCCCACGGTATAATTCCTGTTTTTTGTTTTTTGGTTTTTTTTTAGTTTGTAATTTCTAAGCCTCAAAGCCGCAGATATTTTTCCTAGCTAGGAGTTAATATAGTAATATTCAGTATTTGTGTGCCTTGAAATGATCAGCTGTTAAAATTGTCCTGGTCATGGTCATAAGAATTTTACATCTAAATTCTAACATGTCATTGATTATCTGATTGAGTCTGGATCCAGTTGTTTTGTTTTCTATTTGGTCTTTCCACAACTTGTTTTCTCCTACTCCTAGTCATAATATAGAAAAGGAAATTGATTCCTGAACCTCTTGTATCTAAACCAAAATTACTCCATCAGGAAATGCACATAACACATAGGATAAATATCTAGTATCATAACTTAATAGGTTACTCTTTAGCTTGTCTAATCAGTGTTTTAAGATTTATATTGAATTGTATAACAAAAACTAATTCATTTTGTTTAGTGCTAATTTACATTTACCAGTATATTTAATAAGTTGTTTTCATGTTGATTCTCCAAATTTTTAAAATTTCTAATGGTGTAAAAACTCTTACTCTAACATTTTTATTTTATTTTATTTTTGAGACAGAATCTTGCTCTGTTGCCCAGGCTAGAGTACAATGGCGCTATCTTGGCTCACTGCAACCTCCACCTCCCAGGTTCAAGCAATTCTCCTGCCTCAGCCTCCCCAGTAGCTGGGATTACAGGCATGGGCCACCATGCCCAGCTAATTTTTGTATTTTTAGTAGAGACGGGGTTTTGCCATGTTGGCCAGGCTGTTCTCGAACTCCTGACCCTAGGTGATCCACCTGCCTCGGCCTCCCAAAGTGCTGGGATTAGAGGCATGAGCTACCATGCCCGCCCTACTCTTAACATTTTTAAAAGAATTGCTTATATTCTATGGAAGAAATTTTAATCTAATGTTCATTTTGTAGGTTATTGAAGACAATGGTGTTCGAAGAGTTGTCGTGGTCCCTCAGGCACCAGAGTTTCACCCTGGTGGTCACACAGTTCTCCACCGTTCTCCACATCCTCCTCTGCCTGGTTTCATTCCTGTCCCAACCATGATGCCCCCTCCACCACGTCATATGTACTCACCCGTGACTGGAGCTGGAGACATGACAACACAGTATATGCCACAGTATCAGTCTTCACAAGTCTATGGAGATGTAGGTAAGACATCTAAAAGTATTCCACTGTTATTGTGAGTTGGATATTCTTCGCTTGGATATAATAGATGCCATTATCATATCACATTAAAAAACAGCAAATGGTAATGATATAACAGGCATTTTTCTTTTACTCAAGTACTATATTAGGTGCTTCATCCTCATAATCACCCTTCAAGGCAGGTAAGTAAACAGAAAAATCGAAGAAGGGAAGTAACTTATATCATGCAGCACTACTTAGTGGTGCCACATTCAAATAAGAGGTCTTTTCCTCTGGCCTGCAATCTAGGCACTAAGAAAATTTTCAGCCAGGAATAACCATGTCATTGTTAAATCCTATCGGCTGTGATGCCACTACACAAAGTTGCTAAGCTCTGTGAGGGATTGAAAAAACAGGATAAGCCATAACCTCTGCCCTCAGGGAGTTAATAAATTTGGGGAAAGTTAATAAATAAAGTTAATAAATATGTAGGCTACCAAACATAAACACAAAATAATACCTTATTATGTCCCATAGCTTTAAACACTGCCTTAAACAGTGCCAGACTTATTCCTGACTGCCTTCCTGATAACTTCACATGGATGTCTCTTGCATTTCAGAATATTTCTAAACAGAAATGTCAAATGTGGACCCCCACGACTTGCTTTTTTTCCATCCCTTCATCTCAGTAGGTGGTCCACTGGTCACTTAGTTTGCTCAGATGAAAGCCAGATGGTCAAATTTGATTTCTCCTTTTCCAACCCTTACATCAATTAGTATCAGTTTTATTTTCAGAATTTTCTGAAATTTTTTTACTACTTTCCCACTGCCACTCAAATCCATCCACCATCAGCTCTTGCCAGGACAACTGCAACAATGGCCTTCCAGTTGGTTTTGTTTCCATTCTTGTCCCCAATAATCAATTCTCAGCCACAGTAATTATTTTCAAATATTAATCAGACTGTTCTGTTTAAACTATTTCAGTGATTCCCATTGCAATTAGAATAAAATCCTAAACCCTTCCCCTAGACTAGGGTTTCTCAAACATGTCACTATTGATGTTTTAGGACAGATAAGTCTTCATTGTAGAGGACAAAACTCTGCATTGTAGGATGTTTAAAGGCATCCTTGGCCTCTACCCACTAACTGCCATTGTGTAGCACGGTTGTAGCACACCACTCCAACACAGCATTTTAAATATTCTGACATCTAAAAATATCTCCAGACATTTCCAAATGATCCCTAGGAACCAAAATTAGCTCTGGTTGCAAACTGCTCTTGCAGTGTTCTTGCCCTGTGGCCCCTGACTTCCTTGTCCCATTGCTTCCCCTTAGTCCCCTTATTTCTTCAGTTTTTCAAAACCTCCAAGTTCTTTCTTGCCTCGGTCCCTGTGTACATGGTGTTCTCTCTGCGTTTTCTGTGTATTTCCTTTAACCTTTAGATTTCAGTTTTCAGAGAGACCTTCCTGATCTTACCTTGTCAGTCTCTAGCACTGAACTTTGTTTGTATCTTTCACAGAACTTAACACAATTTCTTTTTTGTCATTGTGTATTTGTATGGCTGTCTCCCTTATTTGACTATCAACTCCCTAAGAACTAATCTGTTTTAATCACTATTGTTTCCCTGCACTTAGCATTGCCTGTCACTTATGCTCAGTACATTTGCAGAAGAAATAACTCCAAATACAAAATTGAAATTACACAACACAGCGTGTAAATAGTGGATATATTGTACATACCATATGTATTTGTCAAACTTATTTCTGTTGGCCAAGTAATGCAAATTGGTTCAGTAGCTCTGGGTAGTGCTTGAGATTCTGCATTTCTAACAAGCCCCTAGGAGATGTTCCTGCTGTGCTCCAAGGAACATACTTTTGAGTACCAAAAGTTTATACTGCAGATTAGTCTCATTCTATTTTTGTTTACTGCTAATTATGACTTAGTTTTAAAAATATTAATTTTTTCTTATAATCTGAGAAAACTATAAGAAAAAACTAATATTACAATTATTACTATTTTGCATTGTTAAAACCCCTTGTTATTCTGTAGGGATATGCATTAGAACACATGGATGTGATCTACATTGATGTGAAGGAAAGTGAAGGGCACAAATCCACAAATTAGCTACCCAGTGGTAAAAGGGAGGAGTCATATCGTGCTTGAGGTTATAAGCCAAAGATTCTACCACTAGATGCTAATTACTGACAGTACTAGTTTTCTAACCAATAACTATACCTCCATGATGCCCTTTCCATGCACAATTCCTATGGATTCTCAAAGTGGAATCTGATCCAGCATTTCACTGTTAGCAGTACCATTAGTGAGCCTGAACCTTGCTAGGCACTATGCTCACACATGTATTATCTCACTTAATCTTCAATAAATTCTGCAAAATTCAAATGAGGAAACTGAGGCTCAGAAATGTTAAGTAATTTCTGCAAGGCCACACTGCTAGTTAATTCCTCAGAATTTTAACCCTCTCAGATCTATTCAATGATTAAGTTCCTTCTCTTTCTACTATAATATATTCTTTTTTCTCCTCCATGGTGGCTTTATTATTTTGAATAATAGATAAAATAAAGCATTTTAAAATATGTACTAATTGATCTAATTGATTGCAGTTGCTATTTTTCTTAACTTTTTGTCGAGATATAATTTAGATAACAGTTCATCATTTTACACTTCAGTGGTTTTTAATATATTACTGTATTGTGCAACATATGCAATTCAGTGTTTTCTATATTCAGTATGTACTGTATTAACTACCACTGTCTAATTCCAGAACATTTCTATCATCCCAAAAAAGAAACTGTACGTATTAACAGTCAGTCCCAACTCTCTGTTCCTTCACATCCCATGATCTACTTTCTGTCTGTATGGGTTTGCCTGTTCTAGACTTCATATAAATATACATATAAGTATTTCATATGAAAATTTCATTAAAATGTTCATACAGTATGTAGACTGTGTCTAGTTTTTTTTCACTTAATGTCATGTTTTCAAAGTTCATGTTCTCACATATAATAGTAGTTCATTCCTTTTTATGGCTGCAATAATATTGCATTCTGTAGATACACAACATTTTATCACTCATTAGCTGATGGACCTTTGGGTTGTTTTCACTTTTTGTCTATGAATAATACTGCTGTGACCATTTGTGTACAAGTTTTTGTGTTGACATATTTTCACTTCTTCCAGGTATGTGCCTCAGAGTGGAATTGCTGGGTCATATGTTAATTCTATATTAATTTTCCACAGTGACTACACCATTTTACCTTCCTACCAGCAATGTATGAGGGTTCCAATTTCTTTGCCAAAACTTATTATTGTCTGTCTTTTGATTATAGGCATCCTGAATAAATTTCTCTCTCATTATGGTTTTGATTTGCTTTTCCCTAATGCTACTAATGTTGATCATCTTTTCATGTGCTTATTGGCCATTTGTATATTTTCTTTTCCTTTTTTTTTTTTTTTGAGATGGAGTTTCACTCTTATTGCCCAAGCTGGAGTGCAATGGCATGATCTTGGCTCACTGCAACCTCTGCCTCCCAGGTTCAAACAATTCTCCTGCCTCAGCCTCATGAGTAGCTGGGATTACAGGTGTGCGCCACCACGCCTGGCTAATTTTTTGTATTTTTAGTAGAGATGCGGTTTCATCATCTTGGCCAGGCCGGTCTTGAACTCCTGACCTTGTGATCCACCTGCCTCAGCCTCCCAAAGTGCTGGGATTACAGGCATGAGCCACTGCGCCCAGCCCCATTCATATATTTTCTTTGGAGAAATGTCTATTTGAATTCTTCACCCATTTTTTAAATGAGTGGGATATTTGTCTTTTTATTGTTGAAAGGTAAGAGTGTATATATTCTGGATACAATTTCCTTATCAGATATATGATTTCCTCCCTTGTTGTTTTTTCACTTTCCTTGTAGTATCCTTTGGTGCAGAAAAGTTTTTAATTCTGATGAAATCTAATTTTTTCTTTGATTGCTTGTGTTTTTGGTGTCTCGTCTAAGAAACTATTGCCAAATCCAAGGTCATAGAGACGTGTTTTCTTCTAAGAGTTCTATAGTTTAATCTCTTACATTTGGGTCATTGATTCATTTGAATTAATTTTTGTATATGGTGTGAGGTCCACGTTCATTCTAATGTTATTGTACATATCCTTGTAATTCTCATTTTAAAAATACTGTACTAATTTTCTTAAGGCACTGCTAAATTAAAACTTTTTACTGAGGCTTTTAAAAAATATTTTTCTCGTCACAAATTTTAAATTTAAAAAACTGGGGACAATTGAATTAATATTTATTGAGCACAATGACTTAATTATGTTCCTATGTGACTTTTATTAGAATGAGTAGATTCTTCTAAATCACAACCTTGAGTTTATAGTATCTGAAGATACATTATATGTAGATTGTTATTGTTAGACAGTCTAAATCATTTCTTTTGGCTAACTTTTTTTTCAGTGATGATTTGCTTTTTTGAGTCACAAGGGAATTTAGGCAGGCAGTGGTTTTCTTTTTACCTATTTTATGTGTTTAAGGTTCAAAAAGATGTGAAAAGTAATAGTTACTAAAGAGTAAAAGAAAAAGAACTGTGGACTGCTCAGTTCAAGTCTCATTCCTCACCTACAATAATCATAAGTTACCACCAAGCTATTTCTATGGAGATTAATAATTAGTTGAGAACAGAAGAAGAAATCTCTCTGTAAATTTACTTGAGAGATATATATATATAATTAGAATAAATCACAAAGCTTGGTTCTAATAGTTCATGGAGACACAAAGGTTGCTTTGTTATGCAAAATTCTTTTAAATATTTTATAAAAGTTTTATATGATAGATTTATTTTCTGTTCTTTTTTCATGGCATAAACTTATTTGGAGAAAGTGATCTTCTTAACATTTCGTTTTTATTTCCTCCTAGATGCTCACTCTACACATGGAAGGTCCAATTTTAGAGATGAACGATCTAGTAAAACATACGAACGTTTGCAGAAAAAATTGAAGGATCGCCAAGGAACACAGAAAGATAAAATGAGCAGTCCACCATCTTCACCCCAGAAATGCCCTTCTCCCATTAATGAACATAATGGACTTATAAAAGGACAAAATGCTGGTGGTATAAACACAGGATCAGCAAAAATCAAGTCTGGGAAGGGGAAGGGTGGTACACAAGTTGATACAGAAATTGAAGGTAACTGTTTGAAGTACTGAACTGTTCTCATTGATGCTACTATCGTGATTTAACCTACTAAAAGTATATTCTAACCTTTAAGTCATTTTGTCATGGTCCAAATAGACTGTTACAGGCTGCTGCTTTCGACAGTTTGGAAAGCCTCAATTAGTAATTTCATCTATATCATAAATTTTACTGACTGAAATTTCTATTTGATAGGAAAACTCAGATAACATTAATCCAGATTCCTTTCTTCTGATTCTGGGCCTTTGATAAGGCTATGCTGCTGGTTTTTAATCAAAACTTTTCTTTTTTGAGACAGGGTCTTGCTTTGTCACCCAGGCTGGAGTGGCACGATCATAGATCACTGCAGCTGGAAACTACAGGCATGCACCACCACACCCAGCTAATTTTTTAATTTTTAGTAGAGACAGGGTCTCGCTGTTTTGCCCATGCTGGTCTCGAACTCCTGGGCTCAAGCAGTCCTCCCATCTTGGCCTCTCAAAGTGCTGCAATTATAGGTCTGAGCCACCGTCCCCAACCTATCAAAACTTTTTATTTCTCCCACCTTCTTTTTGAGTAAAACCTTGATAGCAAATAGTTGTATCATTTACTAATCTCTCTATATACTCTATAATTAGGATAGAGTATTTTTCATTTCTTGCTTCAAAAGTTGTTTTCTCCTAAACTCTCCTTGTTACTCTTGGATCCTTCCCTAACCTCTGACTTCTACTCTGTGAACTTTGTTTTATTGGTTTTTGTTTGTTTGTTTGTTTGTTTTTGAGACCAAGTCTCGCTCTGTCACCCAGGCTGGAATGCAGTGGCGCAATATCAGCTCACTGCAACCTCTGCCTCCTGTGTTGAAGCGATTCTCATGCCTCAGCCTCCTGAGTAGCTGGGACTACAGGCGCATGCCACCATGCCCAACTACTTTTTGTATTTTTAGTAGAGACGGGGTTTCACCATCTTGGCCAGGCCAGTCTCCAACTCCTAGGCTCAAGCAATCCACCCACCATGACCTTCCAGTGTGCTGAGATTACAGGCATGAGCCTACTATATGGACTTTGAGCACTATTATTTGTATATACTTGAATCAATCTCTGTAAGGTAAAATATAGCTGGGTTAACAGCCTGTCTTTCACATGCCTACAGTTGTGGAGTTAGTACCCAGTACTTTTGATTGTAATGTTAAGCTTCTAACTACTGCTTACTTTGATTAATGTAGTTTCTATATGTATGTTCTTTTAGGTTTCCTTAATATATTATCTGTTTGACATAGATATGCGTATGTAGAAATACATAGATATGCATGGTAGACCATGTCAGGTTCTAAAGGTTTCATCAGAAATGACTATGAACCATACCAACATGTCATTTCACAAGCACCAATAACCACAACTCTATCAGTCCTTGAATATGCTTATCTAAATTGATTTTTGTTATCAAATAGTGTAGGTAATTAATATATGACTAGGAACTAAAATGCTTCCATCTTTGAGGGAAATATCAAAATGTAAGCCATGTTAACTCTTCCTACCTTCCTTTTCCTTAAAATTTCTATTCCTCACCAACAAATTTCAAATAATGCCTTAACTGTTCATGACTTGTATATTAACAACATTTACATAAATGTTCTCCCATTTATTTGAGACCTCCTGATCATCGTTTTCAGCACTGATGTTTCAGAAGAATTAAAGTTTTTTGCCTATCAGTGGTGGCTATAAGTTACAGTCAAGCCAATTATATTTCTAATTTGGGAAACTATAACTAAGGCATGTCATGAAAAAATAGTTCACTTTATTAAGAGGTATGAGATTGACGAATAAGAACTTTCCAGAGAGAATATTCTTACAACCATGAATAAAAATATACTTTATATAAGAAAAATTTGGTTCAGATAGATACAGCTATGTCTAAATATATATAGATATATCTCTATATAATGGTGTTATAATTAGTAGTCACAGTTAAGATAGAAATAAAAACTAAAGTAGATAAATGCTAAAGGGCCACAAACTGCTGAGTATGAACAAAGGGAATGAAAACTAGAAAATAAAAGTCTCAAATACCAACCTAGTTTCAGAATACATATTTAGGGAGAAGAAGGGATTGCATCTAAGTTCTTTTTTTTAAATATTCAAATTTTTTTTTTTTTAAGAAAAAGATGAAGAAACTAAAGCATTTGAAGCACTTCTTTCCAACATTGTCAAACCAGTGGTAAGTATCTTGTGTATTTTATTGATGTTTATATTTAATATATTAGCATAAAATGTTCATCCATCAAAATGTAGTTTTTTTCTTTTAACTTTTTATGAAAATAGGATCATACTGTATTCTGTGACAAGCTTTTTTCACTCACTATGGTATGCCTTAGCTATCTTTCTATGTCATTACCTGATTCTTTGAAGAGCTACATAGTTTTGTCATTCATTCATCAAATATTTATTGATCCCTTACTGTATGCCAATAAATAAAAAACAAATGCACAAACAGAATTCTGTGTGATAGTCAAGATTGCTGTTATAGAAATAGGAATGATATGATGAGATTAGTAGGAGAGGTTGTTAGGTTAAATAGAGCAATCAGGGAAGCTTTCTCTGACAAGTGAGAAAAAGTGCAAAAGTGGAAAGAATGGGAGAGGGAGAACAGGTGTAAGTAAGCATGGGGAGTTGGACAGAGGGAAAGAACCATTATCACTGGAGTATAGTGAAGGGGAGAAAGATGTGGTGGAAGAAGTAGGCCATAGGACTTTTTCAGCCAGAATAAGGCAATTTAAGATTGATAATAATATTTTTTGGTTCATAAAACAAACTACTCTTTCCCAACTCTCAGAAACATCCATGGTAAAATGTTTTATACTAAGTTACCCCAAAAATACTTTGTTTTTCTAAGAAAACAGATTAGAAAAGTTATTATTCTTAGTACCATCTCCATAAAGGCTTTTTAAGCTTATCTTGCCATGTTTCAGGATGTTTGAGTAAGCCAGTTCCTCATCTAATAGACTACTATGGTCCTACTTTTTCTGACAACTCCCAAATAATAGATTTGGTTGCTCTAGCTTTCTTTATTCTGATCTGTTTTCTCTTGAGAATAGAGCATATATGTGTAAATAAATGTAAATTTACACAGAATTATTTCATAGTAATGGCTAACACAAATTGATTAGCATCAGTCTCTGTTGAGAGTGCTTGGAATGCACATGTGCATTATTTAATACCTGTGACAACCATGTATGTACTATTTTCCCTGTTTTACAAATGAGGAAACTGAAGCAACAGTGAGTTTCAATTAGTAGTAGTAGAGCTATGACTGAAATTTAGGCAGTATCCTTCCAAGACCCCGAGTGTATATCACTGGGTTTACTAGAAAAAGAATTTAGTAGCCTTAATAAGATTGATGTTTGAGTGATTTAATAGCTAATGCTAGTAGCATTTACTTGTTGTAGTATATATTAAAAGTATAATTTTCAGGCCAGGTGCAGTGGCTCACACTTTCCCACTCCTTTGGAAAACCAAGACAAGAGGATCACTTGAGGCCAGGAGTTTGAGACCAGCCTAAGTAATATATTGAAACCTTGTCTCTACAAAAAACAAATACAGATACTACAGACAAGGGGGCACACACCAGTAGTCCCAGATATTTGGGATGCTGAGGTGGGAGGATCCCTTGAGCCTAGGAGTTCAATGCTGCAGTGAACTAAGATTGTGCCTTTTCACTCCAGCCTGGGTGACAGAGCAAGAACCTGTCTCATAAATAAATAAATATATATATAATTTACAGACACAAAAAGTAAATCTTAAAGCCAATTCGAAGACTTTCTTACTCAACATTAGGAAGAACATGTAATTTAATAAGATAGTGAGCCCTGTATCATAAAGTAATGCTGATGGTTTTATTTGCTTTGTTTTAGTTTATGTTTATAGTTTGAATGCCGATTCCTCTTTGATTAAATTAATTGTGAGCTACAAAGTGCGGGTCAGGGTTTTTGCTCGCTTGTTTTTGTGTGTTTGGTTGTTTTTGCATGCTCTAGTTCATTTAGAGCACTACATTAAATGTGTTCATTGACTTTTTCATTCCATAAATATTTGACCGCTTACAAAGTGACAGATGCTGTGCTAAAGCTGGAGATAGAATGGAAAGCAAAGGATAGACACGGGCTCTGCCACAAGGCTTAGTTTAGTAAACTAAGCATCACACAATGAATGTTAAATTGTAACTGTGAAGTGCCAGAACAAAAAGATAGAGAGCAGTCAGAGTGTGTAATAAGAGGACTAAACCTTGACAGGGAATCAGGGAAGTTTTCCTAAGGAAGGATTATTGTACTGATATTTGAAGGAAAAGTAGTGGTTGGGCATTGAGGACAGGGGTGGAAAGTGTGGGAACAGTACTGCAAACTGAGCAGCATTTGAAAAGCACTGGACATGGCACATTTGAGGAACAAAAAAAAAAAGGAAATAAGAGAAAAGCTCACTCATGTGACCAGAGTGCAGTGTGTAGGGGAGAGAATGTGGTACATGCACGAGTCTCACAGTCTCAGCTGTGTACTTAGGAGTTGAGTGACCCATGACAAGTCACTTGACCTTTGTGAATGTTTCTTCTTTCAGAAAATGGAGAATAACAGTATTGTATACCCTCACATGCATGAAATAATTAACTATATTGAAAGTGTTGTCTTTTCATTTGTTCTTTGAAATTGTTCTCAGTCTCATTTCTATGAAAATCTACTGACATTTATTTCAGTGGATTTCATTTCCTTTCATTTCAGTAATGCTTAAAATTAAATGTGTCATGCCTTTTACTCATTACCTTTTTGCTTTCAGAATCATTACCCCTTCCCTTTACCTTTTTGTGGTTACTAGAAGTACTATCTAACTCCAAGTTTCCTTAGGCTCAGCCTTTGAGTTATCTTCAGAATTATTCTCTCACCTCCTGATGCCCTTATCTAGACAAGGATCAAACATTTATGTTTATTCTACTTTAATATTTCTGGAAATCCAGAAATTAGATACTCTCATTTCTTTCTTCTACAGTCTTTGTCAAAATTCATGAAATATATATGGCTTTGAACTCTTTTAACAGTTTAGCTTCCTAGATATATACTTAATTTAACCCGATGGACAGTTTTTCTCAAGGGTAGTTTTGATGACTACCTTACAAGGATCACAATCTGCCTCAAAAAATATATTGTACATAATCTAGCCACTTTCTAAAACAGCTGTTTTCATTTTTTCCTGTTACCATCTTTATCAGTTCTTAGACAGATTTTTACACAATCATATTTATTTTCAGCTACCACCTAGAAGTGGATTCAGAGTGGGGTCATTGAGTAGTAGGAAAAGAACTGAATTATTCAGGTCCTAGTCAATGGTTCTGTGACCTCAGACAAGTTACCTAATCTTTCTGAGTATGCTCCTTTCATAAAATGAAGATAGTTAAGCCTATTTTGCCTACTTTAGGTGGTAGTTGTAAGAATCAAGTGATATGGATATAAGAGCAAATTTTACTTCTAACGTTAGCATACAAATAGAGTTCAAATTACTTCCAAATCTATATTTTCAATCCTAATTACTAATCTGTTCCTGTAGAACTGTATCTCCTGAGGCACGCTAAAGAATACCCAAGTTTGAATGTTTCACTAGCAACTTTAGAAAACCAAATTCTTAATCTGCTTGTCTATACTATTTTATCACGTTCTTCATTCCTCTAAAATGAAGAAGGAATTGGGTTAGATCTCTTTTGTTTCTGTTTCCTTTCATTGTTTCCATCGGTAAACACTTACCCATCCAGGTTTTCCTGTGTTACAGTATCATCTTACATTTCTTCTTTACCTTTCATTCTCCCCATGCCAGATTAGTACTCCAAGGTTTATTATTTCACTATAAGTTTATAGGTTCCACTCTCCCCACTGTCCCCTACCACTCCACATACATACACACACAATTACTACCTCAGTCTTCACACAGGAATTTTGTGGTATCTATGTGGGAGTCCGTCTCTTTTTCTTCTGTGCAACTCTATAATTCACCTGAAACCAGCAACAGAAAACAGCATTTTTAGAAGATTTTTAAAATACATATGAACATGCCTTGGACTACCAGATTTCAGTTATAAGCTTTGGAATATAAATACTTATTCCTGTATTAATTATCCACCTCTTTCTACCAAATTTTATCTCATCCAAGTTCTTTAAAATTCAATTCAAAATTCACTTATGAAGTTTTCACATCTTATCCCAATGTAATCACTTTCTGTGACTTAACATATATGTGCAAGTAATAAGATATCTTTTTTTTTTTTTTTTTTTTTTTTTTGAGACAGAGTCTTGCTCTTTCATCCAAGCTGGAGGGCTGGAGTGCAGTGGCATGATTTCAGCTTGCTGCCACCTCTGCCTCCCAGGTTCAAGTGATTCTTGGGTCTCAGTCTCCTGAGTAGCTGGGATTACAGGCATGCACCACCATGCCCAGATAATTTTTGTATTTTTAGTAGAGATGGGGTTCCACCATGTTGGCCAGGCTGGTCTTGAACTCTTAACCTCAGGTGATCTGCCCACCTCGGCCTCCCAAAGTGCTAGGATTACAGGCATGAGCCCCTATGCCCGGCCATAAGTTATCTTTTTAATAGAATGAGTTAGTACTAAAAGATTTTCTGGAAAAGCAGAAATTGAAAAAGTTGAAATTGGCCCAGTGCAGTGGCTCACGCCTCTAATCCCAATGCTTTAGGAGGCCGCGGCAGGAGGATCGCTTGAGCCTAGGAGTTCACAACCAGCCCAAGCAACAATAGTAAGACCCTGTCTCAATAAAAAAATAATAATAATGTTTTTTAAGTTGAAATTAGCATTTTAAAATTTTTTAAATTTATTTTTAAAACTATGTTTGCTAAGTTCAACATAGTATTCTGGAAGTCTGTTTAGTTAAAAGTATAGTTTAGTTAAAAGCTTAGTTAATAGTATTTACCAATATTAATTTCTTAGTTTTGACAAAAATGCATGGTTATATAGGATGTTAATATTAGGGGAAGCTGGATAAAGGATAGACAGGGATTCCATACTGTCTTCCCAACTTTTCTTTAAACCTAAATTTATTTCCAAATAAAAGACTTTTAAAAATACTTTATTTGTGTAACTCTGGTAAACAGTTCATTTCACTCAGCCACTCATTTTGTTGATGAGGCCTAGAACCCTAAGAGGGTGAGACTTCAGTATCACCAGGCAAATTAGTGACACATCTTGTGCTTCCCTATTTAATATTTTCTCTACTGTTTGTACTCCTCACAGATCCTGATAAAGCAAGCTTCATAAAGTAGGTGCCAGGCTGGGCATAGTGACTCACACCTGTAATTCCAACACTTTGGGAGGCTGAGGTGGGAGGGTGGCTTGAGGCCAGGAGCTCGAGACCATCCTGGGCAACGTAGCAAGACCCCATCTTTACTACTACTACTACTACTACTACTACTACTACTACCACTAATAATAATAATAATAATAATAATAATAATAATAATAAAGTAGATGCCAGTTAATGCTTTTGACTGACCCACCTTCATAGTTCTATTCACGTTCTCAAAGTTTAACACAACTGTTATCATCCCATAAAATCATGAGACACTTATGGGTATACATACATGTATAGTAGCAGTTTGTTTTAAAAAAGAAAAAAAAACCTGCTCAGTTTCAGGTTAATAGCCAGCTGTATACTGGATCATACAAAGAATCATTTTTAAGTTCATTGTAAATGAAACACAGTACCAAGACTTTAAGACAGTATTACAGTGAATACAGTATTACATTTCCTGTGACTTAACAGAAGCAAAATAAATATAGTAATAGTTTTTTTTATTCAGACTTCAAGAACTTTGAAAAGGACAGAATGTTACAATTTTATGGAGATTACTTATTTTACTTTAATTCAAGATAGGAGTAATTGTCATCCTAGTGGTTATTAGTTTGGTTTTAGAAATGCTAAGGTAGTTGTTAAACGTATATAATTTTAAAGCAAGCTTTTATATAAATGCCTACATATAATCTGGTACCTTTCTTACCAATCTGTAAACCTTATCTAATCTCTAGATTTTTTTCGCTTTATTAGTCTTGTCTTACAAAAGTAACTTGTACTCATAAAATTATTCCAGTAGTATAAAAATATACAAAACATAATTGAAACCACGTTTTTTTCTGTCACAACTTTCTGCATCTCACCACACATACACAAAATCCCCAAAGATAACAATTGGTACATTTGTACAGTACATTTTCAGACATTTTTGTGCAGTTTTATAAAAGTTAACTCAACTGCAATCACAGTATATGTACTGCTTTCCAGCTTCACTTTTTTCTTCTGTTACGTAGCACCTGTATATTGAGGAAATCTTCAGATGTTAGCACATGTATGTCCACCTCATGTTCTTTTTTGAACACTTGCAGAATAATGTGTTCATGGGCTGTGTTATGTACCATCATTTAGGTAGTCAGTGCCCTATTGTTCTAGTTTTTTGCCATTAATAATGCTGCAATGAACATTCTTAAGTGTGTATATTTGTATACATATGTTAAGTTTATAGGATATTACCCTGAAAAGAAATTCCTGGATGTAGAATTTCTCAATCAAAAAGTTAACACATCTTACATTTTGTAATGATTCACTAGTTGCTATACACAAGGATTGAACTTATATATACTGATACCACACTTAGAGAGTGCCATTTCTCCAAGTTTTTAACACTATATAGTATTAGCTTTTTAATCTTCCCCTATCCAGTAGATGAAAACTGGGATTTTGTTTTAATTTACAGGTGTTTATGAATGCAGTTTCACACGTACATCATTTTATATGTTGTCCATTTATATTTATGTATCTTTGGGTGTCGATATCCTTTGCTCATTTTTCTCTTGAGTTTTTGTCATCTTCCTGTTGTAAAAACATTTTCTAAGCTGAGGAAATGAACCCTTTTAAACATGTTACAATGGTCTTTTTAATCCCGTTTTTTTTCTTTTGACTATGTATGGTGTCTGTGCTAATAGTTTTGAATGGCCTGGTTTTTAAACTTTTGTGGAACCCATCTCGTTTGTTGTGGAACCCACAACAAGTTATTTGCAATGGGCAGGTTTATATTTGTGAGCCATTTTATCTGTATAAACAGTTACATTTTATTTAATCTTGAAACCTCATTAGATATTTCACTGCTCATTGTATACATTACAGTTGTTTTAAAGAACTTTTAAATGTTGTATTTTTACAGGCCTCCGACATCCAGGCAAGGACAGTAGTACTTACCTGGTCACCACCTTCCAGCCTCATTAATGGTGAAACAGATGAAAGTAGTGTACCAGAGCTCTATGGTTATGAAGTTCTGATCTCAAGTACTGGAAAAGATGGGAAATACAAAAGTGTATATATGTAGGTATTTGTTGTTTTGCTTTCTCCCATTGTGTAAATTAATGGTTTATTATAAAGAGCTTATTACTAATTTTGCTCTATTTTTCCTTCTTCATGCTTTTATTCTCAATCTTTTAAGTTGGCTAATGATAGTGATTTCAATGTAAATGGTCCAAATGTAGCTTGGTACACATTTCTGTCTACCCTCCTTCAGAATAATCACTTTTATTGGCCACATTCAGCTTTTTTTTCCCAGTAGGCTCCCTAATAGATGGTTCAGTATTCACGTATTCTTAATGCATTAAATATAAGTTGTAGTATGTAGAACCCATGACCAAAAATGGACAATTTATGATTGTAAACTCATAAAGTATGACATTGCTCCTCTAAGGACTGGATTTAATTCTTACATGTACAAGCTCTTGTCCTGTTGTAAAATGAATTTAGTAGCAGTGTTATTTACTTGCATGTTAGTATGTTTATAATCATATTTTGAAAACTTACATATTTCTTTCCTTGATTTGAAAGTATATTACACACAGCCAGGCACGGTGGCTCACACCTAAAATCCCAGCACTTTGGGAGGCTGAGGCGGGTGGATCACCTGAGTTCAGGAGTTCGAGACCAGCCTGGCCAACACAGTGAAACCCCCGTCTTTATTAAAAATATAAAAATTAGCCAGGGGTGGTGGCACATGCCTGTAGTCCCAGCTACTTAGGAGGCTGAGGCAGGAGAATCACTTGAACCTGGGAGGTGGCAGTTGCAGTGAGCCAAGATCGCGTCATTGCACTCCAGCCTGAGTGACAGAGTGAGACTCCGTCTCAAGAAAAAAATAAAAGTATATTACGCACCACAAAGCCTTAGAAAGATTCAGTAGCTAAAGTTGTGACATTTATGATTGACAGTTTTGAAATAAATTATTTTTCTGTCCATATTCATATAAAAGTTGATTATTCTAATGAAAAAGGGTAATGTTGATGGTTAGTTATTATTTAAGCACCAAGAAGACTGTAAAGGTGATGGTTAATCATTTGAATGATCACAATTAGCACAGAACACTGGCTCCATCAGCCTTGTTGCTATCTTTTTTCAAAACATAGCTGGCAAGGAGAAGAAAGGAAAGTGAAACTGCTCCGATGCCTCTCATCTAGTCACATAAGGTTATAAAAATTTCCTCTTTCCTCTCTATTGAGATTTCCTTGTGTTCTATTGATTTTTCTTAAGAGAGACAAGTAAACCTACCTAAGGGGTAGGTAGGGGAAAAAGGACTATCAACATAAAGGTTTCTTACTATGTTAATGACTGTTTTCTAGTTAGATATAGCTGCTTACTAAGAGGAATGCTTTATTTCCATTTGCAGCCTGACCAGGGAGCATGAGGGGGGCATTAGTCATCTCCCATATCCTACAGGAATTAAGGTCTCTCTCTAAGGATGCTACTGCAACTGCCCAGTTCATTAAAATGTACTTTCATCCTTGAAACATATTTATTTTTCATCATATTTACTGGCCTTGATTTGAGAAATAGGGTAGCTGGGAGGTAACGGGTGGGGAGCGGAAAGAAGTCCATCAAGTGGAGAGGAGAAGAGACTTGGTGGAAGGAAATGAAATAGGGAATCGTAATTTTAAGTTAAAAAAAAAAAAAAAGTAGAGAATAGGCTGGTTTGTGGCTACATACCCAAATAATATTCTGTTGTGTATATATACCACATTTTCTTTATCCATTCATCCATTGATGGACACTTAGGTTGATCTATATTTTTGCTCTTGTCAATAGTGCTGCAGTAAATGTGGGAAAGGCACATCTCTTCAATGTACTGATTTTTCCCCTATTTGGAAAAATACCCAGTAGTGGGATTGCTCATTTGTATGATATTTCTATTTTTAATTTTTTGAGAAATCTCCACACTTGTATCTGTATTGGTTGTACTAATTAACATTCCACCAACAGTGTATAAGGGCTTTTTTTCTCTGCATCCTCACCAGCATCTGTTATTTTTTTCTCTTTGTAATAGTAGCCATTCTAACTAGGGTAAAAGGATCTTATTGTAATTTTGATTTGGATTTCCCTGACTAATGATGTAGAGCATTTTTTCATATACCTGTTGGCCATTTGTATGTCTTTGGAGAAATGTCTATTCATGTCCTTTGTCCACTTTTAATGGGATTATTTGTGTTTTTCCTGTTGAGTTGAATTCCTTGTATATTCTGGATATTAGTCTTTTGTTAGATGAATAGTTTGCAAATACTCTCTCCCTTTCTGAGGGTTGTGTCTTCACTGTGTTGGTTGTTTCCTCTGCTGTGCAAAGTTTTAGTTTATTTCTCTGTTTTTCTTTTTTTGTTGTTGCCTGTGCTTTGGGGATCTTAGCATAAAATCTTTGCTTAAATCAATGTCCTGAAGTGTTTCTTCTGTATTTTCTTCCAGGATTTCATAGTTTCAGGTCTTAAACATTAAAGTCTGTAAGCCTTCTTGAGTTTATTTTTATGTAAGATGAGAGATACAATCCAGTTTCATTCTTCTGCAGGCAGATATCCAATTTTCCTAGCAGCATTTATTGAGAAGGGTATCCTTTCCCCAGTGTATGTTCTTGGCACCATTGTTAAAAAGTCATTTGGCTATAAATTTATTTCTGGCTTCTCTATTGTGTTCCTTAGTTCTTGTGTCTATTTTTATACCAATGCCATGCTGTTTTGATTGTATAGTCTTGCAGTATATTCTGAAGTCAGGTAGTGTGATACCTCCAGCTTTGTTCTTTTTACTTAGGATTGCTTTGGCTATTCAGGCTATTTTTTGGTTCCATAGACATTTTCGGATCACTTTTTATATTTCTATGAAAAATGACATTGGTATTTTGATAGGGATTCCATTGAATATAAATTGCTTTGGACAGTATGTTCATTTTAATGGTATTAATTTTTCGAATACATGAGCAATGGATGTCTTTTCATTTGTTTGTGTTCTCTTCAATTTCTTTCATCGGTGTTTTGTAGTTTTATATTGTAGAGATCTTTCCACCTGTTAGATTTATTCCTAGGGTTTTTTTTCTTTTGTAGCTATTTTAAATGTGATTGCCTTTTGGACTTCTTTCTCAGCTAGTTTATTATTAGTGTATAGAAATGATGCTGATTTTTGCATTTTGATTTTATATCCTGCAACTTACTGAATTTATTTATCAGATCCAAGAGTTTTCTGGTGGAGTCTTCAGATTTTTCTACATGTAAGATCGTGTCATCTGCAAAGAGGGACAATTTGACTTTTTTTTTCTTTAATCTGAATACTTTTTCTTTCTTTCTCTTGGTTGGTTGCTCTGGCTAGGCTTCCAGTACCATATTGAATAGGAGTGGTGAAAGTAGGCATCCTTGTCTTGTTCAAGTTCTTAGAGGAAAGGTTTTTAGACTTTCCCCTTTCTGTATGATGTTAGCTATGGGTCTGTCATATGTGGTCTTTATTATGTTGAGGTATGTCCCTTTAGTGCCTAGTTTGTTGAAAGATTTTATGAAGGGATGCTGAATTTTATCAAAATTTTTCATCTATTGAGATGATCATATGATTTTTGTCCTTCATTATGTTGATATGATGTATCACATTATTGATTTGTGTATGTTGAGCCATCCTTGCATCCCTGGTATAAATCCCACTTGATCATGGTGTATTGTCTTTATAATGTGCTGTTGAATTCAGTTTGCTAGTGTTTTGATGAGGATTTTGTGTCCGTGTTTATCAGGGATTAGTCTGTACTTTTCTTTTTTTGTTGTGTCCTTATCTGGTTTTGGTACCAGAGTGATGCTGTCCTTGTAGAATGAGTTAGAGAGAATTCCCTCCTCTTCAGTGTTTTTGGAATAGTTTGAGGAGAATTGGTGTTCCTTAAAAGTTTGGTAGAATTTGTCAGTGAAGCCATTGGTCCTGGACTTTTCTTTGTTTGAAGACTCTTTATTACTGATTCAGTCTCATGACTTGTTATTGGTGGGTTCATATTTTCTATTTCTCGCTGATTGAATCTTGGTAGGTAGTATGTATCTAGGAATTTGTCCACTTCCTCACATTTTTCAGTTTGTTGGTGTAGGTTGTCCATAATAGTCTCTGATGATTGTAACTGTGTTATCAGTTGTAGTGTCTCCTTTCCCACTTCTGATTTTGTTTATTTGGGTCTCCTTTCTTCTTCTCTTGATTAGTCTAGGTGGTGGTTTAGTTCTGTTCTGATTCTTTATTTTTTTTAGAGGTGGCATCTTGCGATGTTGCCTAAGCTGGACCCAAACTCCTGGGCTCAAGTGATCCTCCCATGTCAGCCTCCCAAGTACCTGGGACTATAGGTGTGCACCACTGCACCTGGCTGTCTCCTCTGATCTGCACCACTGCACCTGGCTGTCTGCTCTGATCTTTATTATTTCTTCCACTAATTTTGGATTTGGTTTGTTCTTGCTTTTGTAGTTCTTGAGATGTGCATTGCTAGATTGTTTATTTATGTAGACATTTATTGCTGTAAACTTGCCTCTTGGCACTGCTTTTGCGGTATCCCATAGGTTTTAATATTTTGTGTTTCCATTTTAATTTGTTTCAAGAATTATTTTTTTATTTCTTCCTTAATTTGTCCCTCTACCAGTGGTCATTCAGGAGCATGTTGTTTAGTTTCCAGGTAGTTGCACAGTTTCCAGAGTTCCTCTTGTTATTGATTTCTAGTTTTATTCTATTAAGTTATTAGAAAACACATGATATAATTTCAGTGTTTTAAAATTTCTTGAGGCCAGGCATGGTGGCTTACACCTCTTATCCCAGCACTTTGGGAAGCCAAGGTGGGCAGATCACGATGGCAAGAGATCAAGACCATCCTGGCCAACATGGTGAAACTCCGTCTCTACTAAAATACAAAAAATTAGCCAGGCGTGGTGGCGCACACCTGTAGTCCTAGCTACTCGGGAGGCTGAGGCAGGGGAATCGCTTGAACCTGGGAGACAGAGGTTGCAGTGAGCCAAGATGGCGCCACTGCACTCCATCCTGGCAACAGAGCAAGACTCCGTCTCAAAAAAAAAAAAAAAATTGTTGAGACCTGTATTGTGTACTGACATACGGTCTACCCTAAAGAATGTTTCATGTTTCATGTGTTGTAAAGAAGAATGTGTTTTCTGTAGCTGTTGGATGAAATGTATTCACAAAGGTCAGTTATGTCCATTTGGTCTAATGTGCCATTTAAATACAATGTTTCTTTGTTAATTTTCTGTCTAGATGATCTGTCTAATGCTGAGAATGGGGTGTTGAAGTCCCCAACTATTATTTTATTGGAGTCTATCTCTCCCTTTAGATATAGTAATAATTGCTTTATATTTCTGGGTGCTCCAGTGTTGGGTACATATATGTTTAGAATTGTTATATCCTCTTGCTGAATTGATCCCTTTATCATTATATAATGATTTTGTCTCTTTTTACTGTTTTTGACATAAAGTCTGTTTTACCTGAGTGTAGCTACTCCTGCTCACTTTTGGTTTCTGTTTGCATGGATTATTGTTTTCCATCCCTTTACTTTCAGTACATACGTATCTTTACAGGTGAGATGAGTTTCTTGTAGACAGCATATAATTGGGTTACATTTTTTAATTCATTCAGTGAGTTTGTGTCTTTTAAGTAGAAAGTTTTTTTTTTTTTTCTTTTATACTTTAATTTCTAGGGTACATGTGCACACCATAAAGGTTTGTTACATAGGTATACATGTGCCATGTTGGTGTGCTGCACCCATTAACTTGTCATTTACAATAGGTATTTCACTTAATGCCATCCCTCCCCCATCCCCCAAACCTGCCACGACAGGCCCCAGTGTGTGATGTTCCCCACCCTGTGTCCAAGTGTTCTCATTGTTCAGTTTCCACCTATGAGTGAGAACATGCGGTGTTTGGTTTTCTGTCCTTGTGATAGTTTGCTCAGAATGATGGTTTACAGCCTCATCCATGTCCCTGCAAAGGACATGAACTCATCCTTTTTTATGGCTGCATAGTATTCCGTTGTATATATGTGCCACATTTTCTTAATCCAGTCTATCATTGGTAGACATTTGGGTTGATTCCAAGTCTTTGCTATTGTGAATAGTGCCGCAATAAACATATGTGTGCATGTGTCTTTATAGTAGCATGATTAATAATCCTTTGTGTATATACCCAGTATTGGGCTTGCTGGGTGAAATGGTATTTCTAGTTCTAGATCCTTGAAGAATCACCACACTGTCTTCCACAATGGTTGAACTAGTTTACACTACCACCAACAGTGTAAAAGCATTGCTGTATCTCCACATCCTCTCCAGCACCTGTTGTTTCCTGACTTTTTAATGATCACCATTCTAACTGGTGTGAGATGGGATCTCATTGTGGTTTTGATTTGCATTTCTCTGATGACCAGTGATGATGAGCATTTTTTCATGTGTCTGTTGGTACGTGAATGTCTTCTTTTGAGAAGTGTCTTCATATTCTTTGCCCACTTTTTCATGGGGTTGTTTGATTTTTTTCTTATAAATTTGTTCTTTGTAGATTCTGGATATTAGCCCTTTGTCAGATGGGTAGATTGCGAAAATTTTCTCCCATTCTGTAGGTTGCCTGTTCACTCTGATGGTAGTTTCTTTTGCTGTGTAGAAGCTCTTTAGTTTAATTAGATCCCATTTGTCTATTTTGGCTTTTGTTGCCATTGCTTTCGGTGTTTTAGTCATGAAGTCTTTGCCTATGCCTGTGTCCTGAATGGTATTGCCTAGGTTTTCTTCTAGGGTTTTTATGGTTTTAGGTCTAACATTTAAGTCTTTAATCCATCTTGAATTAATTTTTGTATAAGGTGTAAGGAAGGGATCCAGTTTCAGCTTTCTCCATATGGCTAGCCAGTTTTCCCAGCACCATTTATTAAATAGGGAATCCTTTCCCCATTTCTTGTTTTTGTCAGGTTTGTCAAAGATCAGATGGTTGTAGATATGTGGTGTTATTTCTGAGGGCTCTGTTCTGTTCCACTGGTCTATATCTCTGTTTTCTTACCAGTACCATGCTGTTTTAGTTACTGTAGCCTTGTAGTATAGTTTGAAGTCAGGTAGCATGATGCCTCCAGCTTTGTTCTTTTGGCTTAGGATTGTCTTGGCAATGTGGGCTCTTTTTTGGTTCCATATGAACTTTAAAGTAGTTTTTTTCCAATTCTGTGAAGAAAGTCAATGGTAGCTTGATGGGGATGGCATTGAATCTATAAATTACCTTGGGCAGTATGGCCATTTTCACGATATTGATTCTTCCTATCCATGAGCATGGAATGTTCTTCCATTTATTTGTGTCCTCTTTTATTTCGTTGAGCAGTGGTTTGTAGTTCTCCTTGAAGAGATCCTTCACATCCCTTGTAAGTTGGATTCCTAGGTACTTTATTCTCTTTGATGCAATTGTGAATGGGAGTTCACTCATGATTTGGCTCTGTTTGTCTGTTATTGGTGTATAGGAATGCGTGTGATTTTTGCACATTGATTTTGTATCCTGAGACTTTGCCGAAGTTGCTTATCAGCTTAAGGAGGTTTCGGGCTGAGACGATGGGGTTTTCTAAATATACAATCATGTCATCTGCAGACAGGGACAATTTGACTTCCTCTTTTCCTAACTGAATACCATTTACTTCTTTCTCCTGACTGATTGCCCTGGCCAGAACTTCCAACACTATGTTGAATAGGGGTGGAGAGAGAGGGCATCCCTGTCTTGTGCCAGTTTTCAAAGGGAATGCTTCCAGTTTTTGCCTATTCAGTATGATACTGGCTGTGGGTTTGTCATAAATAGCTCTTATTATTTTGAGATACGTCCCATCAATACCTAGTTTATTCAGTGTTTTTAGCATGAAGGGCTGTTGAATTTTGTCAAAGGCCTTTTTCTGCATCTATTGAGATAATCATGTGGTTTTTGTCTTTGGTTCTGTTTATATGATGGATTACATTTATTTTGCATATGTTGAACAAGCCTTGCATCCCAGGGATGAAGCAGACTTGATCATGGTGGATAAGCTTTTTGATGTGCTGCTGGATTCGGTTTGCCAGTATTTTATTGAGGATTTTCACATCGATGTTCATCAGGGATATTGGTCTAAAATTCTTTTTGTTGTGTCTCTGCCAGGTTTTGTTATCAGGATGATGCTGGCCTCATAAAATGAGTTAGGGAGGATTCCCTCTTTTTCTATTGATTGGAATAGTTTCAGAAGGAATGGTACCAGCTCCTTTTTGTACCTCTGGTAGAGTTCGGCTATGAATCCATCTGGTCCTGGGCTTTTTTTGGTTGGTAGGCTATTAATTATTGCCTCAATTTCAGAGCCTGTTATTGGTCTATTCAGGGATTCAACTTCTTCCTGGTTTAGTCTTGGGAGGGTGTATGTGTCCAGGAATTTATCTGTTTCTTCTAGATTTTCTAGTTTATTTGCGTAGAGGTGTTTATAGTATTCTCTGATGGTAGTCTGTATTTCTGTGGGATCGGTGGCAATATCCCCTTTATCATTTTTTATTGCATCTATTTGATTCTTCTCTCTTTTCTTATTAGTCTTGCTAGCGGTCTATCAATTTTGTTGATCTTTTCAAAAAACTAGCTCCTGCATTCATTGATTTTTCTTGAAGGTTTTTTTGTGTCTCTATCTCCTTCAGTTCTGCTCTGATCTTAGTTATTTCTTGCCTTCTGCTCGCTTTTGAATGTGTTTTCTCTTGCTTCTCTAGTTCTTTTAATTGTGATGTTAGGGTGTCGATTTTAGATCTTTCGTGCTTTCTCTTGTGGGCATTTAGTGCTATAAATTTCCCTCTACACACTGCCTTGAATGTGTCCCAGAGAATCTGGTATGTTGTGTCTTCGTTCTCCTTGGTTTCAAAAAACATCTTTATTTCTGCCTTCATTTCATTATGTACCCAGTAGTCATTCAGGAGGAGGTTGTTCAGTTTCCATGTAGTTGTGCGGTTTTGAGTGTGTTTCTTAATCCTGAGTTCTAATTTGATTGCACTGTGGTCTGAGAGACAATTTATTATAATTTCTGTTCTTTTACATTTGCTGAGGAGTGCTTTACTTCCAACTATGTGATCAGTTTTGGAATAAGTCTGATGTGGTGCTGAGAAGAATGTATATTCTGTTGATTTCGGATGGAGAGTTCTGTAGATGTCTATTAGGTCCGCTTGGTGCAGAGCTGAGTTCAAGTGCTGGATATCCTTGTTAACTTTCTGTCTTGTTGATCTGTCTAATGTTGACAGTGGGGTGTTAAAGTCTCCCATTATTATTGTGTGGGAGTCTAAGTCTCTTTGTAGGTCTCTAAGGACTTGCTTTATGAATCTGGGTGTATATATATTTAGGATAGTTAGTTCTTCTTGTTGAATTGATCCCTTTACCATTATGTAATGGCCTTGTCTCTTGACCTTTGTTGGTTTAAAGTCTGTTTTATTGGGGACTAGAACTGCAACCCCTGCTTTTTTTTGTTTTCCATTTGCTTGGTAGATCTTCCTCCATCCCTTTATTTTGAGCCTGTGTGTGTCTGCATGTGAGATGGGTCCCCTGAATACAGCACACTGATGGGCCCTGACTGTTTATCCAATTTGCCAGTCTGTGCTTTTTAATTGGGGCATTTAGCCCATTTACATTTAAAGTTAATATTGTTATGTGTGAATTTGATCCTGTCATTATGATGTTAGCCAGTTATTTTGCCCGTTAGTTGATGCAGTTTCTTCCTAGCATCGATGATGTTTACAATTTGGCATGTTCTGCAGTGGCTGGTACTGATGGTTCCTTTCCATGTTTAGTACTTCCTTCAGGAGCTCTTGTAGGGCAGGCCTGGTGGTGACAAAATCTCTCAGCATTTGCTTGTAAATTTATCTGTAAAGGATTTTATTTCTCCTTCACTTACGAAGCATAGTTTGGCTGGATATGAAATTCTGGTTGAAAATTCTTTAAGAATGTTGAATATTGGCCCCCACTCTCTTCTGGCTTGTAGGGTTTCTGCCAAGAGATCTGCTGTTAGTCTGATGGGCTTCCCTTTGTGGGTAACCCGACCTTTCTCTCTGGCTGCCCTTAGCATTTTTTCCTTCATTTCAACTTTGGTGAATCTGACAGTTATGTGTCTTGGGGTTGCTCTTCTTGAGGAGTACCTTTGTGGTGGTCTCTGTATTTCCTGAATTTGAATGTTGGCCTGCCTTGCTAGGTTGGGGAAATTCTCCTGGATAATATCCTGAAGAGTGTTTTCCAGCTTGGTTCCATTCTCCCCGCCACTTTCAGGTACGCCAGTCAAACGTAGATTTGGTCTTTTCATATCGTCCCATATTTCTTGGAGGCTTCGTTCATTTCTTTTAACTCTTTTTTCTCTAAACTTATCTTCTCACTTAATTTCACCCCTAATTTTTTCTTACCCTTTCTTCCACTTGATGGAATCAGGTACTGAAGCTTGTGCATGTGTCATGTAGTTCTCGTGCCATGGTTTTCAGCTCCATGAGATCATTTAAGGTCTTCTCTATGCTGTATATTCTAGTTAGCCATTCGTCCAATCTTTTTTCAAGGTTTTTAGCTTCCTTGTGATGGGTTCAAACATCTTCCTTTAGCTTGGAGAAATTCGTTATTACCAACTTTCTGAAGCCTACTTCTGTCAACTCGTCAAAGTCATTCTCCATCCTGCTTTGTTCCGCTGCTGGCAAGGAGCTGCGATACTTGGAGGAGAAGGGGTGCTCTGGTTTTTAGAATTTTCATCTTTTCTACTCTGGTTTCTCCCCATCTTTGTGGTTTTATCTACCTTTGGTCTTTGATGATGGTAACCTACAGATGGGGTTTTGGTGTGGATGTCCTTTTTGTTGATGTTGATGCTATTCCTTCCTGTTTGTTAGTTTTCCTTCTAACAGTCAGGTCCCTCAGCTGCAGGTCTGTTGGAGTTTGCTGGAGGTCCACTCCAGACCCTGTTTGCCTAGGTATCACCAGCGGAGGCTGCAGAACAGCAAATATTGCTGCCTGAACCTTCCTCTGGAAGCTTCGTCTCAGAGGGGCACCCAGCTGTATGAGGTGTCAATCGGCCCCTACTGGGAGATGTCTCCCAGTTAGGCTACTCGGCAGTCTGGGACCCACTTGAGGAGGCAGTCTGTCCGTTCTCAGATCTCAAACTCCATGCTGGGAGAACCACTACTCTCCTCAAAGCTGTCAGACAGGTACGTTTCAGTCTGCAGAAGTTTCTGCTGCCTTTTGTTCAGCTGTGCCTTGCCCCCCAGAGGTGGAGTCTACAGAGGCAGGCAGGCCTCCTTGAGCTGCGGTGGGCTCCACCCAGTTTGAGCTTTCCAGCTGCTTTTTTACCTACTCAAGCCTCAGTAATGGCGGACGCTCCTCCCCCAGCCTCGCTGCCACCTGGCAGTTCGATCTCAGACTACTGTGCTAGCAGTAAGCAAGGCTCTGTGGGCATGGGACCCTCCATGCCAGGCCCTGGATATAATCTCCTGGTGTGCCATTTGCTAAGACCATTAGAAAAGCACAGTATTATGGTGAGAGTGTCCTGATTTTCCAGGTACCATCTTTCATGGCTTCCCTTGGCTAGGAAAAGGAATTCGCTGACCCCTTGCACTTCATGGGTGAGGCTATGCCCTGCCCTGCTTTGGCTCACACTCCTTGGGCTGCACCCACTTTCCAACAAGTCCCAGTGAGATGAACCCGGTACCTCAGTTGGAAATGCATAAGTCACCCATCTTCTGCATTGCTCACGCTGGGAGCTGTAGACTGGAGCTGTTCCTATTCAGCCACCTTGGATCAGCCTCCTTAAGTAGAAAGTTTAATCCATTTATCTTAAAGTTACTATTGATACGTGAGGGTGTTTCCTGTCATTTTATTAATTAATATCTGGTTGTTTTTATGTTCTTTGTTTCATTCTTTCTTATTATCATTGTGGTTTGGTGGTTTTCTGTAATGGTACATTTGAGTTATTTTTCTTCCTCATTTGTGTGCTTACTCTGTCAGTAAGTTTTATACTTTCATGTGTCTTCATGACAGCAGATATTGTCCCTTTGTTCCAGGTGTAAGACTCCCTCAAGCATTTCTTATAGAACTGCTGTAGTCGTGATGCATTCCCTCAGCTTTTGCTTGTCTGGAAAATACCTTATTTCTCCTTCCTCTATGAAACATAACTTTGTTGGGTATATATCCTTGGCTGACAGCTGTTTTTCTTTCAGCACTTTGAATATATCATCCCATTCCCTGCTGGTTTGTAAGATTTCTGCTGAGAAATCCCGTTAGTCCGATAAGAGTTCCCTTATAGGTGACTAGATGCTTTTCTCTTGCTATCTTTAGAATTTTCTTTGTTTTTTACTTTTGACAGTTTGAGTATAATTTCATGCAGAAGACCTTTTTGCATTCTGTCTCTTTTATATCTATATCTGTTTCATATCTGACTTTCTGAGCTTTCTGTGTCTGGATGTCTAAATCTCTTGCTAGACTTGGAAAGTTTTCAGCTATTATTTTGTTGAATAGGTTTTCTAACCCTTTTATTTTCTCTTCACCATTTAGGATACCAAAAATTCAAATATTTGGTTGCTTTATAGTGTCCCATATGTCACATAGGCTTTGTTCATTCATTTTTATTCTTCTTCTTTTTTTTTTTTTCTTGAGACGGAGTTTTGCTTTTGTCACCCAGGCTGGAGTGCTGTGGTGTGAACTCGGCTCACTGCAACTTCCACCTCCCAGGTTCAAGCAGTTCTCCTGCCTAAGCCTCCCAAGTAGCTGGGATTACAGGTGCCCGCCACCACGGGCCGGCTAATTTTTTGCATTTTTAGTAGAAACGGGGTTTCGCCTTGTTGGGCAGGCTGGTCTTGAACTCCTGAGGTGATCTGCCTGCCTCAGCCTCCCAAAGTTTATCTTTGTCTCACTGGGTTATTTCCAAAGACCTGACTTCACATTCTGAAATTCTTTCATCAGCTGTATCTAGTCCTTTGTTGATGCTTTCAAATGTGTTTTGTATTTCATTTAATGAATTCTTCAGTTCCAGAATTTCTGTTTGGTTCCTTCTTATAATTATGTTTCTTATATTCCAAATTGTTCTTCTAAATTATTTGTATTGCTTTTCTGTTTTTTCTTATATTTCAGCTGAGCATCTTTAATATCACTATTTCAAATTTATTATTTGGGATTTCTTAAATTTTTGTTTTTGATTGGAATCTGTTGCTGGAGGATTATTGTGTTTCTTTGGAGGTGTCATATTGCCTTGCTTTTTCATATTTCTTGTGTCCTTATGTCAGTATCCATGCATCTGGTATAGCAGTCACTTCTTTCAATTTTTTGAGGTTGCTTTCATAGGGGAGGACTTTTTCCTGAAGATGCGTCTATTGTGTTGGTTGGGTAGAGCACTTTGGCTTTGATTCAGGGTACATGCAGAAGTGTAGTCTTCATATAACTTCTGCTGTAAACAGTGTTATGGTGTCTCTGATTTCCACAGTGGCTTAGGGTGCAGTTATTAGTGGAGGCTGTAGTGAAGTTTTGCTGGGGATGGGGATGTGAGGTGGGCCTGTTCTCAGGCCTCAGTAGGGGTGGCTGCAGGCCCAAGCGAACCTGTCCTTGGGCCCCCAGGTGTTGTACATGAGTACCAGTGTTAGCAAATCCAGGCATGCTGATTCTTGGGCCTCTAGGCAGCTTGCTCAGGTGCTAGTAGTGGCAGCAGTGGGCCAGGCAGGTGGGCAGGTGGGTTCTTGGGCCTCTGGAAGCAGATATGGCTTGGGTGATGTCATTAGTAATGGCAGGACTAACCTCTGGGTTCCAAGCAGTCCATGCTGATGTTGATGGTGACTGTGACAGGCTGGGCAAGCCAGTCCCCAGGCCCACAGGTGGTACATGCAGATGGGTGCCTGCTGCGATGATTAAAGGCAGGTTGGGTGGGCTCAATCTCAGGCCACCAGGAGGAGTGCTCAGGTGTATGGCACAGGTAATGGACTGGGCTGGGTAGTCCCCAGGCCTCCCAGACAGTGTGCTCAAACACTGGGGGCACAGAGCCAAGACCTGTCCTCAGGCCCTCCAGTGGTGTTTGTAGGTGCTAACTGTGTTGGCAGAGTAGGGATGACCCCCAGGCCCAAGGAAGAATCCTCAGGTGGAGGCGGCAGTGGCTATGCTGCAGACCTGCTACTAGGGAGGGCTTTTAGTGGCAACAACTGTATGCAGGCAGCTAGGGAATACCCACTTCACTTGCCCTTTGGCCCCAGCTGCAGCAGCCCACAGCTGCAGTTGCTGCAGACAGGAAGTTTGTCCTTGTAGTGCATGAAGATGTGCAGCAGCTTCACTGCTGGGGGCAGCAGGATCTTTGCCAATGGCTCAGGCTTTAGTCCTGAAAGCAGCAGCCAGTGACAGTGGTGACCTGTGGGTAGGGAATGTCAGTGGGGCTCTAGACATGTGGAGATGTGGGGACTGTAGGGCTTGTGGGCAGGATGCAGTCTTTTGGGGGTTGTGCTCTCAATATGATACCTTGTTCTAGCTGCTTAGGGTTTGGAAAGTGTATAGGACCCAGCGTGAACTCCCTCTCTTGAGCAATGCCTTGCACAACTCCAGGCATCTCCCTATGTTACTTGCAGCCCACAGGGGTCTAGGGTCTTTCCCATGACTAGAATACAGGAGTCCACGGTGGGAATGTGTACCACTGGGGGTCACTTACTTACCCTTTCCCCACACTGTACAACCTTTCTAGGCTCCCAGCTGATTGCAGCCGAGCAGGCTTACTTCCCTCTCCTTCCTTGTTTTACATGTTTCCAGTCACTCCTGTTTAATTCCAGTGTTCTCTCTTAGGTGATCTGTTCAAAGTGTAACATTTTAAATGAAGTTCCACATTATTTTCTAATAAAATAAAATAGTGGCAGACTCCTTGTAAAAAATGGCAATTTTGCTTTCAACAGTACATGTTTTATTATTTTAACTGTGCAAAATGGATTTTTAAATAATTGATAATAGTTTTATTTCTTCAGTAAGCTAAATATCTTCCTTAACTCCACTCCAAAAAAAAGAGTCTGGCTTACACAGCTGATTTGCTTAGCACTACCTTCTATTTTAAAGTAGTATGCAGGTACACATGTAAGTTTGGTACATATCCTAACTGCCAAATTCCATATTAGTGGAATCTGAATACAGTTACAGTTGGTAAAGAAAGAAGTAGTTTCATAAAATACTCTATAGTGTATATAATGTACATTGGTTGAAAATGCTTTATTTACCAGACATTGATATACTACCCTTTTTTCTCCAGAGGAGAAGAAACAAATATCACTTTAAATGATCTCAAGCCAGCCACGGATTACCATGCAAAGTAAGGAATTCCTACAAGATGGCCTTTATATGATACAGCATAAGGGGTTTTTTTTTAAATAATTATTTTCTTAAAAATCTAGTATATAATTTAAACATTAATTTCGGATTGAAAACAGACTTTGTGAGCTGGGCGCAGTGCGCCCATAATCGCAGCACTTTGGGTGGCCAAGATGAGGATTTCTTGAGCCCAGGAGTTCAAGACCAGTCTGAGTGACATAGTGAGACCCTATCTCGACAAAGAAATCCAAAAAGTAGCCAAGCATGGTGGTGCAGGCCTGTGGTATCAGCTACTTGGAAGGCTGAGGTAGGAGGATTGCTTGAGCCCAGGAGGTTAAGACTGCAGTGAGCCATGATTGTGCCATTGTATTCCAGCCTGGGCTACAGAGTGAGACCTTGTCTCAAAAAAAAAAACTTTGCAGACTTCAATTTTTCTATTGGTAAAATTATCAAAATTTTTCAAAAAACAAAAACATTTAACTCATGTTACAGTCAAGGGCTAATCATCCTGTTTGTAGAATTTTGGGTTTGGAATGAATCTGTAGAACATGTCTGAAGCATCTGGTTTGGCACTGGAAACTTGTCCCAGCTTTTGGAATTTTTATAAAATAATTATAAATATTTTGTTTACACTTATCTTTTACTACATCCTGTTTTAGGGTTCGGGATACCAAGACTCTAGAATTTCACAACATTTAATAGGAAGAACTTAGATAATGTTTTACTCTATGCAGGTCTTCTAGTGTAATTTACTAAAATTTCATAGACTCTAGGGCTTACCCAGCTGAAGCCTAATATAACACATTTAGTTAATTACCCCCATTTTTAAAAAGAACACATGTGGTTGGGATTATTTCGTTAAACTACTAAGTGTTCAAGTGTACTTCCTATGGATATACTCAAAGTATTGTCAAACCTAATCTTTTTCAAACTGTAGATTGTAGTCACATTTAATCATGAATTTAATTCTGTGGGTTATATTCAGTATTTTTTTAAAAAGAGAAATAGAATCAAACAGGACAGAAAGCATCAGTGTATTCCCCATAGTTGAGAACATTGTTTCAGGAACATACATGCACACTCACAGTTATATCACAATTTTAAATTATTTCTTTTTTTTTTTTAAGGGTCTTTTTTTTTTTTAAGGGTCACCTTTTACTTCTAATAGTCATATTTTCTTGATAAAACTTTTAGTGGACACCTTCCTAATCTGCAAGTACTTAAAGGTGACACTATTGAAAATAGGATACAGTGATTCTGAAAGGTAAAACTATTTATTTTATCACCATAGAGTCCAGGCAGAATATAATTCTATAAAGGGAACTCCTTCAGAAGCTGAAATCTTTACCACCCTGAGCTGTGAACCTGATATACCTAATCCACCAAGGATAGCCAATCGGACCAAAAATTCACTCACTTTGCAATGGAAGGTAAGAATATTCTTTAGGGTGTTTCCAACTGGACATGTGTTTCTTTGTTTCCCCTGGTAGTATTAAGTTTCAATTGTTTCTGGAGACAAAGAGCTTTAATTTGTTCCTGCTCTTTACATATAAGACACAAATGCCTATTTAATGTATCCTAAAATAGCACTGTTACTGGTTTTTCTTACTATATGTAAATATAGCAAAAACTATTTGTAATTAACAGTCCTTATTACATTGCACATGTGATGACATTCAGATTCACAACAGTGATTCCTTAACCCATTACTCCTTTTTGTAATATTTTGTCATGATGCCTTTATATTCTGAATTGTATTCTAAAATTAGATTTATAATAACTATACTCATAAATCAATATGCTGCCTAAAAGGAGGAATAAAGTTATTGGCAATAGAAAAGTATATATTTTAATTCATAAACGTTTGGTCCCAGCTACACAAGAAGATACAATGAAGTGGACAGATACCATACATAGAATTAGTCATTCAAATACCACAGACAACATTATCACTGATTATGTAATTTTCGGAAATAGTGTGGACTTGGTAAATTTCTGAACAAATTAAATGCAATCTTTCCCAGATTGCACAGTTATTGCATTTTGGAAAACTTGCTGTCTGTTAAAACCATACAAAAAATACTTTATAAAATGGGATTTGGTTCTTCAATTCTGATAGATATTCAAAAGTCCTAGAGGAAGAGAACAATTCCCCATCATACTGATTGTCCCCCATTCTGCAGGGCTATTAGCGCCCTTGATCTTTACCCCATAACCACCAGACTCTCCCCTCCTGCATTATTGTGATCAGGTCAGAAATAGCCCCCACAAAATTTCAAAACATCCCCTAGAATGGGGTACCACTCCTGTTAGCATTGGTTTGCAGTGAGATGTAACTATTCCTCTTGATGTAATTATCTGTCCTTGCTTCGAGAGCAAGCTCAGGGCTAGCCTTACTTTTGAAAGCTTTTAAAAATGTGGGGCTTACTACTTGTTCTGTAGCTTGTTAGTTTCTAGTTCTTCTGAGGATATTAGATACTTTTGTAGTCAAAAAGTACTGTTAACACATGTAAGTCGAGCAGCTGTGTATGTATAAATATATTCATGTGTGATAAAAAAGTATGACTAATTTTATTTCATGTCACCTACAGTAGTATTTTATTTGTGAATATGCTCAGACCCTTTCCTTTGGTAGAGCAGTTGAGGTAGCAGCCCATTGTTCTTTATATGGGTTAAGATTTCTGTAGGTGACTGTTCTTTATTTCGAAGATAATTAAAATACAATTTTGAAATGTCTGCCTTTAACAATATCCTAACATCCCTATATAAGATGTAGGTGGTGGTACCTCAGATTACCCACACAGGTTTCCCAGGCTTGAACCCTTCTAGAAATGGCCCTATATACACACACAATAATCAACATGGTTGGAAAAAGATATCATGGTCACTGTTATTGTAGGATAGTATTATATACCGCAGAGTCGGGAGGATTAAACAGGTAACATCTAAATCGCCCATAGTATAATGTCTGGAACATAATGAGCATAATAACTATTGTTATTTAATATTAAAAATGAAGAAAAGTCACTAAGAGTAGTTTAGTGACTGGAATATCTGGTCTTTTGACTCTGCTACCTCACCTAATCTAAAAGCATTCCTATGGGGATTAACATGGGAGGTAGCAGTTGAGAGAGGTATCTTATTAACTGACATTGTTTAGAATTGCCAGAGCATGGTGATGACAAAAAGCTCACTAAAGATGGTCTTTTTCTGTCTTATTGCCAGTCCCCCAAGGCAGACTACTTCTCAGCCCCTAGAAGTTCCCCTGGGTAGGAACACTGATTTTTGTGGGCAGATAGAACAAATTCAGTTCTGCTCTACTTTTAATGACTTTGTGATCTGGGATGATTTATTTGGTTCTTTGAAGCCCTCATTTTCTCTTTTGTAAAGTTCAGGTAATAGTACCTCATAGAGTTGATCGGAGGACTAAATGAAATAAGGTAAAACACTTTACACTTAATAGTATCCCCTCTAACTTGGAGAAAAGCTAGAGGATCGGTCTCAGGTTAAGGTGGACATTTTAATAGCCTCACTAGAAAAAGAGAAAAATTAATCAAGTAAGTGTGAGAGACCTCAGCAATGAGACTAGAGCAATCTGGAGTCATTAACACTTGGAAAATGTCTTTTTATACCCCTCACTTCCTGCTGAGACTTTTGATCTCTCTCTTTGGATTCTCTTCCTCTATATCATAAGAGCTGGAGTTTCCCAAAGATTCTTTCTCTGCCCCGTTCACATTATATTCATTTTTAACTGCCACTGCTTTGCCAGTCAGTGAGATATTACCCTAACTTACAAGCAAATTCTGGCCATGCTAACCAGTTTAAAATTATAATTTAAAAAAAATTAATGTAAGATCTGTATTAGTGTTTAACAAATAATTTAGACGTCCATGTTCGTCTGTATTAAAAACTTAATGATCCTTGATTGCCATTTACATAGTTAGCAATATTATATAAAAACTGGATAGAGTCCAAAAAACATCACTTCAAAAATTAAAATGGTTTAATTTTGACCAGAGGAGTCTTAAAGTCAATTGTCTGCAAATATATGGAGTTATAATAAGAATAGGGGTGCTCATTTATTCTGCAAAGAGGAAATGGGCTGAAATTGTAGAAAGAAAATTCAGATGGAAGTAAGGTTGAAATTCTTGATTTTTAGAGTGATTAAATACTGAAATAAAATGCCAAGGGAGACTGCATTCTTTTACACCAAATAATAACAGATTGCTGAGTCAGCAGTCTCAGGTAACCAGCACAGTGAGTCTAGAAACAAGGACCAAGACACTGCCCTCTCAGAGCTCCTTTCAGCACCCTGGTTCTTCACTCTTTGGTATTTTATACAATATTCCATTTATTTTGTAAGGTGAGTTTTAATACAAATGACAGGATCAATCCTACAAACTTAAAGCTGATAAAACGCTCTGGAAGAAAAGCAAAATGGTTTTTTTAAAGACTTTTTCAAGTTATTAATAGTTCTTGCTAAAAGAGATTGTTCAGTGTTCGGAAAGACTTGAGTAGCTTCTTGCTTTCTTTCCTTAAATTTGAAAGGATTATAGGGCATACAATACATATATTTTTGTATTTTTATGAACATTTTCACAGGACCAAGTCACAGAGAACATCCACATAAACTAGATCCTTATATTAGATCATCACAATATCATTTATGAATGTACTAATTTGTTTTCATTTTGTTTTTTGGTGTTGGTTTTAGGCACCTAGTGACAATGGTTCTAAAATCCAAAACTTTGTATTAGAATGGGATGAAGTAAGTAAATTGAATCTTTTTAAATGGTTAACATTATGTGCATATCTTCAGGCAAAAATAACTTTTTTGTTTGTTTTCATCAAGTATATTCTTCTGTCAAAAAAAGTATGAATGATTTTGTGTGGTGCATGAGTGGACTGATGGTGTTTTTAGAAAACATTCCTGACTTAACTTCCCTATTTTCAATAAATCACCATCAAAACTATTATTTAGGTAACTACCTTGATAAAGGAACTTTTTTTTCACATCAGCCTTAAAGGCAAGTGCATTCCTTTCCTATGGCTGCTATAACAAATTACCCCAAACCTGATATTAAAACAATACATTATTCTCTTACTTTTCTGGAGGCCAGAAATCCAAAATGAGTTTCTCTGGGACAAAATCAAGGTGTCAGCATGGCCAGGCCCTCTCCAGGGACTTTAGAGGAGAATCTGTTTCCTTGCCTTGACCAGCTTCTGCAGGCTGTCCTCATTACTTGGTTTGTGGCCACATCACATTGCCTTTTCTCCCCTTGTTTCCATCATCACATCACCTTCCTCGTCTGTCTTCAAATCTGTCTTCCTTTTTTAGGAACCCTTATGATTCCATGTAGAGTCTATTCAGATAATCCAGGATAAGCTCCTATCTCGAGATTCTTAGTCACATTGTACGTTCCCACCTACCATATAAGGTCATATTCACAGGTTCAGGGGATTGGGACCCGGATATTCATGGTGGCCATGACTCAGCCAACCACAGCAAGCATACTGGACTTCATTGTTTAGTACAGGGGCGTCCAATCTTTTGGCTTCCTTGGGCCACACAAAATACTACATTTGTGCAAAGGTAGTTGCTGTTTTTGCCATTAAAAGTAATGGTAAAAACAGCAGTTACTTTTGCACCAACCTACATTAACACTAACAATAGCTAATGAGCTTTTAAAAAAATCACAAAAATATCTCATAATGTTTTAAGAAAGTTAACAAATTTATGTTGGGCCACATTCAAAGCTGTCCTGGACCGCATGTGGCCCTTGGGCTGCAGGTTGGACAAGCTTGGTTTAGTACATTGTTTTTACTATCAGTTACCATGTTCTCTCTTGCCCTGTGGCTTGTACCAAGCTAAGAAGAGAGGCCAGAGGGAATGGAAGAAATTCCATTGATAAGTTGGGAATTTGGCAGTACATTAAAAGAATAATAAAGCACAACCAAGTAGATTTTATTCCGGAAATTCTAAGATAATTTAGAATTAGGAAACCTATTAACATATCACATTAATTTAGAAGAAAACTATATTGCTAAATTAAGGAAGAGTATTTGATAAAAATTACCATTCATCTCAGTTAAAACTCAAAGCAGATTAGGAATAGAAAGGTAATTTCTTATTTGATAGTTATTTTTGTACCATCACTAAACAAAGGCATTTTTATGCAAAGCTGAAATAAGTCAAGATTGCCAATTATCCCTACCTTTATTTAACATTATTTCAGAAGGTACACTTAAGGCAGTATGACTTGAAACCAAAGCAAAAAGTACAGTCATGGTGTCTGGCTCGGGGGCAAAACTGTCATTATTTAGAGATGATATGATTTTCTACTTAGAAACTCAGTCAAATCAACTAAACGACATCAGAACTAAAAAGAGCATTTAGTAAAGCAGTCAAGTACAGTCTGCAGGTTTTCTTTGAAGCAGAAGTCACCCTAACTACCCTTTTATCTCTGGCGACACAGTAAAGAAAAATGGGTGGCAAATGTGAAACTTACCCATTTTATTTACCACTCTAAATTTTTAAAACTCTTTAGTTGTCCTAACTTTTCTCTCTCCCTCTTATTGCCTGTAATTGGGCTGTGCTGTCTGCTAGAACTTTTTCAGTGTTAATCTAAGCAGTAGAAGCTCCAAAAGTTTTATTTTAAAGAAGTTTATGAGCTATCTAGTTGGAAGTTTGGGCATGGGTAAGGACCTTTTCTTAAAACTGTCTGCTTAGAGCTTTCCATAGGTTGAAAAAAACCGCCAGTTGACCCTATCAAAGATTGTCACCCCATTTCTACCACTGGTAGTCTTCTATGGAGATTGTAGGGTCCATACCTGCAGAGTTTCCTTTATTAAAGCCAGAGATTTAACATTGGCTAAAAGATGGTACTTAATTCAAGAAGCTATACAAAGATACCTGCTCTCTGGTGTTTTAATTCTGCATTTGATGATCTATATCATATAAAAGATGTGCTGTATCTCAGCCTTCTCTTGAGATCCATGACTTTTAGTACACACTTGCTAATATGTAACTGTCAAGAAGGAATTGATGTGGATTTATCTTTTTACAGTAATGTACACGGTGTATAATAATCAGCCATTTCTTGTAGGGAAAAGGAAATGGAGAATTTTATCAGTGTTACATGGGCTCACAGAAACAGTTTAAAATTACTAAACTGTCACCAGCAATGGGCTGTAAATTCAGACTATCGGCCAGAAATGACTATGGTACAAGGTAAGGTGTACTTTATAAAAGAATGTAAATATTTTTAGATTATCAAGTCAACTTCAATTGTATAATTATTTACTGTTCAAATTATTCATTAAAAATTCTGCTTAGTTTATCTCTTTGTTGATATGGTTAAGATGTGTTACCAGTCTAGCAAAAGCTATAAGAGAGTTGAACCACAGGAAACATTAAACTTACAGCTTTCCAAGATTTTCAGATATAAATTAGATTTTTATATGTGACAAAGAGTTTTTTCTTTTGCTCCTCAGCATATGTGATGACAATATTTTGTTTAAAGTCAGGTGAATTGTAAGAACATCTAAAATACCCAATTTAAATAGAAAGGCCAAGTATCTTTCAAGAGTCATTGAAATTATTTTTGTTCTAGAGCTCTGCTCACCTTAGGGGCAGGTGCGTTTAATTACACAACTGAGAACTTACATTTTCTGTTTTATATAAATGGCATTATATGAAAGTGTGTTTAAAAGTTACAACATTTACACCAATACACGAGTGTTATTGTTTCCATAAGGTAATGTATATAGTTTTCCATTGACTGGATAAATTATGATATAAAGGCTTAAAAATCTGAACAAAACTGCATTTTTAATAGAACACTAATTCACTGTTTGATATCTGACCTGGTTATCATAAAGAGATCAAACCCAAGATATATTATTTGTATTATAAATTCATTATCAAAACTTGTCATTTTCAAAAAAAATTACATCTGTCACAAACTTGTTCTTTCACTGTAAAAATAACTTTTTCATGCCTTTTAAAACCATTTGTTTCAACAGTGGTTTTAGTGAAGAAGTCTTATATTACACCTCAGGCTGTGCTCCTTCTATGCCAGCAAGTCCTGTATTAACCAAGGCTGGAATTACTTGGTTATCCTTACAATGGAGTAAGCCCTCAGGAACACCATCAGATGAAGGAATTTCTTACATTTTAGAGATGGAGGAAGAAACTTCAGTAAGTGCAAATATAGATTTTAAATAGTGTGTTTAAAACATTTGCAGCTTAAGGAGATTTTGGGCCGAGACGATGGCGTTTTCTAAATATACAATCATGTCATCTGCAAACAGAGACAATTTGACTTCCTCTCTTCCTATTTGAATACGCTTTATTTCTTTCTCTTGCCTGATTGTCCTGGCCAGAACTTACAATACTATGTTGAATAGGAGAAGAGGCCATCCTTGTCTTGTGCCAGTTTTCACAGAGAATGCTTCCGGCTTTTGCACATTCAGTATGTTGGCTGTGGGTTTGTCATAAACAGCTCTTATTATTTTGAGATACGTTCCATCAGTATCTAGTTTATTGAGAGTTTTTGGCATGAAGGGGTACTGAATTTTATCGAAGGCCTTTTCTGCATCTATCGAGATAATCATGTGGTTTTTGTCATTGGTTCTGTTTATGTGATGGATTACGTTTATTGATTTGCATATGCTGAACCAGCCTTGCATTCCTAGGGATGAAGCCAACTTGATCATGGTTTTTCGATGTGCTGCTGGATTTGATTTGCCAGTATTTTATTGAGGATTTTTGCATCAATGTTCATCAGGCATATCGGCCTGAAATTTTCATTTTTTGTTGTGACTCTGGCAGGTTTTGGTATCAGGATGATGCTGGCCTCATAAAATGAGTTAGGGAGGAGTCCATCTTTTTCTGTTGTTTGTAATAGTTTCAGAAGGAATGGTACCAGCTCCTCTTTGTACCTCTGGTAGAATTTAGCTGTGAATCCATCTGGTCCTGGGCTTTTTTTGGTTGGTAGGGTATGCTGGAAACCATTATTCTCAGCAAACTAACACAGGAACAGAGAACCAAACACTGCATGTTCTCACTCATAAGTGGGAATGGAACAATGAGAACACATGGACACAGGGAGGGGAACATCACACAGCGGTGCTTGTTGGAGGGTGGGGGGTTAGGGGAGGGATAGCATTAGGAGAAATACCTAATGTAGATGATGGGTTGATGGGTGCAGCAAACCACCATGGCACATATATACCTATGTAACAAACCTGCATGTTCTGCACATGTATCTTAGAACTTAAAGTATAATTTTTTTAAAAATCAGAAAAAGAAAACATTTTAGTGTGGCATTAATCCTAATACAATAAATATTGCCACTCCTAATACAGTAAGTATTGCCACAGTAGTTAGCTCATTTCCCAGTCCTTTGAAGCCTTGGCTTGTTACTGTTTGGGAGAGATTAGGTATGATGGAGAACTCAGTCTTTTTTTTCTTTTGCAACAAGGTCTTGCTCTGTAGCCCAGGCTGGAGTGCAGTGGCACAATCTCGGTTCACTTCAGCCTTGAACTCCTGGGCTCAGGCAATCCTTTCACCTCAGCCTTTCAAGTAGCTGGAACTACAGGCACATGCCACCATGCCTGGCTAATTTTATTTTTTGTAGTGACAGAGTTTCGCTGTGTTGCCTAGGCTGGTCTCGCACTCCTAGGCTCAAGCGGTCCTCCCACCTCAGCCTCCCAAAGTGCTGAGATTACAGACTTGAGCCACTGTGCCCAGCCTGAAAACTCTGTCTTTTCTTTTGATGTGAAGGGGGTTTTGTTTTATTTGTGTGTGTGTGTATATATGTCTGTCTGTGCTTTGGAACCACATAGGCTACACTTTAACTATATCTGTTTTAACTATGAGGAGGGGAAGATCACCACAGCCTTCTTGACTAAGCAGCTCTAAAAGATGAGGAAATATTGTGTCTGCCTTTCTCTAACTGTATTTATACACTGCTTCCCAAAGTGTCACAGAAGATTTTAAAAGTTTCCTGTGAAACTGTAGTACAGCCTGAATCTAGTTACGCATCACTCACATCCTATTACCTAGAGGCTAGCTGACCAGGAGTTAGGGTGTATTCTATTATTAAATCTATATATAGTTCATAGATTTTCAGAGCTACTTTGAAGGAATATGGGTCAAAAATGGCATTGGTCCACCCCTAAGTATATACCCAAAAGAATTGAAAACACATGTTCATACAAAAAAATTGTACACAAATGTTCATAGCAGCATTATTCATAACAGTCAAAAAGTGGAAACAACCCAAATGTCCATCAACAGATAGATGGATAAACAAAAATGTGGTGTATCCATCCATATAATGGAATATTTTTCAGCCATAAAAAGAGTACCAGTATATGCGCCACAACATGAACCAACCTTGAAAACATTATGCTAAAGAACCCAGTTACAAAAGACTCCATATTATATGATTCCATTTATATGGATATAGACAAATCCATAGAGACAGGAAGTATGTTAGTAGATAGGTGGAGGGAAGTGACTGCTACCCAAAAAAGGACAGGCTTTTTCTGAAATTAGAAATTAGGTGAGGATTGCACAACTTTGTGAATACACTATAAGCCATTAGATTTTATACTTTGAAATGGTGAATTTTACAGTATATGAATTATATCTCAATTTTTTTTAATTCAAAAAATGATAACGTTCGGAAAATTTGTAAAGCATTGTCACTGGTGCTGGAAATAGCAATCCCAAACCTAAGTAACATCCTCACCTGCCAGCACAACTAACCCTTCAATTATTTACTTAAACAACCGTGTGTTAAAGGCAAGTTAAATATGTTAACTACTTATAGTTCTGTTCAGCTCTTGCACGATGTCTCTGGGAAATCTCTGTTCTTGGGATAGCTTACTGATGGTGAAGTTACCATTGGCTCCAACTCTAAACTCTTCCCTCAACACAAAGATTGTCTTCTCTTGGCTACTATATTTACTGAGACTAAGTGGTCTGCTTCATCTTCTACCAAATGTTCAATAAGCATTTCCAGGTCTGCCCACTGAAGACAGAAGCATCGAGGTGAGGATTCCACTCAGCAGAGCATTAGTCATATTGCACATAGTAGAAGATGAAGAGAAACCCGGGTCTTTTCACATATTCATTATTGCCCATATTTCTATTGTTAGACATCGAATGAAGACTTTGTTTTTTTCCTTTTCCAGGGGTATGGTTTTAAGCCTAAATATGATGGAGAAGATCTTGCTTACACAGTGAAAAATCTCAGACGTAGTACTAAGTATAAATTTAAGGTAAGCTTTGAAAACCCTTAAACGATTTGTTCCTTGTTCCTATTCTTACTGGTGTGGTGGGGTTCTTTGTTTTCTGTTTGTTTGTTTTTTGAGACAGGCTCTTACTCTGTTACCCAGGCTGCTGCAGTGGCACAATCATGGCTCACTGCAGCCACAACCTCCTGGGCTCAAGTCATCCTCCCACCTCAGCTTCCCAAGCAGCTGAGACCACAGGTGCATGCCACCACACCTGGCTAACTTATTTTGTAGAGATGAGGTTTCACCATCTTGCCCAGGCTGGTCTCAAACTCCTGGGTTCAAGTGATCTTCCTGCCTCAGCCTCCCAGAGTTCTGGGATTACAGACACGAGCCGCTGCACCCAGCCTCTATTCTTACTGTTTTAAAGACAAGTATATACTTTACTCCTTTTGGTTTTAGATCTTAAATAATGTTGACCTTTTCTAGTGAGCTTTTCTGTTTTACTTTGTTATATAGCGGTGCTTCTCAAACTTTATATATTTAAAACAAAAACCAATTTATATGGCTCTTATTTGTGTAATGTGACCAAACATCTTTTAAAATATGAATGTTAGAACATACTAAGTATATGCTTTGTTGGCGGGGATATCACAGAAAATAATGCTACATTTTTCTCAATGTATGATATCAAGTGGTGTATAATTTCAATTTGTCTTATTACTGGTAGTCACTTGATAAAGCCTGTATCTACCATATTCTTCTCATATTTATAATAACTGTAAAGTTATTCTTTTTTTGTAATTAATAAGTATTTTGTAAATACTGTGTACCCTGTGAGCATCTTGTTCCTCATCAAACTTTCATCCATAGTTTTAACAGCCATTGGTGATACTTGCCTAAATCAATTATTACCATGATTGATGGTGCCAAGTGGTGATTTTTAAAATTTTATCATTTTTTTCTACATTCATTAGTTGGTATTATACTGTAAGGAAAGAAAGACTTTCTCTTCTCCCCATTTATATCAGTATGTACTCATGGAAGTCTGTTAAATGGGTTATATTTTGTTACTTTGATTATTGTGAGGCTCAAATTGTCCCAGATTTGGGATCCCCTAGAAGCTGGCTTCAGAATCCTTTTGACATGTCTCTCATTCTTTGAGCCCTTCCTTTCTGGCACAAGATATTCTAGTCTCATCTTAAACTTTACCTTCTTCAACTCTGGAATTGGCCATTTCTCAAAGCACCAGGATCCTTTTAGTGGACAGTGATATTTAGCAATCAAGATCTAGATACTAAGTATACTTGATTGCCATAGAGGTTTTACTGCTCCTGGGCACCCTCCCAATGGACAGAGCTAGGAACTATATGTGTGTATATGTTTAGTTTATATACAGATATTTATACACGTGTATATACATAAATAGACAATTACAACACAGGTACATATCTGTGTTTCTGTATCTCTATATTTTAAAAAATCATGAGTTCACACCAGATACCTTCAATTCTAATCCAGTGCCACAGGTGAATTTTAGTTTTCCCCTGTCCTTATTTCTAACTTCCTTCATCATCAGTGAGAAACTTTGTTCATTAGTTGATAAATTCAGCATTTAAATATTCCTGCCAGTGCTTAATCAAACCATTTCAAATAAATGATAAAAGCTGCTGTAAATTGTTTTCACTATTAAAAAGCAAAGATAAATATTATTACTTCTTGAGAATCTTAAGTCTTTAGCAATGGGAAATTTGATTATTTAGTACATAATAATTGTTTTGCTTTATTTTATGCTATTAGCTTCATTTTAAAAACTTATAATAATGCTATGTCAATGTAATTTCTAAATTTGGTTTTCATATTTACAAGATTTGTAAAATACCTGAGAAATAGGCACATCCATTCCAGTTTTGTGATGATATTGGATGGTATTTTTGCTTCATTAATGAAGCATTCCAACAGGTCTCCTAAAGAGGAAGTTGTTAATGTCTTTGTAATTTGTTAAGTTTATGAAAATCCTAAAATTCTACTACCATGTAACACCATGGTATTATAGGGACTGAAATGGATACAAATATACATATGTGTTCAATTCCTTAGCATTCTACTATAAGCTAATCAAATTTCTATTTAGGCCAGGCATGGTGGCTCACGCCTGTAATCCCAACTACTCGGGAGTCTGAGGCACAAGAACTGCTTGAACCTGGGAGGCAAATGTTGCGGTCAGCCAAGATTATGCCACTGCACTCCCAACTGGGCAATACAGCAAGATTCTGTCTCAAAAAAAAAAAAAAAATTTTTTTTTTTCTATTTAAAAGCCACCAGGCATGGTAGCTTACGCTTGTAACAATCCCAACACTTTCGGAGGCTGAGACAGGAGGATCATATGAGCCCAGGATTTGAGCCCAGGATTTCAAGGCTGTAGTGAGCTATGATCATGTCACTGCACTCCAGCCTAGGCAGCAGAGCAAGACCCCATCTCTTAATAATATTAACTAATTAATTAAAGTGTGTTTCACTATGGTGGTCACTGTAAAATTTCAGGGGAGGGAGAAGTATACAGTCAGAATCTCCAGGGAGACAGTAGGCTGTTGCACAAAATTCTCCCAGATAATGAGGTTGGAGATTGGAAAACAATATGTCTGAAAGCCACCTCTTTACACATCACTGGATAAAAGGAAGGGGGCTATATTCTGGCTTATTAAGATATGGAGCAATAGTTCTCAAAGTGGTCAGCAGGCCATTTTATCAGTATCGCCTGAGAACTTGTTAGAAATGTAAGTTATCTGGCCCTGCCCCTCCCCACACCCATCTACTAAATCAGAAATTTGGGAGGCAGAGGCCTAGCAGTCTGTGGTGGTATACTTCTAAGTAATTCTGATCCTTGCCAAAATTTGGAAACAACTGATCTAGAGGAGGAAAAAAAAACAGAAGTAGAAAATGATGCTTGTATGAAGTTCTAGGAGCTCAGACACTTATTTTAAATCTGCCATATGCGGGGAACCCAGCTTGAGGGCATTTTAAATCATTAAATCCTATTGTTGTGTCTTGGTCTTCCTTTTCTAGCTAGATATTGCAGACTCTTTCAAACAGTCATATCAAAATAAAATCTTAATATTTTAGAGAGATCTTAGAACACTAAAGAGAGATCTTAGAACACTTTGAGAAAAACTACAAAAAAAAAAATCCAGGAAGTAATGACTAAGTAGCATATTATTATTCTGAAGAAACAATAAGAATATGATTAATGTAAAGTGAACTACTAATATGACCAAGTTTACCAAATACTAGAGCTCTAGGTTCTACACTGAGGACAATTCTGGGATAACCAAAATACTAAAACAAGATTAGAACAGTGAAAAAATTTAAATGATGAAGAATGAAAATAAAATTTTATTTATTTATTTATTCATTTTGAGACGGGCTCACACCATCACCCAGGCTGGAGTGCATTGGCACAATCATAGTTCACTGCAGCCTCAAACTCCTGAGCTCAAGGGTTCCTCCCACCTCAGCCTCCTGAGTAAGCTGGGACTACAGGCATGAGCCACCACACCTGGCTATTTTTTATTATTTTTATTTTTTTGTGGAGATAGTCTTGTATGTTGCCCAGGATGGTCTTGAATTCCTGGACTCAGTCAATCCTCCCACCTCAGCCTCCCGAAGTACTAGGATTACAGGCATGAGCCACCACGCCCAGCCAAAAATAAAATTTTAAAGCACAGCAAAGCAGTCAGAATTCTTTAAAATTATTTAAAATTAAGAGTTATAAGCAATTCTAATTTCATCGAATGGTTCACTGAAGGCTGGGCTAGGACTTGGTGTCTAAATTCTTTTTTAAATGATCAAAGGCTTCAGAGTCGAGTGGCCAGTCCTGTAACCCTAGGCCACTAGAAAACTGAATTTCCTGAATTTTCTGAAAAAGTTTTTCAAGTAGAAAGCCTTCTGGGATTTTTTTTCTTTCCAGTCCCCACTTTGGATGTAGCAAGGCTTCTAAAGCTCAAGGTATCTTGAGCTAAGAACCTTTAGATACTTTCACTTTCAGCTTATTCCTTGTTTTTTGAGGTCTTTTTATAGGTAAAGAGAAATCAAAACAGCTTGTATCTGGCTCCATTAACTACTTTTATGTTCCATCCTTGAAATTCACTTATGTCAGCATCTGTTACAGTACGTAGTATTTAGTCATGTTTTCTTCCTCTCATCTTGTCTGGTGTCATTTCTGCCCTAAGTGTGCCCTAGCTAAGTCCTTAGGTCTTCTTGGTGTATCCCTCTCTTGCCTGGATATATCATCTTTTTGCCTTATATCATCTGCCGTTTCTGTCTTGAAGAATACTAAATCTTCAAACATGTTATGTATATAACTGCCTTCAGGCTCTTTTTTCACCTTCCAATCCAGGTTCTTTTCTATACCTAGATTAATCTTTCTGAAAAATACCTTTCCCTCTAAGAAACAATTTCCTTAGTTTGATATAAGATTGTTTATATTTCCGTTCAGTTTTTAAAATTTACTACCTTCCAGTCCACACTTGAACCAGCTACCTCACCAGATTAACTACTCATCTCTCCCTGAGCAGAGCTCACTGTTTACTATTCACTTGTGCTCTTATGTGCAGGGCTTTCTGTTTTTTCTCTTACCCAAGCTTCCCCTTTGATTGCTATTGCCTAGGAAGACTCCATAACACTTCCATTTCCCTTTTCAAAGCCTTCCTAAACCATTTTAGGCCTTAGTAATCTTTCTTCTCCTGCCCCATTCTTTTGATATGCATATTGCTTATCTTCTGCATGAAGATTCTAAACTCCTTGAAGGTAAGATCTGCTCACACAGGGTTCCTAGCACAGTGCTCCTTATGTGATAGCACTAAATGAACATTTTGATTATTTGTAAAATTTGGGTGGCGGGAGATTATCTTTTTGACTTTATACCTTTAATTACCTTTATGACTAGAAGGTGCTTTACAGTAAAAGGAGACAATGTTGAAATATAGAGCCTTAAAAACATAATTAAATGAATCTTTATAGTTTTTAGGAGGACTCTTCCGGTTAAAAGGTTTAAGTAGATTCTGTGCACAACATTGAGAAGTGTTTTAAACCCATTTGTAGTCTCATTTATAAAGGAGTAGAGTAAGAAAACATCCTGAAAATCCATGTGACTGTGAGGAAGCCTGAGCAAAATTGAACAATTGGACTAAACTTTACTGAGTTCTGATGGGCTCTATGATTTATTTGGGGTGGTAGATTTACTCATATCCTTGTGTATGGTGTTATATAGCATCATAGTCCCCATCTATGAGTCATTCATTCAACCAATATCTGTTGAGCATCTACTCTCTGCTAAGCATTGTTCTAAACACTAAGACTACAACAGATATTCTTATGAGGGGAGTGGACAATAAATAAGCAAACAGTTTGTGGTAAGTGCAATGCAGGTTAATTAAAATAGAATGGGGTAAGAGAGAATGACTGGGTAGTTAAGGAAGTCTTCTTGGAAATGACCTTTAAACAGATCTGAGTAACAAGGAAGTAGCATGTCAAAATCAGAAAAATCTTCCAAGCGAGGAAATAACTGCTAGCACAAAGACCCTACAGTGGAGTTTCAAGAGGTAGTTAAGGATGAAATCACATAGGGCCTTGTAGGCATGGTGTGGAATTTAGATTTTATTTTGAGTAAGGTGGGAAGCCATTAGAGGGTTCTGAGCTAAGCAGTGATAAAAAGTCCCTCTGGCTGCGGTGTAGAAAGTAGTTGGGGGTCAAGGGCAAGAATGTACACTGGGAAACTAGCTAGTGGTATAATTACAGTCACTCAGGAAAGATAGGAGAAAGGAGGCTTTCATTAAAGTGGTCGTAGTTGTAAAGAACAGTGAAGTGGAGGTAAAGTTAACCGGATATAGTAAGAGATTTGATGCGGTTTAGAGAAGAATCAAGGATGTCTCCTTTTCGTAAGGTCAGCCGAGAGGAAGAATAGACCCAAAGTCAGCTGAGTAAGTTTATTGAACCTGCTGGCTGCTCCACTACAGACAGGAGGAAGCCCTGAGCTTATAAAATGAGGGGTTTTTATTGGGGAGAGAGACCCTGGGGTTGTTTGTTGGTTAACTTTGCCATATATCACCTTGTGACGTTTGTGGTAGCAGCTAAATGAAGGAGCTTAGAGGTAGGTGTAGGTAAAGCTTGTTTGTGCTTCCCACGACCTCCCCCTGTGCGGTCCCAATGGCCTGTAATTGGGATTTGCTTATCACAGCAAGGCCTGATAGGTGAAGTCTGCTGGCTTCACTGTGGCGCCTAGATAAGGGCTTAGAAATGTAAAGGGGCTCAGAGGGAAAGGTGGGCGGCAGGGAGAAGAGTTGCAGAGCATAAGGGGGAGGGGAGTGGGCAGCATGGAGAGGTTTGAGGGGAGTGTCAGCAGTACCAAGAAGCTTTTTTGGAGCAGTTTGTCTCTAACACTTTTGACTTGAGCAACTAGGTAGATGGTAGAGCTTTTTACTGTGGAGAGGGAAAAAGAGGGACAGGTTTAGAGAAGAAAAAATCATGGTTTGATATTGGACTTGAGGATCTTTAAGTTCAGTAGAGGAGAAAATGTAACAATACAGGTATAGTTAAATTTCTATAATAGAATAATACCTAGATTGGAATTATATTTCTCTATTGCTTTATAACAAATTATCCCAAAATTTAGCAGCTTGAAAAAACAAATTTATCTTATAGTTTCTGTGGGTCAGGAATTGAGAACCAGCTTAACTGGGTAATTCTGATGCAGGGTCTCTATGAGGTTGTAATCAAGATGTCAACTGGGGTTGCAGTCATCTCAAGGCTCTCCTGGGACTGGAGTCTGCTTTCAGGTTCACTCACATGGTTGTCTCCAGGAACCCTCAGTTCCTCACCACATGAGTTTTTCCATAGGGAAGTTACACACACCGTCATTTCTGCTGTATTCTATTTGTTAGAGTGAGTCATTAAGTAGAACACACACACAAGGGAAGGGGGATTAGACTTCACCTTTTGAAGAAAAGAGATTCAGAGAATGTGTGGACCTCTTTCCAAACTCACAAAGAATATTAAAAAAGAAACAAAGCAAGCCTAAAGCCCGTGAAGAATCACCAGATTATAGCTTGTTCCTTTGATTCTTATTTAGTATCAAAATATTAGGTTTTACACTTGTATTCCCAGGACAGACTCTAAAAGGGGAAGTACGGTTGCATACTCTTCGTATATGCCAAGTATCTATTGGCAATTCTCAAAGAACAAGCCATTCCAAGCTAAAAAAAAATGTATTTTATCATTTGGTTGAAGCTGTTTGTCTCCTATCACTTTGTTCATTAAGCCAGTATCATTAGGTATCAAGTGTATTATTTAATGTCTTTCTGTTCTCATCACAGGTTATTGCTTACAACTCAGAAGGTAAAAGTAATCCAAGTGAAGTAGTAGAATTTACTACTTGCCCTGATAAACCAGGCATACCTGTAAAGCCTTCAGTGAAAGGAAAGATACATTCACACAGTTTTAAAATAACTTGGGGTAAGATATTATGCATGTTTATACATTATTACTTTTGTGTTTGATTAAAATAATTTGAATATGAAGATAATTTTTAAGATATTTGAGTAAATTTGTTATCTCAAGCCAGTCCAAAAAGAAATGTGAGAGTCATTCATTGGGTATATTTTTTGTGGAAAACCTTATACTCATACATGCTAGGTAAAGATATGATAAAGAGGAATTTGCGATCCACTGTAAGATAATGAGCAGGGGTAGCGCTGTGTGAAATGAAGGATTACTGAACTTGCAGCTAAAGTCACCTGGGTCACCTGGCTCTCGTGAGAAATGGAAACCATTCATTTAAAACAAACATGTATCGAGCACCTACCTACATACCTAATGGAAAAACAAAGATCCCATAAACTTGACCCTTGCCTGAAAAATTCAGACCAATAAAAATGCTTCAGTGATATTTATAATATTCAAAAATTTCAAACAACCTTAACATCTAAAGTAAATGGAGGCTGGGCATGGTGGCTCACGCCTGTAATCCCAACACTTTGGGAGGCCAAGGCGGGCAGATCACCTGAGGTCAGGAGTTCTAGACCAGCCTGGCCAACATGGTGAAACCCAGTCTTTACTAAAAATACAAAAATTAGCTGGGCGTGGTGGCACGTGCCTGTAGTCCCAGCTACTCAGGAGGCTGAGGCAGGAGAATCGCTTGAACCCAGGAGGCAGAGGTTGCAGTGAGTCGAGATTGTACCATTGCACTCCAGCCTGGGCAACAGAGCGAGACTCCATCTAAAAAAAAAAAATAAAAATAAGTAAATGGAATATCATGCAGCCATTAAAAATTGTTATAGAGAGCCATATTTTAAATATGGTAAATTAAGTGAAAAGCAGATGACAACAGCATGGAGTAATTGGGTACTGGTATTAAGTCATTGCAGGTGATTTTTTTTTTAAACCTAGTTTGGTATTCTGTTTTTTAGGGGTTTTTTTTTTTTATAATTTTTATGTTGTTTTGTACCTTGCCTAATACCACTTTGCTTCTTTGGATAGATCCACCAAAAGACAATGGCGGAGCAGCCATCAATAAATATGTAGTGGAGATGGCAGAAGGTTCTAACGGTATGAATGGATATTAAACACTGATAGATTTATTCCAGCCAGTCTCTTTCTATTCTTTATGGCTTTACATTTTATGTCATATCTTTTCTTTCTTCTTGCTTTTCATAAGGTACACCGTAAAAAGATGTTTACTTCACTTTGGGCTGTCCTGGATTTTTTTTTTTTTTTCATGTCATAAGTTTATTGACAAACATATCTAGTATGCCATATGAGTTCAAGTTTGATCCACTTCCAGAGGCTGCACCTCTTAAAATGCTCTTCATATCTGTTAATGGATGAACTGAAACATCCTTATGTTTTAAGCAGTTGGTGTCTTACTACAAGGAAGGGTGTAGCAAATGCAGATCCAAAGTACAAACACATCTTAGCTAGTAACGACCACTTCTTTTCCACTGAAAATGGCAAATTCTTCCCAGGGCCCTCCTCATAGTGACTCCTACGGACCACAGAGGTTGTGAACCTCCAGATGCTCTGGCCCAACGTAGCGCTGCTGGAAGCTCTGCGAAAGGCACAGAAACCGAGGACGGATGAAATGGCAGCACCTCACCAAGACCTTTTTTTTTCCTGGATTTTTTTTTCTTTGTTTGTAGCAGTTAGGATTTTGCCTGTTATGATCCACTTTAAATTGTGATTTCCAGAAATACAGTGAATCAAATGTAAGAGTGCTGAACACCTGTATCATTGCATTTTACATGTTCTTTTTGTTCTCATTTGTTTACATTGCTCAGCCTCTATACACCTAGACCAAGTCATTAGATACTATGAATCTTCTGAAGGTTAGTTTATTCAGTTAGATTTATATACAGATATATCAGAGAAGGATTAACTTCTAAAATTTAACTCACATCATACTAGTTTTAATAGTAAGTTTTATGACTAGTGAACTTTATTCTTGAATCACGCATTTAGCAGTGTTTATTTCTATGAAATGACCTATTTCCTGCCAAAAAGAAAAAAAAGATGTCTTTTAATTAGGACTAGACTTCCTCTGATACTGGTTTTTTGTACTCTTTGTATGCTATAACATTATTACTGGACCAGTAAACACATTTAAAATGCTTAATTAAAAGTAAATTATCAATCTAGGCCAAAGTCTATATAGAGTTACAGAGATATTTCACGTCCACAAAGCCATGCAGACTTGTCTAGGAAGCTGCACACGTAAAGAAAATTAGATCATTTCCAGGAAACCGAAACAAGCCTAAATTGTTTCTGACAAATTACATAAATACTTACTTTGTGAAGCTAGGATACCTGATGTGTCCATGATACCAAAACGTTAAACATTACCTAGTATCTGATTGAACACAATTCCTCACCTTACAGGAAACAAATGGGAAATGATATACAGTGGCGCTACCAGGGAACATCTTTGTGATCGACTGAATCCAGGCTGTTTCTATCGTTTACGAGTTTACTGCATCAGTGATGGAGGACAGAGCGCGGTAATACTTACATGTAGATTCTTTTGTGTTGTTGTTAAGTTTGGCCAAATGGGGTAGGATCACCAGGTGCCACTTCAAATATTGAAACATATCCACAAATGGAGAAAAGTAACTTCTATAACCTCTTTGGTTAATTTGATAATGACCAAAATATTCTAATGTGGTACTTAGCTCGCAGTTAAGTATTCAGTGTGTGTCTGTTGTCTGGTTGGTATTCAGCTTTGGAAAAACAAATACATGAAAACATTGGAGAAAATTTTATAAAGATAAATTTGAGAATGATGCTCAATAACCATACTAAGCAGAAATAGAAATAAAATAATTATAGACTGATTCACTGCTCCATAAATTATGTGGGTGAGGACACATCATAAAATAGTATCTACTGTTTAAATCTACTTTCTAATATTTACTTACTTCAAAAAAGTTGGCCATTATTTTATTATTAGAGACTCAATAACCAAAATGAACTTAAAAGTGTACCATTGATATAAAGACATAATGTTCTAGGGATGTATGTTTATTAATGAGTGATTTTTTTTTTTTTTTTTTTTTTCAAACAGAGTCTCACTCTGTCACCCAGGCTGGAGTGCAGTGGCACAATCGGGGCTCACTGCAACCTCTGCCTCCTGGGTTCAAGAATTCTCCTGCCTCAGCCTCCCAAGTAGCTGGGACTACAGGCGCCCGCCACCATGACTGACTAATTTTTGTATTTTTAGTAGAGACGGGGTTTTACCATGTTGGCCAGGCTGGCCTCAAACTCCTGACCTCGTGATCCACCGGCCTCAGCCTCCCACAGTGCTGGGATTACAGGCGAGAGCCACCACACCTGGCCAAGTGATTTTTTTTTTTTTTTAATGAATTAAACCAAGAATGGTTTCTTGGATCATTCATAATTGCTGGTTTTTTTTTTTTTTTTGAAATGAAATTTAATGCAATGAAAGTATTCTTTTTTAAAAATGAAATATAGGCATTTTGTTGAAAATGAAACTAATGTGAAACTGAGTGTGAGTCCTGCCCAGCAGGCTTGTGCTCCAGTTGCTTCATTTTATCCAGTAAGAAAATCTCCCTGGATTTAAGAAAAGCAACCACACATACACATGCACAAAATCCTGTTCTACTATAGCATTTTACAGCATTTTTGTATAGGATAGCTTTCTGATAAAAAGATGACCAAATATTTTGTGTTTAAAAAGAATGTTAAGTATGAACCTTAATATGTTGCAAGTAAGGAATATGGCACTGAGTTTGTGGCATTGTTTTTTTGTTTTTTTGTTGTTGTTGTTGTTTGAGACAGAGTCTCACTCTGTTGCCCAGGCTGGAGTGCAGTGGCATGATCTCGGCTCACTGCCAGCTCTGCCTCTTGGGTTCACACCATTCTCCTGCCCCAGCCTTCCGAGTAGCTGGGACTACAGGTGCCCGCCACCATGCCCGGCTACTTTTTTGTATTTTTAGTAGAGACTGTGTTTCACCATGTTAACCAGGATGGTCTTGATCTTCTGACCCTGTGATCCGCCCGCCTCAGCTTCCCAAAGTGCTGGGATTACAGGTGTGAGCCACCGCGCCTGGCCCAGTGTGGCATTGTTTTTAACAGAGTGTCTTTGAAAATAAAGGCTTTTTAAAATATAAATATAGCATAGAAACTAAAAGCAATATCAAATACCTAGAAAGGCGCCAAATAACTGGAAAAGCTTACCTGATTTTAGAATTATTTTTAGGTGGAAAGGATGAAGGAAAGATAATCTTTTAATGTATAAGTTAAGGTTGGTGCAGTGATGAATGTGTATAGTCTCAGCTACTCTGGACTTGGGAGGATTGCTTGAGCCCAGGAATTTGAGGCTGTAATCATACCTGTGAATAGCAACTGCACTCCATCCTGGGCAACATACCAAGACCTCATCTCTAAAAATAAATAAATAAATCAGTGTTTAGGTTCAAAATACAATCTACAGTAGTAAAGTAGCCAAAATATTCTAAACCTCCTTACAACAATACAAATAGCATATACAGTATTTTAAAACATCCCTCCTTAGAAGAGATTTATGGATCCCTTTGGAGATCAAAAATATTGCCCATTAAATTGTGTTGGAAGTTGTTTTTTTCTTTAGTTATGAAAAGAAAAGGAAAGGAAGGGTTCATTGAAGTTCTTTTTCAGTAACTTGCTTTGTATATAGTAGTTGCACAGTACATGTCTTCTTTGTCTGTGAAAATTTTGAGTTTTTATTTAATTGGGTTTTCTTTTTTTTTTCAGAACTTTATTCCTTTTTTGTTGACAATCAAGTACAATTTCAAATTATCAGTGCAATATTTGTGTTTATGTTATTTTTCCTTACCAAAAGCAATCTGATTATTTGGTTTTGGGGCATTTTTGTTTTCTTTTTGCTTTTGTTTTGGCAGGTCTCTGAATCTTTACTTGTACAGACTCCAGCTGTGCCTCCTGGCCCATGCCTGCCTCCCAGATTACAGGGTAGACCCAAAGCAAAAGAAATACAGTTACGATGGGGTAATTTCCATTTTGGTAATAAATTATAATTAAGCTAGAACAGAAAGTATTCGTCTTGTTAAATTGCATAAATCTTTCCATCTTTTAGGACCTCCTCTGGTTGATGGTGGATCACCCATTTCCTGTTACAGTGTGGAAATGTCTCCTATAGAAAAAGATGAACCTAGAGAAGTTTACCAAGGTTCTGAAGTAGAATGTACAGTGAGCAGCCTTCTTCCTGGAAAGACATACAGCTTCAGACTACGTGCAGCTAACAAAATGGGGGTAAGAAGACTGTGCTGGTAGAATTATAATCACAATGGTGATATATGTTTCATTTTAACATATAACATCATATCCATTATTTGGCCATTTAGCTTTAATGTATGACTCCAAATTTTACAATTTTTAATAAGCCTACATTGATAAATACAAGAGAAGTCAGTATATTCCGTAACTTAAATTTATGAAATCTCAGTATTTTTAGATCCCACTTACAGTTTGTGACACTTTGGACTTCAACTGGGCTAGAGTTTAGCTTTTAGGCAGTGTTAATTAGAGTTTACTTAATTTAAGAGTAGAAGTAAAATCATAAGTACTGAAGTTTTTTGAGGCTGATTGAAGTTTTTGAGGTTTTTGAGTATTTTGAGGCTGATTGAAGTTTTTTGAGGCTGAAGTAGCATTTACTTTCAGTTGGCAACTAATTATGATTCATTTTTTTTGCCCAAATGAAAAAAAACTTATGCTTGAAACTATTCTGGTTTTGTATGTATTTTTTGAAATATTATCTGTGTATTTAATATATAACTCCAAAAAGTGGACAAAGTAGGTGATATCTCCATTTCACAACTAAGGAAACTGGGGTTCAGGAAAGCTAAATATTTTGCCCACAGTCATACAAACTAATAAGTGACAGAGGTAAGCTACAAACCTTAGTTTGTCAGACTCCAGAGCCAAAGCTCTTTCCACTCAGCTATGACACCTCTCATCTCTCTGCAATAAAGCAGGTTCCCTAAGGACAAAGCAGTAATTTCCTATCTCAACTAAATAACAATTTCTTTCAACTATTCTATAATTAAAATTTTATAGAATTAAACTGACAGTTCTCTCCTACCCATTATTTTGGTGAACTGTACTATATTTCAAATCCTGTTGTCCAACAGGGTTCTATATTTACATCTGTAAACTTATTTTTAAATTTATTTGTTTGATTTTTTGAAACAGGGTCTCACCCTGTCACCCAGGGTGGAGTGCAGTCATGTGATCTTGGCTCTCTGCAACCTCTGCCTCCTGGGCTCAGGTGACCCTCCTACCTCAGCCTCCCAAGTAGCTGGGACCACAGATGTACACCACCACACCTGGCTAATTTTTTCATATTTTTAGTAGAGAGGGGGTTTTGTCATGTTGCCCAGGTTGATCTCAAACTCCTGGGCTCAAGAGATCCACCCACCTCAGCCTCCCAAAGTGGTGGGATTACAGGCATGAGCCACTATGCCTGGCCTAAATTTCTTATATGTCAAATTTGTATATTTAGGCTGCTCTTACACAAGTCATTCCTTTCTGTAAGAAGCCATCTTGTCAGCCTCACAAGGCTGCAATACACTAGGATCGCATCTTTAATACTTAGGTCTTAATTTATATTTTCAGGTTTCTCATAATTTGTCAAATCACCTTAAGTAAATATTTACTTTCCATATTTCCAGAGAATATACATTTTAGACCTTTCTAAAGCTATTCCAGATTTTAAGATAAAATTTATGCCTACCAGAGAGCAGTACTGATAAATAATGTACTATAAGTACACTATTTACAGTTTTATTTTAAATAAAATCCATTCAGCATGCTAGAATGGTGAAGCTTTGTCATTATTTTGTTATCGTTGACATGAATTAACCTTGTTCAAAAAAGGGGGGCAGAAAAATGACATTTGTCATGAAAAACTTTTTTTAATCCCTATAGGACTTGAGGAACAGAATCCTTACTTCAGTTCTTATAAATAGTTGTGCTAAACCTCAAGTTTCTATCATTTAGTGGCCCTTTCCATGCTCTCCATAAACTAAACTGAATTATCTGTGTGATTGATATGTTTTATTAGGTTGCCTTATAACATGTATAACAGTACTCTTTATTTGTAGATACTTTGTATGTATGTGTGTGTATAGACAGATAGACAGACTTTTTTTTTGAGACAGGGTATCTGTCACCCAGGCTGGAGTGCAGGGGTATGATCATGGCTCACTGCAACCTCAACCTCCCAGGCTTAAGCAATCCTCCTGCCTCAGCCTCCTGAGTAGCAGGGACTGTAGGTGCACACCACCATGCCAGGCTGATTTTTTACTTTTTTGTAGAGATGGGGGTCCCCTTATGTTTCCCAGGTTGGTCTCAAACTCTTGGGCTCAAGTGATTCCCCCACCTTAGCCTCCCAAAGAGGTGGGATTACAGGCATGAGCCTCTGCACCTGACCTTTTATATATACTTATTATTGTAAATCATTTGCTGCCACTAGCAGTCTGTAAGTCTATACTATTAAATGACATATTGGCCAGGCACGGTGGTAAATGCATGTAATCCCAGCACTTTGGGAGGCCAAGGCGGGTGGGTCACTTGAGGTCAGGAGTTCGAGACCAGCCTGACCAACATGGTGAAACCCCTTCTCTACTAAAAATGCAAAACTTAGCTGGGCATAGTGGCATTTGCCTGTAATCCCAGCTGCTCTGGAGGCTGAGGCAGGAAAATCACTTGAACCTGGGAGGCGGAGGTTACAGTGAGCTGAAATCATGCCACTGCATCCAGCCTGGGCGACAGAGTGAGACTCTGTCTCAAAAAAAAAAACAATAAAAAAAAAAACCTATTAAATGACAGATTTATATTTGGAATTTTGGCTAGGCACAGTAGCTCACACCTGTAATCCCAATACTTGGGGAGGCCGAGGCTGGCAGATCACTTCAGGCCAGGAGTTGGGGACCAGCCTGGCCAACATCAGGAAACCCCATCTCTACTAAAAATACAAAAATTAGCTGGGCTTGGTGGTGCCCACACCTGTAGTCCCAGCTACTCAGGAGGCTGAGGCACAAGAATCGCTTGAACCCAGGAGGCGGAGGTTGCAGTGAGCTGAGATTGTGCCACTGAATTCCAGCCTGGGCAACAAGCTTTTTCTCAAAAAAATAATAACATATTTGGAATTTTAAAATTGATTGGGTTTTCAAATTTATTGTTTTAAATTAAGAACTTTTGAACTACTAATAAAACTATCTGCCATAGTTCATTGATTTTTACATGAAATATTTATTTTCAAGATGGTCTCAAGATTACTTTTCACAAAGCAGGTGCATTATATCACCATTTTGCTCTGCCCTGTAAATTTGCCATCTGGGATTTTTGGGTGGTATTCATGTGAGAGTAAAGCATACTCTCTAGCAGTTTCCTATAGCTACAAGTTTTTGTTTTTTTTTTCATTGCTTCTAACAGGATATAGTTACTATGAGTCCATGAAATATAATGGAAATGTGAATAAGGAGTTTACTGAAGACTTTAAACATTTGATTTTTTTTTTAATCGTGAATATGATAGAAACCAGTAGTGTTGAGCAGTGCAAATATTTGAAGTGGTGATTTGTGAAATAGCCCAGCATTGCCTTAAACAAAATCACAGTCTACTTCTTGTTTTATACATGTGACAGTATAAAAGGTTTCTTTTTTTTTTCCCCCATTTTCTGAGATTTATAGATTGGTATATAGCTTTAAACTATATAAAGTTTTATGGAAAGATTTTTTAAACTTATTAATATAAATTTTAAAGTTGATATAATTAAAGTGAGCCCATCTTCTGTTTATAAAATGCAAGATTCCTTAACATTTATAATTACACAGATGAAATAGTTTCTATAAGGAAGTTGGAGTTTTGATTTTGCCCTTTATAGATGTTAGATTGTGCAGATTTGTCTGTATTTTCTCACCATATCAAATAATACTTTTCTTATAAGATTGGTCTTCAAGAGCCATATTAGTTGTTATAATTGATTAGTATATAGTTTAACTTTATTCATCATATTTATACTGTAGGTTTATGGCCAGAGGTTGAGGTTATTTCAGGAGAGTTGATGACCTTAATTTAAAGTCTAGCTAAAATCAGTGCTGTAAACAAAAGGAACCATTTACGTTTGTTTCTGTTTGCCATATATAGTAGCCTTGATTTTTTACTTTGTTATAAAACAGTTACTTTCACAATATTAGCCTGAGATATTAATGACATTGTGATGATACAAAATGGTGTATATTCCCCGTGCAATCAGATTTGGAGGAAAAACGAAGGACTTAACATTATCTGAAGTCACTGATACTCTGAATAAGTATGGTCAAGGAGTGAACTATTTTCTTTTGGAAAAACTTTTTAAAATTTTATTTTTAAAGTATTATACTGTTATTTTTGGGGCCTAATGGTTACATTGAATAGTTGGTTTCACCTTCTTAAGGTTTTTTGCCAATATTCATGAAACTTGATATTTTTAAAATCCCTACCCTTTGGTAAGTCTACTGTTATTTATTAACATTTTTATTGGTGATTAATACATGTTTTTCCCTAAATTAAAAATAAATAACTTGGAATAATTTTAATATTAAATCTTTGTTAACAACTGAATGTTTCCATAGAATTTTCTGAGAAGTTGAGTTTCTTAGAGTTTTCATAGCTGGCTGGGCCCAGTGGCTCATATGAGCCTGTAATCCCAGCACTTTGGCTCAAGCAGTCCTCCCTCTGAGACAGGAGGACCACTTGTGCCCAGGAGTCTGAGACCAGCCTGGGCAACATGGTGAAACCCTGTCTCTGTAAAAAGTAGAAAAATTAGCCCAGCATGGTGGTGCACACCTGTAGTCCCAGCTACTCAGGAGGCTGAGGTGGGAGGATGGCTTGAGCCCAGGAAGTCGAGGGTGCAGTGAGCCATGTTTGCACCACTGCACTCCTGCAGTCTGGGTGACAGAGCCAGCCAGACTTGTCTCAAAAAAAAAAAAAAGAAGTTGACCTAGCTCTTAAAGATGGGCATTTGGCAAAACTGCCTGATACAGTGCAGTAACAAGTAGGTTTACTTCTGATCATTATAATGATGCACCACTGTTAAGTGAAAATACCAGTGTATTGGGGCTTTTCTTTTGCTAATGAGCTTTAAAAAATTGATGACTAGAAATTTCTGTAATTGTTCTCCTATGTGTCAGGGAAGGAATTTGCCAATACTGAATAAAATTTTTTATATTCCAGGTAACGTGTGTTAAAAGTAATTATGAGAAAGTGAGCTTTTTAGCATGGAACAGAAAAATCAAATTCTGGTACAAAATAAACAAATTTATAGAACAGTATGTTGGTAAAATTTGATATGGAATATAATGCCTAAGAAAGATTCGTGAAGTATTAAAAAATTAAAAATGATAATTTACACCTACCATCTCCCATGCCTTTAATTAGTATCAATTTCTTCACTCCTTATATTTCTCCTGAATTATTCCACCCACCTCATTCTCTAATGTCCTGCCCTTCTTTCAAAAACTATTTCCTGAAGAAATAAGGGGCAGAAGAAAGTATAGGTAAATGAAACTTTAAAATTTCTCACACCTTTACTTTCATGATTTTTAAGTCTTTTTAGTTAATGTGAATACTTACAGAATTATGACCAAATTAATCTTGAAACACAGGGAAAAGACTTTAATTATTATTGAATCTTTAAATATGCAGTTCTGTGCAATCAGTGGACATTTAAGGGTGAAAAATAAAAACACTAGTTACATTTGTTTTTCTAGTTTGGACCATTTTCAGAAAAATGTGACATTACTACAGCCCCTGGGCCACCAGATCAGTGCAAGCCCCCTCAAGTGACATGTAGATCTGCAACTTGTGCACAAGTGAATTGGGAGGTATTGTAATTTCCATTGACTTGTATCTACTTTCTTCAGTGAATAGAATAGTTTATATAAAAGAATAAAGATACTGTCCATTTTTACCGCCTATATTATACAGAGCAAGTCCTAGTTTAATTCACATGAGAAACAGTGACTTCTTTTTCCTCTTTGAAGAATTTGAGTAAGGTATATTTGCATTACAAATATTTAGATTCCTGTTCATTATGTGCTTTGTATTTTTATGAAAGGCTTTGTCTCAGTACTGAGATATTTCAGCCACTGGTAAGTTTAATGTTCAGAATAGACATACACAGGAATTAGTAAATTCTATTTCTCTTATATTTATCCAGTACACATCTCCAGTGTACTTATTGTGGATAGTAATAATCAGTGATGATAATAATTATATTTTCAGTTCCCTTTGAAATTTAACAAAATGTGTGTATGGTTTTAACATTTCTTATTAATAGAATTATTTTGAAGTATATTTACCTTAAAACACTCTTTCTAAAGTGACTTAGTCATATTTCTACTTCTAATTCAAAACGGTTATATATTTGACCAATCTTAAATTCAGATAATCTTAATGAATAAAAAATGTAAAATTGAACAGTTTTGATTGTGCTTAAAAGTTTTAAAGAAACTCAAAAGCAATCTAGTTTTACAAATGATCAGGTAAAGAGCATTTTTGGCCAAAAGCTATTTAATCAACATCAAGACTAAGACCTTTATCCTTTTCTTAATTTAAAGGTTCCTTTGAGTAATGGAACAGATGTCACTGAATATCGATTGGAGTGGGGAGGAGTTGAAGGAAGTATGCAGATATGTTACTGTGGGCCTGGTCTCAATTATGAAATAAAAGGACTTTCACCAGCAACTACCTATTATTGCAGGGTCCAGGTAAAGATGATCAGTACCTTGTCACTTAACTCTATCCAGAGTTTTATATTTCATCGGCATTTTCATGGTCATGACTTTGTTAACTCGGAGGCTCTGTTAATTTGTAGGCTCTGAGTGTTGTGGGTGCAGGCCCTTTCAGTGAAGTGGTAGCCTGTGTGACTCCACCATCAGTTCCTGGCATTGTGACCTGTCTTCAAGAAATAAGCGATGATGAGATAGAAAATCCCCATTATTCACCTTCTACATGCCTTGCAATAAGCTGGGAAAAGCCTTGTGATCATGGTTCGGAAATCCTTGCCTACAGCATAGACTTTGGAGATAAACAATCCCTAACAGTGGGAAAGGTTACAAGCTATATTATCAACAATTTGCAACCAGATACAACATACAGGTATACTCTAAAAATTATGTTGATTTTTGCCTAGACCAGAGAGACACTTTAAATAAAACAATCATAACCAAACTTTTTTTCTTATGTGGCACTTAGAATACGAATTCAAGCCTTGAATAGCCTTGGAGCTGGTCCTTTCAGCCATGTGATAAAATTAAAAACTAAGCCTCTCCCTCCTGATCCACCTCGTCTGGAATGTGTTGCCTTTAGCCACCAGAACCTTAAGCTGAAATGGGGAGAAGGAACTCCAAAGACATTGTCAACCGATTCTATTCAGTACCACCTTCAGATGGAGGATAAGAATGGACGGTAGGTTTTTTTAATTGCTTCTTTATATAGTTTCTTAGGTCTTAAGTATATAAATTTCTGTAACTATTAGAAGTAGGCCAGGTGTGGTGGCTGACACCTGTAATCTCAGCACTTTGGGAGGCTGAGGCAGGCAAATTGCTTGAGCCCAGGAGTGCGAGACCAGCCTGGGCAAGACAGTGAGACCTTGTCTCTAAAAAAAATTTCTTTTAATGAAGTAAGTTTTCAAAAACAAAGTCAAGATTGTCATACAAAAGTGTGCTGTTTTTAAAACATTAGAAAACACAATGTAGATTTCCTGTTTATAATTTGAGTGGAATACCAAGAGAAAAAAATAAGTGGGCTACTGTTTGGTTGTTTTCTCTGATCCATTTACTGTTTTCATGATAGTAAAAAGACACCTAATCTTAGATACAAAATAAACTCTTCAGTGTTTATTTCTAGCAGGACACAATTTTTTTTTTTTTAAGACAAGGTCTCGCTCTGTCACCCAGGCTGGAGGGCAGTGGCACTATCTTGGCTCACTGCAACCTCTGCCTCCAGGGCTGAAGCCATCCTCCCACCTCAGCCTCCCAAGTATCTGTGACCACAGGCGTGGGCCACTACACCTGGCTAATTTTTGTATTTTTAGTAGAGATGGGGTTTCACCATGTCGCTCACACTGGTCTCGAATTCCTGGGCTCAAGTGGTCCTCCCGCCTCAGCCTCACTGAGTGCTGAGATTACACTCATGAGCCACTGTGCCTGACCGAAACAATTTTTTTTTTTTTTTTTTTTTTTCAGACAGTCTCACTCTTTCGCCAGGCTGGAGTGCAGTGGCGCGATCTCGGCTCACTACAATCTCTGCCTCCCAGGTTCAAACAATTCCCCTGCCTCAGCCTCCCAAGTAGCTGGGACTACAGGTGTGCACCACCACGCCCGGCTAATTTTTTGTATTTTAGTAGAGGCAGAGTTTCACCATGTTGGCCAGGATGATCTCCATCTCCTGACCTTGTGATCCACCTGCCTCGAACTCCCAAAGTGCTGGGATTACAGGCGTGAGCCACTGCACCTGGCCCTGAAACAATTTTATAGTAAATGATTATGATCGTTTCTGGCCTCTGAGATCCTTGAGGGCAGAGATTATGTTTCAGTCTTTTCCACATCCCTGACACAGGGCCTGCACGCTAAATGAATACAGTTCAGTTTTTCACTGTGTGATCTCAGTTAGATTCTGTGATTAATTATCTAGTCCCTTTGCTAATCTCTGTTACTAATCTTTGTTAATCTTTGAATTAGAAAGAACCTAATTTCATTCAGGTTCTTTCTGTGCCTCTTTTACATCTTCATGTACATGTTGTACTATTTCCTATATAATGTGCCATATACTGCGGCACTAAATCATGTTATTTTAATTACAGTGTTAACTCTGAATATTTGTAACAGTCATTCTAATGCCAACTAGGGCTATTTATTCACATTATATTCCATATAAGCAATGCCACATACCTCCCACAGCTGTTAATCCTTTAATATTTTAAGAATTTTGAATTTTGCTTTTCTACTTTTCACTGAATGTATTAGAAACAATTTCCAAATCTGATGGACTCAGAATACTAGTAACAGTTTTTCCCAAGATTTACTTTTTTGTGTTGTTTGTATCTTAGCCAGGTATTCAACAATGAAATATTCATGGTGCTTGTACATAAGTACTCTGTATCAGAAATACTTATACATTTAAAATAACGTATGGAATAATTTTGTATACTAGTATATCACCAGTAAGAACATTACACAGAACAAACACTATTGATCATTTCCTAAAATCTGTATCAATGAATGTTAGCCTTTGTTCTTGGCAGAATTTTATGTAATCTTTGTAGCCTTATCTCTGCAAAGAGATTATTTGCCTTGTAGAGGTTTTTGGTATAGCCATTTATCTTTAATATATGTTATTATTACTGGACAAATTAATTGTTTAAATTTTTTTCCTCCCCTTTCTAGCATACATTTGGGGTAGTGCAAGAAGGCTTACTGGAAACAGGTCTAATTAGTGTTTGGTTGAAAGATAATAGAATAAAGATTCTATTAAATATAAATTCTATTATATTCTATTATAGAACTTCCAACTTAATATTCAGCTAGCATCTAGAGAATTGTTATAGGGTATGAGTATGGCTCATGGCCTTTGGTTGTGGAAAATAAAGAAATTAAAACCTTTTATGATACTGCTAAGTTTAATGCACACATTTAATAAATTAAATCAATTTAATATCTTTGATTACTTTCATTCCCTTTGATTTTCACAACTATATACACTTGCTGTGGGATGGTATCATAATGATACTTTAGCTGTTCCCTGATCCAGATTTTGTCATTGTTCAGCTTTTTTAAACAGTGGTATTACCACTATTTTTTTTCCTGTCATTAAAAAAAAATTTAGAGATTGAAAAGGCAAGGCTTATCCAATTACTGCTTATTGGAAGTACTGTTTCTTCCTGTCATTAAATATTTCTTTATTTTTAACTTGACTACAATTTTCAGACTGTTAGCATTGAATAAGCATTCATTATTCATTCTCTAATTTCCAAAAATTTTAGAAACATCCAATCAAAAATAATGGGATGCATTCAACTTATAGATAACATATTAGGAGAAATATATATGATACTCAACTTCATTGAACAGTTCAAGTGGATAATGTATTGGAAATTTTATATTGTCATACTGCTTTTGTAAATCTCTAGAAAAACATCACCAAGTCAACTAAAAATCTGCCTGGGAATTGAGAATTCTCTTTTTTCCAGATAAAGACAAGGAAGATTAAAATAGAAACTTAATCTCATAGCTCAGGTCTCTATGCCATAGTTGACAAATTTTATCAATATAACTTTAGTTAGAAATAATTTGTAATGAAAATTGTGATGTTCTGAGCATCTTTTAAAATGTACATTAACAAAACAGTATTCAGAAACAAAACTAAACCGGAAGCCTGAGAAGAAACAGTTATGGTCAGACATGAAATTTAGTAACAGACTTTCAGTAAATCATGTCAAATTTGGAAATTTACCAAATATCCTATTTTTCTTCATCTGATGAAAAACAGATTTATTTTAAGTGACATAGAGTTCCTGGCATCAAACTTTTGGGGTAACTATCACTCCTAAATAATGTCCTAACTGTGTTTTTATACTAGTTTGTAAAACACTTTCATAAGGTAGTATAAGGTTTATCTAATAGTTATTTCCATTTTAGGTTTGTATCCCTATACAGAGGACCATGTCATACATACAAAGTACAAAGACTTAATGAGTCAACATCCTATAAATTCTGTATTCAAGCTTGTAATGAAGCTGGGGAAGGTCCCGTCTCCCAAGAATATATTTTCACTACTCCAAAATCTGTCCCAGCTGCCTTGAAAGGTAAGTTATACATCCTGAACTTATTTTCTTTATAATAAATTACTTTTTAATGTATTTTCATAAATGCTTTGTTTACTAATATTAAAATTTAGCATCCAGTATATGTCCACCAGTTATACAAAATCATATAGGCAAGCCCAACTCTACTGAGAGTTCCACTCAATAATAAAAGCTGTTTTATCTGGCACGTTTATATTCAGACAAGTACTGGCTTTTGTCACTGATGTTTTTAATAATGTAGCATAAAAATACTAAATTGAATAGGTAGGCTGGTTTTCTAATGAGGTCATTTGCTTAAAGAAAAAAATCACAAACTCTGGTTGTGTAAACGTTTTGAGTTATTGATATTACATTCATTTGGATTTCAGAAGGAAAGCTTGGTCATCTGTTAAGCAAAACAAATTCTTCATTAATGTGGGTTTTTTAATCAGTTTTACACACACATGTACACATTTACACACATTTGTATATACATTTATCTTTTAATTTTAGAGGGGTTCTTGTTTTAAAGTGACTCTGGCAAGGGCTGCACTCTATTTTTAGCTGAAAAGTCTATAAAGTTAATTGCTCTGAAGACTAATCACAGACTTCTAGAACCATATCCTAGATCATGTACTTAAACCTATCATTTGTTAAACAGCAGAACCTCTTCTTGAATAGTCTTTCTAATAATATTGAGAGTTTCACTGAGTCATTTTTCTGTTTGCTCATCAAGTTTAGTGTCTCTTAGCTTTAAGAAGAGTGCTGACTATAAGCAGGGCACAGTGGCTCACACCTGTAAGCCCAGTGCTTTGGGAGACTGAAGTGGGAGGCTCACTTAAGGCCAGGAGTATTGAGACCAACCTGGGCAACATAGTGAGACCCACCTCTCTACAAAAGAAATTTTGAATCAGCTGGGCATGGTAGCATGTGCCTGTGTGTGTAGCTGCACAGGAGGCTGAGGCTGCATTGAGCTATGATCGCACCACTGTTCTCCAGGCTGGGTGACAGAGTGAGATCCCATATCTTAGAATACAAGAGTGCTGATTTTAACCTCTGGATGCAAATTTCAAAAATTCACTGATACTTATTTCAAGTTTATAAGTGAATTTTACATATTTGTTGATTTTTATTAAAACAAGTGTCTGCATGATGTACCAAATTAAAAATCAAGTGGAACAGATTTTATTTATATTTGTTTTCTACAGCCCCCAAAATAGAGAAAGTAAATGATCACATTTGTGAAATTACATGGGAGTGTTTACAGCCAATGAAAGGTGATCCAGTTATTTACAGTCTTCAAGTTATGTTAGGAAAAGATTCAGAATTCAAACAGGTATGTACCAAGATATTAATGTGTGGATGCATATTTTTACCCCTTTTTAATTTTTATGTATTTTCAATATAAGATTTGGCCATCTTTACCTTTTAATTCATAAACATTTATTCAGTATATATTATGTTCCAGAGATCTCAAGATTCCAAATCTTTTCAGTATGAACTATACTTGAACAGATTATTCATTTATCTGATAAGTATTCATTGAATTCTGTGCCAGGCACTCAGGATGTAGCACTGAACAAAAAGTCCCTTGCCTCCATGGAGCTTACTTACATTCTGGTGGAAAAGAAGACACTATAAGCAAGTAAACATGCCAATATATTGTCAGATATAAGTGCAATGGAGAAAAAACAAAATTGGATAAAAGAAATAGGGAGTAGTAGAGGGGGAGGGCACTGAGTGTTATTTCATTTGGGGCACTCAGCTGACATTCAGCATGGCCCAGAGGAGATGACTGTGGAGAGAAGAGTGTTCCAAGATGTGCTGAGGCAGGAACATGCCTATTAAATCTGATGAACATAAAGGAGCCAATATGACTGGGATGGAGAGAGCAAAGGGAAGAGTTGATAAGGTCGGGTAGTTAATCCTAAGGGGCCTATAGGTGGTATGGAGGTGATGTAAGGCGTAATAGGCCATACTGTGGCTTTTACTCCACGTGAAATGAGAAGACGGTGGAGGATTTTGACCAGGGTATTCACGTGATCAGACACAAGGTTGTTTTGACTATAGTGCAGAAACTACAGTAGGACAAGGGCAGAACTAGAAAGACTAATAACGAGGCTTTTACAATAATAGTATTAATAATAGTCATAATGCAGTGCTGTAAATATGACATTAGGCATGAAGTTATAATGGAAACCTAGAGGAATTGTCACCTTCCTAGCCAAGAGGTTTCAAAGATAGCTTTCTGATAAAGCAAGAATAGCAGTGAGATACAGTGGAGAGTTGCCAGTGTTTGTTACAACTTTTAAAAAGAATAAGCTTTTATACCACTCCAAAGACTAATTAAATACCTATACATTTCATCTGATTTTCCCTTTTTCCTGTAACCTTAATTTTGAGGGCTTTTAAGCTGGGTTGTTTTCATTATGTCTCATATTTTCCTCTTCCACTAAAAAAAAATTCTTCATTTGTTTTATTCCAGTATTGTGCTGTTGTAACTACTCTATGTAATATCTTAACTGAAATTACAAAAGATCCAAAGAGTCAGATTAAATCTGGCATGCGATTGTTTTTCTTTATTAAGCCATCTGCAAATTGACATGATAATTAGATTTGAAATGTAATTTACAGATAAGTAGGTTTCCTTCTAAGGAGGAAGCAAAATTAATATTAAAGAAAATATAATTGTATTACACGTTTAAAGGAAATAGGGACTCCACATTTGAGTAGTATATGAATAAGCTTAAGACTTGTTTGCATGACTTTTCTTGGGTGTATAAACCTTCTGAAATCAGCTTGAGCAAGTTAATCTGTTTTCTTCAGTCCTGTATCTACAGCTACCTGTGTCTCTTCCTGCTTAGAGGTCTTCCTGCATCTGAAATGCGAAATTGAAAACTTGATCCCATCATCTTCCCTCCCAATATCTCCTCTCCAGCATCTTTACTTCATCAGTGTCATAGACACCAACATCATCTTGGTCTCCAAGCTTTAAATTCTTAGATGAATTTTTTTTTCCTATCAACTCTTAATCAGAATTTGTTTCTGAATCCATAAAACTACATCAGGGCCTCATCACTTTTTACATGTACATCAAGAGTCCCTGTCCTACTCAGCTCCCTTCAGTCCTTCACACAGCCTCACGATTAGGATTCCATAAACACTGTCTTACTGTCACACACCTACAGTGGTCCCTTTTGAATTAACCTAAATTTCCAACTAGTGTAATTAATGTATTCTTCCTCTCTGTACCAGATCTCTTATCACCCTCATGCCATTTATTGAGGTTTTTCTTTCTTAACCTAATACTGCCAGGCTCATGGAATGGTATATGAAGACACATGGAAAATATAAAGACAATAATCATCCATTATATCCATAAGACAAATACGTATTTTTAATTTTTACTAAATTTACTTCAGTGTTATATATACAATTTTACACTACTTTATCATACAACATTCTGTTTTAAGTGAATCCTTTTACAGGTTGAAGCATCCCAAATAAAGTCCAAAATTCAAAATTTTCCACCCGAAATCTGAAACTTTTTGAGGATCGATATGACACTCAAAGGAAATGCTCATTGGAGCATTTCCAATTTCAGATTTTTGGGTTTGGAATGCTCAACTAGTAAATATGCAACTATTCCAAAATCAAAAAAATTGAAATGCTTCTGGTTCCAAGCATTTCTTATAAGGGATACCCAACCTGTACCATCTCCCAAACATGGATCATTTCTACATTCTATTTCCTGAAACATTATGCATTCTTAGAACTAATGCATAGTCACATTTTCTTTCAGATTTATCTTAAAGCTTCTTTCAGTAAGTTCCTTTATATATTGTTATCAGCATCCACATTTTTATTTATTGCCAATAATTCACTAATGGCCTTTTATTAAGTACCTACTATATGCTAGATTCTGGAGATAGAAAAATGAGACAGAGATCTTACTTTACTTTGAGAGCAAAGCAATATGTAAAAATTTAGATTTACACCACAGGTACAATTGAGGCAGCTAAAAGTACTTGAAAGCCCCCATGTGTTGGTTCATCTGACTTGTAGCCCACCAACTAACTGGAGAAACTCAACTGACAGGTCATTTAACCCTATGAGCCTTGGTTTTCTCAATTACAGAATGAGTGGTGGGGGGTTGCTCATTATTGGAAATGATAGCTCCTACAGATTGAGCAGTGACTGCATGCTGAGCACTGCGCTAAGTGCTTTAACAAGCATTAGTTCATTTCATCCTCATAATTATCATACATGTTAACTACTAGTATGCCTGTTGTACTAAGGTAGTTGGTCTAAAATCACATCTGGAATGTGAAGTGGTAGAGCAGACCTTGGATGCCAGGGGTGAACAGTTCTAGTATATAGCGTCTTAACCCATTTATGCCTAGTGTTCCATTATTGGAACACTAAGCTGGTGGTAGTTATTTATATCCAACTGATCAAGGTTATTGCCAAGGTCTGATTTTTCACACACAAAAAAAAATTTGCAACCTCTGGCATAAATGGGTTAATTACTAGCACATTCCTCTGAAAATCCGTGGAATTTCATTCTTTTTATTTCCCTTGTAAGGCATGGCAGAGGAGGTCCTATTCTCTGATTCTAAGTTATCTCCCCTCTCTGGTTTATACAGTGATTTGCCATAGGCACCTATAGAAAGCTCCCCTTATTCATTTCCCATTTCATTCTACAGATATGTTTGAAATTATATGGAAATTTATCAGTTATACAAAGACATAATGGGGGAAGCAAAAGTAGACACTATCCCTTCTTTGATGGAATGATTGCATTGAAAAATGACTTCTTACATTTGAGAAAAGCAAGAAAATGCTTGAGGACTGATTTTGCTTGTTCTCTAGCTGCCCTGGGGCACATCTGCACTCCTTAACTCATCTGTGAACTGTATAAGGGTAGATCTCACATCCTCGCTTTTGAAATTTCTCTTGCCCCTATGCAACAAACAGATAAGTACTTTAATGGATAGGTATTTTTAACATGTCATTTAAAAGATAAAATCAATGGCATTCACTGGCTTTCACATCAAAAACAATTCTAACACTAGCCAGTTTTAACACATTTTCTGTCCAGCCTTCACATGTAATTCTTCCTTCTAATATTTTAACAGATTTACAAAGGTCCCGACTCTTCCTTCCGGTATTCCAGCCTTCAGCTGAACTGTGAATATCGCTTCCGTGTATGTGCCATTCGCCAGTGCCAAGACTCTCTGGGACACCAGGACCTCGTAGGTCCCTACAGCACCACAGTGCTCTTCATCTCTCAGAGGACTGAACCACCAGCCAGCACCAACAGAGACACTGTGGAAAGCACAAGGACCCGACGGGCACTGAGTGACGAGCAGTGTGCTGCCGTCATCCTTGTGCTGTTTGCTTTCTTTTCCATTTTGATTGCCTTTATCATTCAGTACTTTGTAATCAAGTGAAAATATAACTTTATTTTTTAACTCTATTACATTTTATTTTGTCATGTACTAAAATTATTTCTGTATTGCTTTTATAAAAAACAGTGGCATTTAGCACTGGCATTGAGACTATAGCACATCATTTTTGCCATTTTCAGTGCTTATATTGTTAGGTAGAGGCTGGCACTTTATTAGAATGCAAGCCACAAAAATATCAATTTTGGTTTTTTTGTTAGGGTGGGTCTTCTTTTTTTCTTTCCCTCTCTTTTTTTAACATGCCTTCTTACAGAAAAACTTTCTAAGAGGCAACAATTTAGAATGGATATTTTGACCAGTCAGCCTGAGTGTAACAGTGATAACCTGATCTGTTTGTTTTAAAGATTATTACCAAGTGAAAAATTCAGAATGAATAGAATTTACACTAACATGCTATATAAAATGTTAAAGTCTGATGCTGTGAAAGCAATCTAGTGCTATATTTCTACCTCCTCATTTGTCTTAATTATTTGGTAAGTGGGATTATGATGAGTAACTGGAGGGGCTTAGAAACAAAAACTGGATGAAAGAGTATGCATGAAGAAAAGCTTATTTGATAAATGTGGAGTTCTTCATTATAAATATATATTCATGAATTCACAGATAAGTACTTAAAGAACAGACAGTTTACTTGGCCTAAAAATATTTTGATGTTTACTCAAAAAGTACCTCTTCAGGTCTTGAGAACATGGAAAAGAACTGAGTGCTTTTAAATACTTTTTAAAAAGTAATCATAAAAGTAAATTGCATTTCAAACCTATTTGGCTTCTGTTTTGTGAACCTTTGAACTATATGTAGGTGTATAAGGGTATACACCTACATATATGGCATATAACAAGTGTACACATATACACATAACAAGTGTAGAAATATATATTACACACATACACTCACTCTGTCTGGTATAGGCTAATTTTGAAGAACTCCCATAAGTTTCTGCTGCTTCTCCCATAACTGCTGCCACCACCATCAGAATTCATAATCAAACCTAACCTTTTTGTTTGGGGCACCAAATCTGAAGACAAAATTAATTTGCACCAGTAAACTTCAAGCTGCTTTCTTTCTTGAAAACTAAACGTTTAATGTATAATGTCTGTTTGGATACTGTTCCAAATTGTTGATTGCATGTGGTTAATGTTGCATTAGAGCACTTTGCAATTGCATAATTCATTAATGTTTTGTGAGCTTGCATTTGTGAGTTACTGGATGATCAGACTGAATTTTGTCAAGTATCACATTGTACATCTTGCCTAGATGTCGATGACTGCCAGTAATAATACAGTTTATAATGAAACTATCTACAATTCTTGTTTTAGCACATCTGTTATCCGTAAAACACCTGTAACTAGCTTTTTTAATTTATTATTTGAATTTTAGGATAGCGAATCACTAATTTTTAGTTGCTGAGGTTGGCATTTTAGTGATTATTAAGCACTTCTGTCAGTCTTTGAAAAAAGAACGTATGTTTTGTGCTTTGAAGATCTCTGAAGAATTTCTTTTATAATAGAATGGGCATGTATTGTAACAGTTTTATGTCAAATGATCTGTGCTGTAGAAAAACATTAACCCGTGTTCAAAAAAGAAATGGATAAACTTGGCCTTTCTAAGTGGTAAGAATGACCTGTCACTATAATATACTGTATGTTTACATTTTATTTAAATTTAATCTCTTATGTATAGGGTGATAACCTTCCCCAAAAACAACAGTGATTGCGATTGTTTTCTAGAAACTTCTTTAAAGTGCCACATTTGGCAGTACAAATGAGTCTGAGTGTAATAGCCCAGAGATTTATATATAGTTGAATGTCTAAAATGGTAAAATGTGCCACTGTGTCAAGTTACAGTGGCTTATGTTTTTCATAGTAATTCAAATGAACCTCCTATTTTTGATAGTAAATGTCATTTAATAGTATACTTGCCATTTGAGCCTCACTGCAAAATTAGTGCAGAGGAGAAAACAATTTTTATGTAATCTTGATTTTACCTCATATACTGTACATTCCAAAAACTCTAAACTTTTTAAAGATTATAGATACACTACCAAACATATCACCTTAAAATTGTATAAGGCTGAATGAACTTCATACAAATGAAAAAAAATCTCATAAAAATACATAAACTATGTAGCAAAAGTATCTGTAAAATCCATGGAAAATAAAAGTTCATTCTTTTTGAGATATGTTTATTGTATTCATATATATTCATTATTTGCTACCTGTTTAAAAAAATGAAATGTTATGGTCTCCCCTCTTCCAATGAGCTTAAAACATTTTTCCCAACAGTATACAAATCTTCAACATGAGAGGATGTATATTTATCATATAAAGCCCAGTAAAGAATGCAATTAGAAGTTTTATCATAGTGACTTGATTTTGTGCAACTCATGAAATATCTTACTTCCTTTCCACATATAAAGAATACAATGAGTCTAAGGTAAACTTCCCAGTGGGAAGAAAATCCCTAACCTCTCCTTGCCTTTCCCACATCCCTATTTTCTAGTACCTTCTTTCACCCACCACCAGAGGCCCAGAACCTTCCTGTTAGTGGCACCGCTGGGTCTGCCTTCCACCAGAAAATCCAACATTCTCTCACTCATCCCCCATTAAAATTTCCATCCCAAGGACTTCCTACCGGGGATGGACAGTCAGTGCCTTTTTTTTTTTTTCTTTTTTTAATGGGTAAGCTAGTAAATTTTATGTTATAAATATTTTACCACCCTAAAAAAAAAATCATTGAAAAATTCACTGAAGAAGCCAATATGGAAAGAGGAGAACTCAATGTTTAAAATAAAGCCAACTTTTTTTTTTTTATTCAAGAGATAAGTACATAGCTTCAAGCTCAAGGTCTAGGTTGAGGACAATCATTATGAGTCCTATTAAAGGACAACCAGTTTTAAGAACACTGTCCGGCAAGCTACCACATAGCTCTCCTTCACTCCTGCTTAACTCTTCCAGACTTCCCAGTACTGATGAAGGATCATGTTTTTGTTTAGCTTTGCCCAGTGCTGTCATTCATAATAGATAAATGAAAAGTCCTAGAAACCTGTTGTGTTTGGGAAGGTTTTCTTTTGTTCCAGGCTTCAGTGGTTAATATGCTTGACAAATTTCAGAGTCTCTATCTCTGTAGACCAATGCCAAAGAATTGCTTTCTGGATTCACCGTTAGCAGCTCTTCGTCTTCATCTTTGGTAATGTAAGAAGTAAAACCACCATATTCTGGCTCCCAGCCTTCACAGCCACAGTGGAGAATTAAGTCTAGGGCAAAATCAGCCTTGCCATGGTCACGAATTAAAAGTGTGGTGACCAGTCTTCCAACGCCTCAGTTCCCTTTGGCATGTGGGAACACCTGATCCATTCTTTGTTTCGTTTTCCTCTGACTCTGGGTCTGTCTGGTCATGGCTCTGTTGGCCGTTGATGCTGATGGCTGCGTGATTATTCTCTGGCTCAGGAGGGCTATGGCCAGTCCCTTCCTCAGTTCTATCAGCAGCAGAGGCTGCTGCTTCCTCTTTTTTGCCATCCATCTCATCTTCCGAAGGGGCCAAGAAGTGAAGCTTCAGGCCTGTGAAGTTGGAGAGCAGCAAGAATAGTGCCTCAGAGCAAAATAACTTCATGCACTCCTTCAATATATCAGGAAGCTTACTCTCCTCAGCTTTCTCACAAAATCTTTTTTGTTGGCCAGGCATGGTGGCTCATGCCTATAATCTTAGTACTTTGGAAGGCCGAGGTAGGCAGGTCACCTGAGGTCAGTAGTTCAAGACCAGCCTGGTCAATATGGTGAAATCCCTGTCTCTACTAAAATAGAAAAATTAGCTAGGCATGATGCCAGGTGCCTGTAATCCTAGCTACTCAGGAAGCTGAGATGGGAGAATCGCTTGAACCCGAGAACGGTGGTTGCAGTGAGCCGAGATTAAAAAAAAAAAAAAAAAATCTTTTGTTAGGGGGACCTCAGCTGCTCTCTTCCACATCTCCATTCTCCAAGGCCTCACAGACCTTTGCAAATTTCTCAGGCTTAAGAAATTTCTTAGGAGAATTTCAGAACTTTCTTCAAACACTTCTTGAGTTTGAATTTGGTAATCCATGTCCAGATAAGTAAGGTTGATCCAATCAAACAAAATTTCATGTTCTTGTGGGGTGTGAGGGCTCCAAGGTATGAGGGGGTTCAAAGCAGTTGGGAGGCCTAGTCAGTGAGGGACCATGAAACCAGCCACTTATAGACAAACGTGACTTCAGACAGGACTTCGGACACCTGGTAAAAGGACACTGCAGATACTTCGAAGAAAACCAGTTTGTTCCATAAAGGGATAAGAGACTTGACAATCTGCTGTGGTTGAAAGTGTTCATCAGTGTTGTACAGGTCCAGGGTACCCTTCAGGCTCCTGTCCCAGAAAAGAACCAGGTACAGGATAAAGGCGATCCAGCGCCCTTCTAGCTCATCATCATGGCACAGCAGGGCATCAGTGAATTCATATTTAGCACAGGACACGTCGATGGTTGGTTCCCAGTAAGTTTTAGAAATACCAGAAAGCCAGGACCAGAAATCTTCAAACAGAATTTTCCTTAAAGCAGAGATGTGAGGCCCTCTTCTTTAAATCATCAGACTGCTGGAACTTACATAAATCATTATACTTGTCATGGAAATCCAAGTTCATAAGTTCCTTCTGAAGCCCTTTCAAGCAGTCGTCTTTGGATGAAGTTTAGGATCATGCAGTGAAGAAAGGGGTCCATGTCCCTGACGATGGCTTCATAGCTGAATGGTGTCCCACAGCTCCAGGCCTCAACCACCTGCTTTTTCAAGGTTTCCTCCATGACAGCATCCGAAAATTCCACCATCACCTCCTTCTTTCCCTTTTTTCCCACCCGGGTCCAGCTGGGCTCCACTGGCCCTTTCCCATTCATCTCCTCACAAGGTACAGAGCCACGCCACATGACTCAGTGCTTTTAAAATCCATGTAGATCTCTTAATTGCCACAACTCCAAGTACCGTGATAGAGTTTAAAATGTTGGGCTGGGGAAGGAGAGTCTGGAAATAGGAACATCACAGAAGCAGCTAAGCATGAGTCCAGGTTTGAGTAGGGTATAATACTGATTTGACAGTATGATTGCACATCACCTCTTTTTTTTTCTGTAGATTGGAAATAGGAGTCTTATGCATCCTGTTTGAGCATTCCATGGGTTGGTTTCCAACACAAATCCCTTGCTTCTCACCATTATAAGATTATTTCTGCAGGAAGATTCCATTGACATGGTGGCCTAAGGAGGCAAACAGGCTTCAAAAGAAAATAGGCCGGGTGTGGTGGCTCACGCCTGTAATCTCAGCACTTTGGAAGGCCATGGTGGGCAGATTACAAGGTCAGGAGTTTGAGACAAGTCTGGCTAACATAGTGAAACCCCATCTCTACTAAAAATACAAAAATTAGCTGGGCGTGGTGGTGCACACCTGTAATTCCAGCTACTCAGGAGGCTGAAGCTGGAGAATCGTTGGAACCCGGGAGGCGGAGGTTGCAGTGAGCCAAGATCGTGCCACGGCACTCCAGCCTGGATGACAGAGTAAGACTCCATCTCAAAAAAAAAAAAAAAGAAAATAGTTCCCCCAAACTTAAGCAGTGATTCTGTAACCTAACTCCCATCATCAAAAAAGATGATGCCTCATGTTTTTAGAGAGTTTTTAAGTGTTCTATTTTCATATACATTTTGTAAGTATATGCCCTTGAGAATGTGTATCCCTTTTGTTTATTTTTCTCTCTGATGCTCCTAAGGCGGGAGAAAAAACTTGGAGGAAAAAAGAAAATCAACAAAAGAACCAAGAATTCAGCAAGGTGGTCATCAAATTGTGTGTCCAGAGTGGTGCCTTCAAATGTTTAGATGCTGTAATGGCTATTTTTTGTCTCATAAACGGGGCAATTGTGCCATTTCTAATTACTATGGGAAATTTGCCAAGAGAAAAGTGTTTCAAAACTGAACAGATTTTGAAGCCACGTGGCCCATTCAAATCATTATGGCTAGGATCTGTCCACCATTTAATGTGTCCTAAGCTTTATATTCAGTTCTTTACCTTGGGCATCTCATACAGTCCTCTTAATTGCTCTAGTAAGCATTATCTGCAGCACAGAGAAGTCGAGCTCTCTGCCACAGGTCTCATGGCTAATAAATGATGAAGCTGGGGTTTGATCCAGGTCTGGTGCTCCCACACTTGACCACTATCCTCTGCTGTCTGGCCCAAAATTTACAAACCCTAGGAAATCAAAATTAATATTAATTGACTTTAATAGTGCGTTTATGATAGCATTTATTGATTGAGTACCACCTGTTTGCTAGGCAATGTGCTAAGCACTTCCTCATATGCAAAACAAGCCACAGCCCTCTAAGGATTGAACTGAAAGAAATCAGATGAGAAGAATCTGGTATAAGCATAACAGACTCAATGAGAAACCCTAATTTCTTTCCTCTTGAATTTCATCCTCTGATACTTTTACTACCATTTTGAGCCCACACTCAGTCCTTAAGGATAGCCCATCTTAAATATTCATCCAAGGATGAAAACACCGTTTTTGCCACTTACCACAACTAAGACACGCTGACATGTTCAAAAATGAATATAGCTACCACGTGGACCAACCTCAAAAACACACCACGATGAAGGAAGCCAGACACAGAAAGTTACATATTATACAATTCCATTTGTATTAAATATCCAGAATGAGTAAATCCATAGAGACAGATTAGTGGATGCCAGGGCTGGAGGGAGGAGGAAATGGGGAGTAACTGCTCAGTGGGTGCTGGGTTGATGGAAATGCTTAGGAGCCAGACAGAGGCAGTGGTTGCACAACTCTGAGGGCACTAAATGCCAGTAAGTTTGTCACTTCAGAATGTTAATTTTATGTGAATTTCACCTGAATTGTTTAAGAAGGGAATATAAAACCTATAAACTGATACACAGGTAACATAAGACTAGAGAATCCTGGGCATCAAGTCCATAAAACTGACGTAGTCAATAAGTTCATTTTGCTAAGGACAGAGGCCAACTTGTCTCTTTTTTCTCAAACTCCCACACCTCCCAGGATGCTACCACTCCTTTCAGCCTGTGACATGTGCCTGGCTTACAACTGAATATTTTATGGATGTCCTTGAGTGTGATTAAACAATTTGGCCTGCCCACACCCAAGTTATCAGCTCTATCTTGTTCTTAATCCTTCTAGGATGACACAAAGGTCTTAAAGAAGAAATTACCTTTTCAGTTTCACAGTTTATCAATGGCAGCAGCTGCACGGTAAGAATGTTCGTATGCAGTAGTATAAGGCCTGTAACCTCTTCCCACCCACCCTTCCAAGGGCTTGCTCCCTCTCCACCATCCCCCTTGGTAATTGTTGCCACGCTTGGTAATTGAGCCTGTCTCTCAGGAGAAACTGGGACCCACAGAAAAACTGCTAAAGCAACAGCCACAGAGTAATAGGAATCTGCACTCCACAAAAGTCTTGCCTGAATTTGCCCTGCCGTGTCCCTGCTGTGTAAAGAGAAAACCTAGGAAAGACTGAGCTCCTGGTGAATGTGGTGGTCAGGTCCTGGTGGTGAGATTGGGAAATAGCTGGCCCTGAACTTCTTTGCCAGGGGCTCCCTTCCAGGGCCAGCTTTATTATCTCTGCATTTTACTAAAGATACCATTTCCTGGTGCCTGGGGTCTAGAGGACCCAGTGGGTCATGTGAATGAGGAAGGGGCTGAGTGTGAAGCCACAGATGCCTTGTGTGTGGTGACAGCTGTGGGGTGCCTGCAGAGTGGCACCAGCCTACAGGCTGCAGGTGGCAGCCTTTGGGGAACATGAGCTCAGAGCTGCCACAGCTTCCAGTTTTGCAAGACAATGCTTCCTTCTCAAACTCCCACACCTCCCTGGATGTTACCACTCCTCTCCGCCTGCGGCATGTGCCTGGTTTACAACAATATTTTATGGATGTCCTTGGGAGCTATCAAAGAATTTGGTCTGCCTAGGCCCAAGATATCACGCTGACAATCCGGAACTTTACATGAAATTTCCCAATTGTAAAAGGTTGGTTCAAAACATTATGAAATGGCCAGGCTCAGTGGCTCAAACCTGTATTCCCAGCACTTTGGGAGGCAGAGGAGGGTGGATCACTTGAGCCCAGGAGTTCAAGAGCAGCCTGGGCAATCTAGGGAGACTCCCATCTCTACAAACTTCATGCCTTGCTCTTATGTGGGGAAAAGAGTGTAAAGCCTGTGGAGTGTTTACAATTTTCCATAAGTAAACTATTACACAAGTTATGGATCTATTTTAATGCTCCTCACAACTTTCCAGATTCTTCAATTTGCCCATAAAATCTGGTTTCTGAGATACAAACTGGAAGACACTTTCCTAGCAGAATCCAGATCATAACAGCATTCTCTGCAGCTGGTGGTGCTATGGTCTGTATAGCAAGAGGCCACCCAGCACAGTGGTTATGCCCATGGACTCTGGAAGTGGACAGCACCACCCTTACTGGCTGTCCCAGTGACCTGGGGTCACTTCTCTGTGCTTTGCTCTTCTCATCTCTAACATAGAGATACTAAAAGAACCTGCTGCCTTGGACTGCTGTGGAGGATTAAATGTATTCAGATATGAAAGTACTTGGAACAGTGCCTTGCACACAGCAAGCATTAGCTTTATATTCATCCAGACCATCCCTTTATATTCATCAAAAGCCAACCCGTGAGGCCTCCAGCCCGGGGCCAAGAGCCTATTGATAACACCAACCTCTTGCCTCTGGGGACGCAGGCCATAGCTGAGCCAAACCTAGGCCCACCCTTGCCCCACATGAGTTACAGGTGGAGAGGTACTCAAAGAGTAAAGAAGAGAGATGCCCATGCTCCCGATCTACTGAGAACTTCCTCTTCCTCTCGCTAGATGAACTATGAAGTCAGGAAGCTGGTGAATGTCTACAGAAACACAAAGTAGAAAACAGATCTGGTCCCATTCCTTCCTAAAACATTGAATGCCAACTCATTATAAGAGCTCAGATATGTCCTAAGGGCCAAGTTATGTTTGAACCTCAGCGTAGCAATGTTATCAAAAAAGCCCGCTGGGTCTCCACCTCTCCATATCAGTATTCTGTCTTAAGCTGAAGTATCAGTGACTACTTACTGAGCACCCACTACAATCAGAGCAATGTTTTAACGGCTAGGAACTGTAAAGAAAACAATGGTACCTGGTTCTGCAGAAGCTCATTCATTCTCCAAGTTAACAAATATTTATTAAATTCTCACTTTGTGCCAGGCACTAAGGAAACAGCAGTGAACACAGTAGATTAAAGCCCTGCCTTCTGGTGCACATAATGTTGGGAGATAGAGATAGATAATAAACAAATAGCTAGGTAAATTAAATAGTATGTCAGTTGATAATAAGCAATATGGAGAAAATGCAATAGAGAGAGGGAGTGCCTGAATGGAGGTGAGCAATTCACAACAGCCAGGATGCTGACTGCAGACGCAGTGAGCCTGCCTCAGCACCACCATGGTGGGTGGGGAAGGGAACAAGGGAGCCTTCAGCAGAGGCTGGGGTAGTCCGTCAGGCCAAGGAGCAAATGGGAAAAACCAAAGAGACTCAGGGATTCACAGCCCATGAGAGACACGGGGAAGATGTCAAGTGCTCCTGGAAGCATCATCTGAGTCCAACAAAGAAGCCACCTCTTCACTAGCCACAGGCCCCTGAGCCCAAGTCTAGCAGAGCCACTGGTGACCAGGCAGGAAGGGGACATGGAACTGGAGTCTAGCAAACTCCAGCCCCTGACACCCCAGGAGCTGGCGTGAAGCTTCATAAGGACGTCTCCCTCTAGCTTTAAGCCACTGACCCCTCTCCCCGTACACCTGGGCCACCTTGAGGAAAGGCATGATGTCTGGGAGAACGGAACACTGCCCAGAGGGGCTGCTTAACTGATCCACCTGGACCATGCCTTACCCAGGCTAGAGCATTCATTTCTCTTGATGAGAGCACAGGGGAAAATCAAATCAACTATAAATGAAGAAATTACATTTTCTCTGACTAGGGGGAGGAGACAGGGAGGAAGAAAAAGTGGAAACCGTGAGTACAGCAACTATTTTGAGGAGTTTTGCATGAAAATGATCCAGAAGAGAAAAACTGATGACGAGAGAGAGAAAGAGAATTGACGCAGTGATGTCTGGAGGAGGAGAAAGGAGCGCTTAAGGGGCAGAGCTGACTTCAGCTGCAAGTACCACCAACTGTCCCAGGGGAGCATGAGCAGAGGTGGGGGTGTGGTAGTTATCTTCAGAGAAACAGGGTGCAAGGAAACCTCCCAAAGGAGGGGGTGGGGGGTGTTGGGTCTAAGGAGAGAGGAGGGGGTAGAAACCAGTAGCCTGGTGATGGGAGAGTGAATGAGGTCAGGCGAGAGTTGGGAAGGCCGGGGGAACCAAGCACCCCGCTAGAGGTTGTGCTTTCAAGTGAAACAACGCCATGTGAGAGCAGGCAAGGAGTAGGCAGGGAATTCGGCTTCACCAGGGTTGTGGTGCTCCTGGGGGATGGACGAGGCTGACAATGGAGAAAAGAGCAAGGGAGTCGAGGGCGTCTGTGTGGGAGTGACGGCGACTGCCCGTGGAATTTACGTTGGGTAAAGGAAGAAAGTGAAGACATGGGGCAGGCAAGGGACCGGGAAAAGGAAGGAGGAGCCACCGATGGAGGTCGCAGTGGGTTGAAGGATTACCGGAACTGAGGTGCTAGGGGGAGCTAAAAAGAGAGCGGGCGGAGGTCAGAAAGAGGGCTGACCGAAGTGGAGGTGGAGGAAGGCTGACAGGCCCTGGCAACCCTGAGGTGTAAGGTCCGTCGACAGGCGCGGCTGAGATCGGGTGGAGAGCAAGGTCATAGGTGGAAAGGAGGTCAATAAACTAGAGGCCAAGGCATTCCAAGACTCGCCATGGGTGTGAACGGCCGCAGATGCAGTGCTTGAAAGACAGCGCAGGCACCTGGTCCTCAGGGACTGCGGGTGACCACGGGGGAAAGCGCTGGGGAGGGCGGTTTTAGGACCGCTGGAAACAGCAGCGATGAGGGAGGCGACAGGTGTCCGTCCTCCAAGCTCACAGTCTGCATGTGAGAGAGAACTGCAGGAGAAGCTTGTCCTAGGCAAAGCCAGGTGTCAGGTCCAGAATCGAGGCTCGAGATAAGAGGTTGAGGATTTAAGCCACTGAGGGGGTGCTGAGGGGGTGGAGCTGGGCAGTGAGTGGGACGTCAGGCTTGCAAGCTCTGGGATTAGGCCGACCAGAGCCTATATCCCAGTCCCGCCTCTTACTGCCTGCTTGATCTCAAGCAAGACCCGCTTTGTTCACGGGCGAAAGGAGCGCCCCAGGCCATGAGGATTAAATGGAGAGCACAGGGCCAGATCCATCTAAATTCTCAGGAAGTGTTAGCTATTGTCATTAAGACCACACTGAACAGACGCTTACATCCGTTTTAGCCCCTTTCCCCAATTTTCGTTCTTTCCGGTGTTGACAAATCCTCTAGTTTTTTAAGTTTATAAAACATGTTGTACATAAGAACGACATATCACATGTGAAAGTACTCTAGTGTCCACGTAAATATTTGTCTTGTTCTTTATAATAAGTGAACATGCTCATGGATCCTTGAAATTATCTGGTCACGGCCGGGCGCGGTGGCTCACGCCTGTAATCCCAGCACTTTGGGAGGTCGAGGCGGGTGGACCACCTGGGGTCAGGAGTTCGAGACCAGGCTGGCCAACATGGCGAAACCCTGACTACACAAAAAACACAAAATTTAGCCGGGGCGTGGGCGCTCCTGTGCTCCCAGCTACTCAGGAGGCTGAGGTGGGAGGACTGCTTGAGCCTGGGAGGTCGAGGCTGCAGTGAGCTGTGATCGCGCCACTTACACTCCAGCCTGGACGACAGTGAGACCCTGTCTCAAGAAGAAAAGAAAGAAGGAAGGAAAGAAAGAAGGAAAGAAAGAAAGAAAGAAAGAAAGAAAGAAAGAAAGAAAGAAAGAAAGAAAGAAAGGAAGGAAGGAAGGAAGGAAGGAAGGAAGGAAGGAAGGAAGGAAGGAAGGGAAGGAAGGAAGGAAGGAAGGAAGGAAGGAAGGAAGGAAGGAAGGAAGGAAGGAAGGAAGAAAGAACAGAAATTATTTGATCAATTTTATTGTCAGCTCCCTCCACCACTCGCGAATTTACAGAAGAGGAGAACTGCGCTGGGCGAGCCCAGGACTAGCCCAAGATAACGCAGTTACTCGGTTATAGAGTCAAGATTAGACAGGAGAGGCTCTAGATTCTGGTCTAGACTCCCTCCCATTGTTTAGCATTATGGCTTCCTGAGGATTACCGTGAGTCTTCCTCCACCATCAAGCGGCAGCTACTAGCCACCAGACCAGACACATTCGAAGGTGCCCTGTGTACCAGACTGACAAAAGCGCCCGTACAGTGCTGGGTCCTGTAACCAAAGCTCTCTGGGGTGCAGACATCGCTCACTGGACCGGGTAGGGCTCGTGCGCTAAGGGCGCCGTGTATTCCACCAGTTGGTGGAGACGGAAGCGCCCTGGAACTGCATGGGCCCGGGAGAGGGAGCGGGAGCAGGGCCTGGCCGGGGCGGGCAGCGGCCGTGGGCGGAGACTGCGCGCAGCCAGCTCGGGAGCGCCTCGGAGCCCACCCCGCAGAGCCGCTTTCCGCGCCCCGCAGCGCAGCGCAGCGCTCCGCCGTCTGACCGGCCGCGCCCGCAGTGAGCGGGCTGGGAAAGGAGGCGCTCACCGAGAGGGACCACGCGCCAGGCTCCCAGCCCGACCCGGGACGCGGCGGCCGCACGGAGCACCCATGGGTAGCCCCTGGAACGGCAGCGACGGCCCCGAGGGCGCGCGGGAGCCGCCGTGGGCCGCGCTGCCGCCTTGCGACGAGCGCCGCTGCTCGCCCTTTCCCCTGGGGGCGCTGGTGCCGGTGACCGCCGTGTGCCTGGGTCTGTTCGCCGTCGGGGTGAGCGGCAACGTGGTGACGGTGCTGCTGATCGGGCGCTACCGGGACATGCGGACCACCACCAACTTGTACCTGGGCAGCATGGCCGTGTCCGACCTACTCATCCTGCTTGGGCTGCCCTTCGACCTGTACCGCCTCTGGCGCTCGCGGCCCTGGGTGTTCGGGCCGCTGCTCTGCCGCCTGTCCCTCTTCGTGGGCGAGGGCTGCACCTACGCCACGCTGCTGCACATGACGGCGCTCAGCGTCGAGCGCTACCTGGCCATCTGCCGCCCGCTCCGCGCCCGCGTTCTGGTCACCCGGCGCCGCGTCCGGGCGCTCATCGCTGTGCTCTGGGCCGTGGCGCTGCTCTCTGCCGGGCCCTTCTTGTTCCTGGTGGGCGTCGAGCAGGACCCCGGCATCTCCGTGGTCCCGGGCCTCAATGGCACCGCGCGGCTCGCCTCCTCGCCTCTCGCCTCGTCGCCGCCCCTCTGGCTCTCGCGGGCGCCACCACCGTCCCCGCCGTCGGGGCCCGAGACCGCGGAGGCCGCGGCGCTGTTCAGCCGCGAATGCCGGCCGAGCCCGGCACAGCTGGGCGCGCTGCGTGTCATGCTGTGGGTCACCACCGCCTACTTCTTCCTGCCCTTTCTGTGCCTCAGCATCCTCTACGGGCTCATCGGGCGGGAGCTGTGGAGCAACCGGCAGCCGCTGCGAGGCCCGGCCGCCTCGGGGCGGGAGAAAAGCCACCGGCAGACCGTCCGCGTCCTGCGTAAGTGAAGCCACCGTGGTTCCAAAGACGCCTGCCTGCAGTCCGCCCCGCCGGGGGCCGCGCAAACGCTGGGTCTCCTTCCCCTGCTCGCCCAGCTCTGGGCGTCGCTTCCAGCTCCCTTTCCTATTTCGATTCCAGCCTCCACCCGCCCGTACTTACCGTCCCCCGAGAAAACCATGTCCTGTCCCCCAGGAGCTCTGGGGGACCCCAGGGCGCTTTGAGGGTGGGATCCCCGGATCCGATTCAGTAACCAGCAGTGCTTTTCCAGAGCCTCTGAGACCACAAAGGAGAGTTGGTAATTCTTAATCCAACCACCTGTTAGATGCCACAGATGAGGAGTGCTCACAGTGCTCTTGAGAAGACGAGGGAGATTTCATAAAGCTAAAATTTTTTATTTAATGTTAAGGGATGCTGAAGGCTAAAGTAAACCTTGCTCGTATCAAAAAGTAAAGACTGTGCAGACCTGTTGTAGAATTATTTTCAACAGAGAACAGAAAACTTGTCTCCGAAGTGGGTTTGTGGAAGGAAGTCTGCCAAGGCGGCTTGTTCAGAGAAATTGCTCCTTCTGGTTTATGTCCAGCCTTGATAACACATATAGGAGCCTACTATGCAGTTTTAAAGCAAATATCCATGCAGCCTGCAGCCTGGTCATTTTTTCTGGGGTGAGGATCTGGCTAGGTAGAAGTTTTCTCTAATTTATTTTGCTGTTACTTGTTATTGCAGATGGTTCCTTGTGGGGGTGGGGGGTTTATTTGCTTCCCATTGCTTTTGTTAATCCCGGTGCTGTGTCTTATGTTGCAGTGGTGGTTGTTCTGGCATTTATAGTTTGCTGGTTGCCTTTCCACGTTGGCAGAATCATTTACATAAACACGGAAGATTCGCGGATGATGTACTTCTCTCAGTACTTTAACATCGTCGCTCTGCAACTTTTCTATCTGAGCGCATCTATCAACCCAATCCTCTACAACCTCATTTCAAAGAAGTACAGAGCGGCGGCTTGTAAACTGCTGCTCGCAAGGAAGTGCAGGCCGAGAGGCTTCCGCAGAAGCAGGGACACTGCGGGGGAAGTTGCAGGGGACACTGGAGGAGACACGGTGGGCTACACCGAGACAAGCGCTAACGTGAAGGACGGAGTAACCAGCACGGCCAAGCCAGGCTCCTCTCGCAGTTCTAAGACTTCGGGGAAAACAGGTGTGTAGAGAAATAAAGACAAAGTGAGGAACAGATCCTGTTAAGAAGAATGGAAAGAGGGTTGCAGTTGTGCCAGTTGGTTAAGAAATAGACCGCATGATTTATTTAACCAAGGTATGAAATGTAACTGTGCCAACCTTTCTAGTTTCCTTCCCACGCACCTCCTAAGGGATGTCGATTTTACCATCATGAAATCCCACATCTCAAAGTGTGCTCTTGTGTGATGGTTTCGTGAAGTCCTCATTCTCCTACTCTTTGGAAAGATGATTGTTCATTTTACAGTTAAGTGATACACAGAGATGCTGCCCCAAAACTGCCACCTCTGAGATCATGAGTGTATTTTACTTTTATGTTTTGGATGTAAATATAACAGTACATCTACAAGGAACCAGGATAATGACAGTTTTGATCCAAGAAATGATTTAATACCTATGTATGGCTGCAAAAACTTTTAGAAGTAAAAGGAATTCTGGGTAGACTCCAGTGTTCAGGGGTCCCACCTCTCTCCAAATCACAGCAAATCATAAAGTTTAGGCACAATAATAGCCTCTTTCAGAAGTATTAAGCAATCGTGTTGCAACCCACTTCTCCTTGACACTGCCCATGGGACCTTCCCAGTGCCACTGGCCATGGGGTGGCAAACTTTGGGCATCAACATTTGAGAGTAGAGAGCTCAGCAGGACATGGCTTTCTCCAGTGACTACAAATGACATTTGTAAAGAGCTATTTAATATGCTTTATCTCACCTCAGCTTGGTGGGGTGAGTGCTGTCGTCAACATTCCTGTTTTGGAAGTGAGTCTTGGATTGCCCAAACAGGAGCTGGTGAGCCGGAGTCTGAATCCAGTGTTTAAGTTGCTCACCTACTCCCAAGCCAAGATGCTGTCCTTACTGAAAAACGCCAGCCAATGGATTTAGTCAAGAGTGAAAGAGAACTCACTGGACATTCTGATCAACAACTCTGTAACTTTGTTTTGTTTTTTACAGTTTAAAACACAAATATTTTTAGAGGGTTACTGCTGTCACTCAGCTCCAAAGGGCTTCACTCATGCCACCTTCTGTATGAATGGCACCCCCAAGATGTGGGCAGGGTACAGCTTTCACAGTTCTACATGGGACCTTTTTTGGGGCTTTCAGATTGATAAATTCAAACCTAAATTACAATAGGATCTTGATTTGTATGAGGAATTTGTCCTGAGACCTTCATGAATCTTCACATCTACAAATACCAGAAAAGTGACAAATGCTATAACTTCAGAGTTATAATGACAGATAGACATAAAGTCACATTGAGACTTGGAGGCTGGAGAGGCAGCTCCGTTGATTCACTGACTTGATGTCTCTGCTTCACAGCCCACAGTTTGGGTGACTTCGGTAAATGTCTAAATTACTTTCCGCCACAGGCCACCATAGTCTCTTTTGAATAGTTAAAACTACAAAAGATGAATACATAAATAACAAGGGTCTGCCCGACATGCACTCAAAGTTCTGTTGCTTTCTCATTTTCTTAGCCAAAGCCGTAGCTCAGTCCCCAGCCCGGTCCACAATTGGTAAAGGAATGAAGTCTCTCGTTGCTTTTTCTCCTAGCTAGTGGAAGAAGCAGATTGCAGTCACTTCAAGAAGCATTCCCTAAACTGTTCTGCAGATTTCCAGGGATTATTGGAAAAAATGGTTCTGGGGTTAAATATGGCAGGAAAATACCACATTGTGTTCCCCCCACCACACCCTAAACATTTCACGCACATAACACAACATAGCATGTCAGAGGCTCTGAGAAGTTGTCTCAACCAACATTTCCTTGACTTATTTTATCACAGAACCAACTCCCCATCTTCCCTCCCCAAGAACACTTAGTAAAATCTCATGGAGTGAGAAATACTTTGGGGAGCACTGATGTAGGGGTTCTGACAGTGGAGGTGCCAGCCTGGAGCTGTCATAACTCTCTGCTTGGTAGCACTAAGTACAGCAGCTGCCACAGTCCTTCTGCTCTTGGGAGCTCCTCTCTGGAGCAGTCAGGAGTGGCCACCTCCCTAGGGAAGGTTGCAGCAAAGAACCCTATTGAGATGTATATAATATTTTATTTTATTTTTTTGAGACAGGATCTCGCCCTGTTGCCCAGGCTGGAATGCAGTGGCACAATCATAGCTCACTGTAACCTTAAATTCCTGGGTTCAAAATATCCTCCCACCTCAGCCTCCCCAGTAGGCAGGACTACAGGCACGCACCACCATGCCTGGCTAATTTTTTAGTTTTTTGTAAAGTTGGGGTCTTGCTGTATTGCCCAGGCTGGTCTCAAACTCCTGACCTCAAGCAGTCCTCCTGCCTCAGCTTCCCGAAGTGCTGGGATTACAGGCATGAGCCACCACACCTGGCTCATGTATAATATTCTAAATGTAGAAGCAAAGACCTCTCTTTTGAGCTTTCTTGTTCAGAATCTAGAAAACAAGGATTTACATGACACTTTCCTGGGACTTAAGCATGTTTCCAGGTGTGGGCATAGGGAGGATCACCCTTCCCTTCCCGGATGGTACCTGAGATGGAGGGCCTGAAGGCCATCCCTTCCTTCAGGATTCTTGTGTGGTCTCAGCCTACTAGTGGACTGTGAAATCAGTAAGTGTATCACATTTTTCTTCAACGGAACAGTGTGGACAACAACACAGTCCATTGTGTATCACATGTACTAAGGTAACTGTTGTGTTTGTTTCAATTATGTTTTGGTTGGTGTCTTTCCCGGTTCACAAAATAAAATATATTCTAACTGTGGGTCATGGTGGAAAATGTTTAAAAAGTTGTTCTAAGATCTAAAGTTTTTCTCTGTTCTTACACCGACAACTGGCTATGAAAAGGGAGGCCAAATTCAGTGAATCACTGGAGCAGGAGAATCACTGAACTCTGGTTTCCAGTCCAGGGCTCCCTACCCACCCGACCCAGGGTGGTAATCATGGAGGCTATGGGCCAGCCACTCCCTCCACCCCAGCAGAGACCCGTGCTGGCATTCCAGCCACTTCTCTTTGAGCCCCCTCTCCCTTCTGCAGGCGGAACCACTTTTGTTAGGTGAGCTGCCAACCTTGGAAGAAGGTTTGTATTTCATTCATTCCCATGGCAAATATTTACCAAGCAACTAAGTGCCAGACGTGTATAATACAATACACTAGAAAAACTAGTCCATGTGATGATGTAAAAATCAATCAACTTTCTAATGGCATTCTCTGTTTGAAATGTGTATTGTGTCATCTAGACTAACACGGATTCACCATTTAGATCAGATGGAAGTGCAGAACATCAGGTTTGCACTATCTGTCTGGATGTTCCTCCTCTTTTTTATGTGAGACATTTCCACTTCTGAAGGAAGCTATTGCACAACATCCGCTGGGATCCAAGAGTTCCCTGTGCCAGGCTCTCAAAGAGACACAGGCAACGTGCTAATGGTGTTGAAAATTCAAACACGCCCTCTCCTGACCCTTTCTACTCATGTCATAATGACATTTGCCAGTATATGGAAGCAAATTTCAGTGGTTGCACAGGTCTAGTGTGTTTTGTTTTAGAGACAGGGTCTTCCTCTGTCACCCAGGCTGGAGTGCAGTAGCTTTATCATAGCTCACTTTAGCCTCAACTTGCTGGGCTCAAGCAATCCTCCCACCTCAGCCTCTCAAGTAGCTAGGACTATAGGCACACATCACCACACCTAAAAAAAAAAAAAAAAAAAAATTTTAAGAGATAGGGTTTTACTATGTTGCCCAGGCTGGTCTCCAACTCCTGACCTCAATCGATCCTCCCACCTCAGCCTCCCAGGGTACTGGGATTATAGGCACAAGCCACCACGCCCAGCTTAGGTTTAGTGTTTTAAAAGTGGCATTACTTAAACATAGATGGGATGCAATATTTAATTATGAGCCCAATTTCTAAGGATTCCAAACCCTAACTATTACAGAGCCCCTAGTCTTCTATGAGGAGCCTTCGAATTCAGCGTTTCCTCTTCTGAGCGCACAGGGCACAGGCTCCACAGGAAAGCTCTGTGGCGATCACTCAACCTGTCCCTCTCTGGTGTACACTACAGAGGAGGGGAGAGAGGCCGACTCGACCGGCCGCCTTAGGAAAACACTACACACTTTTTAAATAGTGCACACCTGTGTACTAAGGGTTAAAAGGCTTTTTATTCCCCACACTAATTCTCTGGGTCAGTGGTTCTCAAACTTCAGCCTGCATCAGAATCACCTGGAGGACGTGTTAAGACACAGATTGCTGGGCTTCCCCCAGAGGGTTTTGGAGTTAGTAGGTCTGGGGTGGGGCCCAAGAATCTGTATTTCTATTGAATTCCAGGTGATGCTGGTTTATGTCCCAGGTGGAACAGAGAGGGATGGCATAAGATTTCATCACACTACTCAGGGCATGCTCGACTGAAAACCTAACAACTGTTTAATTCTGGAATTTTCCATTTAATAGTTTTGGACCATGGTTGACCACAGGTAACTGAAACCTCAGAAAGCGAAACTACGGATAAGGCGGACTACTTTGTGGTTCCAAAGAAGCCATCCAGCTGGAAAAGTTCTGTTGTTGCATTTTCCACAGGGTCCTGCAAATAGGTCCTGATGGTCTAATACTCTTTTTTTTTTTTTTTTTTTTTTTGATATAGGGTCTCACTGTCACCCATGCTGGAGTGCAGTGGCACAATCACGGCTCACTGCAGCCTCAGCTTCCCGGACTCAGGTGATCCTCTCACCTCAGCCTCCTGAGTAGCTGGGACTACAGGTGCACACCACCACACACAGATAATTTTTTTATTTTTTTGTAGAGACGAGGTTTCGCCATGTTGCTCAGACTGTTCTTAAGCTCCTAAGCTCAAGCAATCTGCCCTCCTTGGCCTCCCAAAATGTTGGGATTATAGGCGTGAGCCACCACACCTGACCACTTAAATACTTTTAAGACATGTTGCAATACTATATAAACTCTTTTTGGCCATACAGCTTTTTTTTTTTCCTCTCATATATTAACATTCCCCAAAATACTCCACCTTGAAATTCTAGAGAGAAGTTTGGGTATGAAGTCAGGGCTCGCCATAAAGATTTGGGAGGCAACAGCATGGAAATGATCATTTTATCCAGTGCCTCAAAAACTTTCGCTTGCATCAGAAACCCTAGAGGGCTTCTTAAAACACGGATTTTTGGGCCCACTCCAGAAGTTCCGATTCTGTAAGTCTGAGAATTTGCATTTCTGTGTAGTTTGCAGGTGGTGCTGCTGCCGCAACTCCAGGATCACACTTTGAGAACCACTGATTTAAGTGATAGAAATAGATGGCCCCGACTAGGAGAAAGCTTACCAAGATCAAGCAGAGGCGGAGGGATGCACTCTAATGATCCCCAGGCTGGCTGGAAGTCACCAAAGCAGGCAGAAGAGCAGAAAAGAAAAAGCACGTGATGCATGTGATACAACCCGAAGGAAGAGCGTTTCACGGAGGGTCGGAGGTGAAGGGGTCATGCACCACGGGGAGCACAAAGAGAATGAAGTAGGGCCGCCAGACAAAATTCAGAGCCTGAAACTAAATTTGAATTTCTGATAAACAACATATATTTTATGTATAAATTTAAATATTATTAGCATGACACACTAAGGGCCAGGCGTGGTGGCAAACACCGGGAGTCCCAGCACTTTCGGAGGCCGAGGCAGGAGGGTTACTTGAGACCAATAATTCAACACCAGCCTGGCAATATAGCAAGATCTCATTTCCACACACACACACAAAAAATGCATTTCTTCATTAGCTGGGCATGGTGGCGTGCCCCTGTAGTCCTAGATACTTGAAAGGCTGAGGTGGGAGGATCGCTTGAGCTCAGGAGTTTGAGACTGCAGTGAGCTCTGATCACGCTACTGCACTTTAAAAATACGGCGTACCTATTACTTATATTTTTAAATCATTTATTATTTATCTGAAATCATATTTAAATGGGCACTCTATTTTTATTTTTAAATCTGGTAACCTTAGGATACTGGCAATGGAAAGACCACACAGTTTGGCAAAAGGAAGGAATCTAGAAAGTGCCTTTCAAGAGAGTGCTGGGGCAGGAGCCGGAAGATGGTAAGTTGAAAGGAAATGGCCACTGAGCAACGGTGGGTTAGATGGTCCCAGCCTGGGGGGCCTCTTTGTGCAGGGAGCTCAGCAGCTGATTAAGCAACTTTGCCGCTAGTCCTGTACTGTACTGACTTGTACCCCCACCCAAGAGCCAGCCTCTCCTGCTGTGGCTTGTATCCCAGCATCCTAGTTAGAAAAGCACCTACTGCCCCTGTGTTAGGCATCTGCACTGCACAGTCAGTAATTATTTTGATTTTTTTAAATCACAAAACTGAAGAATGTGTCTGATTCAGAACTTCCTAGAATATAATGTGTCATGACAATCTGTCAAACTGAAGAAGTTTCGTTTGTATCTAACCTGTTCCTAGGTGTTTATGTACACTTAGGCATTTTTTTAAGGCTTCATTTTCTCTTTCTGCAAAAGGGGTTGAATGAAATAAAATTTTCTTAAATGACTAATTAATTTACAATGAGGGGTGGTTCTTTTTCTCTTTTTTGAGACAGGGTCTCACTCCGTCTCCCAGGCTGGAGAGCAGTGGCGCGACCAGAGCTCACTTGCAGCCTCCACCTCCCAGGCTCATGCAATCCTCCCACCTCAGCTTCCCAAGTAGCTTGGACTATAGACACACACCACCACACCCGGCTCATTTTTGAATTTTTTGTAAAGACTGAGTCTCACCATGTTGCCCAAGCTGGTCTTGAACTCCTGGGCTCAAGTAATCCGCCTGCCTCAGCCTCCCAAAGTGCTGGGATTCTAGGCATGAGCCACTGCTCCGAGCTGGGTGCTTCTTCTTCTAAAAAAAATGTAACTCTATGTGATGACTGAGACCATAAAGGATAATGAAGTAATATTTAAATCTGTGTAAAGCAACTAGCATTGTGCCTGGTAGTAATAGATTTGATAAATACTGCTTAAATGTAAATGGAGAATAGCGACATTTTGGACGGGGAAAAATATCAATTTCTTAAAAACTAAGTTCATTGCAGTATTATAATACATTATAATGGAGTGTTTAGTTATATAACTATTGCAATGTACGTATAACATATAATAATACAAGGTACTTGGTATGCCGTCTGGAATGCAGTAATTCTCAGTAAATGTGAGCTAGCATTTTTGTCCTCAGTTCATATCCTATTAACGATCACTTGTTGGGTCTGTTTGTGTTTAAAAACATGAAACCAAAGTACTGAACATTTATTTTCTAAAAATCCAACAACTCATAAGGGGCATATTCACTTCATTACTTAGCTTCTTAAGGGACATCATTGGCATTTTACTCCCAAAGGATGTATCTTTCACTGAAAGTCTTCAGCTATTTTTTGTATTTATAATAACCCCATTCATATGATTCTGAGTTATCCTCCAGCATGCGTTTTTAAAAACTAGATTCTTGTGGCTAATGCAAGCATCTGGCTTTCTTAAATAAATATGAAAATGGCCAGGTGCAGTGGATTGAGCCTTGTAGTCCCAGCTACACAAGAGGCTGAGGTGGGAACTACTCTCTTAAGCCCGGGGGTTGATACCTGCAGTGAGCTATGATCAAGCCACCACACTCCAGCCTAGGCAACAGAGCAAGACCCCACCTCTAAAAATAAATAAAAATAAAAATGCATTTCATAAACACATTTCCCAGTAGCAGTTCCTAAGTTGGATTCTTTAAATGTTCCTTTACTAATTTCCATATACATTTTGATTTCCTTCGACAAGGAAAAAATACAAAGTATATTTTAAGTTTAAGTTGTTGGGCTATATATAAAAATGAATAGGCCTGTAATCCTGGCACTTTGGGAGGCCGAGGTGGGTGGATCACCTGAGGTCAGGAGTTTGAGAACAGCCTGGCCAACATGGTAAAACTCTGTCTCTACTAAAAATACAAAAAAAAAAAAAAAAAAAAAAACTAGCTGGGCGTGGTGGCACGTCCCTGTAATCTCAGCTACTCGGGAGGCTGAGGCATGAGAATCACTTGAACACAAGAGGTGGAGGTTGCAGTGAGCCGAGATTGTGCCATTGCACTCCAGCCTGGGCAACAGAGTGAGACTGTCTCAAAATAATAATGATGATAATAATGATAATAATAATAATAATAATAATAGGACCAGGACTCTTAACCTCAAGATTCTGTGACTTGTCAGGATGGGGAAAAAAAAAGTATGTAAATAAGTATAGATGTGATTAAATAAGTTTTAATAAAGAGCAGGGGAATTTAGAGAAACTGTACCAAGCATTAAATGTATTATTTTTAGTAACCAGAAATTCCTTCTATGGATGTAGTTAAGATTTTATACTATTTGGGAGGCCAAGGCAGGAGGACCATTTGAAGCCAGGAGTTCAAGACCAGCCTGGGCAACATAGCAAGACCCTGTCTCTACAAAAAAAACTAAAAAATTAGCCAGGTGTGGTGGCGCACACCTGTAGTCCCAAGCTACTAGAGAGGCTGAGGCAGGAGAATCACTTGAGCCCAGGAGTTCAAGGCTGCAGTGAGTTATGCTTGCACCACTGCACTCTAGCCTGGGTGACAGAGTGAGACCCTGTCTCAAAAAATAATAATAATAAAATAAAAGATGTTACAGTGATTGTTGGCTCAAACCATGCAAACTCTGCTGAACATAGTTTATTAACAATAACTCTCCATCTGAGGAGTCATTAAATCTTTCTGAGCTCAGTTTGCTCGAATGTAAGGTAAGAAGGTTAGAACCAAATTATTTGTCATCTCTTCTACATAAATTATTCTGTGAATCCCTCACTTCCCTCAGCCTTGTAGGTTTGGGTATATTTTAGAAATTTGCTAGAATTAGGCCAGGTACAGTAGCTCTCACCTGTAATCCCAACACTTTGGGAAGCCAAAACAGGAGGATCGCTTAAGCCCAGGAGTTCAAGATCAGCCTAGGCAACATGACGAAATCTCATCTCTACAAAAAGTACAAAAACATCCAGGTGTGGTGGTGCATGTCTGTAGTCCCAGCTACTCGGGAGGCTGAAGTAGGAGGATCACTTGAGCCCAGGAGGTCAAGGCTGCAGTGAGCTGTGATTGTGCCACTGCACTCCAGCCTGGGTAAGAGAGCAAGACCCTGCCTCAAAAAAAAAAAAAAAAAAAAAGTACTAGAATTAAACAAAAGAGACTTGTTGCACCTAAAATAGCTTTTTATAAAGCTTTCAAGTCCATGAGGTTGATTTTCATTTAAAATACAGTTGCTAACAAGTTGGGTCATCTGCTGTGCCCACCAATAGCATGTTAAAAGCATTCAATAGGATGGCACAAGAGAGGAAGGGCTATCAGCAACAGAACAGTGATGCTGGGAGATGGGGTAACTAGACTGACAGGAAAGAATGAGGAAAAGTGGGACATCCCATGGTGAGGTCCATCTCACTGATCCTGAGCCCCCGACGGCAACACCAAACTATGCTCAGCACTTTTTAAAGAAATTATTTAAACTGACAAATAAAAATTGTATATGTTTATTGTATGCAACATGATGTTTTGATAGATATATGCTGTATACATTGTGGAATGGCTAAATCAAGCTAATTAGCATATCTGATACCTCACATACTTTTTTGGTAAGAATATTTAAAATCTACTCTCTTCACAATTTTCAGATATACAGTTTATTTTTGTTAACCATAGTCACCATGATGTACAATAGATTTGCTTTCTTTTCTTTTCTTGTTTGACACAGGGTCTTGTTCTGTCGCCCAGGCTGGAGTGCAGTGGCGTGATCATGGCTCACTGCAGCCTTGACTTCAGGGGCTCAAGTGATCCTGCTGCCTCAGCCTCCTGAGTAACGGTGACTACAGGTGCGTGCCACCATACCTGACTAATTTTTTAATTTTTTTTTTTTCACCAATTTAAAGTGTATTTAGTATATTCACAAATAGGCACACCAATCACCACAGTCGATTTTAGAACATTTTCATATGAATGGAATCATGTAACAATGTGGTCTATTGTGTCTGGGTTTTTTCACTTTGATAATGTTTTTAAGGATTATCCATGCTGTATAGCATGTACTAGTACCTCATTTAAAAAAATTGTGGTAAATTGTACGTAAAGTAAAATTTACTTTTGTAGCAATTTTTAAGCATATAGTTCAGTGGCATTAAGTACATTCACACTGTTGTGCAACTAACACCATCATCCATCTCCAGAACTTTAAAAATCTTCCCAAGCTGAAACTTCATACTCATTAAATAATCATTCCTCATTCCCTACATCGTGCAGTCCCTGGGTAAATTTTGGTTTGGAGGAAAGGTGTGGGTGACATCACAGGAAGGAGGCAGAGCACCTAGAAAGCAGCAGTTAAGGAAAGCAGCAGGAAGCCTTGGACAGTGGTTCTTAAGTATTACTGGGTCATGGACCATTTTTTTTTTTTTTTTTTGAAAGGTTCCAGAATGTAGGACTTTTATTTGTTATGTTTAAATTTTTAAAAATTTCATGATTAGACAAGTTGGTCTTCTTCTTAAGCCCATAAAAACTACAGTAAACTAGATAGGCCATAAAGATGCTGTGTCCATCATTCTGATTGATTCTTTTCCCTTCTGCCTTCCACCATGGGATGATGCAGCATGAAGGCCCTTGCCAGATGCCAGTGCTATCCTCTTGGACTTCCCAGCCTTCAGAACTCCCAGACAGGGCGGCCGGGCAGAGGCGCTCCTCGCTTCCCAGACGGGGCCGCCCGGGCAGAGGCGCTCCTCGCTTCCCAGACGGGGCCGCCCAGGCAGAGGCGCTCCTCACTTCCTCCCAGACCGGGTGGCAGCCGGGCAGAGGCGCTCCTCACCTCCCAGACGGGGCGGCCGGGCAGAGGCGCTCCTCACTTCCCAGACGGGGCGGCCGGGCAGAGGCGCTCCTCACTTCCCAGACCGGGCGGCCGGGCAGAGGCGCTCCTCACTTCCCAGACTGGGCGGCCGGGCAGAGGCGCTCCTCACCTCCTAGACGGGGTGGCCAGGTAGAGGCGCTCCTCACTTCCCAGACGGTGTGGCGGCTGGGCAGAGGCGCTCCTCCCTTCCCAGATGGGGCAGCCAGGCAGAGGCGCTCCTCACTTCCTCCCAGACGGGGTGGCGGCCGGCCAGAGGCACTCCTCACCTCCCAGACGGGGCGGCCGGGCAGAGGTGCTCCTCACCTCCCAGACGGAGTGGCCGGGCAGAGGCGCTCCTCACTTCCCATATGGGGTGGCGGCCGGGCAGAGGCGCTCCTCACTTCCCAGATGGGGCAGCCGGGCAGAGGCGCTCCTCACTTCCTCCCAGACGGGGTGGCGGCCAGGCAGAGGCGCTCCTCACCTCCCAGACGGGGCGGCCGGGCAGAGGTGCTCCTCACCTCCCAGACGGGGCGGCCAGGCAGAGGTGCTCCTCATCTCCCAGACGGGGCAGCCGGGCAGAGGTGCTCCTCACTTCCTCCCAGACGGGGTGACGGCCGGGCAGAGGCACTCCTCACCTCCCAGACGGGGCGGCTGGGCAGAGGCGCTCCTCACCTCCCAGACGGGGCGGCCGGGCAGAGGTGCTCCTCATCTCCCAGACGGGGCGGCCGGGCAGAGGTGCTCCTCATCTCCCAGACGGGGCAGCCGGGCAGAGGTGCTCCTCACTTCCTCCCAGACGGGGTGACGGCCGGGCAGAGGCGCTCCTCACCTCCCAGACGGAGTGGTCAGGCAGAGGCGCTCCTCACTTCCCATATGGGGTGGCGGCCGGGCAGAGGCACTCCTCACTTCCCAGATGGGGCAGCCGAGCAGAGGCGCTCCTCACTTCCTCCCAGATGGGGTGGCGGCCAGGCAGAGGCACTCCTCACCTCCCAGACGGGGCGGCCAGGCAGAGGCGCTCCTCACTTCCCATACGGGGTGGCAGCCGGGCAGAGGCGCTCCTCACTTCCTCCCAGACGGGGTGGCGGCCAGGCAGAGGCGCTCCTCACTTCCCAGATGGGGTGGCCGGGCAGAGGCGCTCCTCACTTCCCAGACGGGGTGGCCAGGCAGAGGCACTCCTCACCTCCCAGACGGGGCGGCCGGGCAGAGGCGCTCCTCACTTCCCATACGGGGTGGCAGCCGGGCAGAGGCGCTCCTCACTTCCTCCCAGACGGGGTGGCGGCCGGGCAGAGGCGCTCCTCACTTCCCAGACGGGGCGGCCGGGCAGAGGTGCTCATCACTTCCTCCCAGATGGGGTGGCGGCCGGGCAGAGGCGCTCCTCACCTCCCAGACGGGGTGGCCGGGCAGAGGCGCTCCTCCCTTCCCAGACGGAGTGGCCAGGCAGAGGCGCTCCTCACCTCCCAGAGTGGGCGGCCAGGCAGAGGCGCTCCTCACTTCCCAGAGTGGGCGGCCGGGCAGAGGCGCTCCTCACTTCCCATAGGGGGTGGCAGCCGGGTAGAGGCGCTCCTCACTTCCCAGATGGGGCAGCTGGGCAGAGGTGCTCCTCACTTCCTCCCAGACAGGGTGGCGGCCAGGCAGAGGCGCTCCTCACCTCTCAGACGGGGCGGCCGGGCAGAGGCACTCCTCACCTCCCAGACGGGGCGGCTGGGCAGAGGCGCTCCTCACCTCCCAGAAGGGGCGGCTGGGCAGAGGCGCTCCTCACTTCCCATATGGGGTGGCAGCCGGGCAGAGGCGCTCCTCACTTCCCAGACGGGGTGGCGGCCAGGCAGAGGCGCTCCTCACTTCCCAGATGGGGCAACCGGGCAGAGGCGCTCCTCACTTCCTCCCAGACGGCGTGGCGGCCAGGCAGAGGCGCTCCTCACCTCCCAGATGGGGCGGCCGGGCAGAGGTGCTCCTCATCTCCCAGACGGGGCAGCCGGGCAGAGGCGCTCCTCACTTCCTCCCAGACGGGGTGGCAGCCGGGCAGAGGCGCTCCTCACCTCCCAGACGATGGGCGGCCGGGCAGAGGCGCTCCTCACTTCCCAGATAGGGCAGCCGGGCAGAGGGGCTCCTCACATCCCAGACGATGGGCGGCCAGGCAGAGATGCTCCTCACTTCCTAGACGGGGTGGCGGCGGGGCAGAGGCTGTAATCTTAGCACTTTAAGAGGCCAAGGCAGGAGGCTGGTAGGTGGAGGTTGCAGCGAGCCGAGATCACACCACTGCACTCCAGCCTGAGCACCATTGAGCATTGAGTTAGCGAGACTCCGTCTGCAATCCCAGCACCTCGGGAGGCCGAGGCAGGCAGATCACTCGAGGCCAGGAGCTGGAGACCAGCCCGGTCAAAACGGTGAAACCCCGTCTCCACCAAAAATACAAAAACCATTCAGGCGTGGCGGCGTGCGCCTGCAATCCCAGGCACTCGGCAGGCCGAGGCAGGAGAGTCACAGGAGCCCGAGGCAGGGAGGTTGCAGCGAGCCGAGATCATGGCAGTACAGTCCAGCTTCGATAACAGCGGGAGACCGAAAAAAGAAGGAGAGGGAGACCGAAGAAAGGGGAGGGAGAGGGAGGGGGAGGGGGAGGGGGAGGGGGAGGGGGAGAGGGAGAGGGAGCTAATTTTTTTTGTAGAGATAGCGTATCACTTTGTTGCCCATTCTGGCTTCAAGCAATCCTCCTGTCTTGACCTCGCAAAGTGCTGGGATTACAGGCATGAGGCACCACACTCAGCCATGATTTCTTGAATTTATTCCCTCTGACTAACTGAAATTTTGAATCCTTTGACCAACACCTCCCCAATCTCTCCCTGCTTCCCTTTTGTGGTAACTGTTTTACTCTCTGCTTTTATGAGTTCAATTTTTTTAGATTCCACATATGAGTGAGATTATGTGGTATTTGTCTTTCTGTGCCTGGCTTATTTCCCATAACATAATGTCCTTCAAGTTCATCTGTGTTGTTGTAAATGGCAGGATTTCCTTCTGTTTTAAGGCTGAATAGTATTCCAATGTATGCATATATGTATGTATGTATGTATGTATAAACCACATTTTCCTATACATTCATCCATTGATGGGCACCTAGGTTGATTCCATATCTTGGCTACTGACTTGTTCATTTTTAAGAATCAATCTTTCTGCCCAAAATGTGTGGTGTCTTCCATACACACATGGTGGGGGCTGATCAGGGAGCAGTGGTGTGGTCAGGTATATTTGTGTCCACCAGGTTTCCTTCCAAAATGAACGTCCAGGCTACTGGGCTTTTAGAGAAATAGTCCCAAGGTATTTACGCACTCTGCTGTTCTTGGAAAGTCAGGATTTGTTGTAAGCACATCTGTCGCATTGGGAGCATCTGAAGAAAATTGTTCTTTTTCTTAACGGTCATTGCAACTGCTTTTAGGATTCCACAGTGTTAAATATGCCCTTTCTTTAGAGCAGTCAACAAAGATGTAATAACTGAAGGAAATGGGCCTTCCTCAATTGATAGGCATGATGCTTTTGAAATTTAAGTGGAGCTCTTGCATTTGTTTTTTGTATGGACGGTATAAGGAATGGCACAAATGCTAGATGGAATAGCTTTATAGCTGTCGAGCATTTGTGCTCTTTTGTGCATCAATAGATTTCTATTTCATTGGTTTCGTTTGTTCTTAAAAATGCCCTATTTTTATTTTATTTATTTATTTTTTTTTGAGATGGAGTCTCGCTCTGTCACCAGGCTGGAGTGCAGTGGCACGATCTCAGCTCACTGCAACCTCTGCCTCCCAGGTTCAAGCAATTCTCGTGCTTCAGCCTCCTGAGTAGCTGGGACTACAGGCACCCGCCACCACGCCTGGCTAATTTTTGTATTTTTAGTAGAGATGGGGTTTCACCATGTTGGCTAGGATGATCTCAATCTCTTGACCTCGTGATCCGCCTGCCTCAAAAAATGCCCTATCTTAACAAGAGCCTTTGGGGGGAAAATTCCAGTGGCAAACTTCTGGCATCTTCTTGACAGGCAGCAGCTTAACTATAGTATCACATTCACAAATGAAGTGGTAAAAAATATTGAATTTTATTATACTTTTTGGTTTGAGGAAGCCACTAATGTGGCCACTAAACATGATGTTCAGATGAAACCTGGGAAATTCTTCAGGGATTACCAGGATAACCTAGAATCTCAACTAGCCTGTGACATCATTAGAAACAGTGTCCCAATGGTAGAGGACATTATTCAGAAACTTAGATTTTCTCAGATCAGCACCTCAAAGCACTTAGATACTAAGACACAGGACATCTCCAGCTCAACATGTCAGAGTAACACCATGCTGACATTTACAGAGTGACTCACCAATCTAGACGCACTTCTATGGAGCTCCATTGTTGGAAGATCAAGTGGAAATACAGACGGAAAGGGAAAGAACTTCTGTCTGTTCACAATTTATGATGCTCGCTATCTGCCTGATATCTGTCTCTTTCTTAATGTTTACATATCATTTCAGGTCCTGTGTTCCCAGGATGGAGACTGAGAGTGAGCACAGATGGATGTAAGCATCACAAAATATGCCCAACAAACACTGACCACAGGTCAGGTCATGTCACTTGGTTAACATAACTCTTAATACAAAACATGGTTTGTATTTAATGATAGACACATAAAGCAAACTCTATACAAATGAGTCAGAGCCTCCAAAAGTAACTCGGAAATTACTGACAATACCTGAGATAATATTTTAAGATGCTTTGTTTTTCACTATTAGGAAGTAAAACTATGATTTGCATGTAGGCCACTTAGTCACTGAAGGTAAATTTGGCTACAGGCCTCCCACCAAATCCATTAGCCATCTATGTCCTACCTGTTGAATAGTCACAGCCTGAACTTGCATGCTTTGAAAACTTCTCTGTCTCCAAGAAGATCGTATTGAAAGTGTCAAGTTTCATTTCTATGCGATGCCCGCCAGTGGGGTGATGAAGGGATTAAAGTCATTTTGGGAATGACATTTATAATCTACCAATCTAATGACCAGGATTTGAGTTATCAGTTTTTGGAAGAAATAAATGTTGAGGAAGTGAAGGAGGGAGAAAAACATTTATACAAAAGAATGAAGCTTCCAACTCAAATACATTGTGTTTTAAGTGCTCTATTAAAACTATTCCATAAGGAATAGTTTAGGAAGTTACCAGAAAGTGATAGAAACTGTGTGCTCACCTGAACAGGATTTCAGGGTAAACTTTGTCTTCATCAAAGAATGGACAGTAGCCAGGTCCAGTGGCTCAGCCTGTAATCCGGCACTTTGAGAGGTGGAGTTGGGAGGATCCCTTGAGGCCAGGAGTTATAGACCAGCCTGGTCAATATAGTGGGACCCCATCTCTTAAAAAAAAAAAATAAAGAAAGAGAAAGGAAGGAGGGGAGGCGAAAGGGAAGGGAGGGGAGGAAGGTGGGGGAGGGAGGGGGGAAGGGGGAGGGAGGGAGGAAGGAAGGAAGGAAGGAGTTACAGTTACAGTTTGAATGGAGGGATGCCTCACTGTTGCCCCACATGTGTTGTTGGGGCTTGCACCCCTTTGTTGTATCTCTACCCTAACTGGGCCATCAGCTTTTTAGCAGACACACACAAACCCTCTGTTTTACAAGCAAAACAGAACATGAGTTCACAGACACTGACAACTGATTTGTCTCTCTTTGGTTATTCTTTGGGTTTTTTCATTGCCTCATCTTGATTTATATGCATAAGCATCTTGATTTATTTTTCCAAAAAAACTTACAAAAATAGAAGTTTTGTAGTTTGCCTAGGAATAATACACAAAATATTGCATTTTTGTGAGGAAAAGCTATTTTGTATAGTTTATTTCAATCTAATAATATTTGAAATTTGTTTGAAAAGCAAAATAAAAAGAAGCACTGCAGAGTAACTGTGTGATTGCCTGATGGGTTCGTCCTGCCTGCTACACAGACAAAACCAATTCACTGGGAACACGGTATTACATAAAGAATAAGTTTAATTAACTAAGGCCAGCCAAGTGGAAGAACTGGAGTTATTACTCAAATCAGTTTTGCTGAGAACTCAGAAGCCAGAGTTTTTTTGGATAATTTGGTGGGCAGGGGGCTAGGGAATGGATGCTGCTGCTTGGTTGGGGATGAAATCATAGGGGTGTGGAAAACAGTCTTCATGCATTGAGTCGGCCTCTGGGTGTGCACCACAGGACCAGCTGAGTTATGCATCATGGGTCCGGGTAGGATCAGTTGGTTACCAGAATGCAAAAGTCTGAAAAATATATCAAAAGATCAATCTTAGGTTCTACAATAGTGATGTTATCTATAGGAGCAATGACTCCTGGGCAGTAAGAGATTATGAAAACTATGCCCATATTTAGCAGAATTCAGGCTGTCCCATAATCCTAACCTCGTGGCCTTTCATTGGACTTACAAACGCAGTTTTAGTTCCTGGACAAGGAGAGGGTCATTTTAGGGAGAGACTATTGCTTTCAAGTTAAACTATAAACTAAATTCTTCCCACGGTTAGCTTGGCCTATGACCAGGAATGAGTGAGGACAGCCAGCCTGTGAACCTTAGAAGCAAGACAGGGTCAGCCATGCTAGATTTTTCTGACTGTCATAATCTTTGCAAAGGCAGTTTCAACTGTCCAGATTATTTAGGTCACTCAGGTGAAATGTATATGATGCACATGTAAACTAACAACATTCAGCTTTTGTCATATAAGTGACTATGTAAATGTGAATAAATTACATTTTAGCTGTTGACAAGACATATGTGCATTATTGCATAAGTATGCAAATACTAACTCCCTCTTCTTCCTCAAGCCACTTTGAACTAAAGAGTCCTCAAATCTGAACATTCTTTTTATTAAAATAAATTTGTGCTCCAAAAAGCATATAAAGCAATTTATAAAATCATCTAAAATAAAACACACATGAAGTAAATGGGGAAAGTAGAAACTAACAAAAAATTAGGATAGGCAAAATAAGATTATACCAGGAGGAAAGTGAGGACATAAAATTCATATCCTGGTGTATGGTTAAGAAGTTTACATGATTCATGGGAGACAGGAGAATCGATCCTTCAAGTGTTCCAAGATGACATCTTAAAAGCTAGAAAACTATGTCCTCAACAACGATCTTTAAGGCAAGCATAGTAATGAATGTCCTAGAGCTTTTTCTTATAAAGCCAATGAGAAAAATTGTCCCACATTTGGAAAATGATTAAATAGTGACTACTTAAATTTTTTTGCTATGCATTTTTTTTTTTTTTTTTTTTTTTTGAGATAGAGTCTTGCTCTGTCACCCAGGCTAGAGTGCAGTGACACAATCTCGGCTCACTGCAACCTCCACTCCCTAGGTTCAAGCAATTCTCCGGCTTCAGTCTCCCAAGTAGCTGTGATTACAAGTATACGATACCACCACACCGGCTAATTTTAGTATTTAGTAGAGACAGGGTTTTGCCATGTTGGCCAGGCTGGTCTCAAACTCCTGACCTCGTGATCCACCTGCCTTGGCTTCCCAAAGTGTTGGGATTACAGGCGTGAGCCATTGTGCCCAGCCACATTTTCTAGTATTAGAAAATAACATGACTGCTTGAATAAAAGCAGGACATCGTTAAAGGGAACTCTCATTTGATATTCGGGGGGAATGCAAGTTTGTTGTCACATTTTTTAAATTAATAGCACACAATTCACAGAAGCATAGCCCTCTAAAAAGAGAGATTACCTTGCTGAAACTGAAAAAGTGTTAGGATTTTATAGCCTTTTTTAATAAGTAAATTAACCCCAAACAAGATACCACTACATACCTATTACAATGGCCAAATTCCAGAACACTGACAATAACAAATGCAGGTGAGGAAGTGGAGAAACCAGAGCTCTCATTTGTCAATGAAAAGAGTCAAATTCTAAAAAATCTTTGAAGAGATTTACTTTGAGCTAAATATGAGTGACCAATGACCTGTGACACAGCCCTCAGGAGATCCTGAGAACATGCGTCCAAGGTGGTCAGGGTACAAGTTGGTTTTATACAATTTAGGGAGATATAAGACATCAATTAATACATGTAAGATGTATATTGGTTAGGTCTGGAAAGGCGGGACAACCGGAAGCAGGGACTTCCAGGTCATAAGTGGATTCACAGGTTTTCTGACTGGCAATTGTTTGAAAGAGTTATTATCTAAAGACCTGGAATCAATAGAAAGGAATGTCTGGGTTAAGATAAGCAGTTACAGAGACCAAAGTTTTATCATGCAGGTGAAGCCTCCAGGTAGCAGGCTTCAGAGAGAATAGATTGTAAAGGTTTCTTATCAGACTTAAAGACTATTCTATCAGTAATTCCAAAATTGAGGAGGGCATAATGAGGCAGGTCCAGCTCCTCCTTCCCATCATGGCCTGAAAGTTGACCTGAACTAGTTTTTCAGGTTAACTTTGGAATGCCCTTGGTCGAGAGGAGGGGTCCAATCAGATGGTTGGGGGGCTTAGAATTTTATTTTTGGTTTATACATTCATTTCTGTTAGAAAGGAAAAAAAGGTACAGTTCCCTTGGAAGATAGTTTGGCAGTTTCTTACAAAACTAAACATACTCTTACCGTATGATCTAACAAACATACTCCTTGGTATTTAACAAAAGGAGTTGAAAATATGTCCACAGAAAAACCTGCACATGGGTGTTTGCAGAAGCTTCTTCTTCTTCTTTTTTTTTTAATTTTATCATTGTCCAAACTTGGAAGCAACCAAGATGTTGTTCGGTAAGTGAATAGATAAATAACTGTGCTACAACCAAGCTGGAATATTATTTGGCACTAAAAATAAATGAGCTATCAAGCCCAAAAAGACATGGAGGAAACTTAAATAATGCATATTACTAAGAGAGAAGCCAGTCTGAAAAGACTACTGTTCTGCAATGGGCAGGTCTATGGAAATCTACCCCTAAAGTCTGTGGAAGCTAAGAGGCCAAGAAAGAGGCTGACACATTCAGTTTCTCAGGAAAAAAACCAAAAAACAAAAAAAACATTTAATAGGGACTTAGGAAGAGAAGCCACAATGTCCTGGGCAGCTGCCAGACAAGGTGTCGGATTCCCACACTATGACCCCCACAGCCCAGGGCTTCCATGTTATAGGGAAGGAATGTGTAGGACAATTACAGGGAAAGGCAAGATGCTATGTGAATCTGCCTAGAGCAGAATTTATGGTCAAGGGAGTTTTGACCTAAGGGCAGGATTTACAGTAAGTACAAGCTCTTACACAAGGAACAGTAGATAAAATGGAAGATAGCAGTCTTCCCTAAATTGAGGTTAATCAAGAAGTCAACATGGCAGATTGGCATCCAAGATGGAGTTGCGTTAGCCTCCACAACTACATACAATGATTCCAACTATTTGACATTCTAGAAAAGGCAAAACTATGGAGACAGTAAAAAAGACGACTAGTGTTGCCAGGAGTTAGGGTGCAGGGATGAATAAAGCAAAGCATGGAGGATTTTTAAGGCAGTGAAACTACTCTGTATGATATACTGCAATGGTGGACACATGTCCCTACACATTTGCCCAAACCCAGAGAATGTACAACACCAAGAGTGAATTCTAATGTAAACTGTGGACTTTGGGTGATGATGACGTGTCAGTGTAGGTTCATCAACTGTAACAAATGCACCACTCTGGTGGGGGATGTTAATAGTTGGGGAGGCTGTGCATGTGTGTGGCAAGGGCCATATGGGAAATCTCTATTTTCCACTCCATTTTGCTGTGAACCTAAAACTGCTCTAAAAAAATAAAATCTTTTTAAAAAAGTTAACCCAAAAGCGTATGGTTTCATTGCCCTAAAGAAAGTTAACCAGGCATATTGTAACTAACTTAGCTATTTTAGAGAATCCTTTTCTCTTCAAGTATTTAAATCCTGTTCCTCAAATACACTCTGAACTAGGTCTCATTGCCGCCACCGATGGTTCGCTCATTTTAGGAGTTAAATGAGGGGGAGTTAATTGAGTTTTATTGGAAAACGGCCACACTCAGTCGTTTTCATATCATCTATGGCTGCTTTTGTAGCAGAATGGAATAGTTGTGACACAGACTAAATGGTCTGAAAAGCCTAAAATATTTGCTATCTGGGCCTTTCCAAAAAAGTTTGTAACCTCCAGGCCAAATAAAACTTTGACACTTGCTCGAATCTGGTATGAAAATTTTGCTTGTAGCATCAGTTAACATCAGCAGATGATATGATACCAAAAAGTACTTGGTATCATCAGTTAACATCAGCAGATGATACAATACCAAAAAGTACTTGGTATCAATTGCTTTTGGTAAAAGCAATTCTACAGAGGGCCAAAATACTTTAGCTAAAAACCACTGATTCAGAATCTCTAAGGCTGGGACCCAGAAATCTGGGTTTTAACATAGTCTCTGAGGGACTCATGCATACTCCAGTTTGAGAATCGCTGGAGCCCACTAGCCTAGCTCAGTGGTGGATGTACAGATTCTGACTCAGTAAGTCTGAAGTGCAGCCCAAGATTCTGCTTTTCTCACAAGCTCCCACATGATGGCAATGTTGCTGGTCTGAGGGCCTTAGTTTCCTCACCTGCATAATGGAGATGATAAAAATCTATTTCATAGGGTTGTTGTGGGTATTAAATGAAGTCATAATGTCCATTTATATCCTGCCCCCACCCCTTTCAAGCTATGTCTATTGGGGCAAGTTATCGAATGTCTTGGTTCCTATAAGTGGAGCTAAATAATATTGCCCACATCACAAGGTTGCTGGAAAGAGCAAATGAGATAATAAACAAAAGGTACCTAGAATAGAGCCTGGAACACTATAAAGGCTCAATAATGTAAGATACTATTATTACTACTGTTATCATTATTGTTACATAGGGTCTCTGATCATAGCAGATATTCCATCAGTGTTAGTTTCCTCCCTACTCCCTCTCCTATCCATCCTCTCATCCCTACCCCTCCCTCTAGTGTCTTCTGTTGATTTCTTTTTTATTTTTGTTTAGAGATGGGGTCTCACTCTGTTGCCCAGGCTGGAGTACAGTGGTGCAATCATAGCTCACTGCAGCCTCAAACTCTTGGGCTCAAGTGATCCTCTCACCTTAGCCTCTGGAGTGGCTGTGGCTACAGGTGCACATTACCACAACTGACTAATTTTAAAAACTGTTTTGTAGAGATGGAGTCTCACTATGTTGCCTAGGCTGGTCTTGAACTCCTGGCCTCAAGTGATTCTCTGGCTTCGGACTCCCAAAGGGATAGGACTATGGGCACAAGCTACTGCACCCAGCCCTCCTTCTGTTGATTTCTAATGTGTCTAATTAGTTAACTTCTATAGGGATGCTGATTCAGAAATATCTGAACCCAGGTGGCCCTACCTGACAGTCCAGAGGTGCCACACAAACAGGGACCCAAAATGAGCTTGGACATTGACTGTGCTGCCCAGGCCCCTCTGCCCACCCCCTCTCAGGCAGGCTTTTGGTAGACAGCTTGGAAGAACAAGGGAAAGTGGGCTTGCCAGTCCTTCCCACCTCAGGGGAGCACCATTTCCAGGGCTGCCTGAACATTCTTACTCTGCAGCACAATTAATCTACATGGCACCAAGTTTATTTTTCTGAGAAGATTATTTTGGACAATATATGGAAAACCTGAGAAGCCATTTCTCTTTGGCAGCACTGCCCTCCATAACAAAGCACATATTCCTGAAGGGCATCTGGATTTTGTTTCAGGTTTCTCTTTGCTTCCTCAGGGTTTAAGTGCTGCCAGGAATGGCCTTCTGAGAATTGTTTAGGAAACCTTAATCTCCAGACTCAGGGTGGTGGTGATAATCACATTTTTTGCCCGAAATGACCAAATTGAAACCATCCCCACAGATTTGACAAGAATGGCATGCTGGGTTCTGGACAGAAATATAGTTATAATTAAGAATGAATCAGCCAGGTGGGGTGGCTCACGCCTGTAATCCTAGCACTTTGGGAGGCCAAGGCAGGCAGACTGACTGAGCTCAGGAGTTCGAGACCAGCCTGGGCAACACGTTGAAACCCCATCTCTACTAAAATATAAAAGAAATTAGCTGGGCATGGCAGCATGTGCATGTAGTCCCAGCTACTCGGGAGGCTGAGGCAGGAGAAATGCTTGAACCTGGGAGGCAGAGGTTGCAGTGAGCTGAGATCGTGCCACTGCACTCCAGCCTGGGGCGACAGAGCAAGACTCTGTATCTACAAAAAAAAACTAATCAGACAGCCACGGTGGCTCACATGTGTAATCCCAGCACTTTGGGAGGCCAAGGTGGGTGGATCACTTGAGTTCAGGAGTTTGAGACCAGCCTGGCCAACATGGTAAAACCTGGTCTCTACTAAAAATACAAAAATTAGCCAGGCTTGGTGGCATGCGTCTGTAATCCTTGCTACTCAGGAGGCAGAGGCATGAGAATCACTTGAACCCAGGAGGCAGAGGTTGCATTGAGCCAGTATTGTGCCACTACACTCCAGCCTGCCTGGGCAACAGAGTTAGACTCTGTCTTAAAAAAAAAAAATAAAAGAACTAATCAGGCCGCAATTCAGCCCACTTCCTTGTTGCCAAAAGTCACTAGATCTTGACCATTTGCATCCCCATTGTTCCTAAAGATAGGATTTCTGACATTAAGGTTATAATGATGGAGACAGGAGGCAGAGAAATTCTAGGCAGACAGGGGCAGGTCCCTGGCAAAGTCCTATTCTCAAGCCAAAAAGCCTGAGACTGCAGCCCAAAGTGAGAACTTACATCCCTGTTTTCCCACTCAAATGTTGCCTTTTCCAAAACCACCCATGGCCCGCCCTGCCCCCTATCCTGTGCTAATAAAAACCCCAGACTCAGCCGGCAGAAAGGAGAAGCAGCTGGACATCAGAGACTATGGCTTAACGTCAGAGAGAAGTGGCATGACTTCAGAGAGACAGCTTGACAGCATAACTTCAGAGAAGAATCTGGCCAGAGACAGTCGGACTTCAGGGGAAGATTACCTTCCCACCCCATCCCCTTTTCAGCTCCCCTTCCTGCTGAGGGCCACTTTTATCAGCGATAAAATCCTGTTTTAACCATCCTTCAATTCATTTGTCCAAATTCATTTCTCCTGGATGCCAAACAAGAGCCCAGGAGCCACAAGTGCAGATGCAAAAGGCTGTCACACTGGCCCTTTGCCCTCACTAGTGGAAGACAGCTCCCTCACATGAAAAGGCAGAGGGAGGGTCTGCAGAGCTGTTAACATGTAAGCTGTCTACAGATGGCAGAGCTAAAAGACCACTGTAACACTCCCTCTGGGGCTTCAGGGGTTGCAGGCACCCCACCAGACACTGCCTTGGGGCATGCATGGAGTTTGCTCCTGCTGGTGCTCAAAAGTGCTCACCCTGGCTCCTGCACCCGCTTACCTGTGTGCTCCCTCCCATAAGGGGTGGAGAGCAGTGAGTCCGAATGAGTGGAGTTCACTCCTGCTGGTGACAAAGTGGCCAGCTGATTCCAGTGGTTGTGTACTCCAGTTCCTGCCTTATTTGCTCATGCGTTCCCTCCCACAAGGAGTTGAGAGCTGTGGGCTGAGTAAACGGGACACCCCTATTGCAAGTCCTGCGAAGGGGTCAGGGAAATATTCTGCTTCAATAAGACTGTTTAAAAATTGATTTGCATCCCTGTTGTTCCTATAGAGATGATCTCTGACAGAATCATAAGGCTTTTGTTTAAGGATTGTTTAAGATGTTCTCAGACCCAAATTTCAGCAACAGTTTGGAGACCCTCACAGAAAAACAGGATGAGCATGAGAACACAGCTTCTTCATCTCCCTGTCCCATGACTTCACCCTGCACTCTTCGACCAATGAACACTCTCCACATTTGGGCCCACTCCAAAACCCTAAAGACTGTAGCCCCAAACTCCTCAGACAGATGGATTTAAGATTCCCTCCCATCTCCTCCTTTGGTGACCCTATGGGTAAATCCTTTATCTGCTACAACCCAGTGTCTCTGGCACTGGTCATGGAGTGCCTTCTCACATACAAGAGCAAAATTGAGTGTGAGGTACATTTTCTTCCATAAGACAGGTATTCCACAAGCACCACCAGCATCAGCAGATCCAGCTACAGATTCAGTGACTATGATCAACCCCACAGACCATCAGCTTGCTTTGTTGAGAGGATTCTTTCCTAATAAACACACTACTAAGACTAGCATTCCCAATCCACAGGACTTAGAGTAAAAGAAAACTCAGGCTACAATAGAGAATAGGCAAATGAAAGATGAAAACTGGAGGGACAATCAACAGTATTGAGCACCTGTGCTTTGCCAAGCACCGTACTACTTGGGATCATGTAGCCTTCATGAAAATTTGTGATAAATGTTTTACCATCATCCTTTCCTTCCTTCTTTCCCTGGCCCCTTCCTTCCTCCCTTCCTTCTTCCCTGAGTAAGTCAGTCAAAAAGGCATTTGATAACCTCCCCTCCCCTCCCCTTCAAGGAAGAAGAGGCTATTACAGCAGAGGCAGAGGAAGGGGCTGGAAAGCCAAAGAAGCAACTAGCATGCTAGAAAGATGAGTCACATACAGGGGAATTGAGGGTGGAAAAAAGAAAGAAAGGACAGAGGCTGCTCCTTTAGCCTGGATCCCAGAGCCAATTCACAGGAGCAGCAGCATGTAACATGAGTAAAAATTAACCTTTGTTGGGGCAAGCCACTGAGATTTCATGGTCATTTGTGTGAAAGGAAAATAAATCTTGGGACCCCAAAACACTAAGCTAAAGGGAAAAGTCAAGCTGGCAACTGCTTAGGACAAACCTGCCTCCCTTCTATTCAAATCATCCCTCTGCTCACTGAGATAAATGTATATCTGATTGCCTCCTTTAGAAAGGGTAATCAGAAACTCAAAAGAATGCTAGCATTTGTTTCTTATTTACCTAAGACCTGGAAGCCCCCTCCCGACTTCGAGATGTCCCACCTTTCTAGACCAAACCAATGTTCATCTTACATATGTTGATTGATGTTTCATATCTCCCTAAAATGTACAAAACCAAGCTGTGCTCTGACCACCTTGGGCACATGTCGTCAAGACCTCCTGAGGCTGTCACGGGCGCATATCCTTAACTGTAGCAAAATAAACTTTCTAAATTAACTGAGACCCGTCTTAGATTTTGGGGATTCACATTTGTTACCCACAGCAAGCTGGGTCTAAGCCAACCGATACAGTAACTGGTAAATAACTTCTGTACTCAGAGTGTGAATACAGCTTGCCTATCTCATACCAAAGCCCATGCTCCTTCCACTTGATATATAGAATTGTTTATTGATTTAAAAACCATTTTATTGATTAAACTGGCCTTTGTAGAACTCAGCTGCTCTGAGCTTGTCCACTTCTCAGCACTTAGGGAAAATCTCATTTTATAATCCTTTTTAGTCCTCTGATTCCTCTGCAGCAGAACAATTATTCCACCAGTACTGTGGAAAAGTTAGCCTAGTCTGAAAAATATTTCAGCTACAAATACCTAAAAATGCAGGATAAAATATGGCTGAGCTAGCAAGAAAGTAAGAGAAATAGCCCAAGTATTTAAACTGCTCTGAAATACTAAAGGACTGAAAATGGAATGAGACCAGGAGTCCAAAGAGAGGTTAATGAGCAATAAACCTAATGACTGTTTGAAGGGCAGGGCAGATCTAGACTGCTGGGGATTAAAGATACACACACAGACACACACACATGCACACACACAAACACACATATAACATATATAGGTGTGTGTATATATATGTACATATATATATATAGTTATTTTGAGAGTTTAAGACTTAAAGAAAGTTGCAAAAATAATACAGAGTTCCTGTGTTACCCTTCACCCAGCTTCTGCAATAATAATGTCTTACATATTCATAGCACTTTGGTAAAATCAGGAAACTGATACTGGTAAAATACTGTTAATACAGGTATAGATCTTATTTGTGTTTTACTAGTTTTGAATGTACCACTTTGCGTTTTTGGTGTATAGCTGTATGAATTTTATCACATGTATAGATATGAGTAACTGTCAACACAAAGAAACTCTGTCGTGTTACCTCTTAACAGTCAGACCCTTGTCCCAACCATAACACTTGGCAATCATGGATTCATTCTTCATCGCTGTAATTTTTTTTGGCTTTGAGAATGGTATCTAGATGGAATCATACAGTATACAACACTTTAAGATTGGCTTTTAAAAACTCACCACAATGCCCTTGAGATTCATTCAAGTTGTACGTATCAATAGCTCATTACTTTTTATGGCTGAGTAGTGTCCCATGGCATGGATATACTCCAGTTTGCTTTCTATTCATTCACTAAGGACTGTTTGGCTTGTTTACAGTTTTTTTCTTCTAAGATGGAGTCTCACTCTGTCGCCCAGGCTGGAGTGCAGTGGCGAAACCTTGGCTCACTGCAACCTCCGCCTCCTGGGTTCAAGCAATTCTCCTGCCTAAGCCTCCTGAGTAGATGGGACTACAGGTGCGCATGCCACCACGCCTGGCTAATTTTTTGTATTTTTAGTACAGACGGGGTTTCACCATGTTTCCCAGGTTGATCTCAAACTCCTGACCTCATGATCCGCCTGCCTTGGCCTCCCAAAGTGCTGGGATTACAGGTGTGAGCCACCACGCCTGGCCTGTTTTCAGTTTTTGACTATTAAAAATAAAGCCACCATGACATTCATGTACAGAGTTTTGTTTGAACATAAGTTTTGGTTTGTCTAGGATAAATACCCAGGAGTGTGATTGCTGGGTGATATGATAAGCATATGTGCAACTTTATAAGAAACTGTCAAACTGTTTTCTAGAGTGGTTATGCCATTTTATAGTCCTACCAGCAACGTATGAGAAATCTGGTTGCTCTGTATCCTCACTAGCATTTAGTGCTGTCAGTACTTGTTATTTTAGCCATTTAAATAGGTGTGTAGTAGAATCTCATTGTGGTTTTAATATGCATTTCCCTAATGGCTAATGACACTGAACACAGTTTTACACGTTCATTTGCCATCTGTATATCTTCTTCGGTGAAATGACTATTCAAGTCTTTGATCCATTTTCTAACTGGACTGTTTACTTACTCTGAGTTTATATGGTTCTTTATATATTCTGGATATGAGTTCTTTGTTGGATACGTGCTTTGCAAATATTTTCTCCTAGTCCATGGCCTGTCTTTAAACCTTAGTGTTAATTGCCATGAAGGCACTGTCAACAAAGTCTAGACCTCAGGAAAGGTGCAGAATAGAGTTCTCTGGATATAGTCAAATCACCTGAAGAGCTTTACCCTCAGAACAGGCGATAGAAAAAATTCTACACAGCCAAAGAAATAAATAGCAAGCTGAAAGATAGATCTGAAGAAATTAGCCAGAATGTGGCTCAGAGAAACAAAATGATGGAATATTTTAAAAATAATAATTTAGAACCTCAGAAGGTTTAACCTATGCCTAATAGGAATTCCAGGAGGAGAGTCTAGAGTGATGTTGTCCAATACAGTAGTAGCCAATAGCCACATGTCACTACTTAAAATGTAAATTAATTAAAACTAAATGAAGTTAAAAATGCAGTTCCTTGGTTGTACTGGCCACATTTCAGATGCTCAATAGCCACATGTGGCTGGTGGCTACCATATTGGACAGTGCAGATATAGAATATTACAGGAAATCCTACTGGACAGTGCTGATCTAGGTCATAAAACAAGTCTGAACAAATTTCAAAGGACTGGTATGATACAGATGTTTTGTGGAAATAAACTACACATTAGAAATTAAAAACAAAATAACTCCTACAGCCTCCTCTCACCTTTTTCCCCATTACAATTCCACCTCTTAATGTATTCATGTTCTTGATGAGAAGCAGAACGTCCCTACTGTGTTCCACGGCACCAAGTTCCCCAGAACCCGCCAGTCTCTGATGACAGAACATCCTGGACCGCCCAGCCCCACACCCCAACCCAGGAAGTTCTCTAAAACACTGACCACGACAGCCTGGGGTAGGTTTCCACTCTAACATTCTGACCAAAATTCTCAACTCGATGCAGTCAGAGTCTGCGCAACCTGGGACCTCGAGCCAAGAAATCCTCAAGTGACCTTACTTGGCAAAACCAACAAAACAACCAAATACAGGTCTCAAGCGATTTACAGCTCGGTGCTTAACTCGGTCACCGGCCGAGGGGCAGCCCTCTGGCGCCGCAGCCCCGCCTTCCTATGACGTCACACGAGGAGCCCTGAAGTGGCGGTCAAGCTTGAGGCGTCATCTGGCTGCGCCTAGTGGGCCGTTGCTTTACAGTTGCTGAGAGGAGGCGAGAGGCGGGGACGCTAGGGCTAAGATCATGTCTGACTGGGAGAGGTTTCCTTGGCAGCAGAGGACGCTAGGTTTGGGATGAAAGAAGCTGGGCAGATGCAAAATCTGGAGAGCGCGAGGGCCGGGCGGTCAGTCAGCACCCAGACTGGCAGCATGACCGGTGAGTGTCCGGGACCCTGCTCCCGCCACCCTACCTTTCGCTCTGCCCTGTGCGTCTCCCGTCATTGAACTCCAGATTCCTTGTCTGCGCCTCTTTGCCTCCCTTGCTGCTTTTGGATGTCTCCTGCGCGCCCTCTGCGTGTCCCCTCCTCGGTCGCCAGGACCAATCGGCTCGGTCGCACTGGCTTTTGAAGTCTCGCTTTTTACGCCTCTTAGCTACTTCTCATAGGACCTAGAGCTGGGGCCTCTGAGGTCAAAGAGCCTGAACATTTCCAAACCGCGCTTTTGCCTTGATTTCCAAATTAACCGCACGTGACGCTTTCCTGTATTTCGACTGCTTTACCGTCGAAGGTCAGCGCATTTTTCGGGCTGTGTTCTAATCGCTTTCCTTTTAGCAACGCCCCATCACAGTCCAAAGAAAAGCTTGCACCGCGACGACGTCAGATGCGAAGACTTCACAGCTTGCTTTGTGTTGTCCCCCCAAGCTATGTGTATTAGCTGTACCGTTTTTTCCTGCAGGGTGAGGGCTGGAGGAAGAAGGCTCAACTTTTTAAGTGGAGAAGGAGGTAGCCACGACTAAGGCTGAAGCGTCTCCTGCCAAGATACCTCTGACTCTCTTGTCCCCTAATCTTTTTCTGTGCCTCATGCGAAAGCAGCTGGACTTACGCTGCAGCACCTAAGTGGCATTGAGATTGGCTCCCTTTTTCACCATTAGTAACACATTTTAAAGTGTTTATCGCCTCTTTTGTAGGTCAGATACCAAGGCTTTCTAAAGTCAACCTTTTCACTCTGCTCAGCCTCTGGATGGAGCTCTTCCCAGCAGTAGAAGCCCAGCGGCAAAAATCTCAGGTATAATTTGTTTCATAGTTTTTCCCCTTAGAAAAACAATGGTTTAAAATCTGAGTTTATTGCTCATTCCTTCGTTTCTGTCATACCTAAAACCTAAAACCTAAACTTAACAAGGCTTAAGATTTAAAAAATATCTTTATTGATTAACATGACACTTTATAATTCCTAGCCGTAGTAAGTCATCTTCCATTCTAAAAATACTTACTGAGACTGCCATGTTTATCGGGTACTAATGGTATTCATATGTCAGTTCGGCTAATAAGATTATTGTCTATACCACATAATTTCCCCCTATTATATATACTGTTGGGGTTTTATCTAGGTAGTTTACCCCTCTGCCACAGAAATATATAAATTGCCTGGAGATAGAGACCATGTCTTATTTTACCTAGCATATACCCTTTAGCGTCTACCATTATATGAGTGCTAATTGGTTAATGTTGGATGGAAGTAGTCTCTTTTTGGATCTTGAAAGACAGGATCAAAACAGATTAGAAATGGGCTGTGTGTAGTGGATCACGCCTGTAATCCTAGCACTTTGTGAGGCTGAGGTGGGTGGATTACCTGAGGTCAGGAGTTCGAAACCAGCCTGGGCAACATAGTGAAACCCCATCTCTATTAAACATACAAAAATTAGCCAGGCGTGGTGGTATCCACCTGTAGTCCCAGCTACTCGGGAGGCTGAGGCATGAGAATCGCTTGAACGAATCGTTGGAGGTTACAGTGAGCTGAGATTGCACCACTGCACTCCAGCTTGTGTGACAGAGCAAGACTCCGTCTCAAAAAAAAAAAAAATCAGAAATGTATAGTAAGAATAATCATAAAAGCCAATATATTGGAATTGGAAGTATAGACATCCTACGTCTTTTCTTTCTCCTACCCTTGGGGCAACAAGTTGCTAGGTTCTCATTTTCCTGCATGCTTGGAATGGCATGATGCTAGGTTCTCATCATTTCTGTTTGATAATTTTGGAAGCTTAGGGTGTTGGCATTAATTTTTATAGGGGGCCACGGCCATTGGAAAATAGTGTTAGGTTAAGTTGAGCATTTAAGACTTTTTTGAAAACAGAGGTAAAAGGAGGGGGGTGGGGCAGAAAATTACCCATGGCTTCTCACCACTCTAACAACATTACTGTTAACATTTTGGTACTTCCAATCTTAAGCATGAGGTTTTTTATTTTTACTCTTACAAAGTTGTAGTTATATTCTGCATGTACTCACTGAGGTTTCCAACTTGCCCATAATTCTGCTAAAAGATTGGTTTAGATTTTCCAGAGAAAGACTATAAGTCCTTAAATTCCCACAGTACTCTTAGGAGACCACCTACTCTTTTCATTTTACTGTGGATGAGGTTTTGTGCTTGACACTGGAGATACAAAGCAGGAAAAACATGGTCTTTATTTTCTAACGAGAAGAAACACTAGGCATTTAAACAATTAAAACAGAATTGGTGGAATGAGTACATAGTATAAGCAGAGATGTTGGCAAGACTGGGAGCCAGGATCTATATGGGGAAGTGAAGGAAGGATTCACAGAGAAGGTCGTATTTGCACTGAGACATGAAGGATGAGTGGACTTTTGCCCAGGCCAAGGAACTCTACGTGGAAAAGCTTGGAGGAATGAGAGAATTTGTGGTCCTCAGGCCAGAAAGTGAAGTTAGGTAAAGGGAAGAGACTGGACAGGAGCTTGACAATGTAGACAGGAATCATATCATAAAAAGCATTGTATGCCTTGCAAAGGAGTTTAGATTTTATCCTATCAATATAGGAATTGCATTGAGGAATTTTAACAGGATGTGAGGATATTCACTTCTCATAATAAAATGATATCTCTTGGTGTAGTTTCCTCCCCCAATTCCTATGTGAAGTGTTTTATAGATAGTAAAACACTATTTAAAATATTATACATCGTTATTCCATATTTCTCACCCTCATCCCCCAACTCTGGCTCTACATGTTATTAATGGATGAGAAAGCTCTTTATTTCCTTCATTAATTTTGAAATTCCTTTATTCCTTCTACTTGTTAATAGCTTAGTATTATTTTATGAAAATAGATTTCCAAGCTGTTAGGGATTTTATGTATTGTTGTGGTTTTTTTGTTTTGTTTTGTTTTGTTTTCAGATAAAATTTATTTTGAAGAGCCAGATTAGAAACAAATATTTAGAGATTTAAGACTTTTAGGCCGGGTACAGTGGCTCACGCCTGTAATCCCAACACTTTGGGAGGCCGAGGCAGGCAGATCACAAGGTCAAGAGATCGAGACCATCTTGGCCAACATGGTGAAACCCCATCTCTGCCAAAAATACAAAAAGTAGCTGGGCGTGGTGGTGCATGCCTGTAGTCCCAGCTACTTAGGAGGCTGAGGCAGGAGAATCGCTTGAACCCGGGAGGCAGAGATTGCATTGAGCCGAGATTGCGCCACTGCACTCCAGCCTGGCGACAGAGTGAGACTCTGTCTCAAAAAAAAAAAAAAAGGAAAAAAAACTTTTAAAAACTGGACATATTAGAGATTGAATACAAATTTTGAAAAGGCGTTCTTTGTTTTGTAAATATCCAGATTTGATCTCGTTTTAGTTCTATTTTTTTACATACACACCACATCCTGTGCTGAAAGTAAGTTTTTTTTTCAACAGGCACAAGTTATATTTAATTAGTGAGAAATGATATTTATGTTTCTATTAGGAAGGAATTGATTGGCCAAGTAATTGTTGAAGTTTGTTTGCAAATAATACACACCCTACTGTTTCCTCATACTATATAAAGAAAACTGTGGATCTCAGAAAACTGAGATGAAGCTTTCAGTTAGCACTTTGTTAAAAAAAATACTACCAAGGAAATTTCAAAACTATATTTGCAACAAAATTTTATATAACTTTATATCATGTTTAACAAAAGATCAAGGTTATGACTCTCTATTTTCTCCCAAGCCAACGACTCTAAGTTTTCCTGGCATCTCATTCCTTCATCTGGTGGGCACCATGGAAGTTTTCTAAATGAAAATAAATAAGTCTTTTGTTTCAAATATTTTATTTGGGATCTTATTTAGAAATCTGACTCATACGCATGTCTATTTAAGGCTTTTAAATGGAAAGTTAAAACACAGAAATGAGTACAGAAGGCATCAAAACAAAGACATCCATGTCTTCAGAAAGCCAGGCAACCTGGAAGTAGGATTGACTTGACTATATGAAAGGTTATCACTCTTAGCTCCTGGTCCTGGAGCTTGCCCAGCTCCTATTCACTGCATTGGTGTCTTTCCAGCGGTGCTCCCATACCCATGTGTCCTAGGACTACAACCCTCTCACCATGATCTTGGGTAGGCCTTTACTTCTGTTCTTACCTACAGGCCTTGGGACTCCAAGGCACTTGGGGAGGGAGAGCCTCAGGATTACTCTGGCAGTGATCTGGGTGAAATAGGCTTTTGCGTGTTAGCTTGGGAACTTGACTATCATTTTTAACATTGTTTATATGAGAAAAATGTGTTTTAAATTCCGAAAAGGGAGATTTACCAAGTATTTAGAACATGATTGTAGGTTGTCAATTACTTGTATATTTAATGTCAATAAAGCAGAAGTATATAATTTCATTAGTTCTTCTGATATCATGGCCATTGCAAAAAAGCAAGACCAATGATAGTGTGGGAGAAGAATACAGAATGAAAGGTAGCATATTGTACTCCACTTTTATAGTGTTATTTATTGTACAAACATTATCATTGAAACTGAATCTATAGCTGCAACATTTTTAAAAACTGTATTTTTTTCTCTTGGATTTCCTTTTTGTACTAGTTAATATCCACATAATTTTGCAGGTAGTTGCAGTCATAGCAGGAATACAATTTTGTATTTGACAGTTTCAGTACTGTTACAGGGTTGATAAATTATTAATTTTAAATTATACAGTAAGAATACATCTAAATTTCATATACATATAGTATATGCTGCCATTGTATTTGTACTTGTGGAAATATTAAATTCCTCAAAATGTTGCCCAATTTTGTGCCTAATATTTCTTTACCATTTACTTTAGTATATTTTTTCCAGTATTATTTGCACACGGTATTCGTAGAGTTGAGTACAAACTTTTTCCAATTAAGAGAAAAAAAATCTTCTTTAAGCTAAAGTAATAAGATGGTTTCACTTAAATTCTTTAGTCTGCTTTTGCTGTACAGAGTAAATCACAGAAACACCAAGATGCAATTAGACATGTAATTGTATTGGAAATACTGCTTTTGATACTTTACTAACATTTTGTCTTACTAAGAGTATTTTTATGAGTTACCAAAGTAATATATGTTTGTTATTTTTAAAATAGACAGAAGAAAAATTTTATCATAATTCCGCCTCCTAGAGACTAATTACTTTTTAAAAATTGTTTCTCAGTCTTTTTTCTCTTACTTTCTTTACTTACATGAGATCATTTAACTCTGGATCCTACCCTTTTCACTTAACCGAAGAAAATACTTATGCTATAATGTTAGTATAAACATTGGAGCAGCACCTTAGTCTAGTAATTTAGAGTAGCCAGTGGTTTTCCAGCCAGCCTGCCTGGGTTCACACTCTGGCTCCGCCTCTTACTAGTTGTGTAACTCTGGGTAACTTTACCTCTCTGTGTCAGCTTCCTCATCTGTAAAATGAAATGTTACTAGTGTGTACTACATGAGGCTTTTATGAGAAATGAATGAGTTAATATTTGTAAAGGTCTTAGTGCCTGGCACATGTTAGGTACTATGTGTTTTTTGTTGTTGTTGTTGTTGTCTCCTTATTTATTTATTTATTTATTTTAATAGAGATGTGGTCTTGCCATGTTGCCCAGACTGGTCGCTAACTCCTGGGCTCAAGCAGTCCACCCGCCTCAGCCTCCCGAAGTGTTAGGATTACAGGCATGAGCCACCGCACCTAGCCTCCTAACTCTTTCCGTTGTGTCTTCTGGTACCTTATGCTAAAGGCCCTCACTGTACTTTTCCAGAACAGAAGCAATGTAGCATAATGGTTAAGACAATGGATCTTGGGCTGGATCTGGCATATCAACTTAATTACCTGTGAGACCATGGTTGAATTATTTAATCTCTCTCAGCTACAATTTCCTGATTTGTAAAATAGGAATAATAGGAGCTACTTTATAAAGTTATAAGGATTAAATGAGATAATTTAGGGCCTGGTACATGATAAACATGCAGAAGATGTTAGGTACTGTTATTATCATCACTCATATAATTATTACCACTACTAGCACCCGTATTCTTACCGTTTTTCCACTGATACCATCACTTCCTCTACTTCCTGTTCTGTCTGAACAGAAACCTCAATCCCAGAACATGGGTTTTCTTGTAAACTTCTTTTTGAAGGTTCTTTCTTTTCTAGCATCCAGCACTTGTTTCATAAGACTAGCAGGTCAACATTTACAAAGTTTCCCATTCCTACTTTAAAACTTTATCAATGTATTAACTATCCCACTTTTTTTTTTTTTTTTTTTTTTGAAACAGAGTCTTGCTCTGTTGCCCAGGCTGGAGTGCAGTGGCCTGATCTCGGCTCACCGCAACCTCCATCTCCCGGGTTCAAGCAATTCTCCTGCCTCAGCCTCCCGAGTAGCTGGGACTACAGGCGCTTGCCACCATGCCCAGCTAATTTTTGTATTTTTAGTAGAGGCAGGGTTTCACTATGTTGGCCAGGCTGGTCTCGAACTCTTGACCTCGTGATCTGTCTGCCTCGGCCTCCCAAAGTGCTGGGATTACAGGCGTGAGCCACTGCACCTGGCTATCCCACCTGTTTTGGAGCTCACAGAATTCTATGTCACTTTCTTTGTCTTAATCAACTTACTTCATAGTCACTTTCCGGTTTTCATAAATCATAAGCCCTATGAGAGCTGCATCTTGAGCAACTAGGCTGTCATATAGCAAGGGCTCAATAAGTATTTGTTGAACTAATAAATGAAGGACTTTGGTCCCTGCCTCAAAACTTTCTTTCTACTTCAAGTTTTCACTTTTTCCCTCATGGATATACCTGAATTAGTTTTCTATTGCTGCTATAACAGATGACCACAAAGTTGGTGGCTTAAAACAACACAAATTTATTATACAGTTCTCTAGGTAAGAGGTCTGAAATGAGCCTTACTGGGCTAAAATCAAAGTGTTGGCAGAGCCAAATTCCCTTCAGACACTCTAGGGGAGGACCTTTCCTTGCCTTTTCTACCTGTGGAGATTGTCTGTTTTCGTTGGCTCATGGGCCCCTTCCATCTTCAAAGCCAGCAATGGCCAGTCAAGTCTTTCATGTTGCAACACTGACTCTCCCACACCCCTCTTTTGCTCATAATGACCCTGTGATAACATCGGGCCAATCAGATAATCAAGGATAATCTCCCTATCTCAAGGTAGGTGGTTAGTGCCTCAGTTCCAGCTGCAACCTGATTCCTCCTTGCCATGTAACAAAACATAGTCACAGGCTCCAGCGACTGGGACAAGGAGATCTCTCGTGGGGCATTATCCTGCCTACCACAATCCCGATCTAATACCTTTGCTACATAGTTCCTTATCTTCTCAATTCCAATTAATTTACCTCTATTCCACTTTAGTGATTCATGGCCACACTTTGGACTTTTCCATTACTCAAAACTGCCACAATTCTGAAACCATAAACTTCAGAATTCTGATTACAATTTCCAATCCTTCTATGTTTTGGGAAAGTACATAGGGGATAGATTATAAAGGTTTATTTACTAGGTAAAGTAGTATGAACTTGATCCAAACAAAGTGGGAAGTCGATGTAGAGTTTCGTCATGAAAAAAAAAATGGTCAAAGCCAAGGAAGCCAGCCTTTAAATATGGGAATATTGAATTAGTCATATGTCTTATGTGCTAAACTTTTTTTTTTCCTTAATCTGATTTTTATTAGAAAAATGAAGAGGGAAAGCATGGACCCTTAGGAGATAATGAAGAGATGACCAGAGTATCTACTGACAAAAGACAGGTACGTTTTTATGATTTCACATATATATGCTTATAATAACAAAGCAAAAGGAATAGTATAAAGTAGAATAAAAGTGCCTCCATTTCTACTATCAAGGGAGTTTTTAAAATACTCTTCTAAAAATGGTCTGTATATTTACAAGACTATATGTCACTCCTTTTTTTAAAAAAAAAGTACAGATGGGATTATTCTATGCTACATCCTACATCTTGCTTTAAAAAAAAAAAAAAAAAAAAACTCTTGATAGTTCATATAGATGTGTTAAGAAATACTCTCCCTTAGTTCTGTCACGCTCCCACACACCTTGCTGGGTATGCCAAGAATGCAAGGCCCTAACCACTTTTTACCTGGGTCATTTCTCAGAGTTGTGTTTGCAGTGATCAGCCCTGAAGGTTGAGATAATATCTCCCTCCAGGACAAAGAGCAATCTGGCTTACTTTCTGCTGTGAAACAGTAGGACCCTCAAGCTCAGTGTTCCTCTCCTATAACACTACCTACCCTGTGTCCAGGCAGCCATCTGTGCCCATCTGTATTACCCCTCATGGGGCTTGAGGGCAGGAAACAGAAATGATGCTCATACTGACTGCTGTGCTGCAAATAATAAAGTTCATTGTTTTTAACCCAGAAGTTTCATGTTTTCTGCTAATATCCATGAAACAGTAACAGGTTAACTTAGTTGGTAAGTAGGGTAAAATCAAAGTGCAGACTTGAAAGATGAACCTTGTTCTTTTTAATATTGTATAGTATTTCCTTGTTACTTTATTCCTTTGAGTTTTCCAGAGGTTCCGATTCACTGGGTGCAGAGTAGAGACTAAGCATGTATGTTTTGAAGAGTTACCTTGATGATTCCGATGTATATTCCTAGAGATTTCCTAATTCATTCTGAGAGTGAGCCCAGTAGGAATATAGAAATAATTTGTCTCAGAATATTTACATGTTTTCATAATAAGAAAGGCCAAGGGAAAAAAAATAGTGAATCACCATTTAAGTCAATGTACTGGTCCATATACAAAACAGACTGTCCCCTTTTGCCCATGTTTTAGTGTAAAACTCTGTGATTAGGATCAAATAGATGACTTGCCAAAATGTTAGCGAAGTGAAGCAAAATCAAATTCAGAGCAGTGATTCACTGAAAAGATTCAGTCCTCTGAGAGTTGCGGTAAATGGAAGTGCCGAAATGGAATGCAACTTGAGCTTTTATTTGTTTTGTTGAGTTTGGGATGGAAAAATCTTTGTCTCAAACTTGATATTTTGGCCTTACCTAGATGCAAAATGAAAAAAAACATATTTTCTGAGGTAAAAAGGACTCTAGACAAAAAAGTGATAAATAAACTTGACCCAAAAGATTGTTCTAATAACAAATAAGTTGATGAGTGTGCTTCTCACTTGATAGGAACAATTTTTTTTTTTTTTATGTTTTGTTCTGGCTTTATTTCTGTCTGCTTAACTAGGAAAATCTAAAGCTGAAATCATTCCCTTGCAGCCACTTCCACTGGTCATGTTGATTCAATTTAACAATAGGAGCTCTGTCAAGATCTTTTGATGAGGCAGCATTACTTCTTTTCCAAGATGATACGTATTGGCCGGGCACGGTGGCTCACGCCTGTAATCCCAGCACTTTGGGAGGCCAAGGTGGGCGGATCACGGGGTCCAGAGATCGAGACCGTCCTGGCTAACATGGTGAAACCCCGTCTCTACTAAAAATACAAAAAATTAGCCGGGCGTGGTGGGAGCTACTCAGCTACTCCAGAGGCTGAGGCAGGAGAATGGCATGAACCCGGGAGGCGGAGCTTGCAGTGAGCCGAGATAGTGCCACTGCACTCCAGCCTGGGCGACAGAGTGAGACTCTGTCTCAGATCAATCAATCAATCAGTCAGTCCAGCCTGGGCGACAGAGTGAGACTGTGTCTCAAATAAATAAACAAACTTATTGAAAGTATTCAGAAATCAATAATAATATATACTTCGCATTTGAGGAGCATAAAACTCAAGAAATTTTGGTCGGGAGGGGAAAGTGTTCGCAAATTCAAGGTCAATTTAAAGCTTATTTTAAAAACCAATATAGATAGGTTTTTCATATTTTACATACATCCTTAGGTATATATTTTGTAAAGCAGAGATTTTTGTATTCCTTTATAAATGTCCTTCTAGTTTAGGAGATGGTTGGTTAACTCAGAAATAGAATTCCATAAAATCTTCTCTGTTCCTTCTTTTTTAGATATTTTACAAATTATTCCCCGTAATCTCAAACATTTATACTCAAAACCAAAACTGAAACTTGACTAGTTAATATGGCTTTGGTCTGATCCTTAAAGTGATTTCAGATATGCTGTATTGGGGGATAAGTATAGGGTTAAATCCCTTTGGAAGGGGATGGGGAATAGGGACACCCTCTCCTTAGCCTAAGCTCCCCTCATGTAACAGTCAGTCCCAAGTCCAAGGATCAGGTTTACATTCCTTACTTCAGAGGCTTTTGCTGTGAAAACAGCATAGACTGTTTTGTGCCTTATGCAGAACTGACTTTTTTTTTTTTAACCTTAGTCTGTTTTATCTGATATTGTTATACCAGCTTTGATTAGTATTTGCTTAAGTTGAGAAACTTTCGGTTCAATAGTAACACAAAACCTTCACTCAAAGAGATCCACTGGAAGTGCTTAGAACCCCAGTCAGTCCCCAGTCTGCAGGGCTTAAATCAGGCTCAGCCAGTCCCTGCTCTGTGGAATATTGCTAAGATAGCTCAGGCTTACTACTCTGACATCAAGTTCTCTCATCCTTTTTGATACCTGATGGTATGTCTTCCTTCTTTTTGTTTTTATAACTTACCTATAGTAGGAGGTGGGACCCAACTATAGTAGTCTAGACTGCCATAGTGCTAAAAATTGATACAGCCAGTAGTTTCTCAAAAGAAATTGAGAATTATCTTTTCTTTGGTCAATATCTAAAATATTTTAGAATTTAAGATGACCTCTGCTTTAGTTCTGCCTTTTACCATCTGTGGGTCTTTCAGAAAGTCATGTAAACTTTCTGGGCTTTACTTATCCATGTGTAAAATCAGGGCTTTATATTCTTTATTACCATCTAGAAGCTTAATACTAAATGGTACTACACTTAATCCTATAAGAAACAAGTCAAATTGACCTAGTTCTTGCCCTTTACTAGGTTATAATGTGTCTAATCTTTCACTAGAACAAATTAATGATAATTACATCCTTAATTATTTGATTAGTAGAGCCTAGGTTTAGAAAATTTCTGGCCTAAAGTCAACACTAAAGTTTTAGAAGCTTTTTGGATCTAATGAGAAATGTGGTTTGTACAAACTCTGTTTAGATAAAGAATTAAACAAAACTTCCATTTTTATTAGTAATTCAAGTATAATCCATAGTATGATTATTAGGTGTTATAACTAATAAGTTGTTATTTTATATCTTAATGTAGGTAAAGAGAACTGGTCTTGTGGTGGTGAAAAACATGAAAATTGTTGGTCTCCACTGTTCTAGTGAAGATTTACATGCTGGGCAGATTGCTCTTATTAAACACGGGTCAAGGCTGAAAAACTGTGATCTTTATTTTTCCAGAAAACCATGTTCTGCTTGTTTGAAAATGATTGTAAATGGTAAGTGCAGAAAAGGGTTTGTTGGGGATTAAGAGTATTTTTCTGGGATGGGTGTGGTGGTTTATGCCTGTCATCCCAGCACTTTGGGAGGACAAGGCAGGAGGATCGCCTGAGCCCAGGTGTTCAAGAATAGCCTGTGCAACATAGGGAGACCCCATCACTACAAAAAATAAGTTAGCTAGGCATGGTGGTGCATGCCTGTAGTCCCCACTACTTGAGATAATGAGGTGGGAGGATTGCTTGAGCCCAGGATGTCAAGGATACAATGACCCGTGATTGCGCCACTGCACTCTAACCTGGGTGACAGAACAAGACCTTGTCTCCAGAAAAAAAAAAACGAAGAAGAGAGCATTTGTCTGAGAGCAGTCAGTGGGAACACATTTGCTACATACCACAGAGATAATTTAGAAATATGTATCTGCAAGTCAGGTGCTATGGCTTGCACCTGTAATCCCAGCTACTCAGAAGGCTGAGGCAGGAGAATTGCTCAAGCCTGGGAGTTTAAGGCTGTAGTGAGCTATGATTGCTCCACTGCACTCCAGCCTGAGTGACAGAGCAAGACCCTGTCTCTAAAAAATAAAATAAAAAATATAAATATATATCTGAAGACAGTTTGGTACATTATAAGAGTAAGCATCAGAAAACATGGATTCTGGTCTCATTCATGTCTACTAACCTATTAAATGACCCTCATTGTATGAGTAGACTAATGCTAACTGCTATAACAAAACAAAATTTCAGTGACTTAATGTACTAGATATTTATCACCTGTATAATAGTCCAGCGCATGTGTTGCTAAACAGCAGGCAGCTTTCTCCATTTGGTTGATTCCTGGGCTAGGCATCTTCTGTCTCATTGCTGTTGTCACCTCTAGGGCTTTGAGTCCTCTGTATCCAGAGGCAGACTGAGAAAGAATGAGTAGAGACAGTGAACCTGCTTCTTAAAAACCCTGACCTGGAAGTCACATACATCATTTATTTTCTCATCCATTGTGGGAACTGTTGTTCCCACTGGGCAGCTGTCTTTCAGTGACTACTCTACACTTTGGAAGGAGGAACACAAATTTTTAATGTATAGCCATCCATCCACACCAGGCTATTCACTAAACCTCTTTGTGCTTATGATTCTGTTTTGCATCCAGGTATATGCCGACCATTCTTTCATTTAAAAAATATGCATCTTGTTGCATAGGCATCATGGCAGATCAAAAAATGAAAAAACTAGTGTGGTTCCTAATCATTACCCTTGAGGTGTTATTTGGGGGCCAAAATAACAATTTAATGTGATGCATTATCTAGTACCAAATCAGTGATACAGGTTGTAACTGATATTTGGTCTCAGAGGAGAAATAGTGATCCCTGCAGATTTCCATATTATGAAAGGCTGGGGCTTAAGCTTGATCTTGATGCGTCATAGGTAGAGGAAGAGGAACACATTCCTGGTCAGGGGGAACAGTGCATATGGAGTCATCAAGTTGTAAGAAGCAAAGTTCTAGGGTCAGTATTTGAAATGGAGAATTATTCTTGGAGAATAGTGGCAGATGAATTATAATGATAGTGGAGAACTTTGAAGAACTGTAGAGCCTTTGGACTTTGTCTTATAAAACAGAGTTCCTAGGCCTGTTGTGAGAAAGAGCTATTTTTATTTACATCAAAGCCTTAAGAGTAATGATCAGACCTATGTCAAGGTCAGTGCCTTGAGCTATAAATGGCAGAACTTCTAGAAGAAATGGATCATGTGGCTAGAAACCTCTCGGCCTGCAACAAGTATTTCGAGCAGGTAGGTACCTGTGGTAGTGATTGGATTCTATATTCTCAACTGTAGTTACCAATACATTGAGAAGATAGGTATGAAAGTGGTGGTGGCATTTTTTTCACCTTTTCCCAACTAACCAGGCAGATCGGACATGCATTTTATCACTCATGTTCAACTGACCTACAGTTCCTGTTTGTAGGTAATGTGGAGACATTGAAGATTGTTGAGAAAGATGTAACATGATTGAAATTTTTGTTGTTATTGCTGTTATTGAATTGGAGCAGGGAGAGATTAGAGATTGGGAGCTTGGTTAGTAGACTATTGCATTAGGCAAGGTACAAATAGGGTTCAGATGATGACATTGATACAGAAATGAAAGAATGTGAAAGAACCAAAACATTTGTTGGCTGATCTGTTCTAGATCAAGGGAGAAAAATGAATAAAAGATAGTTGTGCTTTGTGCTGAGCTAACTGTGCTGAAAGCAGTCTTAATAGCCTCGGAGCCACAAATTAGAGGGAAGAATAGGAGAGTGCAGGTAACTCATCACTGCTTGATGTCTTAAGACATTTCATCCTGACAAGAAAGATAATGAAGTATGGAAAGTCAGGAAGGACCTACAATGGAAATGCTTGTATATTGGTGTTGGACAGTATATAAACAAAATTGCTATGTTAGATTAGGCTTATGTATTATATTTAGTTATCTTAGGAAGGGGGCATGGTTGAACCCCATGCTGTAGCTAGATTACTTTAGTTAGAATTGCTATTACCTCAGTTACAAGGCAAAGATTGTTGTAGCACAGTGATTCTCCAAGCGTGGTCTGTGGACTCCTGATGGTCCACGAGGTCAATGTTATTTTCATAATAACACTACCTTCAGGCTGGGCATGGTGGCTCATGCCTGTAGTCCCAACATTTTGTGAGGCTGAGGCAAGTGGATTGCTTGAGCCTGGGAGTTTGAGACCAGCCAGGACAATATGGAGAAACCCCGTATCTACTAAAAATAGAAAAACTAGCTAGGCGTGGTGGTGCACAACTGTAGTCCCAGCTACTCAGGAGGCTGAGGTGGGAGGACCACTGGAGCCTGGGATGCAAAGGTTTCGGTGAGCTGTGATCATGCCTCACCAATGCACTCCAGCCTGGGCCACAGAGTGAGACCCTGTCCCAAAAACCAAAAACAAAAACACTACATTCATACTAATGGTACCAAAACAATGATAGGTAAAACTACTGTTTCTGTATCTTTATTTTTATTTTATTTTTTTTTTGAGACAGAGTCTCACTCTGTCACCCAGGCTGGAGTGCAGTGGCACAATTTCAGCTCATTGCAACCCCCACCTCCCAGGTTCAAGCGATTCCTCTGCCTCAGCCTCCTGAGTAGCTGGGATTACAAGCGTGCACCAGCATGCCCAGCTAATTTTTGTATTTTTAGTAGAGATGAGGCTTCACCATGTTGGTCAGGTGACCAACTTCTGACTCATGATCTGCCCACCTCAGCCTCCCAAAGTGCTGGGATTACAGGCGTGAACCACCGCGCCCGGCCTGTTTCCATATCATTAAGACAGTGGTGCCAAACTGCACTGGTAGTCGTCATACTCTTCACTGCACTCAGAGGGAAAAAAGAAAACCAGTTTTACATAAGAAGGTCCTTGATGAAACAGTAAAAAGTATCAATTTTATTAAATCCCAATTTGAGTCTGCATCTTTTTAATATTCTGTGTGAGGAAACAGGAGGTGGGTATAAAGTGATTTTGCTACAGACCTAAGGTATGAAGATGGCTTTAAGGAAAACCATGTATGTGATTGTTTGAGTTGCAGACTGACTTATCTACTTTTTTAATGGAACATCATGAACTGACAATGGTTAGTTAGACTTGAATATTTGGCAGATATTTTCTTGAAAATATAGTGAACCTGTCACTTTCAGATAAACAACTGACAGTATTTGTTGCCAGTGATAAAATTTGAGCTATCAAGTGAAAATTAGAATTTTGGAAAACTCATATTCTCTATTATGAGCCTGACAGCATCTCACCACTTAGACTCTTTTGATGGGATTGGTGGTGATATTAATGAACGGGATTTTTTTAAATATTATAAAATCAGTAAATCATTGTTTTCCGGATGACCAATGCACAATGCTACAAAATCATGCATGAGTAAAAGCCATTCTAAGTGCAAGACAGACCAACGGACTTTAACGTAACAGTTCAAAAAGTTTGTTGATATGGTTTCAGATTCTACATTGTAACTAACCTTTAAGAAACTATCCCTTGTCAAATTTTTATGTAGTGCCAAAGAAGAATATTCACAAGTATCTGAAATGGCTGTTAAAATACTCCTCTTTCAACCACATATCTATATGAGGCTGATAATTTTCGTATACTTCAATGAAAACAACATATTGCAACAGATTGAAAACAGAAGCAAATTTGAGCATCCAGCTGTCTTCTATTAAGCCAAATTTTTTTTTTTTTTTTTTTTTTTTACAAAGCAAGTTACTTTATTAGAATTTTAAACAATATATAGGTGATGGAATCATTCTAACAACACATCTATTCACTGCTTACAATTCCAACCAATTTCAGTTCTCTGATATCTAATGACAAGAGGGAAGACCTGTTAAAGTTCCTTCCACCAGTAAAACCCACAGCTCAAAGTTGTGGAAGTGATTAACTGAGCCATAGGCCTTCATTCACATGTTTATCACATGAAAATACCACACAGTGTTTTCTTATAAGGTCAACCACCTGGGAACTAATTAACATTAGCATTAAGATTTAAATGAACTGTTAGGCACAGGGCTAGATCAGGCATTATAAAACCCTGTGGTTCCCTAGTCAAGTCACACAAATCCCCAAATATTTTAGCTTGTAACAGTTTTGTCCTTCCTCTCTTGAGACAATTATTTGGGTACTTGCTTTTGGAAATAAGGTAATTCACAATGGAAGTTTCCTAACTGTGATGGTGCTTTAGGCAACTTTGGAGAATGAAGATAGAAATTATGCATGATTATATAACATGAAGAGTTTAATTTCTATTACACACTCAATTTCCATGCCCTGATTTCTCTTAGCTCTATAAACACATGTAAATCTTCTGCAGAGCTTTAAAGAGCTCTGAAAGGGAAAACACCTTTCCATATATGGAATTGATAGCATAGTACAGGCCAGGCACAGTGGCCCACACCTGTAGTCCCAACATTGTGAGGCCAGTGGGAGGACCGCCTCAGGCCAGGAGCCCGAGACCAGCCTGGGCAACATAGCGAGACCCCATCTCTACCAAAAAAAAAAAAAAGTAGCTGGGTGTGGTGGTGCATACCTGCAATCACAGCCAATCTGGAGGCTGAGACAGAAGGATTGGTAGAGTATGGGAGTTAGAAGTTACAGTGAGCTATGATGTCACCACTGCACTCCAGCCTGGGTGACAGACTGGTCTCTATTTAAAAAAAAAAAAAAAAAAGGTATAGTGATACACTATTAATTCCATGTATGCTAATATGAGATAGCATCCATATAAACTACTATCAAGTCTTTATGTGCCAGCTACTGTAATAAGTCTTTTCAAGTTTAACTCACTGAATTCATAATGAATTATGAGGTAGCTACCATTATTTCCCCCATTTTACAAATAGGGAAACTGAGGCTGGGAGACAATATTTAACTTGCCCAAGGTTCTAAAACCAGTTACTGGCAGAACTGGTATTTGAACCTACTTAGTCTGTTTCTAAAGCCTGTGCTATATAAACTCTTACCCACTATGCTATGCTATTCATTAGTATCCATTTAACAATTACTACTATTGCATTAGCTGCAATTATCACTCCTATAGTACAGGGGAATCTATCAAAGAAACACTCAGCTTTCACTTATCTATTTCTGAAAACATTTTTTATTGAAGTATAAGTGCATTTCACTGATCGATTTTTATAATTGTCAATTTATTTAAGTACTTTGATTATATGATGTAAGAAAAATGTTTGAAATGTCTTCTGGAATTAACCAGAACACAATAAATGTGCAAAATTTAGAATAGAATTTACAGAGTTTATAGGCCACTGAAGCCCATCCATGAAACCCTTCATGAAACCCATTCGTGAGGCCAAAGGGCAAAACAAACCCTCCCTGAAAATCTGAATTGGGCTTTTAGAATTTAAATTTAAATGTCTATACGAATTCTGCTGCTCAGTTTTGTCCTTCCACTCTTCTTAATTTTCCAGTGATACTGCTGATAAGTATTGTTTTTCCTTTTACTATTAATCCAAATATTAAAGATATTTGTAAAAATTTAAAACAATCTCGTTCTTACAAAGTTTTGTTTTGGAAAATAGTTTTTTTCATAAAGCTAATGTTATTTATATTAATGTATAACAGATTATTGTTATTTTTAATGAATTAATAAATATTTTAAATTTTGTTTTAATTTTCAAGTACAATAAATATCAGTAGATATATTCCACATAAATAAAAGCTCTTTGGGGTCCTCAATAATTCTTAAGAGTGTTAAGGAATCCTGAGATCAAAAAATTTGAGAAACTCTGCTTTAGCGTTTGCCACTAATACACAAATGTCTGTCTAAAGAGGATTTTTCCCCTCTTGAATCAGGATTACTGGGAGCAGCTAAGATGCCTAGATGAAAGGTTTACCATCACTGCTGGTTAGAACTCGAACAGAGGGAAGGTGAAATGCAACCGGAGGAAACACTCTGATATGAGGTTTGAGGCCTTCAAAATTGCTTTGCAGCATAAGCCACAGTGAGTCAGGAGTACCAGGGAGTGGATAGAATATTCATTTGTTTAACTGAGACTTTTTAGTTCGTATCAGTTATTTTGAAGGGTAGAACACTCTGTGGGCTATCTTTCTATTTGCTTCTGGGTACAATCACAAAAAAAAAGTCTCTCCTAGCTGAAATTACATGCAATACTAGCAAAGGGGTCTCTTTTTTGTAAACTGTTCATTAATTGACGAACATTTGTATACTTAACTATGTATAAGGCATCTCATCGTTCAATTTCAAATACAAATTAAAATATTTTTTCACGTTTGTTATCCTGTTATGTTTTCTCTTTTACAAATTGTCTGTTCGTGTCTTTTTGTCTCTCTTTAGGCCTTATTCTTGTCAATTCATATGTGCTCTAATGAATTGAAATATTTTCTGTATATTTAACATTACTAACCTTTCCTCTGTCACACTGATTGAAAAATGATCTGTTTAGTTTGTTGTTTTGTCTTTAATTTTGTGAGCTTTAAAAAGTTAATATTGCCCTTCAGACACCATCCCAACATCACATAAGAATTTTTTCATGTTATAAATTCTTTGTGGACATTTTTGATAACTGTTTTATTATGAGGAGGACCGTAATTAATTCAACCATTCCCCTATTTTGGTCATTTAGGTTTTTGGGTTTGGGTTTTTTGTTTGTTTAACATCTTTGCTTGCTATTTTAAAGAATGCTGCACTAAATGTGCATGCATGAGATTTCTTCTCTGTATTTAGAATATTTTCCTAGAATGGATTCTCAGAAGAATTCTCAGTCTGCGGACAGGAACATTTTTAATGCATGGAAGAGGTATTTATTCCAGATAGAAAACTCTAGGCAATATTAGTTGTTCCCTGTAACATTTTAAAAAACAGCCATGGCACCATGGAGGACTCTTCGAGTATATAGTTTTAGCGCTGGGCTTTGGGATCACACTTCACAACACCAGTAATTCCACAAATGCATTCCCAGAGGCTCTGTTAGAGGCTGGGTAACTTTTTCTTGAAAAGGCCAGATAATAAATATTTTAGACAGGCCGTGTGGTGTCTGTCACAGCTACTCAACTCTGCCACGCGAAAGCACCCAAAGACTATGTAAGTGAATGGGTGCGTGCGTCTGTGTTTCAATAAAGGTTTATTTATGGATACTGAAATTTGAATTTCCGACAGTTTGATGTGTGACAAAATGTTCTTTTGATTTGTCCGACTATTTTAAAATGTAAAACCCATTCTTAACCTGTGAGCTGTATAAAGACTGACAGTGGACTGGATTTGGCCTGTGGGTGGTAGTTTGCCAACCCTCAGGCTATATAATAGGTGACTTGGTAATAGACATTTATTATATTGAGGGTTCTAGATATACTGCAACGATAGGGTGGATTTTATCATGAAAACCCTAAATTCAACATGTATCTCATAATTACCTTTCATATTTTGTATTTCAGCTGGAGTTAACCGAATTTCATATTGGCCTGCTGATCCAGAAATAAGTTTGCTTACGGAGGCTTCTAGTTCTGAAGATGCAAAGTTAGATGCCAAAGCAGTGGAAAGATTGAAGTCAAACAGTCGGGCCCATGTGTGTGTCTTACTTCAACCTTTGGTGTGTTATATGGTGCAGTTTGTAGAGGAGACCTCTTACAAATGTGACTTTATTCAAAAAATTACAAAAACATTGCCGGATGCTAACACTGACTTTTATTATGAATGTAAACAAGAAAGAATAAAAGAATATGAAATGTTATTTTTGGTTTCAAATGAAGAAATGCATAAGCAAATACTGATGACTATAGGTTTGGAGAACCTGTGTGAAAATCCATACTTTAGCAATCTAAGGCAAAACATGAAAGACCTTATCCTACTTTTGGCCACAGTAGCTTCCAGTGTGCCGAACTTTAAACACTTCGGATTTTACCGTAGCAATCCAGAACAGATTAATGAAATTCACAATCAAAGTTTGCCACAGGAAATTGCAAGGCACTGCATGGTTCAGGCCAGGTTATTGGCATATCGAACTGGTGAGTTACATAGATCGTAAATTGGGGCTGATTGGTTGGGTTGTATTTGTCTCTGAAGTGTTCGTCTCATTTATGGTAGAGTTCATTTACTCATAGTTACCTAAGTTTTGCTGTTCATACAATATAGAGAAGTTAGTGAGACCCTTGAGTAGACAACTCTTTATCCCAGCAGTTTTGGGATTCCTTGTGGCCTTATATTCAGTACCACATTTCTATGTCAGGCCCTTCTTTCTGCTTCTTGCTTTTATGATTTCACTGTTCCTTGAGCCCTCCACTGAAGGTAGGACAAGAAGAGAAAGGAGAGGCCCAGTGCAGTGGTTCATGCCTGTAATTGCAACACTTTAGAAGGCTGAGACAGGAGGATCGCTTCAGCTCAGGAGTTCAAGACCAGCGTGGGCAACATAGCAAGACCTCGACTCTAACAAAAAAATACAAAAAAAATTAGCTGGGCATGGTGGTGTGTGGTGGTGTGTGCCTGTAGTCCCGGCTACTTGGGAAGCTAAGCAGGAAGATTGCTTGAGCCCAGTAGTTTGGGGCTGCAGTGAGCTACAATAGCACCACTGTACTCCAGCTCCAGAGACAGAGCAAGACTCTATCTCCAAAAAAAGAAAAAGAAAAAGGAGAAAACCAAAATTATTCATTTTTGTTAACTCTTCAATATTTTGATGTACTGAATATTTAACAAAATTTTTACAAAATCTTTACAATAACATTAATTCAAAATAACTAATAGAATCAAGGTAAAGGAATGGTGATTATCACAGATTCTTCCAGTTGCTGGTATGTCTTCAATCAGCAAGTTGATAAACATTTTTACTGCATTGTATTAAGTCGTATATTTGGAAAAGGAAAATATTACTTGGGATTTTTCTTTGTTATGATAAAAGATGGCATCTGTATTTCCAAACATGGAACAGTATTATCACATCTTACCTGACATAAGATTTCTCAAAATAGAATCATGATCACTTTTTAAAATGCATCTTTGAAATAAAGGGGAAAAAACATAGACAGGAGGAGCAGTAGAGTAAGATTTGTTTGGGGAGTGTACTGTAGTAGGATTTAAAAATTATTCCAAGAAAGAAGAGAAAGTCATCAGAAAAGGTCTCTACAGATGCTGCTGGTCTGCAGTAGTCAACAGAAGGGAAGTTCTCAGCTGGCAGCAAATCAGAATCACCATTGAAACTTTTATAAAAAGTACAGATGCTATACTTTTTACTTTTATAAAAAGTACAAACCCCAACCCAGACCTATTAAACCAAGTCCCTAACCAAAAATGGCCAAGTTCTATGTTTTTAAAAGTTCCACAGGTGTTCTGATGTTCAGCAGAGTTAATAATTGCTCAATTCTTATTAAAGATTTTGATTCTGTAGGCACATTATATGACCCCAAACAATTGCATTGTGTAAAAGTCTGGTTTCATGTAATTATCTTCTACTGTGGGTTATATATTTATTTCTTTGCCAACTCCAGCTTTGTAAAGAATTTTTCTGTAAACCATTCAAAAGGACAGAAAACATAAATGGGAACAGCTGTTGTAGCTATAATTCACTAATTACCCTTCACTAATTAGAATTCAGCAGAACCCTGCCTGTGTTCCAGAGTAAGAAGGAGATGTGAATCTGCTATTGTTTTACTGGATCTTAATACCTCTTGGTTCTCATAGAACACCTCATACCAGCTGTGATTCCAGTGTTTAAAGATGCAGTATGTATACATTTGCATTTATATTCTTTATTAGATACTCTACACTACTGTATAGCTATAAGTATATCCACTATTGTGCAGAATTTTGTACATAAAGCCCTGCTTACGCATTTGATGGTCAATTTAAAAGATTTTTCAAGGTTAATTGTTGGTTATTATTTTTTTTTTTTTACATGGAACTCAAATCCTGAACAGGGTGCAACTCCTCTGTCACTCACTCCACTGTGCATTCTTCCAGGGAAGAAACCATGTCTTAATCATTTTTTCCTTAGCACTAAACACAATGTGCATTGAATGGATAAAACAAATCTTTTTATCCAAAGATAAAGGGTCCACAATCCCTTATGCAAAACTTTTGGAGCCAAATGTAAAGGAATTCAGAATTTTTCAGATTTTATTTGAGACAGGGTTTTACTCTGTTGCCCAGGCTGAGTGCAGTGGCACTCATGGCTCACTGCAGCCCTCAACCTCTCAGCCTCAAGCAATCCTCCCACATCGGCCTCCTGAGTAGCTTGTACTACAGGTGAATACCACCATGTCCAGCCAATTTTTAATTTTTTGTAGATATGTCTCATTGTGTTGCCCAGGCTGGTCTCGAACTCCTTGGCTTAAGCCTCAGCCTCCCAAAGTGTTGGGATTACAGGCATGAGCCACCATGCCCAATCCAGATTTTATAAAGGTAATATGGTACATATACTGTTATATAGGACTCCCAGTGGCATCTGGGACAGTACCCTGTAATCACATTAATACATACAGAGTGAAACAAGTAGGAATATTTGCACTAAGATTAATTGAGGGCTATAAATAACTCTATTTGGGTCAGATTTGGCCACAAAATAAGTGCATCAAACTTCAAAACTTGATGTAAGAGATTTCAGACCAGAGACTCTGGACCTGTAATTCTTCCTTGATGATAAATAATAACAATGACAGTTTATGGAACACCTACTATGTGTCAAGCACTGAGCTTGGTGATTTATATATGTATCTCATTTAACATTGAGGGTACTTCAGTAAGGTGGATATCCCTATGATACAGTGTGCTTCCGATTAAGCTTTTAATTTCACATTATTCAGTTTGGTTTGATGACCTCATTTCTCCCTAATTAATAGATGAAGATACCATTTTATTTAAAAATGTACATATGATTAAAATGAATTCCAAAACTTCTAACAACAGAGTTCTAAAATGAATTGAAAGTAGTTGCTTATAACTGCTTTTTGAATGATGAATAAAGAGGACCCATAGAGATGTCATGAAATGTATGTTACTAGCCAGGTGTGGTGGCTCCCGCCTGTAATACCAGCACTGGGAGACTGAGGCAGGAGGACTGCTTGAGGCCAGGAGTTCCAAAAGTATGTCTCTAGAATACCTGAAGGTAGCAAAAAAGTGGAAAAAAATGTGTTTAGACTCTTGGGGAAAAAAGAGCAGGAGGAAGGCATCACATCTTATCTATCTGCTTTAAGTACTGAGTTGTGATCTCTTCGTGTCTTGCTTTCTCATCAGATGAGGTGTTTTCCAAAGCTAAGGATTATGCCTTCCTCCTGGACCACAGTACTGATGATGAGAGTAGGCTGGAGTAATCAAGAAAGTTAACTTTTAAAACAGAACTCTGGTTCTCAGATATGAGTATGCCTGAGAATCAAGGGGGGGCTCAGGAGAAATGCAGATTCCTAAGCCTTGCCTGCCTCTCTCAGAGAGGTTGATTTAGGGGACTTCCATGGAAGCCAGGAGTTGCCTCTTTTTTTTTTTTTTTTTAATTTTAAAAACAAGCATCCAGTAATTTTGATGCAAGAGGTCTGTGGAGCACCTTGGACACTGACATGACCACAGGATTGGGAGCTAAAATAACCACACCTGTGTTCTAGAACAAAAAGTTCCCCTCTGATTTTCAGTGATCAAAGAGCCCCAGGAATTTGACTCAGTGATCGTAAGTTGACCTTTCCTTCAAAGTTGTACAGAGAAAACCCTGTGAATGATCAGATCATACGGAGCAATTTCTGTAAAAATTATAGACATGAAAAGATTTTTGAGAAATTACCTCATCTGTCACCAGCCTTGATGCTGAGTGACATCAAATCTGTTTTATGTGGATGAAAATTTATTCCTATTTTAAAAGACAAGTAGTAAAGAATATTCTCTTGATGTAACCAACCTTAGCTAGGCTGTAGAGCTGCATGCTAATGGAAAAATCACATTTTTTTTTCCTCCTAACAAGGTTTAGTCTGTCCCCAGGCTGAAACAGAAAAAGTGGCTTCTGTGACTAAGAAACATAACATTAAAAATATGCAGTGTTGATGGTAGAAAAGGGGGCTTTTAATACGGAGAATTTTTATTCTGGTTTTTTATTTTTTCATTTTAGATTTATGCATAAATTAAACTTTAAAGATTTTAGTTTTGCAGGCAAATATAATCTTATGTTTATAACTTCTGCCACTTACCTTAGAAATGAGCATAAAGCCATTGATTTGTATTCTTGCCCACTCATGTTACACTCTAAAGGTCTAGGAAGGAACCCAATTTTGTTTACACCAAAATCCCTTTTCCCTCTACTCTATAGAAGGAAGTCATCCCATGCACTCTGCTGTTCAGCCTCATTCATTTCCTTTGGAGCACAGCACATAAAGTACTGTTTGTTTCCTTGTTGCTGTTCTCCTTCACCATCCAACTGTAAGTCGTATGAGGAAGGGACTACAGTTTCCCTCACCACTGCATCCTCAGTTCTCACAGTAGTTGGAACATAAGAGGCATTCAATAAATGGAAATTTTTGTCAAGGATTTCTTTTTCTTTTTTTTTTTTTTTTTTTTTTTTTTGAGATGGAGTTCTGCTCTGTCCCCCAGGCTGGAGTGAAGTGGTATGATCTCGACTCACTGCAACCTCCGCCTCCCAGGTTTAAGCAATTCTTCTGCCTCAGCCTCCCAAGTAGCTGGGATTACAGGCATGCACCACCACACCTGGCTAATTTTTGTATTTTTAGTAGAGACAGGGTTTCACCATGTTGGCCAGGCTGTGTCAAGGAATTCTTTATGTCACGGTGCAAGGTGGAGGAAAGGCCAAGCAGGTTGGATCTGGAGGGCTAAGTTTTAGTCTATTTCTTTGCCTGTTTCTGCATCTAGAAATGGAAATTTTATCTGCTTTACCTTTAGGGTAAAAATGAGATCATGAATAAATGTGTTTAACATAAATTATACAAATGCTTTGTGGTATAATTTTGAAAACCAGGGCTTGCTTGAATTTGAGATGGGAAATTTTATTAGAGTATCATAACTGTTTTAAAGTTAACCTCTTAATAAGACATTCATTCTAGTTTTTAATGCAATTGTGGCACAAATTTTCTTTGTACCTTTACTGGAAAGTAGGTATTTACAAATGTTATCATTGGAGGGATTCACTTTTAGGAAATTGTAGGGTGAAACCACAGTTTCAGTTAATCCTCCCCAAAATGAAAATGCCCTAGGGTAAGTTCACAGATAATTGTTATTTTCTACGTGTAAATGTGCCACTTAACTACCTTAGTCCCTTATTAAGATTTTGATAAATACTATGGTTTTCATAATTAGGGTAATTTGTCTTAGAAATTTGAAACTCAACATTGTATAGAAGGAAAAAGTAAATCCTTAATATGTAGAATTTCTATTTTGTTTTTTTATTTTCTGTTTCAGATTAATGGTTTTAAGAAGTACAGCTTTACTTTTGCAAAGGTTTTGGTTCTACAGGGAAATTATAATCTTATGTTTGTTTATAACTTTTGCTGTTTGATTTAGAAATGGGCAAGATGTCATTAACTTGCATTCTTTTTCCCTCAAGGTAAACTGAAGGTCAAAGAAAGGACAACATTTTGTTTAAATCAGAATTCTCTTCATGTGCTTTCTAGCAACAGATAGATAGATAGATCCATAAAGATTTGTTTATGTTTGTATAGAAGTTTGAATTTTTTTCTTAGCAAGAACATTTTCATAAGATATATTTTCCATGATTAGAGTATAAATAATGCTGGGAAAAGACAAATTTAGTTGTTGTGAACAGTTATTACACAAAATCCATTAGTTCTGAAACCTTTATTCAATTTTATCATCTATCAGAAGTAGTCGTTTAGAAACCGGCTTGTTAATGGAGAATCAATGAAGTTGCACTTAGTTCTGGCTACAGCTTTGAGGGACCTGACTGTGGACACTGCCATTTAGTGGCCTTCACATACGTATGTGTGACTGAGTTGGTAGTGACTCTCTCTAGTTATTTGGTACCTAGCTCCCATATTCCATACTTAAAAGTGTTTATTTTAATACTTTTCTGTAATTAGTGAAGATATCAAGGATTGCTGCTACATTTATGAAGTATGTTTCAATACAAGTTTTTATTACTTTTGGAAAAATATATTTCTAAAACTAACATATCATAATTTTTACTGAGTTAAATGCCATATATCTTTCAGAGGATCATAAAACAGGAGTTGGGGCAGTCATTTGGGCAGAAGGGAAATCTGTAAGTATGAAAACAATTCTTTAAATATTTAACCTGGATTTTGTTTAAACATAGTTCAGTCTTCGGTGCATTACAGGTTATTGACCGCTGAGGTGGGCAGATCACGAGGTCAGGAGATTGAGACCATCCTGGCTAACACGATGAAACCCCATCTCTACTAAAAAAAAAAAAATACAAAAATTAGCTGGGCGTGGTGGCGGGCGCCTGTAGTCCCAGCTACTCGGGAGGCTGAGGCAGGAGAATGGTGTGAACCCAGGAGGCCGAGCTTGCTGTGAGCCGAGATCATGCCACTGCACTCCAGCCTGGATGACAGAGCGAGACTCCGTCTCAAAAAAAAAAAAAAAGATTAATATTTTTGTAATGGTGCATTTATGAAGATCTATAAAGATTTGCTCATCCCTCAACAATTTTCTAGATAGATGCATTCATTCAGCAAACATTTGTTAAACACTCTCTACAGGTTAGGCACTGTGCCACAGTGAATGCTGGGGATTAAAGATCACATTTTATGGCCTCATAGTTTAGTGATGGAGATGTAGAAGTAAAAAATAACTGATATGTAAGTGTAATTATAACTGATATCATGAGAACATAGAGGAGGAACCTTTGCTTGGAAAAATAAGTAAATACTCTTGGTGAATATTATTAATGTTAATAATATTAATATTCTTGAAGAATAAGATAATTTCATCAGACAGAGCAAGTCAATAGGACCAGGAGGATAACATGAATATTCTTGGTGAATATTCTTTTTTTTTTTTTTTTTTTTTTGAGACAGAGTCCCCCTCTGTCACCCAGGCTGGAGTGCAGTAGTGCAATCTTGGCTCACTGCAACCTCTGCCTCCTGGGTTCAAGTGATTCTCATGCCTCAGCCTCTTGAATAGCTGGGACTACAGGCATATACCACCACACCTGGCTAATTTTTGTATTTTTAGTAGAGACGGGATTTTGCCATGTTGACCAGGCTGGTCTTGAACTCCTGGCCTCAAGCTGTCTACCCTCTTCTGCCTCCCAAAGTGCTGGGATCACAGGTGTGAGCCACCATGCCTGCCCTGAATATTCTTAATATTAATATTAATAATGTTAATATTCTTGAAGATTAGGAGGATATCATCAGACAGAGCAAGTTAATGGGACTAGGAGAATAACACACAGAGACTGGGGTGAGAGAGAGAATATGGGAAAATGTATTTGATTTGGCACATAGAGTAAGCAACAAATTGGACTGGACCATGAAGAACTCTATATTCCATGTAAAGATTTTGGACTTTATCCTGGCAGTGACATACTATAGCACAGCACTAACCAGTAGAGAGAAAAGGCAAGCCTCAAACTGAATTTTAAATTTTCTAGGAGCCATATATATATATATATTTTGAGATGGAGTCTCACTCTGTTGCCAGGCTGGAGTGCAGTGGTGCAGTCTCAGCTCACTGCAACCTCTGCCTCCTGGGTTCAAGCAATTCTCCTGTCTCAGCCTCCCCAGTAGCTGAGACTACAGGTGTGTGCCACCACGCCCAGCTAATTTTTGTGTTTTTAGTAGAGATAGGGTTTCACCATGTTGTCCAGAATGGTCTCAATCTCTTGACTTTGTGATCCACCTGCCTTGGCCTTCCAAAGTGCTGGGATTGCAGGTGTGAACCACTGAACCCGGCTGGAGCCATATTTTTAAAAGGAAAACAGATGAATTAAGTTTAAGAAAATATTTAATCGTGTAATCGATAAAAAATTATTAATGAAATATTCTACATTTAAAAAATATTAAATCTTCAAAATTCTATGTGTATTTTACACCTGCAGCACCTCTCAATCTAGACTAACCACATGTGGCTAGTGGCGACTGTATTGGACAGTGCAGTCCAAGAATGTTCTAAGTGGGGAAATGATTTGATCAGATTTGCATTATAAATAGAATGAAGTAGGGCTAGACAGGAAATAAGGATATTAATAAAAAGAGATGAGGACTTGGAGTTGTGGGGATGGGTTAGGAGGCTAGAATCAAGAGATATTTAGTAACTATATAGCTGACTGAAAGGTGAGCCTACATTTTGCCTCAGGGACTTCACAGAAAGTAATCTGACAATTTGCTTTGATGTTTCACAAACTCCTCAAGTTCAACTCATCCAGTATCTTCCCTGCTAACCTCCTCCCTCATCAGTGGTCACCATCTCTTCTGTTACTGTACACATACAATCACCTAGCACAATGGATTCCACCTTCAAAATACCTCTTGACTCTACTTACCTCTACCCCAACTGTTAACTCCTACTAGAATACTAGGCTCCTCTGCCAGAAATTCCTTAGCACTCTGTACAACTTGTCTGTGACATTCATCACAGTTAAAGTTATCTGTTCAATTTCTTACCCTCCCCACACTAGAAGGCTCATGAGGGTAGGGACTGTCTTGTTTACAGTTGTATTCCAGCACCTAGCATAGGTGTAACCGGTGGTTGGAACTCTTCATTTGTGTGTACATGAATGCTCAGCAGACTTTTGGCTTAACATCTGGTTCTTAACGATTTTGTGGAGAATGTCAGTTTCTAGTTATCTCTAGAGTAGGCCGGCAGGCAGCACGGTGAAATGGAAAGACACATGGCTTAGAGTCAAGTAAACTGGGCTTGAATTCTGGCTATGTTACTTACTCATTTTGTGACCCTAGACAATTAATCACTCTTGTCCTCAGTTTCCTTATCTGTAAAACAGTAATATTAATAGTATCACTCTTTAGGTTGTTTCAAGAACTGATCAAATGAAATGATCTATATAAAACTCAGTATGGCTGGGCGCAGTGGCTTATGCCTGTAATCCAGCACTTTGGGAGGCTGGGGTAGGAGGATTGCTTGAGCCCAGGAGTCCAAGACAATCCTGGGCATCATGGTGAGACCCCGTTGCTACAAAAAATGAAAAAATTACCCAGGCATAGTGACATGCGCCTGTGGTCCCAGCTACTTGGGAGACTGAGGTGGGAGGATGACTTGAGCCCAGGAAGTCAAACCTGGGTGACAGAGTGAGACCCTGTCTCTAAATAAATAAATAAATAAATAAATAACTCAGCATGATGTTTGACATTTAGTAAATGTTCAGATTTATTAATGAGATAATATTTTGTTTGCAGGCTTTTGTTAGCTATTACATGATTTTTATGAAGCTGCTTCAGTAATGAGTCTGTTGATACTATCACGAGTAATTATAATATATTGAAATTTAATGAGATTTATAGCATATTCCAAAAAAACTATTACACACACATTATTGATAAAATATTTCATTCTAATAATTGATAAAGCATTCAATTAACTATTTCTCTTTAAAAGAAAAATAAGAAAGAGCCATTGAGGTAAGAAGTTCTATAATAATATGCATATAATAGAGGCTCAATAAATACTGAAGATGAAAATGCATTTTTTATTTTCCAACTAAATCACAATAGCACATTTTTAGCCCAACAGAAATTTTCTGTTTAAAGTATTTAAAATTTTTTGACTTGCTAACCAGTAGCATGGCACAGAGCACATAAGAAATTAACAATCACTTGTTGAGTACCTGCTATATACAGAACACTCGAACATGTTGAAGGGATAGAAAAGAAATATATAACATGGTTTCTGCTCTCCAGGATCTTATAATTTATTTGGGAAGTAATATCTGAATCAATTGAAATAATTTGTTAGTTAAGTAAGATAGTATTTAATTAATTGCAAAAAACAAGGACTTCCTTGAGATTATAGATTAGAGAGGTGGTCAGTCTTCTTGGAATTTAGCTTTGACAAGATCACACTGCAGTAGGAGTATCTGGTATTATATTTTTTGATAGCTCAGCTTACTGTAGAAAATTGAATGAATATTCATTATACAAAGTATGACAGCAAGCTTCAACAATACATTGCAAAGTGTCTTTTCAGAATGTTGAAACTAACCATTGGTTTGCTCACTCTCATAGAGAAGTTGTGATGGAACAGGTGCCATGTACTTCGTAGGATGTGGTTACAATGCTTTTCCTGTTGGATCTGAGTATGCTGACTTCCCACACATGGATGACAAGCAGAAAGACAGAGAAATAAGGAAATTCAGATACATCATACATGCGGAACAGAATGCCTTGACATTTAGGTATGAAATCCTTCTTGGTGTACTTTTCTTTAAAATGTAGCAAGGGTTGGTTGAAATTAATTTTCTTATAATTGTAATTTATTTCCTTTTTCAAATTCCAAGAAAGTTTCCTTTCAGAAGTCTAACTTTGGTAAAGCTTGGTCCTCACTGCCAGACCCGAAGCTATGACCTGACCTGAGGTCATCGCCTCTTCAGGCCTTCCCATTTGTTGAGCATGTCTTTTTTTCCCTTCCCTTCCCTCACTCCAATATGAAACTGCTTGAAGTTTATCCTTTGGGATCTTGCTCAGCCTCTCTCATATTTCTGGATGTTAAGAGCTCCTTTGTTTTCTAAATCTGGAGCACGCATTTATTAATACAGTTACATGCCACAGAAAGACATTTTGAGCAACGATGGACTACCTGCACAACGTGTTCCCATAAGATTATAACAGAGCTGAAAAATTCCTGTTACTGAGTTAAGTAGCCATTGTAACATCACACGTTACCTTTTTTATGTTTAGATACACAAATACTTAACCATTGTGTTACAGTGGCCTGCAGTATTCAGAATAGGGCTTTATAATGAACCAAATTGCTTCAAAAGAGCTTTTGTTAGCGATTATAGCTGTTAATTTACATCATTTTCACAAACACTTCTCAGCCTTTACCATTAAGGTAAAGGGATTAAAAACTGTGTAAGACATGGCTCCTGTCCTTGCAGAGCTTCCAATGCAGTAGGGGATATGAGACGGCATCCACCTCGTGCTGTGGATTCTGTGGGAGGGGCAAATGTAAAGTGCTGCGGATATTCTGGAGCTGCTATGGACAAATGGGAGAGTGCAAGGGAAAGGCTTTAGGGAAGAACTGGCATCTGAACTGAGCTTTAAAGGATTCCTAGACTGGGGCAATTGGAAGGGAAGGGAAAACCATTCTCGCTTCTAGCATAAGCAATGGTCTAGAAGTAGGAAAATCCGTGGTGTGTTTAGGAGCATGAATATTCCAGTTAGGTTGGAATGTGGACACAAGGGAAATGCAGCTCACAAGGACAGGCTGGGACTGGACTCGAGAGGACTTTGAGTTTATGCTCCATTTGGTAGGCAGTGGGGAAATGGAATGGCATTGACAGAGCCATACACTACAGATTATGTAGGTAGTATTGTTTGAACAGACTAGATGCATAGAATTCTGTTGGCCTAGTCCAGGTGAACGTAAATAACAGTCTCAACAAGGAAGATGGATATGGAAGGCTGGCGGTGGAGGAATTGAAGATGGCTGGCTGAGAGCTGCGTAAGCCTCAGAACCCGGAAGTCAGTCCTTGTAGCCCCAGTCGCTAGTCCTAAACTACTCTCAGCATGCAAAATTTCACCCAAAATTCCCTCTGTTCTTTTCCTTGTCCTCTTCATTACAGATTTACTTGCTTCATTTTGTACGGAGGTGTGAATATTTCAAATAGAAACTTTTCTTTTTAAAATTATCCTATGATAGGGAAGGGGTAAGGGAACTATAAGTCAAAACAGAACTTAAATATTTAATTATTCATTTAATAAACATTTATTGAATATCTACTAGGTACCAGATAGGGCTGTGTCATTTGTCTAACAAGATGAGTTAGTGTCTAATCAGACATGATTAGCTCTTAAGGTATCAGTTTCAAATCTGATTCCAGTATTCTAAACAGGTACTTACTTAGAAAGCATTGGGGGGGTTTTCTCTCTTTCTTTGGTGTCTGTATCTTCCTGATTTCATTTATTTTGTAATATGAAACTGAACCTCTTACTTAGAATCAATAAATTATTTTTAGTTATAATAATTGTCATGTTCAGGTTGTATCATAACACTTTTGTGGGTTTACATACTTTGAACATTCAGTAATTCAGCAAGTCTAAGGCTTGATGATCATTATTAATAATGTCATAAATCTGTTTTTAAAACAGCTCAATTTTAGTGTTTAAAGATTTTTCTAAAAAATAACTTACCCTTTCAGAAACGACCTTTCTGATATTTTATAATTTTTTTTGTAGGTGTCAAGAAATAAAACCAGAAGAAAGAAGCATGATTTTTGTGACAAAGTGCCCATGTGATGAGTGTGTACCTTTAATTAAAGGTGCAGGCATAAAACAAATCTATGCAGGAGATGTAGATGTTGGAAAAAAGAAGGCAGACATCTCTTACATGAGGTTTGGGGAGCTTGAAGGTGTTAGCAAATTTACGGTAAGTAGATACACATTTTTTTCAGGTGTATTTTGTATTATGTTGTTAGGTACCCTGCTGCAATATTGTAAGTTAGTGATTCCCACCCTTTTAAAGAGTTTCAACAAATTATTATTATTATTATTATTATTATTATTTGAGACAGAGTCTCTCTCTGTTGCCTAGGCTGGAGTGCCAGTGCCTCGATCTCGGCTCACCACAACCTCCGCCTCCTGGGTTCAAGTGATTCTCCTGTCTCAGCCTCCCCAGTAGCTGGGATTACAGGCGCCCGCCACCACGCCTGGCTAATTTTTGTGTTTTTAGTAGAGACGGGGTTTCGCCATGTTGTCTGGGCTGGTCTCAAACTCCTGAGCTCAGATGATCCGCCCGCCTCCGTCTCCCAAAGTGCTGGGATTACAGGCGTAAGCCACCGCGCCCGGCCGAGTTTCAACAAATTATTATTATTGAGTTTATTTATAAGTGCAAACCCTTACCTAACTGCAACTGTTCAGCTAAGGATTCCTGCCTTATGAATTTACATCTCTGTAGAGAATTGAGCCAGTGGATCTTTTGGTGCCATCTGGTGGCTGATAAAAGAAAAATCTCTGACCCATCTCTTCCCTCTTCTTTCTGGCTTGGAGCGGTGGATAGAGGTGAAAATACTTAAGCAGTCCCCACGCTTTTAGGCACCAGTGACCGGTTTTGTGGAAGACAATTTTTCCACAGATGGGGTGATGGTTTTGGAATGAAACTATTCCACCTCAGATCATCAGGCAATAGATTCTCATAAGGAGCACGCAGCCTAAATCCCACAGGTGTGCAGTTCACAATAGGGTTCTGCTCCTATGAGAATCTAATTCCACCGCTCATCTGACAGGAGGTGGAGCTCAGGCGGTAATGCTCGCTCGCCTGCACTCACTTACTGCCGTGCGGCCCAGTTCATAACAGGCCACGCGGCCCAGTTCATAACAGGCCACGGACCGGTACTGGTTGCTGCCAAAGGTTTGGGATCCCCTGCAATAGTTTAAAGGTCACCCCTACCCCCAAATAAAGGGAGGTGCACACACACACACACACACACACACACACATTTCTCATGAGAAAAATCAGGAAAAAAAGAATATTTATCTGTTTGTTTATTTATTTATATATTTATTTTGAGATGGAGTTTCACTCATTGCCCAGGCTGGAGTGCAATGGCGTGATCTCGGCTCACTGCAAACTCGGGTTCCAGCGATTCTCCTGCCTTGCTACCCCCGCCCCCCACCCCCCAGTATCTGGGATTACAGGCGCACGCCACCATGCCCAGATAATTTTTTGTATTTTTAATAGAGACAGGGTTTCACCACGTTGGCCAGGCTGCTCTTGAACTCCTGACCTCAGGTGATACACGGGCCTTGGCCTCCCAAAGTGCTGGGATTACAGGCATGAGCCACCACGACTGGCCCGAGAAAAAAAGAATTTCTTATTTGATAGTTCCAAAAATGTACTGAGGTAGTTCATGGAAAACTCAAGAACTTTTAACTCTTTATACCTCTTCACTATTTGGGTTTTGGTTTTTGTGGTTTTTTTGTTTTGTTTTGTTTTTGCTTTAGTTTTTGTTTTTGTTTTGAGACAGGGTCTCATTATCTCACCCAGGCTGGAGTGCAGTGGCATCATCTGGGCAATCTCTGTCTCCTGGGCTCAAGTGATCTGCCTGCCTCAGCCTCCCAAAGTGCTGGGATTACAAGCATGAGCCACTGTTCTCAGCCTATTTTGGTTTTCAAAAAAACTTTTTATTTGGAAAAAACCTTAAGCATACAGAAAAGTTATAAAAACACTACAAAGAAATTTTTTCCCAGAAGTTGTTGACATGATACCAGCTCACCCTTTATTTCTTCAAATGAGAAATAACCACATAACTACAATACAACCATAAAAATCAGGAAATTAACATTGATACATTACTGCCACTAATCCACAGATTCCAGTCAAGGTTCATCAGCTGCCCAAGAAATGTCTTATATAGCAGGGTTCCCCAACCCCTGGGTACCAGTTCAGAAGCTTCTTCTGTATTTACGGTCGCTCCCCATTGCTCACATTACTGCTTAAGCTCTGCCTCCTGTCAGATCAGCAGCGGCATTAGATTCTCATATGAGTGTGAACCCTATTGTGAACTGCCCATGCGAGGGATCTGGGTTGTGTACTCCTTATGAGAATCTAAAGCCTGATGATCCTCCACTCCTCACCATCTGGTCTGTGGAAAAACTTCCATGAAACCGGTACCTGGTCCCTGGTGCCACCAAGGTTGGGGACTGCTTTTATATAGCAAAAGGATTCTGTCTAGAATCGTACATTGTTTCTATGACATCCAATGATATAATCCTGGCATTGAATGAGTTAATGTAACATTTAACTACTAGAATTTGCAGTGGGAAGAAAAATTATATAAAAGGACCCTTTATAAATTTCAGCTTTACGTTCCTGCCATATACATCAGTTTGAGTCCAGGGTACCTGGAACATACATACATGTGATTAACTTGGACATATAACATATAATTATATACGTATATAATTTTAAATATAGAAACATACTATCCAGTGTCTGTCATGTGTATATGAAGTATCATAAGTTTTTACCATTTGTAATATTGTCATTTTTTTCTAATTGTCTTATTTAAAGTTTATCACATTTTTAAATGAGAGGGGTGTTGACATGGCACTGAAAGAAGGCAGAGATGGGAAAGATACCTTTTTTGTAAAACTCAATAAAAGCTTATATCCAACTAGTCAGAGAAATCTCTACTTCTGTGTTTTTGTTTTCTGTCTCTTCATGCCTCCTGAAGAGGGTGAAGAAATAGGTTTTTCAAGTTCTCTTCATAAAGATTAAGTGACTTAATCATAAAGATTAAGGACTATGAGTGATGGGTTATGGAGAATTCTGAAATATCTTGCTTACTGGTAGATTTTAATAGCTTTTCAATTGTAAAGAGAATGAAGAGATCAGAAGAACTTAAGATAGGGCAAGAGAAGCAGAAGGAGGCAGGAAGACTAAGGGGATCTTCAGGGGCAGAGATGGGAAAGGAAGCACCCAGTTGGGCCAGACCCTCCTGGGAGTACCGTCACTCAGGCACACGTTCCAAAGGCTGTTCATGGTTGTTCTCTGTTCTACCTCCAATGAAGATGAGCTGTCCATCTTCTCATCTTTCTCATCTGGACTGGCTGCAAATATTATGTAGATGGTTAGCTAGATACCTAGTTTGGTAAATGCCAGTAATTAACATGAACTAGAATTTGTTCTAAATCTGAATTTCAGTACCAAGATTATCAAAAATAGTGTGTGTCAATAAATTTGGTATTTGTATTTAAGATTAAAGCAAATTGAAATTAACTTTGAAAGATTTTTGCTTTCCTTTTTGATATGTTACCATGGACCTTGAGATAAGTAGTTCTACTCTGTGGTGTTGTCGCAAACCAGGCTAGGACTGGGCAACACTGTTTTCAAGAATAGATTTTATCAACCTGTATCCATGTCCACATACTTAGTTTTTTGTTTTCTCTTTAATATGTGTGGATTTTTCTCTATTAGGTTACATTACTTATTTTTATTATGAAAGTAGTATATGCTCATTGTAGAAGACTAGGAAAATAAAAAAGAACGTGTATTATCTCACAACTCATAGATACCACAATTAACATGTTGCTGTATTTTCTGTCACTAAAAGCTCTTTTAAAAATATTTTAAATAATTTAACACAATATTCCAACCCATAGGCCTGACTTATTTAACCATTCCCATGTTGTTGGACACCTGGATTGTTTCTAAGTTTTTACAGTTATAAGAAGGCTTTTTATGAATGTCCTTAAACATAAATTCAGGATTACTTGTTTTTACTTTGTCTGCCTAAATTAATAGGTTTTAGTGGTTTGATGTCTTTCAAAAAATGCCTCATTTTAAACATTTTTTGGTAATTTCTCATGTAGCTTCCTACCCTTTCTGAGTCTTCTCTCTTTCTTGGTACTACCCTAAACCATCCCATTTCTTTAAGTGACCAACCAGTTCTAGATGTCCTCCCTTTCCAAGGACTTTTAATACATGGTAAAATGTTTGTCCTGTATCTCATCCCCCCTCAAGGCTCATGATGTTAACTGGTTAATCTGATGAGTGAATTGATGCTTATGGAAGAGGCTCCCGGGTAATCCATATTTGTGTGTCCTGAGATGGTGCTCTAGCAGGGCCTTTTGGTTAAGTCATTAGTGATTCTGATAGAGATTCTAGCCAGCTGAGAAAAGAAGGGCTGTGCCGATTACTCTCCATTTTTATTTTCTGCTGCTCCAATATTCTATGTAATATCTGAGAATCTTCAGGCTTCCCTATTTATTCCTGAATGGTTGAGATGAAATACGGTAATCAGAGGAGATATATGATATGATATAAAATGATATGATGTAGGTAGTAGTTTATGATATAACAACATTAAAAGGCAAGGTAATCTTGGTCATATTTTCTTTTTCTTTTTTTTTTTTTTTCTTTTTTTTTTTTTTTGGTGATACGGATACGGAGTCTTGCTCTGTCTTCCAGGCTGGAGTGCAGTGGCGCGATCTCGGCTCACTGCAAGCTCCACCTCCCCGGTTCTCGCCATTCTCCTGCCTCAGCCTCTCGATTAGCTGGGACTACAGGCACCCGCCACCACGCCCAGCTAATTTTTTGTATTTTTAGTAGAGGCGGGGTTTCACCGTGTTAGCCAGGATGGTCTCGATCTGACCTCGTGATCTACCTGCCTTGGCCTCCCAAAGTGCTGGGATTACAGGCATGAGCCACTGTGCCTGGCCTACCTTGGTCATATTTTCATTCTTTAATACCCAGGCCTTTTCTAGCTAGTATAAGAGATAGAATACAATGCGATGTTAATTCCATAGTACTGGGCATGGGTTCTAATTCTGTTGCCTCCTGTAGTTAGGGTGTAACCTGAGACAAGTCACTCCAATCCTCTGGTCTTCCACTTACTTCCAATTAAAATGAATGTAAAGAATCTTCAACTTCTCTAAGAGTATTGATTCGAATCCCAGAAGTTATATCATTCAGGATCACTCAGTGTGGCATTATTAGGGCTTTGTTAATTTGAACATGCTAACTCCTTTTTCTTCTATTTTTTTAATTTTTTTTTTCAAGATGGAGGCTTGCTCTGTCACCAAAGCTGAAGTGCAGTGGCACCATCTCAGCTCACTGCAACCTCCACCTCCCAGGTTCAAGCAATTCTCTTACCTCAGCCTCCCAAGTAGCTGGGACTACAGGCACGTGCCACCACGCCCGGCTAATTTTTGTATTTTTATTAGAGACGGAGTTTCACCATGTTGGCCAGGTTGGTCTCAAACTCCTTTACTCAGGTAATCCACCTACCTTGGCCTCCCAAAGTGCTGGGATTACAGGTGTGACCCACTATGCCCAGCCATTTTTCTTCCATTTTTAAGAAGTTGTTTTGATATTTAAAATCAATGTGCTGGAATGCTATGTATTAAATCCTTTTTAAACAAGTAAAATGTTTGTGCACTCTTACAGTGGCAGCTGAATCCATCAGGAGCTTATGGTCTTGAACAAAATGAGCCTGAAAGGAGAGAAAGTAAGTATCTATGTACTGAGGTGAACTTTGTTGCTGAGGAGAAAGGATATACAGTGAATTTTAATGATCAGGTGATGAAAATTATTGTGTTAATAGATGGAACATATTATTTTTGAAGGTTAGATTTTTGCCATTCAATTTGTTCATAAATATTTGTGGGTCTACCATATGCTAGGTGCTATGGAAAGTGCTGATTAATAATTACTCCTATAGAATCTACAGGTTAATACAAATAACTATGCACAAATTTACTTTATAAATTAAATGCATATGAAACAGTAAACAACAATGCGCTTCTGTAACAAAACAAAAGCTTACTGGGGAGTGAGAGAGGAAAAGTATATATAATTAGTACAGATGGATCGGGACCAAATGATGAGGATATATACATTCTTCTAGAGTAAAACCACATTTGCCCAGATTGGAAATGTTCTGATTACTTGAATAATCTGATTAACTAAGAATCGTCACAGCTACCATAATGAATTACTAGTCTTTAAAGCTTTATTATTCATATACTACTACAGATATTTTGAATGTAATATAATCTTTGAGAAGTCTTACAGTTCTTTAGGCACATAATTTTAGACAGGAATGCTATAAATTATTCTAAAACAGTAACTATAGGCCAGGTGTCGTGGCTCATGCCTATAATCCCAGCACTTTGGGAGGCCAAGGCAGGGGGATCACTTGAAGTCAGGAATTCGAGATCAGCTTGGCCAACATGGTGAAACCTCGTCTCTACTAAAAATACAAAAAATAGCCGGGCATCATGGCACATGCCTGTAATCCCAGCTACTTGGGAGTTTGAGGCAGGAGAATCACTTGAATCCAGGAGGTGGAGGTTGCAGTGAGCCGAGATAGCACCACTGCACTCCAGCCTGGGCGACAGGGCAAAACTCTGTCTCTAAAAATAAAAATAAAAATAAAACAGTAACTATATTATCGAATTATTTGGATTTGCAGTAAATGGAAGTTTTCTGTAAGTTTTCTTGATAATAACAATTTTTTAACCTTGAAAAATCAAGAAATATAAAGGCCTCAGAATAATTTATCTGAATATATTGATTTTCAGTGTTCTGAATTAGCTTTATTTGATTCAAATAGAAAATGTATTGTTTACAATTTGGAAAAAAGTACATATCCACTGCATCTTTCTTTTTAAAAATTTATCAGCAAAAAAGGCCCTATCTATCTATCTATCTGTCTGTCTCTCTGTCTATCTGTCTATCTATACATCTGATTAAATAATGTATACTCAATGACAGTGTTTGAAGAGGCCAATGAATAATTTCCTATGTTAGGGAAAAGACACAAAAAGCACGAATCATAAAAAAGGTAATTTATCTATGTTACAATGAAGAACATCTGTTCATTAAAGGATATCACTAGGCCAGGTGCAGTGGCTCATGCCTGTAATCCCAGCACTTTGGAAGGCTGAGGAGGGTGAATTGCTTGAGCCCAGGAGTTCGAGACCAGGCTAGGCAACATGGCAAAACCCTCTCTCTACAAAAAATACAAAAATTAGCCAATTTTGGTGGCACATGCCTGTGGTCCCAGCTACTCAGGAGGCTGAGGTGGAAGGATCTCTTGAGCATGAAGAGGTTGAGGCTGCAGTGATCCATGATTGTACCACTCTACTCCAACCTTGGCAACAGAGTGAGACCCTGCCTTAAAAAAAAAAAAAAAAAAAAAAAAAAGATATCACTAAAAGAGTGCAAAGGCAAGCTATGGAATATGGGGAGATACTTGCCACTTATAATCAACAAAGGGCTTGTATCTAGGATTTATTATTCCTAGATCACTAAGGAAAAGGAAGACATGCTGTGGTTAAAGCCCCAAGATTGGAAGGAGGGGACAAAAGGAAGGCTTCTGGTTTGCTGGCAATGTTTTATTTATTGACCCAGATGATGGTTACATATGTTCGCTTTGTGGCAGTTCAACTGAACGGTTAAGTTTATGTTTATGCATTTTTGAACAAGTGTTTTATCTCAATAAACAATACCCCATTTCCTTTTTAATTATATAATAGTTTTACTGATATGTAATTCATCTATCATAAATTTGCTCTTTAGTAGATTCATGAAGTTGTACAGGCATCACTACAACATAATTTCAGAACATTTTCATTATCTGAGAAAGAAGTCTCATGCCCATTTGCAGTCACTCCCCATTCTTCCCTCCCCCTAGCCCTAGGCAACCACGCTTTCAGTTTTTATGGATTAGTCTATTCTGGCCATTTCATATAAATGGAATCATACAATATGTAATTCCTTTCCAATTTTTGATTCAGTTGAGAAATAGACACCAGAATCAACAGATGAAAGTTACAACACCAGCTTTGTTGTTAGACTGGGGTTTGACCTTTGGGTAAATCAGTCTGTCTAACTCAGAGAGGGACTTGCTGCTGGATACTCTCTCAGTGCCAGTAGCAGGGGCAAACAGAAGGAAGGCAGGCGGTGTGACTGACAACTCTCAAGTGCCCTTCCACTCCATACAAATGGAACCCAGGTAACCCATAACAAGCATTCTTTTTAAAGAGTCACGGGGCTTTCAAGAAAATAAGAGAAATATTCTCCTAAGAACAAAATAGAGATAAGAAGGCATTTTGCTAGAATCTGAGGAGCAATAGTAAATGAACACAATAGCCAGAGCTATCCTGGGGACAAATGTCCATATAAGCTGGGATCTGAGAGCAGGTCTGGGTCTGCTGCAAGGTGAGTGAACTGAACTTAGTTCACCCAATCAGCACACAAAAAGATGATTAAACTTATTAGTAGTCAGAGAAATGCAAATTAACATTGCATGGAAGTAGCTTTTTTTTTTTTCTTTTTTTTTGTGACGGAGTCTCACTCTGTCGCCCAGGCTGGAGTGCAGTGGCGTGATCCCGGCTCACTGCAACCTCCACCTCCCAGGTTCAAGCGATTCTCCTGCCTCAGCCTCCCAAGTATCTGGGATTACAGGCGTGCACCACCATGCCCAGCTAATTTTGTATTTTTAGTAGAGATGAGGTTTCACCACGTTGGCTAGGCTGGTCTCGAACTCTGGACCTCAGGTGATCTGCCCGCCTCGGCCTCCGAAAGTGCTGGGATTACTGGCATGAGCCACCACACCTGGCCGGAAATAGCATTTTTTATAAGTATATGCCCTAGAGAAACTCTTGCATATTGCACAAGAGTCAGAGAGACAAAGAATTTGTTGCTATATTGTTCTTAAAAGCAAAAACTGGAAATAACACAAATGTTTGTTTTGGGTGATTAGATAAAAATATTATGGTGTATTCCCACAACGGACTACTATATAGCAGTGAAAACAAGTGAACTAGAGCTACATTCTTCAACATGGGTGAATCTTAGAAATATAAATGTTGAATTTAACAAAGCAAACTAGAGAATTATGATACCATTTCTGTATAAAGTTTAAAAAGACATACCATATATTGGTTAAATGTGGTAGGCCAGGCATGGTGCTCACACCTATAATCCCAGCATGTTGGGAGACTGAAGTGGGCCGATTGCTTGAGCCCAGGAGTTCAAGACCAGCCTGGGCATCACAGCAAAACTCCATCTCTACAAAAGATACAAAAAATTAGTTTGGCATGGTGGCCTGTGCCTGTAGTCCCAGCTATCCCAGAGGCTGACATAGGAGGATCACCTGAGCCCAGCAGGTTGAGGATGCAGTGGGCTGAGATCGCACCACTGCACTCCAGCCTGGGTAACAGAGTGACACAGACAGACCCTGTCTCAAAAAATATATAAATAAATAAATAAAATATACTTTAATATATAGTATATACAGTAAAGTTATTGTTAAGAAGCAATCGATTGATAAACACAAAAATCAAGATAGGAGTTGCCTCTGAGTGGGGTGAAAGGGGATGGGACGAGAGAGGGAGCGCACGGGAATTGGTAATGTTCTAGTTGTTGGATTCGGCAGTATGTTTTGTTTTTTTTCCATCTCCCCCCCACACACACATAATGTAGTTTTATTCAGTTTTAAACAAAATGTAACTCTTTTGGGGCAGTAAGTTCATGAGTGTTCATTTTATTGTTAGGCTTTAGAACTCCCATCTGTATTATGTACATATTATTATATATTACATAATACGTTATATAGAGAGAGACAGAATGTTTCAAATATTACATAATACGATGAGAACGAGAAAGAGAAAGGGGTGGCTTTCCAGATCTACCTCTGGAAGGCAAGTCTGAGCCCTGGCGCAGGTGTCCTTGGGACAAGGAAACAGCAGGGCAGAACATACAGGCTCGAGGCAGGAAATCCCTCAAAAGATGGGAAGAAACGGGCAGAAGGAAGCTTTTGCAGGTGATAGATGTGTTCATTGTCTTGACTGTGGGGACAGTTTCATGAATGTGTACTTATGTCAGAAATCATGAAACTGGACTAAGCAAAATGGCTTCTTCCTGTGATCCCATCATTTTGGGAGGCTGAGTTGGGAGGATTGCTTGAGGCCAAGAGTTCAAGACCAGCTTGGGTAACAGACTGAGAACCTCATCTCTACAAATATTACAAATTAAAAAAGATTCATCAAACTATACACTTTAAATATGTTTAGTTTGTTGTATACTTTAAACATGTATCATTTATTGTACAAATAAAGCTATTAAAAACAAAAGCCAGGAAGAGGTTGAAGCCATACTCTTTTCCCAGCCTGCCTGGTCAGATAAGTCCGTCTTCCTTCCAGTCCCCAGATTCTCCCTACCCCACACACAGTCCCCTTCTCCCTTAGGAGGTACATTTTGTTTCCTCCAGTCTAGTAATAGGACTTCCCCCCACCAAAAACATAAAAGAAAAAGTTTTATGAATTACTTGCCGTACACTGTTGAGTGAATTGAGTTTTTGTTTTTGTTTTTTGCTTTTATTTTTGAGACAGGATCTCGCTGTGTCATCCAGGTTGGAATGCAGTGGCACAGTCATGGTTCACTGCAGACTCGGCCTCTCTGGGCTCAAACAGTCCTCCCACCTCAGCCTCCTGAGTAGCTGGGATTACAGGCGTGCGCCACAACACCTGTTTTTCAAAAAAAAAAAAAATTTTTATAGAGATGGGGTCTCCCTATGCTGCGCAAGCTGGTCTTGAACTCTTGGGATCAAGTTATCGTCCCTCCTCAGCCTCCAAAAGTGTTAGAATTACAGACGTGAGCCATTGCACCCGGCCAATGTGAATCCAATTTTTAAAAGCCAGATTCTGTATTGCCTGAGAGCAAGTTATCTAGATTGGATTCTCTACAATTGAGAATTTGAAGATAAAATAAAGTGAAAGTTCCTTTAACTTAAGCATTGTTTTGCTCTTACAACCTGTAAGGCTGAAACAAGTGCCCATGGGTTTGAAATGAAGCTGTCCTGACCTAGCGTTATTCTCAATGCTAGATGGTGTGTTGAGACCTGTCCCACAGAAGGAAGAGCAGCACCAGGACAAGAAGCTGTGCCTCGGAATCCACTAAGAAGGCCTGTCTACACTGCAGGGGAACCTCAAGAACTTTTCATTGCACTTCTAAAATTCAGCCTTGTTCATTCAGAAAATAAGGATGGATTTTGTGAATAATTGAAAAGATTTTTTAAGGAAGCTAATTTATTTCTAGGATACAAATGGTGTTAATAAGAATATTTGTCTTTTAGATTTATGTGTGGGTTTTCCATAATGTAGTGGTGTGTTATTTTATTACACAAAATGAGGGAGCAATAACTTAAACCAATGTAATCACCAACAGGGACTGATTTCTATTTATCTTGACTTTATATTAGCCAATTTGAAAGGGTCTGCTTCACAAGAGGTCATACCTCTGCAGGGAATCACACACCTTTTGAGAAATATTAATTCTTTTGAATTACAAGAGTGACAGTTAGTAAACTGCTCCAGGGAAATAAGTGTCATCTTTTAAGAGTCAGTGTATAGCAAACCAAAAGGTCACATTTATACCCAAAGCTTTCTAGTAATCAGAATTTACTTAATTAGAATTGACTCATAAAAATAAAGTTAGTGGACTTGGTCTCCATTTTTAAAGTATATTTTATAAATGTTAATTCTGTGGTCCTGTTTATCACAGAGTTTGGGTAGCAATAGGAAGAGAGTGTTATTCTGAGACAGTGTCACTGCTTGATATCACTGACTCTTGAAATCACTAACAGTGAACCTCTAATTTGGTTATGATGTTAACAGAGAAGAAATATTTGAGTCTGGAATATTGAAACTAGCTTTCCTAGAATTCCATTAATAAATGCTGCTCCCATATAGTCTTCCCTTCTGTATAATTAACATAGGTTGTCTCATGGCTTTGATCTTCAAAAGGAAGAGCCTTTTAAAAACATTTGCCAACCTCGAGAATAAATACTGAAAGTCTTGAAAGTATGGTCCTTTCAGCTATTCCAGATTGCTGTCTGTGATTTCTCACATTTTTATTTGTTGAGAAACATTCAGAAAATTATTCCAAAAATGAAGGTACATTTTCTGTTCTCTCCTAGGTTAGAGAGGGGGTGGCCTGGGGTGCTTCATGAGAAATGTCTCCCTGGATCTGCGGTGATCAGATTTGCCTCTGCTTTTGTTCCCTGCCTTTCCACAACATCACACGGCCTCACTGGGCTTCCTACCAGTTTCTCAGAATTACACGCAGAACCATCCAGACATTGGCTCCATGCCAGGGCTGTGACTGCAGCCTGTTTACGACCATGGGGAGTTCAGAGCCACCATACAAGGCAGCCGAGAACCGCCATAAACTACACAGATGGAGGGTATGGGATAGGACGGGAGAGGAGGCGAAGTACACTTAGAGGGAACTAAGGCTGGTTTGAAAACCATGAGTTAAGATATGCTTATCATCAGTATAAAAACACTGAGATTGCTTACCTCCCAAATTGCTTTATTATATTAACTCTCGTGCTTCAGCTCTTGGATTTGTTGTTTCTAACTAACATGTCATGTACACCAAACATTTTATAAATCAATCAGTAAATATTTTGTAAGACCCAAAATCCTGGCATACTGCCAGGTCTGTGGATTTGCCTGTTGGGTGTTGGGATGGGATATGAGAGGAAGAAGCATACAAGTGGGAAAAACTGTGATTAGAAAGGGAAAAATAGGCATTTCCACAGTACTATTAAGAGAGTCATGATAATGCCATTTTTTTTCTTCTGTACAACTGATCAGATTTCAATAAATAATCATTGATGGTTTACTGTGTAGCCTCAGAAGGTGAAGTCTATGAGGGCAGGGAGGTGTGTGTGTGTGTGTGTGTGTGTGTGTACTTTTTAACTGCTGAACCCGTGTCTAGAAGAGTACCTGGCACACAATAGGCACTCCGTAAATATTTGTTGATTGATTGAATGACTGCTAAACACTGCTAGACCCCGGGGATGAGATGTGTGAGAAATGCTTCCTGATCTTAAGACACTAACAGTCAAGTGGAAGATACAAGCATGGAATCAAGTAATTAAGAAAACTGATTCTCAGGCCAAGTGCCATGGCTCACACCTGTAATCCCAGCACTTTGGGAGGCTGAGGGGGGTAGATCAGTTGAGGTCAGGAGTTCAAGACCAGCCTGGTCAACATGGTAAAACTCTGTCTGAACTAAAAATACAAAAAAAAAAAAAAAAAAATAGCCAGTCATGGTGTTGCATGCCTTTAATCCCAGCTATTTGGGAGACTGAAGCAGGAGAATCGCATGAACCCAGGAGGCAGAGGTTGCAGTGAGCTGAGATCATGCCACTGCACTCCAGCCTGGACAACAGAGCGAGACTTAGTCTAAAAGAAAAGAAAAGAAAAATGTCTCTGGACAAGCAAACTATTTGTTAGAAGTGCATATTCTTAGGGTGCACCCTAGGCTTACTGAATTAGAACCTCTCAGGATGGGCCCAGCAAGTTGGGGTTTCACGACCTTGCGGGTGATTGTGGTGAACTTTAAGGCTGAGAACTGCCACTGTGGATGTAACTATAGGAACAGTGGGGGCACACGAGGATTTACCAGTGCTCTGGGGAGTCATGGAAAGGGCCCTGTAGAGGCAGAGGTGATGAGGTGGGGCCTGAGGGGATCCAGGGGTTTGCCAGGCAAACAGCGGGAATGAGACAAATTTCGGGGAAAAAGTGATGGAGACAGACAGCTGAGCCACCCCAGGAGCCCAGCTGGGTTTAGAGAAGCTCTGTGGGGCACTTTTGACCCAGATCTATAAATTCCCAGTCTTCATCCCTTAGCCTGAGAAATCAGAACTTACACTTAAACAAAAAATACAATGTCTTTCTAAATTTCAAAGAATGGGAGGATGATGGTAAGTTCATAATTTGTAAAAAAAAAAAAAAAAAAAGCTCTGCCATTTGTTTACTGCCTAAGTGGCCACAGAATATGCTGCTGTGAGGGGAGCTAAGTGTAAGCATCTGCCTGGTTTCCTTCATCCCAGTCATGCAGAGCATACACAGGTGTGTATATTTTCATTGTATTGCTGCTGAAGCTTTTTCTTTCCTTTTTCCTTTTTCAAGACAGGGTCTCACTCTGTTGCCCAGGCTGGAGTGCATTGGTGCCTTCATAGCTCACTGCAGCCTTGACTGTTTTCTGTGCTCAAGTGGTCCTCCCCACCTCAGCCTCCCAAGTAGCTGGGACCACAGGCACGTGCCACCACACCTGGCTAGTTTATTTTTTATTTGTTTATTTTTTGTAGAGACAGGGATCTTGCTATGTTGCCCAGGCTGGTCTTGAACTCCTGGCCTCAGGCAATCCTCCTGCCTCCGCCTCCCAAAGTGCTGTGATTACAGGCATGAGCCATTGCACCTGGCCATGTTAGCTTTATTTCTGGGTCAATGAATGGCACCAACACTCTATAAACATGAACCCTATCTTTAGTGACACTATGATACATAAATGAGCTTATTGCCCCTGAATGTCTGTATCTAAACCCATGTAACACTTGGGAAGGAGAAAGAAAGAAGTGAGCCCATCTTGGGACAGGAGCTCCTTTGGTGAGTGTAGCACAAAGTGATTTGTTAGGGAAAGCACATGTCTTTCCAGAAGGACATGAGCCAGGACTTTCCTGGAATACTTCCCACCACACCATGATTCTCAGAAATTGGGGTCCAGGCCAGGATGAACGAGGAAGAAACCACAGTTTATCCCAGTGCTGACACCCACACCCAGAGAGGCCCAGGCCCGGGATGTATCCCAAGGACAAAAGGTGGAGGGAGGAGGCTGCGGGGAGTTCACTTCCTGTGGAGTGAATGGAAACAGCCTGGCTCTGCCTAATGTGCGTGAGGGGCTGGGGGTGGCTTGAACAGCTTGAAGTAACTTGTGTAGTGTGTGCACATTCACAGTGTTAGAAAAAAACAAAAACCAGAGCTAAGTGAGAAGTCTGAAATACTGTGGTGCATGATGCTGTTGAGTTGCAAGAAACGGAAGCTCGTGAGCCGGGAGGCTTCTGTGTGGCAGATCCTAACTCCTGACCAACTTTGTTTCACCCATGGTGATAACCAGCAGAGGTTCTCCAAGTTGTGTTTTTTTTTTTCTTTTGAACATGCTACAATTCACTAACAAATATTTGCCAGGGCTTAGCTTACCATGAGCCAGGCACTGTGAGGAGTGCAGTTACAGTGGTGAGGAAAACCAGACACAAACCCTGCCCTCGTGGAGCTTATCATCTAGTTGAGGAGATGGACATACATCAAGTATTCATGAAAATGAATGAAAGGTACACAGAAAAGAACTGGCCTCCCAACAAATACAGGCACATGTTTTTTCAGTTCTTCTACTTCACAGAGATCTGGTACTATTATAATTATAATGCACTTAGTGGACCTGGAAAGTTCTACTGGTTTGGGTTTTTTTTAAAGATATCTGACACGCTTAAGCAGGGAATCTTTTGGAAACCTCTGGAAGGAGAGAACAATCATATTAAAAATGCAAATAGGGCTGGGCACGGTGGCGCACACCAGTAATCCCAGCACTTTGGGAGGCTGAGGCAGGTGGATCACGAGGTCAGGGGTTTGAGACCAGCCTGGCCAACACGGTAAAACCCTGTCTCTACTAAAAATAAAAAAACTAGCCAGGCATGGTGGCTTGTGCCTGTAATCCCAGCTACTCAGCAGGCTGAGGCATGAGAATCACTTGAATCCAGGAGGTGGAGGTTGCAGTGAGCCAATATCATGTCACTGCACTTCAGCCTGGGCAAAAGAGCAAGACTATCTCCAAAAAAAAAAATAGGACCATCACCCTTAAACTCAAGATTCTGTGACTTGTCAGGGTGGAAAAAAATGTATGTAAATAAGTATAGATGTGATAAGCTTTAATAAAGAGCAGGGAATTTAGAGAAACTGTACCAAGCATTAAATGTATTATTTTTAGTAACCAGAAATTCCTTCTACTGATGTAATTAAGATTTTACAGTGTTTGAGAGGCCAAGGCAGGAGGACCACTTGAAGCCAGGAGTTCAAGACCAGTCTGGGAAACATAGCAAGACCCTGTCTCTCCAAAAAGAAACTAAAAAATTAGTCAGTTGTGGTGGTGCACACCTGTAGTCCCAAGCTACTAGAGAGGCTGAAGCAGGAGAATCACTTGAGCCCAGGAGTTCAAGGCTGCAGTGAGCTATGCTTGCACCACTGCACTCCAGCCTGGGTGACAGAGTGAGACACTGTTTCAAAAAGAAAAAAAAAAAATGCATGTAGTACTCTACTCTCAGATATGAGTGTTTCCGTTGACCAGGAATTTTACCATTCCTGGTTCTTTTTGATGCGGAGGTGGCCATGTGAAAGGACACGGTTTCTGCTGAGCTGAACACGCTTTAGTGTAATCTGATGAAGAACTTCTATGCTTCTATGCGGTATTGGTGGAAAGTGCTTTATTTTGCAGAAAAAGCACAAGTTCCACAGAGGGCAACAGTTATCCATTCACTCCACAGCTATCTATTGCTGCATGACAGACTACCCCCTAAAACTTAGTGGCCCAAGCCACTATTTTATTTTGCATGATTCTGTGAGCCAGGAATTTGGGCAAGATTCAGCAGAACAGCTCTACTCCCTGTGGCACCGGCTGGGGTCACTCACGGTTGTGTGCCACTGGTGGGTCAGCTGAGAGGGGGGCCCAGCCCTCTCAGGGACAGGGACAGTGAGGCTGGACCATCCAAGGGGCTTCTTTCAGGTTTCTGGCACCTCAGCTTGGATGGCTGAAACAGCTGGCAGCTGGCCAGGGCTCTCCAGCAGGGTGGCCAGACCTCTATGAGGTGGCACAGGGCTCTGAAAGTGAGTGCTCCACAAGGACGGGCCCAGCGTGTCCCCCTTGCATCATGCTGGCTCATGGTTCACTGGCCAAGGCCGGTTTCGTGGCCACACCCAGAGTCTATGTGGAGGGGCCTGCACAGGACATGAAGCCAGGAGGTATAGTTCATACGGGACCACAAAAGTAACATTCACCACAGGGACAGAGCAGATCACTGAAGGGAATGCCACTGGGAATCGAGCCCCATGTCCTGGCCCGTGAGCAGAGTTCTGTCCCCAAGACCATTACTCCTCATGGAACTCTTCACCTCCCTCACACTTACAGCAATGCTAACAGTCACTGCACACGGTTCTGAGAACCTTCAAATTGAAGCCCTCATGATGTTTCCTAAGAAGTTGCAGTTGTCCAAATCCACAAACCCAGATTTTAGTTGGCAAGTCTGAGAGGTTCTGGGTAACTGTTTTCCTGCACAAACGTGGGTATTCCTGAAAGTTTAAAGACTCATCTTCAACATGCTAGGGAAAGCCACCATGGTAGCTAGTCTAATAATGCCCAGACCATCCCCTCATTGATGAATGGAAGGCTCACATTTTAAGATGAATATGGGCCGGGGAGGTTTCACCTTTCTTGGCTGAGGTTGATGCCAAAGTGATAAACCTTGGTGCTTCCTGCCTCCCTGTTCCCTGGGGATGGGTCAGAATCAGATGCCGTCAGGGACCCTGCAGGCAATTCTGAGAATTCCTTTTAAGAAGACACCTGCAGGAAGGGTGAACCGCTTTCTAGCCCTTCTGCAGGCAACCACTCCCCCTGCCTTTTGATGATACAGGTTCTGCATAAGGTGAGAGGGAGGACAGGGTGACATCCATTTCTTGTAAAAATGCCTCAATGAGAAAAGGGCCACATGCATTTCTTGTAAAAATGCATCAGTGAGAAAAACAACAGCAGCAGCAGCAACAGCAAATATTTGCTGAATCTCCTACTATGATCCAAGCCCCCAAATCAAGAAAATGTGAATGCTGATGTAAAAAAGGAAGGTATTTGTTCAAACTGCCTGGCCAGTGTTTTTGAAGAAAACAGAGATCTCCAAAGACCCCTTTTTTGGTCCTAGGTAGCAAGCAAACGAGGAGTTCATTAAATGTGTACTGTTTATTTGTGGTGTCTCCAAGCAGAGTAGTTGGCTCTCTTTATATATCTGGGAGAATAATCAATGATTTATGCTTCTGACAGCCTTATCATAGCCATTTACATAATGCTCATGTGTATTTGTGACTTTAATACCCTCTGCGTATAACCTTACTATTTAAATGGATTACAATGTTTTGCTGTTGTGACTTTGCTTGTTTAATCATAGCTAAGACTTTTCTGAAGTCAAGTACTTTTTCCATTATCACAGTGAGGCGCTGGCAAAAAGTGGGGGCTTGCTGGTTACGCTTGCCGAAAATAAATCATGCATTTATTTGGACTCTCAAGATTGGAGCTCTGAATTCATATAGTCCAGTGTTTATGCACAGAGCACCATTGGCATTGCCATTGATTAGGACTGGCATGACCACTGCCAGAGGTTTAGCAGCCCTGGCGCACATCCACCAAATGCCATTTCAATCACTCAGAAATTTCTACAACAACAGAAGGCCCCCCACGTGTTGGGATAGTGGGCTGCCCTTGCTTGAGCACAGCTAATCGATCCAACCACTGGTCAGAGGTTGCATCTCCTCTTCAACACTCCCCTAAAGGGACAGATCAACCGGGCTCTGCTCCAGCATCCCCAGCGATGAAGAAGTCACCACCTCCTGAAGCCACACTGGCCTGTCCTCATTATTAACATGTTATTTTTATGGAGTAAACTCCTCCCCCATCACTCCCCTCAGACCTTGTCTATAACACAGGACTCTTTGTGTCTCCTTTCCCACAGGAATGCCCTGGAGTACTTGAAAGTAGCCATTGTGTTCCTGCCGTCCTGTGACAGCCTCCCACCTCTCCTGGAAACTTACTGCGTCATTGTAGCTAGGTTTGCATTTTACAGTGAAGCACTTTTTACTTCACCTCATTAAATGTTCACACTGTGAAGCAGGGATTAGCATTTCCACTGTACGGATAATGAAATGGAGTCTCAGGTTAAACAACTTACCCAAGGCTACACTGCTAATGATTGGTAGAGCCAGAACATGAATCTGCTCCAAATTCAATGCCTTTCATAATTTTCCCAATATGCACTTCATTTTTTTTTCTTTTCTTTTTGAGACAGGATGTCACTCCCATTGCCCAGGCTGGAGTGCAGTGGTGTGATCCCGACTCACTGTAGCCTCGACTTCTTGGGCTCAGGTGATCCTCTCAACTCAGCCTCCCGAGTAGCTGGGACTATAGGTGCACACCACCACACCTCGTTAATTTTTGTATTTTTTGTAGAGATGGGGTTTTGCCATGTTGCCTAGGCTGGTCTCGAACTCCTGAACTCAAGCAGTGTGCCCACCTCGGCCTCCCAGAGTGCTGGAATTACAGGCGTGAGCCACCGTGCCCGGCACAATATGCAATTCATTTTGTCCAGCTTCTCCCTCTGATGTCTTCGTTCTTCCCATTATAACTCCGCATGTCTCCTGTGGTGGAAGGCATCAGTGGCCCCAATTTTTCACCCTTCCCTTTCACATGTTTGCCAGTTCCATCAGCAGGTGGAACTTGTTTCCCCTTGCTTGACTTTGTGTTCAATAGAATGAGGTGGAAATGTCCTCGTGCAAGTTCCGACATTAGGTTCAAGAAGTCTGTGTGTTTCCACTTTGCGTTTCTGCCATCACCAAACATCCAGAGCAGAGCCACCCCAGCTAGCCCAGCCGAGATTAGGTGACTCCTAGCCAACCCACAGACTTAGGAAGAAAACATTGGTTTTATTTAAGTTATTGCGTTTCAGGTGGCTGGTTATGCTGCAGTTGCTAAGCAATACATTTCCCCAACTTTCAAAAAGCTTCCCTTTCCCCACGGGGTTCCTTTCCCTTCGTTACTTGGAAGCCTGTGCTAGTTTTCTCAACATCCTCCTCCTGTTTATTCCACAAACCACTGCTGTCTTTCTGCTCCCCCTCCCCATGGGAAGGTGCTCCCCAACTCCTATTGGCCTAACCCTGCTTGGGCCCTGGGCCTTCAGTGTGCAGCATCAACCTCTCCTGAAACTCTCCTTTTTTGGCTTCATAACGCTTACCTCTTGTCGGCCTCGACCTGCTCTTGTGTTTCTTACCTCTCCTCCTCTCCTCTCCCGGCTCTTCCTGGGCCCTCTCACCTCTTTGCTTCCTCTCCAAGGCCCCCATCCTTTCCCAGGACCTCGAGGACCACCAAAGTGCTGACAACTGTTCCCAGCCTGCGTCTCTTCCCAGGTGCAGCTGTGTGTGCACGCCCCTAGACAGCTCCCCCGGGGGCCTGATTCACAGCAATGATCACCAGCACGTGAGGAAAGACTGGCGTAGGGGATAGTGGCCAGGGCTCCCGCCAGAGAGGTGTTGCAGGAGTCCAGGCGAGAAGCGATGCGGCCCAACAGGGCATTAGGGTCACCAGAACCCCCTGTCTGGGCACCCATGCTTCTACCTGCAGAGCTGGAGTTTTGTTTGCAGACCTTAGTGTGGGACTTCACATTTATCCTTATTAAATCTAGGCGTGGTCAGATTGCACCCAACACTGCAGCTTGTCCTACCGCTTGTTAATTTTGTTTCAGACACTAATTGGGCGTCGCTCTCAGAGACCGGGGTCACTCAGGCATTTGATCAATGCGTTACTTGTGTCCCATCCAAGTCATCAATAATGTTGAATAGAGAGGGCCCACCAGGAACACAGTAAAGACTGTTACTTGTTTTAGCCACTAGAGGGCTGCATGTCCCAGAAATTGATGCAGGTGCCGCTTAGAAGTGAAACGAGGAAATGTGAGCACTGTTGGGTTCTAGGGGGTTTGGAGTTTCCAGGGCAGGGGCACAGAGGAGGGTGTAGCACACTGGAGAGCTGCAGATGGTTGTAGCATTCGTGGGCAAGGAGAGGGAGGAGTAGGGGGTTGGCAGAGACCACGAAGGGCCTTAGGAACGCTTCTGGGGAGCAATAGAGAGCCATAGAAGGACTTTAAAAAGAGGCCACACGATCATATTTGCTTTTTTTTTTTTTTTTTTTTTTTTTTTTAGACAGGGTCTCTGTCTGTCACCCAGGCTGCGGAGCAGTGGCGCGATCACGGCTTACTGCAGCCTTCACCTTTTGGACTCAAGCGATCCTCCTGCCTCAGATTCCTGAGTAGCTGGGATTACAGGTGCACACCAACACACCTGGCTAATTTTTTATTTTCATTTTTGTAGAGACAGTTTCCAGGCTGGTTTCAAACTCCTGGGCTCAAGCAATCCTCCCACCTCAGCCTCCCAAAATGCTGGGATTACAGGCGCGAGCCACTGCACCCAGCCCCTATTTGCATCTTAAAGCAGTCACTCCAGCATCCGTGTGGAATAGAGGGAGGAAGAAGGGAACTGGATGGCTGCTGGTTGGTTCAGAATGAGAAATGATAAAGGTCTAAGGTGACATCTGAAGGGAATAAAGGAGGGGACAGAGGAAAGTAAGTGAACTGAGCAGAACGAGGGCAGAGTGGCAGGGGACAGAATGGCAGGAGCCACCCAACAGGAGGGGAGAGGCAGGGAATGGGAGGGAAGGGAGGGTCGCCTGGAAGATGTGAGGGGGCCAGGGAGTGAGGAGAGAAAGAGGAAAGTGAAATTGTGCTTTGTAAAGAATGAGTCATACATTCACTCACGATAGAGCATTTACTATGTCGCAGACACTGGGCTAGATCCTGGCGATACATTCATGAGGGAAACAGACACTGCCCCTGCCCTGGAGTTTTGTACCCTAGTGGAGAGGCAGCCGGTATTTGGGGCGGGAGTCTCCTGTGCTGGGCCTGGGAAGCCCAGAAGTGGGTATTAAAGCTGAGAGAGCAAGGATGAGAAGCAGCAGCCAGTGAAGAAAGCTGGGAAGACTATTCCCAGCAGAAGGAATGGTATGGGGGAAGGCCCTTTGGGAGGGATGGAAAAGCAGCCAGGCTTGCTGGACTTGTTGCAGGAGGAAGGCTCGGCCTGATCCTGTGTGCTTTAAGGACAGTGGTCAGGGCTTTGGGTTTGATTCTGTGCAGCAAGGGAAGCCACTAGAGGATTTGGGGGCAGGAGAGAACCATGACCAGATGCGATCTATGAAAAGATCACTTTGGACGCTTGCAGAGATGGGGTGCAGTCCAGGTGGGAGCCATGCAGATGCAGAGAGCTGCTCAGATGGGACACAAGTCTCAAAAGCAGAAATGCTGATGAACTGGCTGCAGGTGAGAGGCGGATAGAACTCATGTGCCTTCCTGGGTTTCTGGCATGAACAACTGGGGGGATTTCAGGGGCATCAGCAGAGCTGGGGAAGCCAGGTGCAGGGAGTGACAGGAAGTCACATGCTGTGTTTTGAACTGTACCTTGGAGAGAGGGAGCCTGAGAGGCATCCAGCCAGCAGGTGAGTGCATGCATGAGCTTGGAGATTGCCTAAGTCGGCCTGGAGCCACAGAGGTGGGGCACGCACGGACCACAGACCACAGACCTGAAGCCTTGCAGGAAGATGGGGAGATGGAGAGGAGACACGCAGGAGACTGAGCCCAGGCACAACGGTGCTCGGTGCTCGGCTGTGAGGTGGAGGAGGCTGAGCTGAGAGAGCACAGGAGGGTGAGGTTGCCTGGGCGACAGGAGATGAGAGGGCCTGGAGAAGAGGCCACCAGCTCTGTCACCTGCTGCTGACGGGTCAGATGAGCACAGGAAATCGCTACTGGATCTGGCGGCTCTGAGGCCCTGGATAGCTCTGGGAAGAGCATCTTCCAGGGAGGTGGGGAAGCCAGAGACGGGTGGGTTGTGAGGTACATCACAGGTGAGGAGGTGTAGCCCGTTCATGGAGAAATTGGAGAAATTTCGCCCTGAAGGAGGGCAGAGAGACAGAAAAGGGGCTGGAGGGGCAGCTGAGGGATAAATGGTGCTTTTTTGACGGGTGATGCACGTCTTGTGCAGGAACTACCTGAAAACTTGTGAAGACATTAGAAAGAAGAGCCAAGACCCAAAAAGAGAATTGAAGGTGCGAGGGAAACTGTCATGCCCGCCCTGCCCTGGTCTTCTCATCCGGGTGCCTGTTCCCTGGCTGCAGGTCACGTGCCACACCTTGATTCTGATGGGCATAGCACATTGACAACTGAACAAAGCCACCCGGCTTGGAAATGGTCCCTGGTCAAGGTGAAGGACATGCCTGGTGCTACCAGATGCCGCCGGGCAGCTGCAGGCACACCCTCTTCCTTCCTCCCACACCCTCGGTAGCACAGAGCCTCATTCATCCAGGCCAGCAGGTCACAGCCATGGGAATGTCATGCTCAGTTCCCAGGGAAAAGGGCAGAGGCTTTTTCCCCTGCAGAAGAACCAGTCTGCACCTAGGGCCTTGCCCGTTTTCCCCAAGAGTCCTGTGATTATATAAGCATCATCTGTCCCTGATGCTGTGGTCCTGGTCAAGACCTCTCCAGGGCGGGGCTGGGGTGACACAGCTAGGCCTTGGCCTGGAGTTCAACCACCCTTTGTCCTGATGGCACTTTATGAAAACACTGGTCAGCCTGGTCTCTGGGATAACAGGGTTACAAGCCTCTGAATGACTAACTGGCCCTCAGAACTAACTGGATCAAATACAGACTTTGGGATGATATTGCGTGCACCCAGGCCGGGTGGAGACCTAGACTGAGCATGGACACTGCCATGGAGAAAGGACATGGGAACCGTGGGGTCCCCCTGCTGCCCAGCCACCCCCATCACCCCGGATTGAGGTGGGATGTAGGTTACAGATAAGGTTAAAATACAAATGGAGGCAGGTGAAAGGGTGGGTGGGTCCCGAGGTTTGAATCGCAGCAAGGAATGGATCGCTTCCTCTTCACCCAAACCTCAGCTGCTCCCTAAATCTCAGTGACCCCCAAATCGGTGCCTCTGGCCCACGTCTTTCTTGAGCCCCAGACTCATTTGTCCAACGACTGCCTGGACATCTCCACGCCACATCTTCAGGCACAGGACACTCGTGTGCCTCTGCCCCCCATCCCAGGCTCCCTGTCTTGGCTGAGCACATCACCTTCTACTCAGGTCACCCACGCCACAGGCCCATGTCCTCCAGAAATGGTTCAGCTATGCCTGGTCAATAGTAAATCCTAAGTATCTCCCAAGTTCTATGGCTGCTGCCTCTGGGCTCTGGGTTTAAATCCTGCACCACCATCTGCTCACTGTATAATTGGGCGAGCAACCCTCTCAGTCCCTGTTTCCACGTCTGTAATATTGGGATTGTGAAAGATGTCAGAATCAGAATGGAGCCACTTTTGTTAAAAGCAAATCCTGACAAATAGAGCCAAGGGAAGGCCGTGAAGAGAAATATTCTCATGCATAAATGCCTAATAACAAAAACCACGGGAGACTATGAAAACTGCAACCTTGCACAAAAAATGCTTCTAGGAGGACACCTGCCCAGTAACTGCCTGTCCAGCCTTGGACTGGTGTCCCTCTTGCAATTAACCCTTGTAGCCAAGGATCATTACTTCAAAGCAACAATACAGTCCTCACTTTCCTGTTAAAAACCTTTGCCTTCCTTCACCTCCCTGAAGGCACATGTGCTTTTTACTCTGGCAGGCATACTCCCTGGCAGTGCCCTATTCCTGAGTAAACATCACTTTCTTTGAGAGCCACTCTCTGGTTGTTATTTAGGTTGACAGGATAATCACAGTACGCGCCTTATAAGGTGGTTCTGAAGACTGATGTTAATACTCTAAAGCATCTGGAGGGGGACTGACAGCAGCACCGAATTCGTGCTTGCTGTTACCAGCAGGCGCTCATCATTCCACTCTCCCTCATTGTTCCCCCTCCAGGGCCGGCTCCAGAGCTTTCCCCGCCAGACACGCAGGTGTTCAGGTCACTTCCTGAATAAAGGCCAGCCGCCTTAATGATGGCGTCAGACCCTTAGCTGCGCATTCAAGGCTCCCTCCCGGCCCTCTCACATCCCCACATGCACCGGACACAAGCGCACACGCCTCATCATTTTCCAGCCACGCTTCGTGCCCACGGCCCTCCCTGCAGTGGGAGTCTCTCGCTCTGGTGACGGGGCTAACGTGGGCGCCCAATCTGAGCCCAGCACGTCACCTACTTTACCTCGTTGGTTCCCACAACAATCCCGTGAGGCAGGTCCTCTTTTGGCCTGTTTCCCAGAAGCTCGGTGATTCTCAAGAGGGAACAGCTAGCCATGGAGCCAGGATTTCAGTCCAGGTGTGGCCGTTCCCAAAGTCCAGGTGGTTCTAGTTAATCCACACAAACCTCTCATGAGTAGATGACATTTCAAAGAGAAAAGGGACCTGACGCCTCCAAGATGGGAAAGGATGGTAGGAGGGTGTATGTCAGCATCTCCCCAGGGCAGAACACATCTGGGGGCATCTGCAATGTCTGTTTCGCTAAGCATGAGTGCGTTTCCACAATTCCCTCTCCGGCAGGTGATGAATTAGGGTTGGTCCCAAGAGCACATCGTGTCAGCTGTGAGGGGAGGTGAACTGGGGCGGGGCCGGTGTGGTCGCAGCTGGCTGGCGTTGTCAGAGACCTCTGGCTCCCCTTGTTGTCAGGGTTCCCCATTCCCTGCACCTCCCCCTTCAGCTTCGCCACAGTGGGCCCAGTAAGGGGGGCTCTGCACTGAAGGGTGCCTGCCCTTCTGTAGGTCCACCATGTCCTCGGGGTCGGCAGTGGGATCTGCCCTTTCTCCCGGGCTCCTCACCTCCTGTCTATCCTCCCTTCTCTGCTGACTTGGCCCCAGTGCCAGCTGAAGGGGACGGACTTACAAAGGCCTCTGACTCCCCTGCCCCACGAGCTCCCACCATCACAGGAGGCCTATAGTAATCCCGGTGTGTCACTCGGTGTCCTGTCCCAGGATCCATCCCTAACCAGCAAGGAGAATGAATTCAACCCAGATGTTAAATGAACGAATAAATGAGTAGTTGAATACATATTTTTGCTATTTTATAGCTTTAAATATCAGAACTAAAACTAAAAGTGATCTTATTTTTTCCAGCCTTCCCTAAAGGATAAATTATTAATGTATATTGCAACATATTCTCCAAAGGGGCCCTATGATCACAGCATTTTAAAGTAACACAGATGGCTCTCAGTGGAGTGATTAAATTGCATCTGTGTTACATTGGTCGATGGTAAAGGGGTTGCGGCTTTTTGTGTGTTTTGATGGCGACTTTATTTTAGGGTATTGTAACTGCACATGCTCCTCCATGAGGAGGAAGTGATGAGGGAGGGCGGGGACCCTAGCAGATATTGGATGTGCATCCACCATGAACTTCAGCCTCTGTAGCCCCATGGTGCTGGGATCACTGGGAAATGGTGGAACGGCTGGCTGAGTGACAATTGCTCCTGTCAGGAAATCTAAGCTAATATTATGTCCAACTGAAAAAGAAAGCCCAGAAAACAAAAGCAGGTGCAGAACTGCAATCTGAAAAAAATTTTTTAACACTTTATTTCATTATTTAATTTTATTTTCTACAGATGAAGTCTCACTACGTTGCCTAGGCTTGTCTCAAACTCCTGGACTCAAGCAATCCTGATCCCCCACTCTGCCATACCCGCCCCCCATCCCCAGCCCACCCCCATCTCCACCTCCCAAAGTACTGGGATTAGAGGCATGAGCCACTGCCCCCGCTGCGATGTGAAACTAATGCCTATGTCAAGTTGAACTACTGCTCAAAATATTGGAGAAGTTCAAGAATTTCCCTATGCTATACAGAGGTCTAATTAGATCTTCCAGACATCAGACAACCAAGTGAAGTTAAGTTACCTACCCCCTTGAATGAATCTAGCTTTCGAAATCTTTCCGCTGAGTTATCCTTTAGCACTGGTATCCAGGATTCCTTTTTCCGTGGGGGCCGGGAGGAGATGAAGTTATCTGTCCCAGGGTGGAGAGCTGAAGAACAGGCCGAGGGGCCTGAATTCACAGCCTGGTTTCCAAAGACATGGACCTTGGGGTCAGCCCTGGCCATAAATCCTGGCTCTGTAGCCAGCTGTCTGATCTGGAGGGAGTTACTCACCCTCTCTGTGGTCCAAGTTTCCCTCCGTCAGGTGGAGGCTTGAGTGAGATGTCTGTGCGGGCTTAGTGCAGACCAGGCCGAACACTCAGCTTTGCTCTGCTTATTATGGCAGCTACATAACAGCAGTTTCCATGTTTCAAAAACGAAATCACACCTTGTTTACATCCATCTTCAATCTTTTCAATCTTTTTAGGTAGACTAAGTCTAGCTTTTCAGGGTCTCCCAGTAGTATATGTTTCAGACCTTTATCTAACTGTAAGCCCCCAATACGATATTCAAAACCTTTCCGAAAGAATACCCATGAAGAGATGGTGTTCATTCATGCCACGTGTATAATATTATTTTGGATAAAATGGTAAAACAAGTAAAAGACATAAAATCGTAATGTCCTCTAATATAACAGGCCAGCAAGATTTGTAAATCGGTTTTGAAACAACTATGTTTTGACATTAAAAATGATTCCAGGAATCTTTGAGTTTCATTTTCCTTCACATTGTTACTATCACTTTCAGTCTTATATAATTTCTAGACTGTGCTATGGCTCACAGCAGCTGTGTCTCATCGGAAATGCGGACAAACCAGTCTGGCTGGTGAGGGGGGCTGTGGAAAGCTCACAGCCCCTCCTTGGACAGCCACATTGCTCCCCCAGAGCCATCAAAGGAGGTCCGCCCATGAGGCTGAGGGTCTGGGACATTTCCAAGGGGAGGGTGCTCCTGAGTGTTTTCTCCAGGAGCAATCCTAACTTCTGGGCAGATGCCTGGCTCTGGCCAAGACCCTGGTCCAAGAACATTATGATCTCAGTCCCTGCTGGCCTAACGCTAGGACCCTCCCAGCTGGGGAACCTCCCAGGCAGCAGTGGGGGAGAGTTCCACATGGTTTCTGATGCCCTGGACCATCCGTAGTTCACAGCCTTGATAATGAAGGCGAGAGAGAGAACAGGAATTGGCCTCGGGTCACTGTGGGCTTGTATCTAGGGTATCCCACACTAGGTTCGGGATCTTTCAACCACTCAGAACCTCAGTGTCCTCAATTATAAAATGGGAAAGACTCCCAGGTATGGGGAGGCATCAACAGTGGGATGTGTAGATTTAGTGTTCAGTAGGCGCTGCCTAGTCAATGGTGGTTAGTGTCGCTTGGACGATGGGACGGGTGCAGGGTCACTGGTTGGTGGGGCGTACAGGAAGGTGTGCTGGGGCCCTGGGGCAGCATAAGGCTTTCCCTGCCTGGAACGGTGGCAAGAACAAACACAGCCACACAACATGCAATGGAATGAAACCAACCAAGAAGTGTGTGGTATCTTTTATTTAGTCAGTCTTCATTTAAATGTGTGCTTTTGAAATCACTAAATACGACCTTTTCAGAATTCAATTCTCACAGTATTTACAGTGAACTTTGTGCAAACAAATCTGCCTGCGAGCTTCCTGCTCCCCCTTTCACATTAATAACTTACAAATTCAGATCACAACAAAACCCCGGACTCTAGTTTTCTGTTTAAAAGGTACTGAGCTGGGATAATGGGTTGCTAGGAAAGAGCTAATGCAAGCTCAAAGGAAATAAAATGTTTTCTTTATCAGAAAAGAATAATAACAAGGCCTCACTCTCCAAAGGAAAACATACATCCCAAGATGTTGTGGAACAGTATTAAGTAACCAAATACATTTCCAATGGTTATTTCACCTTCATTTTTTATACTTACACTCATCTCTTTCAATTAAATAAGTGAAACCAGCAAAGTGCAATTCAAAGGGACTCTGAACTGTCAGGGAATGTTATAAAAATAATCTGACGTCAGTGACTAAAGAGTGCGGGTCATCAGGCTGCCGGCCGGCCTCCTGCAAGGGCACTGGCCAGGGAGGCCACAGCTGCCAAAGCGGGGAGGTGCGCCAGGCCCCACATCACCTGCCTCGGGGTCCATATCAGGCAAGAAAGAAACACACACCTGGGCCTAGCCAAGGGTGGTGCCCTGCCAGGTAATTCTTCAGTACAAAATCTACAAAGGGGATCAGTCCTGGAGAACACATTTCTCTTCACCTCTCTAGGCAGAGAAATACCTGGCTGAAGAAAAACTACACAACACTCAAGTAATGTAAAAAGGGAGGGTTCCTGTGGAAGGCAACGATTCATGATTTAGAAACTGAAGTGTAAAAAATACAGATCAACAATTGTGCCTTTCATTCTTGTAAAATATCACTTTAAAATCCCGTTTTAGATGCTTGATGTCTGAAACAAAACCACGGCCTTTTAAAATATTTTTGATTCCAAGCCTTTTTATAAGGAAGAGGAATTAACACCTCAATCATCCTAGTCGCAAGAGACTATTCAGGACCAAAACTGTATAGGCTTTCTATGTGTTCACTAAAGACTGTGATGGGCAATTAGAGAATGACAGCTTATTAGAAAAAAAATTGCTTTTATCAACATCTGATACAATGGCTCTGAAAAAAATTTATTGATGGATCTGAGAATTTTTTCACACACGAATCATTTCTCCTTCCAATGGTTACTGATACTGATAAAAGTTCCCCACTGAGACTCCCTGGACCCATGGTTTGTGCCTGCTGGGCATCCCACTACGGTGATTCCTGCTCTAAAAGACACTTACAGCAGAAAGCATTCATCCATGACCATTATGAAGGAAATATTCTGTCCCTCACTCACCCTCTGGAAGTCAGTATGGAACAGCAGTGACTCTATCCAGAGCCACATGTTCACAGTTCTCTAGCAAGCAGGTCACACCCTGTGGGTTCCCTATTCCCCGTGACGCTTGTTTGATCCATCCTCTTCCTGCTCAGTTGCTCCGCTGCTCACCTGGACTGCGGAAGGCATGGGTGCACCCACTGAGGCCACGCTGAGGAGCTGGGATGGAATGCAGGACAGGGAGTGAGGGGAGACTGAACTGAGAGGGAGCACTGGATCCTGGGAGGTGTGGATGCACTGATTACAGCCCAAAGACATTGGCAGCAACAAAGGACACACAATGACTGAAAACATTAACGTTACCTTCTGGGATCTCTCAGTGCCCTGAGCGATCTGTGTGTCTACCTACAGACGGGCAAAGCATTTTTGCACCCTGGCCCCATTCCCAGTTCTCCCCTGAGAACTCAGTCCTCCTTGAAGACTTGATGATGCCTGTCAATTGAGCTCCCATTTAGCGGCTCATGGTGCCCAGGGGCTCACATCTGCAAGTTGAAATTGCTTTTATCAACATCTGATACAATGGTTCTGATTTCACATAAATAATCACAGACTTGACTAAAATGAATATATTATTCTAGGTTAATTTTTTTCCATTCAAATGTTTATATTCCATCTACCCAGAACAATTACAACAGAAAAAAATAGGCACCTCCAAAGTCTTCCCAAGAATGATGACTTTCTGAAATGACACGCTGTACAAACTGGACAAATGAGACGACTGACTGTGACAGGGGCCGGGGAGCTCTTCAAGGGGCCGTTTTCTTCAAGTCTCGGATCTGTTTAATCAAGTAGTTCTTCTCGTCAGCGAACTGCTCATCATCCGTCCTTTCTTTTTGGAAGCTGCTCAGAAACTCAATGAGTTTGGGCTGATTTTTTAACAGGATCTCCACAATAGGCTGTGTTTTGTGAGGACTAGCCACAAACACCTGAAACAAAAAGAAACAAATACTTAGGAGTGCAAGCCAGGGACCTCACCCACGCTACAGCAGTGCAGGCCAGGGACCCCACCCAAGCTACTCACGTTTCATGCGTGACTGATATTATTAATGTGTAGAAGCCCCTGACTCTAATTCTCAGTGAGGGTGATCAATACAGTCACACACCACATAACGACATTTCAGTCAATGACAGACCATGTATACGACTGTAATCCCATAGCACCATAATGGAGCTGAAAAATTCCCATTGCCTTGTGATATCGTAGGTCAGTGCATTTACTCATGTGTCTGTGGTGATGCTGGTGTAAACAAACCTACTGCCCAGCTAGTTGCATAAAATTCAAGCCCATACAATTATGCACAGTGCATAATACTTGATAATCAACGACGATGGTACTGGTTTATGTATTTACTATACTATACGTCTAATCATTATTTTAGAGTATACGCCTTCTACTTATTAAACAAAAAGTTAACTGTAAAACAGCCTCAGGCAGGTCCCGCAGGAGGTATCCAGAAGAAGGCACTGTTATCGTAGGAGGTGACAGCTCCATGGGTGTTATGGCCCCTGCAGACCTTCCAGGGGGACAAGATGTGGAGGTGGAAGCAGTGATACTGATGATCCTGACCCTGTATAGGCCGAGGCTGATGTGAGTGTTTATGTCTTAGTTTTTAACAAAGAAGTTTAAAAAGTAAAAAATAAAAAACTTTAAACATAGAAAAAGCTTATAGAATAAGGATATGAAGAAAGAAAATGTTTTTGTACAGCTGTATAACGTGTTTGTTTTAAGCTGTGTTATTGCAAAAGAGTAAAAAAGTTTTAAAAAATTAAAAAATAAACCTTTTATAAAAGTAAAAAGTTACAGTAAGCTAAGGTTATTTTTATTTATTTATTTATTTTTGAGACAGGGTCTCGCTCTATTGCCCAGGCTGACGTGCAGTGGCACCATCATAGCTCACTGCAGACTTGAACTCCTGGGCTCAAGCGATCCTCCCACCTCAGCTTCCCCAGGAGCTAGGACTACAAGTGCATGCCACTGCACCTGGCTAATTTAAAAAGTTTTTTGTAGAGACAGGTCTGACTATGATTGCCAAGGCTGGTCTTGAATTCCTGGTCTCAAACAATCCTTTCACCTTGGCCTCCTAAAAGCTGTGGGATTACAGGCATAAGCCACCAGGCCTGGCCTTAAGGTTAACTTATTATTAAAACAAGAAAAAAAATTTTTTAAATCAATTTAGTGTAGTCTAAGCAGTGTTTATAAAGTCTACAGTAGTGTACGGTAATGTCCTAGGCCTTCATATTCACTCACCATTCAATCCCTGACTCCCCCAGAGCAACTGCCAGTCCTGTAAGCTCCATTTATGGTAAGTTCCCTATACAGGTGTACCATTTTTTCTCTTTTATGCCATTTTGTTACCGTATCTTTTCTATGTTTAGATACCCAAATACCATTGGGTTATAATTGCCTGCAGTATTCAGTACAGTAACATGCTGTACAGATTTGTGCTCTAGGCGCAATAGCCCACACTGTATAGCCTAGGTGTGTGGCAGGCTCCACCACCTAGGTCTGTGTAAATGCACTCTGTGATGTTCCCGCACAGACGACATCGCCTAGTGAGCGTGTTTCTCAGAATGACTCCCTGCTGTTACGTGCCGCAGGCTTGCACTTCATCTTTCCTATCACTCTCCTAAGTCACTAGCTAGGAGCACGTGGGAGCTATCTATGAACATTTCATATTTGACTTTGTTTTACTTTTGAATATTTGTTCTTAATTATAAAATCTTTCAAACAGAAAATAACATAACAAATCCAGTATACTTACCTCACAAATTGAATAGATTTTGCCATTATGCCTCAAGTGTCTCTTTTTAATCAAATAAAACATTACAAATGGAACCAAACCCTCACCTTCCACCTTTCTCCTCCCACCCCCAGCAGTGTGCCACCATCTCTGGGCACATTTTAATCCTTATCCTCCTATTACATAGATATTTAAACATAAACAACATATAGTATAAGTGAGCTTATGATTTTTAAACATAATTTATTTTTTGAACACATAATATCATCACCTAATTCAAAATTCAAAAAGGACAAATGTGAATAGTCCTCCTCTCACCTTCCCTCCCTGGAGGTCACCAATGTCACTGCTTGTCACATATATGAAGCTTTAAAAATTACAACTGCTGGGCCAGGCGCGGTGGCTCATGCCTGTAATCCTAGTACTTTGGGAGGCCGAGGCGGGTGGATCACGAGGTCAGGAGATCAAGACCATCCTGGCTAACACAGTGAAATCCCGTCCCTACTAAAAATACAAAAAGTTAGCCGGGCGTGGTGGCGGGCGCCTGTAGTCCCAGCTGCTCAGGAGTCTGTGGCAGGAGAATGGCGTGAACCCCCAGGAGGCGGAGCTTGCGGTGAGCCCAGATCGTGCCACTGCACTCTAGCCTGGGCGACAGAGCGAGACTCCGTCTCAAAAAAAAAAAAAAAAAATTACAACTGCCCAGGTCCTACCTCCCAGATACGTCAACTCAGCAGGTCTGTGGTGGATGTCTAGCATTCTGTATTTCTATGAAGTTCCACAGAGATTCTTATGTGAACTCCTGGTGGAAACCACGATCTGATACTGACTGGTGCACTATTTTGTAAAAGACACACTCCTTAGTTACTGCTACATACAGGACTAAATGACCAGAATGCAGATCAAAGTGTCTCTGAGCCCTACACAGCTCTCTGATGTGATGGTCTGGCCTCCCGCCTCTGCCTGGCACCCCCTCTGCCCACCCATCCCTGTCCCATAGCTGTGCAGTGCCCAACTCTACAGGGAACACACTATGAAAGGGCCTAGTTATGGGGCAGTGGGGGGTTCATGGCTAAGCCTTTAAGGTTCCTCCACCCTAGCAAGTGTGGAGAAGGAGAAAACTACCCTAGGATGTTGAGTACCAATGTGGGGAATACAAGACTGCGGAGGCTCCCATCCCAGGAGGTGGCGATGACATTACATTTCCGGGTTTGGAACAGGAAGGCTCATGGTGTGGGTGGCATGAGAGCTAGTCCATGAGTCAGGCAGAGAATGTTTACACGTGGTGGTAAGAAAAGCAGCATTCCAGGAATACTGAATTGTCCCACTGCAGGCTCTGAGGTGGGCGGGACAGGACGTGGGAGCAACAGTAAGAATGAGTAAGGGCAAGTGGGAGCTAAGGCGGCGCCGGCTCTGGAACCTGGGTTCAAATTCCACCTCTCCTACATGTTAGCGGTGTGTCCACCAGCAAAGTTTTGTTATCTAGAAATAAAAGGACCTCTGCCTGTCTGGGTGGAGAGAATGTGCTGGAGAACATCAGCAGCGTCAGCACAAGTCTCCTGAAAGCCTTCTGTTGTCACTGTATGTGGGGACTCGTGCTTGCTGGAGGCAAAGTGCCTGAACTGAATTCAAGGCCTCGTCACTGCCCCATCACCCTAATTCTGGTCAACTATACACACGACCGTGGGCGGCCAGTTCATAGTCCTCCCAGCTGGTTGTCTTCATTCATGGGGGTAAATGTTTCACACTCATCGAACACTTAACCCTCACGACAGCCCTGAGGTATAAGAGCTGTTATCCTCATCTGTTAATAAGGAAACAGGCTGAGTCATGTGAATAAACTTGACCGCATAGTATTATGGTTAACAGCGCAGACTCAGAAGCACACAGCCTGGGCCCAAATCCTAGCACCACCACTTATTAGCTATATGATCTCACAAAACTTGTTTACCTCTCTGTACCTCAGTTTCTTCATCTGAAAAATGGGGTTGATGACAGTACCTGAGTGCCATTAGGTAACTGTGAGGTTTAATGAGAACAGTATATGTATTCTACTCCATGCATTCAAATGGTAAATGGCATATACAGCATGCACCATTCAAATGCATGGAGTAGAACACATACACTGTTGCAAAATTGCTTTTGCCAGGCTCACAGAACTAGCAAGGGCTGAAGCTGAGATTAATCCCAGGATGCTTGTTCTGAGAACTGATGAAATGTGACATTTTACCAGGTGACGTTCAGAACTAGAAATCAAAGCCCACAAATCTGATACTCAGTTCATTTGGCCAATTTAGTTCTGAAATTGTTCGTAAATATGATATATAAATTCTTCATGTTTCTGTTCTTTCCATCAGAGGTCGTGGACTCACTGGCACAGCAAGCGCTAAGGAATACAGAGCCCTCTCTGGGAACACTGCACGTCCCTGTGGTCACGAGTGGCTCATGATGAGACAGTCTCTTGGCAGCCCACATGGCTTACTTACAGTGAGCCCACCCCTCAGCCAGGCCAGGGGACCCATAACAGAGAAGGAAAAGGGTTTCCTAAGCTTCTGCTTGGTGGGTCTACAGCCATGGGGTGACAAGGAGGAACTGACCTTTGACCTTCTGGGTTATAAAGTATCCTAGGCTCCTCTTAAACAACCAATGGGAAATAGAAATCACAAAGAAAATCAGAAAATACTTTGAGACAAATGAAAACAAAAACAAAATATATCAAAACTCATGAGATGCACCAAAAGCAGTGCTCAAGGGCAAATTTATAGCTATAAATGCCTACATTAAAAAAGAAAGATCTGGACCGGGAACGGTGGCTCATGCCTGTAATCTAGCACTGTGGGAGGCCAAGGCGGGTGGATCACGAAGTCAGGAGTTCGAGACCAGCCTGACCAACATGGTGAAACCCTCTGTCTACTAAAAATAGAAAAATTAGCCGGGCATGGTGGTGTGCGCCTGTAATCCCAGCTATTCAGGAGGCTGAGGCAGGAGAATGGCTTAAACCCAGAAGGCGGAGGTTGCAGTGAGCCAAGATCGTGCCATGGCACTCCAGCCTGGGCGACAGAGCAAGTCTCCATCTCAAAAAAAAAAAAAAAAAAAGAAAAGAAAGATCTCAGATTAGTAACCTAGTTTTATAGCTTAAGGAACTAGGAAGTGAAGAACAAACTAAACCAAAGCAACCTAAGGAAGGAAATAATAAAACTTAGAGCAGAGATAAACAAAACAGAGAACAGGAAAATGACAGAATCAATGAAACCAAAAGTTGGTTCTTTGAAAAAAATCAATAAAATTGATAAACCTTTAGCTAGATTGACTAAGAAAAGAAAGAAGACTCAAATGCTAAACATCACTAACGGCCTTATAGAAATAAAAGGGGATTATGAGAGACTGCTATGAACAATTATATACCAAAAAATTAGATAACCTAGATGATGACATGGCCAAATTCCTAGAAACATGCAGACTACCCAACCGACTCCAGAAGAAACAGAGAATCTGCAGACCTCTGACAAGAGATCAAATCAGTAACTTTCAACAAAAAAGAGACCAGGACCAGATGGCTTCACTAGTAAATCCTACCTAACATTTAAAGAAGAATTAACACAAATCTCTCTCAAATTCTTCTGAAAACTATAAGAAATGGGAACACTTCCTAACTTATGATACGAGGCCAGTATTACCCAAATACCAAAGCCAGAGAAAAACAACATAAAAAAACTACATACCAGTATTCTCTATGAATAAAAATGCAAAAAATCCTCAAGAAAATACTAGAAAACCAAGTCCAGCACTGTATCAAAAGGATTCTATAACATGACCAAGTGGGATTTATTCCCCAGAAATACAAGGGTGGTTCAACATAAGCAAATCAATCAATGTAACACATCACATGTACTGGGTTAAACTGTGTTCCCCAAAAAGATATGTTCAAGTCCTAATTCTCAGTATCTGTGAGCGTGATTTTATTTGGAAACACAGACTTTCTTTACAGATGTACTCAAGATAAGATGAGGTTAATACTGGCATAGGGTGGGCTCTGCTCCAATGACTGGTGAACTTTGGACACAGAGACGCTTAGGGATATAGAGGAGAACACCATGTGAAGATGGAAACAGAGATGCTTCTATAAGCCAAGGAGCACCAAGGACCTCTGGCAACCACCAGAAGCTGGGAGAGAAGCAAGGAAGATTCTCCCTGAGAGTCTCCAAAAGAAATCAATGCTGCCAACGCCTTGATTTTGGACTTCTGGCCTCCAGAACTGTGTTTTCTGTTGTTTTAAGCCATTCAGTCTGTGGTACTTTGTTATGGCAGCCTAGAAAACTAACACAAGCATACCACATTAGCAGAATATAGGGAAAACACATGATCTTCTCAATTGATACAGAAAAAGAGTTTGATAAAATCCAACACCTTTTCATGATAAAAACACTCAACACGGAGGCTGGGTGCAGTGGCTCACACCTCTAAACCCAGCACTTTGGGAAGCCGAGGTGGGCGAATTGCTTGAGCCCAGATATTCAAGACCAGCCTGGGCAACATGGCAAAACTCCCTCTCTACAAAAAATATAAAAATTAGCCAGGCACCGTAGTGCACACCTGTAGTCCCAGCTACTCGGGAAGCTGAGGTGGGAGGATCAATTGAGCCTGGGAGGTTGAGGGTGCAGTGAGCTGTGATGGTGCCACCACACTCCCATCTGGGCAACAGAGTGAGATGCTGTCTCAAAAAACAAACAAACAAACAAAAAACACTCAATATAGGACATTTGGATATTCACATGCAAAAGACAAAGCTGAGCCCTTATCTTACTCTAAATAAAAAGTAAAATCAATCAAAGACCTAAATATAAGAGCTAAAATTTTCACAGGAAAATACAGGGTAAATTTTCATAATGTTGGATTTGGCAATGGTTTCTTAGATATGACACCAAAAATACAAGCAATGAAAGAAGAAACAGGTAAACTGAACCAAATTGAAAACTTTTGTATATCAAAGGATACTATCAAGAGAGTGAAAAAAACACACAGAATGGGAGAAAATATTTGCAAATCATATATCTGATCGGTGTTTTGTATCCAGGATATATAAAGAACTCTTACAACTTAACAACAGCAACAGAAAACCCATTCCAAAAAGGGGAGAAGAACTTGAACAGACATTTCTCCAAAAAAGATATACAAATGGCCAATAAGCACATTTTAAAAATCCTCAAAATCACTAGTCATTATGGAAATGCAAGTCAAAATCACAACGAGATACCACTTTGCACCCACTAGGTTGACTGCAAAAATGAAACAAAACAAAAAAACAAAAACAAAAAAACCCTGACAGTAACAAGTGTTGCAAAGATGGTCGGAGATAAATTGAAACCCTGGGCCAGGAATGATGGCTCATGCCTGTAATTGCAACACTTGGGGAGGCTAAGGTGGGAGGATCACTTGAGCCCAGGAGTTCAAATTCAAGACCAGCCTGAGCAACACAGCAAGACCCTGTCTCTACAAAAAATTAAAATATTAGTTGGGCATTGTGGTGCACATTGTAGTTCCAGCTGCTCAGGAGGCTGACGCAGCAGGATTGCTTGAGCCCGAGAAGTTGAGGCTGCAGTGAGCCGTGATCACACCACTGCATTCCAGCCTGGGTAACAGAGCGAGACTGTGCCAAAAAAAAGAAAAAAAAAGAAAGAAAGAAAGAAAAGAAATTGTTGCTGGTGGGTATATAAAATGACACAGCCTCTGTGGAAAATCGGCTGTTCCTCAATAAGTTCAACAATGAATTACCATATTACTGAGCAACTCCTTTCCTAAAAATGGAATACATTGTTCAAACAAAAACTTGTGTAGTAGTGTTCATAGCAGCACTATTTACAATAGCCAAAAGATGCAAACAACCCAAATGTCCATTAACTGATGAATGGATAAACAGATTTGTGCTATACCCATGCAATGGAATATTATTTGGCCATTTAAAAGAATGAAATACTGGGCCGGGTGCAGTGGCTTACACCTGTAATCCCAGAGGCCAAGGCAGGTGGATCACTTGAGGTCAGGAGTTCATGACCAGCCTAGCCAACATAGTGAAACCCTGTCTCTACTAAAAATACAAAAATTGGCTGGGGGTGGTGGCGGATGCCTGTAATCGCAGCTACTTGGGAGGCTGAGGCAGAAGAATCCCTTGAACCTGGGAGGTGGAGGTTGCAGTGAGCCGAGATCGTGCCACTGTACTCCAGCCTGGTGACACAGCGAGACCCTGTCTCAAAAAAATTAAAACAAAATAAAAAAAAGAATGATGTGCTGATGGATCATGCTACAACATGGATGAACCTTAAAAACAGTGTATGAACAAAACACCACACAAAAGGCCACACACTGTATAATTCCATTTATATAAAATATCCAGAATAGGCAGATCCATGGAGCCAGAAAACAGACTAATGATCGCCAGGGGATGGAGGTGAGGGGCAATGGGGAGTGACTGCTTACTGAGTACAGGGTTTCCTTTTGGGATGATGAAATGTTCTGGAACTAGATATTGGCGATAGTTGTACAACATCGTAAATACACTAACTGTTACTGAATTGTACACTTTAAAATGGTTAATGCTGAATTCTATGTTATGTGAATTTTACCACAATAAACTAAAATTGTTACTTATATTTAAAAAAAAAAAAAGGGACTCCAGGCCTGTTTATACAAACTGCCTGATGTTTATGTAATACCTATCAGAAATGTGTGGCTGCTCTGGTTACCATTTGTTTACAAGGGAGTTGTTGTGAAGTTTTAGCTAAAAATTGCCTGGCATTTTGTGGTGACTACATAAATAACTCATGACAGTCTTTCTTTCTTAAAAAAAAAAAAAAAGACTAACTATAATAGACAAACTGATGTTGCAAACCAAAATAAATGTAAAATGTACTGGAATTTGCAGACAGGCATCACTGGTTCAATTCCACCGAATTCATCCACTGTACCATAAACCTAAGGAAAATGCTAAGTTTGTGCCCAAGTTTTAAATTTTTTCTTGTTTTTATTTTTTATGCCTTCTGAACTCTGCTGCCTCTAAAAGCAGTTGCTGACTGGAGTCAGCTAATGCAATAGTACATGATTCCCTTGGGGCAGCCGGGACACTGTTCAAGGCCTGAGATTAACCCACTGATGATAAGAAACACGCTTCTAATTCAAGGTATAGGAAACCAAGTCTTTCGAATATTATGTCCAGGGTAGAAATTTTTTTGGTTGTCTTTGTTGTCCCCATTTTTAAAAAAATATAATTTTCAAACCACCCCCAAACAAATGAAACTATCCAGGACTTCTCCTTTTAGAATGCCACCTTATTGCCTGTATCCCTTAGTTTACATAACATGCCTGAGAGATGTGATTTGTGGAGTTCTCAGGTGTGGTGAGAGGAAGGCAAATATCATGACCACAACTCAAATATTTTTAGTTTAGAAGACTGAAAATATTGCACTCTCCATTTTAAAACTGAATGCATTTCATGGAAAATAAAATATCTACATCTTACACACATATCCATCAATTTCATTCAAATTCTATTTTGCCAACAGGGATTGAGCCAGACAAGTTATGGGGAGGTTAGTCTTCTGTGTTGCTGACCTCACTGCCTTTGATGCGTGCTGCAAGCCTGGAATGCTCTGTATATGCTCCTGTTACAGTTATGTGGAAGTTACTCCAAGTAAAATCCCACCCCATCGAAGTGTCAAATAAGGCAACCATATCCTTATTCACATGACTACACATCTGAGTAATAATTTAGAATATTTTGACACAATACTTGCTAGTACTGATCAGAGACAATTAACTTTTTCCTGTTTAAGAAAGGACTTGATCGTTAAATCTGCAAGCTGGTTGGGTGTCTATAAGCATCACTGGGCCCACGACAGAATTAGACTGGACCCCACTGCACATCAAGGGAGAAAGAAAAGCCCTGGGAAGGAAGTGAGGGTGGTGGAGGCCGTCAGCCTGAAAGTACAGGATGCTCTAAAAACCTCTAGAATCTCCTGAAATCCTCCTCCTCACTGCCACCATTCTTACCATCACTCTGATTACACAAGTGATACATGTGGAAAACCAGTGAAATAAAGAAAAGCACAAAGAAGAAAGTAAAAAAATCACTGACATAATTCCTCCACCCAGATATAACCACTGTGAATATCTGGTGTATGTATGTGCAGCATTTTTTTCTTGTGCACATCGCTATTTGTAGGAATATTTTAAACAAAACTGGGCTTGCATTCTGTACATAATACTTTGTAACCTACTTTTTCCTTAATAATATGTTTTTTAATGCTTGTAGAGTCTTCTTACATTACATGAGATGATCGCCATTTAAAAAAGATGGATATCGTCTGCTGAATCCTTGCTATGCACTGGGCATTGTGCTAAACAGTTTATACGAATTGTATTCTTTTATCTTGACAACGGCTCTGGGAGGAAGATACAATTTTCCCCCAATCTCCAGGTGAGGCTGAGAGAAGTTAAAGCAGCATCCCCGACCACTAGGCTGTGTGTGCAGTGTGCGCCTTCCGGGCTGTGCTGGGTGCTTCTGCCAGTGACTGCACGACAGTACGGCTGCCAGCTTCACCCTCTCCATGTGTGGCAGTGACTGACTATTCGGTTCAAATGCTCTTAACTACTTATCTAAAGGTAGGGGCACGGAGGGGAAAAGGGGCTTGGGGTCAAGCTATAATCACGTTTCTCATCTTTAAAACTGTTAAGTAAACTAGTGGATCAAAGAAATGGGAACCTGTTTTTTGCCATCTTTCCAAAGTTTTTTCAGCATTTTAATGTTGTCTTTAGACAGCCAAATGCAAGGTGGATGTCTGGACACTTCCTTAGAGTAACAGAACACGTTGATTTGAACTGAACAATTCAAGCCTGTAGGCAGTTTTGTAAAAGGAATATAGCATAGTGATTACCTATATCTTACTGGGGTTTTTAAAAAGTTTTTCTTAAAAACAGCTTTATTAAGATAAAATTCACAGATGATACAGTTGACTCACTTAAAGTATACTTTTTAATGTTTTATAGTATATTCACATAGCTGTGCAATCATCACCAGAATCAATTTTAGAAAATTTTCATCATCCCAAAAAGAAACTCTATACCCATTAGCAGTCACCCGCCCCCTCCGCACCCCAACATGCTCCCAGCTCTAGGCAACACTAATCTACTTTCTGCCCCTAGAGCTTTGCCTTATTCTAGACATTCATATAAATGGAATCATAAAATACGTGGTTTCTATGACTAGCTTCTTTCACGTAGCACAATGTTTTTAAGGTTAATCCATGTTGTAGCATGTTACGAATGCCACATCCTTTTTGTGGCCAAAATTGGATGGGTTTTGAAAGTATTCAATGAGTATGTCCTTGTAAAGTGTTTAGCAGAGCTTCTGGCCCGCAGCAACTGCTCATTACAGTTGCTACTTCCTTCAACGTGAAATCACTGCAGTGTCACATACAGCAGTAATCGCTTTCCCAAATATTTACTATTATGCAGATGCAAGTGATTAAGATTCACATTTAAACCCAATAGCTCATTTTAACTATTTTGGGTAAAATATTTTATCCTCCATCCAAAGAATGAGTATACTAGTATTTCCTCTAGTAATACTGTAAAAAGAGGAATTCATACTTCTAATACACTTTATCACAGTCAATTGTAGAAAGAATAGACTCTTGTAACTGGGAGGGACCTCAGGAACTTAGCTAATTCATCCTTCCACTTCAGACACAACCCACTGGTAATTCTTGGCAAACAAGAATTGATTCCTATTAGATCCCCTGAAAAGGTGATTCTATAACCGTCCTCAATGACCTACCTATTCCAGTGTCTACAACTCCCGTTCTCAGGAAATTGGTTTTATTTATAGTCACTCTCCGCAGCCTATTGATAGCTGCTGTTGGCTTGCATTATATTCTATGAAACGTGTGCTCTTCCCTCAAGTACCACTGTTAAATTTCTCTGTCAGTCTTCTTTTTTGGTGCATAAGTGTTTTTAAATCTTTCCACATAGGTCTTGTTTTCCAAATAGCTCAATCATCTCTGTGGCTTCTCTCTGCTGAGCCTCTCTGTATTCTCTATATCTTCCTCCAGGTAAGCACCTCAGAGGAACTGTGCAGTCTCCTTTCCTAGAATCCTTAAGGAGAAGTCATTTACCTGATGACATGGCCAACCTCAAGATTCCCAGAGCTGTCAATATAAACTTCATCCCGGTGAAATCTGACTCGAGTTGAAGAGAATACTGGCTTTGCGCATCGGGGCCTTCACTCTGCTATCACTTGCTCACCCTGGATTTTTCTGCTCTTTGTGCCATCACTTTCTCAATTATTTTATTTCCTTCCCAGGTCTGTGATACTGTACTTTTCATCACTGAGCTTTTAGCCACTTATTCCTGGTTTCATCTACAATGGACAAATACTACAGCCATTCAGAATCCTTGTTCTTCCCGAAGGCCTTCAGCTCCATTGGAAGGTCTGGCAAGTGTGATGAGCACACACACTGCTGACCTCATTCTCCAAGCCTCAGATGGAAACGTGGACCGGGACTTCCCAGGGGAAGCCGCCTGTACAAAACATAGATTCCAGACCTACATATTCTCACTTTCTGAATGGAATATGCCGAGATGGAAGGATCTAAATATATTCTCAAGTCAGAATAGTTCTATTTAACATGACGATGCTTGTCAAACATTTTGTCAGAAAGATTTTTTTAAAAGACACTATATTACTACCCAGGACTTTGTTCTTGTCCCAATATTTGAAAACTGAAACGAGTCCCTCCAGTTTAGCATTACCAGATTTAGTAAACAGAAAGAGAGGATGCTCCATTAAATTCTATTTCAGATGAACAATGAGTAATTTTTTTAATGTTAGTATGTTCCGTGCAGTGCTATACTTTGTCCATCTCAAATTCAAATTGAATGGGGCATCTTGTATTTTATCTAGCAATCCTTATCTGGTTCAGAGGCACAGAAGCTCTCAGTTTCCTTCCTTTAAGAACATACATATTGGCTGGGTGCGGTGGCTCATGTCTGTAATCCCAGCACTTTGGGAGGCCAAGGGAGGCAGATCACTTGAGGTCAGGAGTTTGAGACCAGGTTGGCCAACTTGGTGAAACCCCATCTCTACTAAAAATACAAAAAAAAATTAGCCAGGTGTGGTGGTGGGCGCCTGTAATCCCTGCTACTTGGGGGGCTGAGGCAGGAGAATCACTTGAACCTGGGAAGCGAAGGTTGCAGTGAGCCAAGATCACACCACTGCACTCCAGCCTGGGTGACAGAGCGAGACTCTGTCTTAAATAAAAAATAAATAAATAAAAATAAAAATAATTCTAAAAAAAGAACATACGTATTAATTTACTTACTTAGACATTAATTAAATATTTAAATAACCACTATGTGCCAAAAACCTTTCTAGCTGTTAGGAGACAGAGCAGAAAAAGAACAAATCAGAGGAAAATTCCTGCTTGCAAAGAGCTTCTACGAAATACAAAGGTCTAGCAAAGAGGCACTTTGCCATTTCGAATTTACCAGCCTCAGTTCCCCACATATAAGTGGGGCTATGTAGAAGAAAGAACATGGGATTTGGAAGCAGAAGACTGCCTTGTCTGTGAGAGCTCAGGCTTGTCACTTAATCTCTCAGACAGTTTCCTCGCCAATGAAACGGACACCACACCTGCCTGACTTCACAGATGGAGTGAGGATCACATGGAATTTTGTCAGGGAAAGTGCTCTGTAAGCTACAAAATGTTAAAATGTTACTAACATTATTGTTAATGCAATTGCTTTGGTATTTTGGAAATCAAATCTTTGGGATCTACAAATTTCATATAATTGTGGAAGTTACATAGGAAACTAGACATTTATCTCAAAATTACATGGAAAAGTAACTTAAGTTATTTTTTATTCTAGGTAATATTCACAAACATTAAATATAAGCTGCATTTTCTTTATATACCACTGCAAAAATATTTTGTAAAGTAGGTGACAACATTATAAACATTCAGTAGCAGGATTATCAAACAGAGCCGTAAGTAATACATTTACATACTTGTTTGATGATGTTGCTAAAGTTTGCCAGAAATACCCATTGCAAACCTTTCTATAAACAAACATAGAGTTGATTGTTTTATGAATTTTTAAAGAAAGTATTTTTAAAAATAGAAAGGAGAAGTGAGGCCTTAATTATGACTTTTCACATTTTCTCCTTGGCTTCTTTGTTAAATATGCAAAGGGCAAAATAAGATCAAATGAGGACACGACAAAGCTGAATGTTCGACACCATTTAAAAGTAGTTGGTGAGACATTAAGTCGGAAGTTGGCACACTTTCCAATATGCTGTTACAATTTTAGGGGAAATTATCATTATTAAACTAGTTCATAGCCAATTCCTAAATTCACTTGGTCTCAATTGCTTTCTCCACGAGTAGAGTTAGATTTGGTACACCATGACCATAGTAGTTTGGTGTGCTAGAAAGTGGGTCCTTAGGCCGGGAGTGGTGGCTCACACCTGTAATCCCAGCACTTCGGGAGGCTGAGACAGGTGATCACCTGAGGTCGGGAGTTTGAGACCAGCCCGGCCAACATGGCAAAACCTCGTCTCTACTAAAAATACAAAAATTAGCTGAGCGTGGTGGCGCATGCCTGTAATACCAGCTACTCAGGAGGCTGAGACAGGAGAATCACTTGAACCTGGGAGGTGGAGGGTGCGGTGAGCCAAGATCATGCCATTGCACTCCAGCCTGGGCAACAAGAGTAAAATTCCGTCTCAGAAAAAATAATAAATAAATAAATAATATAAAAAAGTGGGTCCTTAAGGAAGTGAGTAATTCACGGTTAGTCCTTCACTAAATTCATCTGTAATTTTGCTTATTTTCACCAGATGGAAACTATTCTCATTCTTGTTCTACATACTTTTTTGCCTGAACTGTCAAGCTGACTTTTATATTCTGGAATAAGCTGGGGACAGAACTTCTTGTTTTGAAGGGAATAGCTATCATAGCCAACTGCTAGGATCTGAGTGACAGACTAGTGCCATATTTGGCACTGGCCATGCCTGAGTTCCAGCAGCTCTGAGCGAGCAAATGACACAGACCATTTTCTTATACCTTACATGGTTTCGTGGGAAGGGGCAACATGGCCCTTTGGTATCAAGGTTAACAGGGAAAGGAAGGGAAGAAGATCATCTCATAATGGGTCCCTCAATCCATATTGGGCACATCTCTGGGAGAGTCAAGACCAGAGACAAAAGTCTCCTGACCTAGTATCTTAGAATTAGACTTCAGCACTTTCATTTTGCAAGTGAAAAAATGCATCCAGGTGGATTTGCCCAAAGTGGCTGCTGGCAACTGAGACAGCACAAAGACCCTGCTCTCTTGACCTCCATCGGGGCTTTCTCACCACACTATCCTGCTCACCAATAGTAGGAAGCACGTGTTGAGCCTATTAGCAAGCTAATGAGAGTCAGCCATTAACAATCCAGCAAAGACATTTTCAGGACTGGGTTCCACATTCTTTGCACCCTACGGAAGGTGCTTTGGGGAAAAAAACCTATTAATTAAAAGATGTGAAGACAATCCTAGGACTTAGCTGTTACTTTTTTCTAAATAACAAAATATTTTTGGCAAGTAAACAATGTAGTTCATACTTCAGTGGAAGGAACATAGCCGGGGTACGGGGCAGGCCAAGTTACACACATACAAGTAAACAAGTGGTCAACTATTTTTAAATGTACCTACCCTGTCCAATGATTAGGTGACCCAAATTCTGATCTTCTCAGAGGATGGAAATAGGTTATTTTTATTTTGCAACCCACTGTTTCCTTCTATATATAATACTGCATTTTTGAACAAAATTATATGAAGTTTATTCTCATTTAAAGTTCTGTGGGAGCTGAATGACATGATACACAGCCTTCTACATTCCTTCAGTCCAATGGTCTTGAGAGGGCCTACCATTTTATAATGTGTAGGCATTTTCCAGGCCTACAGCACTCTATTTTTGTTTCATTCATTTTTTTGAAACTTTTTATGAAATAATTCTAACACACGGAAGAGTACAAGAGTAACATATCAGACTTCATATTCCCACCATTGGCTCTATCAAAATCTAATTTTTTTTGCCATACTTGTCTTCAGATTTTTTTTTAATAAAATATTACAGATATAGTTGAAGGCTATTGGACACTCCTGTATGATATCGCCTATTCTCTTCCCTACTTCTTCTCCTGAGATGACCACTATCCTGAATTTGGCATTTGGCATTCCCATGCATTTTGCTTGTTTATTTGTTTTTTTGAGACAGAGTCTCGCTCAGTCACCCAGGCTGGAGTGCAGTGGCGCAATGTCGGCTTACTGCAACCTCTGCCTCCCAGGTTCAAGTGACAATCCTGCCGTAGCCCACTGAGTATCTGGGACTACAGGCATGCACCACCACACCTGGCTAATTTTTGTGTTTTTAGTAGGGACTGGGTTTTGCCATGTTGGCCAGGCTGGTCTCAAACTCCTGGCCTCAAGTGATCCACCCACCTCCGCCTCCCAAAGTTCTGGGATTACGGGCATGAGCCACCATGCCCGGCTTCCATGCATGTTTTTGGACTATAACTGCATATATATGAATCCACACTTAGTGTTCTTTTGCATGTTTTCAAACTTTAAATAAATGAAATATTTAAATATTTGGTCATTCCACTCAACAAAATGTTTCTAAGATTAGGCAAAGCGATCCACATAACTCTATTTATTTTAACCCATTATTATGTGCTATTGTATTTGTGTAGCACAATTTATTTTCCCAGTCTCCCATTGGTGTCCATGTATGGCTTTTCCCATTTTAAACAATGTTGCAATAAACATCTTTACACATTAAGTCCTTATTTAAGGTGGATAACTTCTTAGAAACTGTAACTTTAAGCAAAACAACAGATAAGGCAAACAATTTTTCCCCCATCAAGTTTACAACAAAACATTGTTATTCGAGGACTTGCTGTAATGTACACGGTTTTGTTTAAAGTTGGCTTCCAAGCACCTATCAACGACTTTAAGAGAGGACTTACTGTACATGACCCCTTATGCACACATCCAAGAGTGTCTCTAAGAAACTGCCTAGAAATGGATTTCAGAGTTGAAGGGTATCCACAGCTTCAAGAGTTTATTTTGCTAAACTGTTCTCCAAAGTGATTATACCAGTTTACACAGTGTATGACAGTTCCCACTGCTGTCCAATCCTACAAAAATCTGATATGGTTGGACATTTTTGCCAATATGAAGAACATAAAGTGGTATCTCATTGATATTTTAATGGCCATTTCACAATTACAAGTAAGAAGAACACCTATTTATTGGCCAATCAGGTTTCCTCATCTGTAAACTACCAACTTGTATCTTTTGCCTATTTTTCTGTTATTTGTCTTTTTCTTAAAGACCTGTCAGTTATACATGCCACATTCTATCCTGTCTTTTCACTTTATGATTTCTTTTTTGAACAGAAGTTTAAAATTTTAGTGTGGTCACATTTTTAAATATTTTCTATTATGGCTGGGTATGGGCTCATACCTATAATCCCAGCATTAGGGAGGCCAAGGCAGGAGGATCACTTGAGCCCAGGAGTTTGTGACCAGCCTAGGTAAAACAGCGAGACCTCATCACTACAAATAATAAAAATAGAATTAGTTGGGCATGGTAAAGGCAGGCCTATAGTCCCAGCTACTCAGGAGGCTGAGGCAGGATGATTGCTTGAGGCCGAGAGGTCAGTGCTGTAGTAAGCTATGATCACACTACTGCACTCCAGCCTGGGCAATTTAGTCAGACCCTGTCTCACGAAAAATTTCTACTATGTTTTGTGACTTTTTATTTTTTTTTAAAGGAATTCTTCCTACCCCGATATTATATAGACAGCCTCTTATTTTCTCTTCTAAAAGTTAAAAAAAATTGCTTTTCTAGTGCAGATCTTTATCTAGAACTTATTTCTGTGTATACTGCAGGGTAAGATTCTCTACATGGACAACCCGTTATCCAAGAAACATTTGTTGAATATTTAACCCTTTCTTCACTGGTTTATAATCCCTCCATGATCAAATATCAAGTTTCAGATTTATATAGGTTTATTTCTGGGCCCTCTACTCTGTTTTGCTGTTCTATTTATCAGCTTCTAAGGCAATACAATGCTGTTTTCATTTACTCCAAATCCATAACAAGTCTTAATATCTGGTAGAGAAGATTACTTCCTTCTTCAAAATTGCCATAGATAATCCTAGGCTATTGCTCTACCATACAAATTATAGAATCAGCTTGTCAAGTTCCAGGGAAAGTCCAGTTGTGATTTTGAATGGAACTGAATAGAATTTATAAATTAGTTGAGGATTTTAACTGCTCCAATGGGTTTTTGGACAATAAATATCTGGGCTGGAGCTTCCAGAGAGCCGAACACATGGAGACTCCTGGAAGGTGGCTGCTCAGGGAAGGCATGGAAGCTCCATGCCCCTTTCCCCATACCTCGTCCTACATGGGTCTTCAATTTATATATATATATAATGATGTAATACATATCTGGTGGCTGAAAGATCAACTAAAAATGTCTTACTTTTCAAAGCAACAATTACCTTATAAACTGCCATGCCTCCCATTTATGGACTTACAAATTCTATCACTAAACATTCTTTATAAAAACCGAGATCAGGTGCCATGGTTCACACCTATAATCCTGTAACTAGGCAGCTTAACTTCGAAATGCATTTAAAACATTTTTTCCCCTTTCTCTTGGGTTTAAAGATGTAACCTTGAAGCAAACTGCGGAAGTTTTTTCCCTTAGTCTTAAAATAGACTCCACGACCCACCCCTTTCTCACTGTCTATACTCCCTTCACATTTATCTAACTGCATGCTGGTATCTAATTATCTGCCTACTTAGAAGTTCCAGGGGCTAAAATCTTGAATCTTGAGTCAGACAGACCAAGCTTGGAGACCCAGCTGCAAAATTCCAGAGATAACCTCAAGGTGGCTAGTCAACAACCCAGCCATCGTTGAGACGATGCCAGCCTGCTTTCCACCTGGACGGGGACCCAAGACAGCCACCAGAACAAGAAATACAGACACTGTACTCAGCATAATTTTTACATGCCTTCCATATCATGTTTTCTCTTTTTAAAACGTTGCCTTGCCCCTAAAATTCAAAGTAGTTGTGTTGGATGGGAATCTGGCCACTTTCCTATTATTAGTTTTGGCTAATAAAGTAACTTTCTTTTTACCAGACCTGCCTTTTGTTAATTGGACTCTGCATGTGGTGAGCAATCTGACTTGTGTTCAGTTACAATCCCAGCAATTTGAGAGGCTGAGGCAGGAAGGTCACTTGAGCCTAAGATTTTGAGACCAGCCTGGGCAACACAGCAAGACCCCGTTTCTTAAAAAAATAAAAAACTTAGCTAGGCAAGGTGGCACGGGTCTATAGTCCCAGCTACTTAGGAGGCTGAGGGGGGAGAATCGCTTGAGCCTAGGAATTTGAGGCTGCAATAAGGCATGATCACACCACTGCACTCTAGCCTGGGCAACAGAGCAAGACCCTGCCTCTGAATTTAAAAAATAAGTAAAATTTTTAAAGATTTTTAGAAAAAAGAACCAAAAAATTCTGGGACTCTCTGAACGTTTATTTCCACTCTAGGTATCTATCATAAAATAAGAATCTTAAATATTAAAAAAAATTAGCTGGATGCATAAAATGCACATTGTAGCATTACTTAGAGTAGGAAAAAATGAAAGTAACCTAAATATCAATGACATAGGACTATTAAACTAGAAGAAATATACCCAATGACACACTATGATGGCGAGAAAAATACTGGCTCTAAAAACTATTTATAGCAATAATGAAAATGGTTACTTATGGTATAGTATTAAGTAATAAAATTAGGATATCAATTGTTGGTATAATGTGAATATGGCTGTAGAAAAAACTCTGGAATGTGTGCATTGGAAAATAAAATGTACTAAACTATTTACGATAGTTAGGCCGGGAATACAGAATTAGAAATAGCATTCTCCCACCTACCCCACCTGTTAAAAAAATCTATTGTAGGTCCAGGTGCGGTGACTCACACCTGTAATCCCAGCTCTTTGGGAGGCCGAGGAGGGCAGATCACGAGGTCAGGAGATCAAGACCACCCTGGCTAACATGGTGAAAACCGCCTTTACTAAAAATAAAAAAAAATTAGCCAGGACTGGTGACACACACCTGCAGTCCCAGCTACTCAGGAGGTTGAGGCAGGAGAATCGCTTTAACCTGGGAGGCAGAGGTTGCAGTGAGCCGAGATCGCGCCACTGCACTCCAGCCTGGGCGACAGAGTGAGACTCCATCTCAAAACAAAAAACAAAAAACAAAAAAAAAACACTGTTGTCTAAAGGGGTTACTTTTCTATCATAATAAAATACATTGCAAAAAAATAATAATATTAATAATGTGAGTAGTACCCGGCTGTGTCTTCAGGGCGTCATTTAAAGTTCGAAGAGATAGTGCTTATAGGAAGCAAAGCATTCAAGGCTGACACTCAGGGTTTGGGATCTAGCTCAATCACTGATTGTTTCAGAAGTTTTGGGAAAGAGTATCATGCATTTTCTCCGTGAAAAAATAAAAATATTTAGATGTATGGATTAGTCAGCAAACCTTTATGAATGGGCATTCATTAAGATAACTCTGAAATTTCATCTAAATCATGCAAAACACAAAGACTGCCTATTTCATTTTCTTTCAAGTATGAAGGAGAGTAAAGAGCAGTGAGTTTGCCATTTAGAACTGGAAAAAGAATTGCCTACAACATTGTTCCCAGAGCTTGTACTTTTTACCTTAAAAACATGAAAGGCTTCGAACTGGATGTTGGGACTTTTATCCCGAAGGAGGTTCATCATGAGTTTCAGGTTCTCCGGCTTGCTGATGTACTTTGTCATGATGGCAAAGTTGTGACGGTCCAGGATCAGCTCCCCTAGCAGCTAGAGGAAAACACAAAACCAAAGCTGTAATCTCAGAGCCACCTGATTCAAAATATAGCTCACGTCTTCTCACTGAAAAACAAAATATAAATGTGAGTAAGAATGGTGTCATGAAAAAAATTAGAGTGTCCGTAAGTGCATCTCAAAGCACAGGCATAAAAGCAATAGTTATTGAGCAAGTTTTTCACACTGCTTTGCTGATGTCAGTGCTTAGTACCTTTTTTCAGTCGGTCTTTGCTGCAGCTCACCTAGAACTAGGCAGAAATAAATTTATGGTTTTCAATACTTACTTTAATTATCTTGCTTCCCACTAATGTATTGCTCCATAGGCATTCAGGTAGAAGCAATAACAAAATTGGTACCATAATGATACCTTCTTTACCTGCATAAATGTATGCTAGGAGTTCACTACTAAGACAGTTTGTTAAATGACTCTTACATTTCCCCTGACTTTTATAATAAAACCTGATATAAAGTCAGAAAAAAAATTGACCCCAAATCTGTATCAAATTTAGTAAGTGCAACAAGTTTTTATTAAAAAGCAAAGCAAAACATTTTTTGGTGACAAATTAATAGTTCCCCAAATACAGCATTACCTTAAAACAAAAGAAAAATACCCAAAGTAAGAATAGTTGAAGACCCTCTAGCAACATAGCTGAATGTATTGCTGCTCTATCTCAGAAACTTTTTTGTTCTCACCATAATTCTGGAGAACAGAATTACAGCCCCCTGGCTGCTGTAGCAATTCCTAAAGCTTCAGCAGCCAGGGGGCTGAAACATACCGTAATATAACTTTATATAGAAGATATGTTTAGTTTTCAATTGTCCTATTTGCTGGACTTTTTCTGAAGGCCTCGGGAGAGTAACACATCGTTACATGGTTACAGAAATCCTGGATGGGAAGAAAAGCACACATCAAACTGAGGGCCAACTGTCTATCAAAGGAGTACCAGATATGTGCAAGCATCTGGCTGCCAGTAAACCACCACCTTGCCTGTGATGTATCTTTTGTGTATTTAACATGTAAGAAGTACACAACCTGAGGTTATTTTAATGCATGAAAATAACATTTGTTAAACTGAAAAAAGGATGACCCCTGTTGGATGTTAGCTGGTCACTAGTTATTCTCATACACATGGAATAGCAACCACGTAGTCAAATTGTTAATCTGCAACCTCCTTCATCTTTCTGCAGCTTCTAACGCTAACCTAACACCTTCTGGAAACTTTCTTTGCTCCTGGTTTCTTACCTCGTGCAGCTTGTTCCTTTGCTACCTGTTCTATGGCTCCCTTGCCTTTTGCATTATTTATGCAGCAATTTTCCAAGCTGTATACTTGGATCTGCTAGCTTTTATCTCCCAACAGTCTCATCTACACCCATGGGTTCAACTGTAACATCTAGGAAGATGTCTCCCAAATCTACATTTCTAGCCTCAGCTTCTTTCCTGAACTCTAGACCCACATTTCTTTCTTTTCTTTTCTTTTTTTTTTTGAGACAGAGTCTCACTCTGTATCCCAGGCTGGAGTGCAGTGGCATGATCTGGGCTCACTGCAAGCTCCACCTCCCAGGTTCACGCCATTCTCCTGCCTCAGCCTCCCAAGTAGCTGGGACTACAGGCACCTGCCACCACGCCCGACTAATTTTTTTGTATTTTTAGTAGAGACGGGGTTTCACCGCGTTAGCCAGCATGGTCTTGATCTCCTGACCTCGTGATCCGCCCGCCTCGGCCTCCCAAAGTGCTGGGATTACAGGCGTGAGCCACCACGCCCGGCCTCTAGACCCACATTTCTAACTGCTCACTGGGCAGTCCCACTTGAACACTGCTGGACTGTCACACATAGCATCTCTAAAACCAACTCCCTTTCTTCTCTTTGTTAATGGCATCAGGAGCTGCCCTCCTCCAGTTGGGAAGAGAGCTGAAATCTTCCTTAGCTCCTTTCTTTCCCTTGCTCCTTACATCAAATCTCCATCTAAGACCTACCAATTTTCTGTTTTTAAGTGTTTCTTGAACACCTTTCATTCAATGTTCACACCCAGTAATCTCATTTAAACCCTCACTACCTTTCAGCTGACCTACTGCCACAGCATGCAAAATGGTCTCTCCTTCAGTCTTCACCTAATCCAATCCATTCTGCACATTTTGTCAAAGAAATCTTCCAAAAATCAGTATTTCTTACCAATTCCACTTAGATTAGAAAGTGAATGAATAAACAAGCAAATTCCTAGATTCCCATAGATTTAGAAAAAAGTAAACCCATTAAGATGCCGTTCCCAGCCTGTGTGATGTGGAATCATTTCTCCTGCTTCCTTTCCTCGGCTCCCTTCCTCCATCTTCCCCACTCTCCTGTCCCTGTGGCTTTACTTCCCCAGCTGCAAAGTCTTGAGAAACACTTTCAGCTCTTCTCTGCCTTTCCAAACCTGGCCCGTCCTCTCAGAACCAGCTCAGACATCATCTTCGGGAAAGCCTTTCCTCTTCTCTACAGTGGACTTTGCTTTGCCTTGCAGTGCAGAGTTATTTGTGACCCTGTTTAAAGAATAAGCTCCATAAGGGCGTGTTTCAAATCCCCTTACAACCTAACTGTGTGATGTGCATGGGTACTGTTGAGGAAATAAAAGTCCTACCCACATATCCAGAGCACAATACAGTAACTCATCTCTGAAAAAGAGATTACAAACAGACAAAACTATCCCTTATTACAGTCAAGCAGCTACAATCCATTACATACATATATCCTCAAGATGAAGGGTAACCTGTCCACTAGGGGAGGACCTGACTACCATTTCTGTGCACTCTTTCATGGTTCACCCTAATGCACCTGGCAATTGAGGTGACCATTGGTTTGAGCTATTTATCTGAATAATAAAACTTCTCTTATCTCTCTGACAAGCAAACAGTTGCAGCTTGGAACAGGGCACCTAGGTTAAACTCTCCTTGTGACAGGGAGACAGTATTATCTTCCTAGATGCTTATATTTCAAAGGTATGGCTTCCAGACCCTCCAAAAAGAAAAAACTAAAACTAAAAAACTTCTGGGTTGTAAGCCCGTCAGGAGCCTTACTTATCTTCTAAAGATACATACAAAAGGAATCAAATACTGAATAGACACATATATATCATATACACTCATGTTAAAAGGCTTCAGCAAAAGAAAATTTCATTTTTGAAAATTTACACACGCATACTCAATAAACATTTGTTGAAGTTATATTTATGAGTTAAGTTCAGATTAGGTCACTTCAATTTTTATCACCTGGGGATATCTACATATAAATTCTATCCAATCTATCCTCTGCTAATAGAATTTCACAATTTTTCTGAAACAATTAATTGTGTTAATTCAACACTAAATCTTTTAGCCATTAAATGTTAATCTATTTTAATATTAACAATGACAAAATGCTGCATTCCAGAATAATACAAAGCACTATAAAGCAATACTATACCAAGTAAATGGAAAACACACATATTTTACCTCTTTAAATTTCTTATTTTGTATGCCTCACAGTACATAGTTAAGCCATGCAGCAAGTGGAAATAAGTTTTTTAGAAACCTAAGTGTTTTAATGAAATTGACCACAGTCCAAAAAATTCCCCAGTTTCCACCAAGCTTCTTTTGAATTATAATCTTTCTTGCTGGTAATTAAATGCCAGGCCTCTGCAGAAGATAAGGAAAAAATTCCTAAGCTCTGTCACATGATGGGAAGGAATTTCTCTGTTAATTATTTTTTATTGACACCAGGAATTAAGCAGTGCAGGAAAATTTAGAATATGATTAATAAAAGGCAGCAGGTAGCAACTACTTTGGAATTAGAAAATAGCCTAGTACTTAAGACAGTTTATTACTTACAAAGTTGCTATATAATAATCTAACCTCTCTTGTTTCCTGCAATTATGAAACATCTATGTAAAAAGTATTACAGAATCCATTTATATATAAACACAGTTGTGTCAAAATAGAATATACTGGTACTACAGATCTAATTACCAAAAGGAAAAACCAAAATTGCATCACTGGAGCTTCCAGAACATTTTTCTAGCAAAAAAAAAAAAAAAAAAGAGTAAACAATATTTAATGAGCTCTATGTTTATATATGAACTTATTTCACAGTCGTCTACCTTTTTGTTTGCTTGAACAGAGTGATGCAAAACCATTTTGGCAACATCTCTTCCTATAATCTAACGTTAAAAAAAAACCAGCTCTCCAGTAACCATTTTAATACTTTCTGCATTCTTAGGTAATTCATCTGCATTTTGTCAGGCATTTTTTTCCAGTGTCCCATCAATGCTTGGTTTTACCATGCTATAAATCAGATATCCATGAGATGCCTAACTGTAAAGATTTTAGGCAGGAATAGCAGCCAAATGGTATGTCTGGGTGAATTAATGAAAAACAGGAAAGATGCCTCGTGAGTAGGCTGAGGCATCTGCTAATAAGTAGGAAATACAAACAGCTTTCTTCCTCCTGATTTGGTTCAATCAACTTAGTTCATATAAATCTCTCAATTTTGATCCAGTATCTGACAGACTCCCATTGAAAAAAAAGGAAGGATTTGGAGAATTTATGAGCAACTTCCTATATGCTGGCCCTTCAGAGCACTGTCACCTCTGTTTACTACTCCAATTGCCATCTTCTTTCCAGGGCCACTACTCGTTGTACCATAGACAAGCTTACCTCATTTGGCTATCCTTGTGGAGCCCTACAAATAACGAATTCTATTCTTCACGTATGCAGCTGTATAAACAGAATACATCCTCATCTTCATCTGCTCTTAGCAAGCTTTCTGGACATGGGAGAACACAGCACTGAAGTCACTCTCTGCCCAAAGGTCAGTTCCGCACACAGTTTGGTCTCATCGCTACTGGCTCCAGCACAGACAGCAGCATATCTGTGGGCTTTTTTTCTAGATGGGTCTCCTGGTATGAGTTTCTACACAAAGGGGAAACTCAATAAAAAGTGCTGGATGGCTGGCTGAAAAATGGCCTCCCCATTAACACCCAGTGAGGGTACAAATACAAAGGAAACCAGGTCATGGCTGATGCAGGATCGTGGGCAAAGTAAACTGACAAAAAATGTGATACAAAACAGATTGACTTTATTGTCTTAGTTTAAAATTATACTCCAAATTTAGAAGGAAATGCATTGTTCTATGAATGCCATCATTTGACATGTAAAAATAACACAAGTGTGTGACACTATATCCCAAACCTAGAAAAAATAGGAAAAAATGACAATACAAGTGTGATGTTTAGCAAGCTGAACTATCATATGAGTTGCTGCACTAAAAACAGTCAGTTTTATCATCTGCTGAAAACATTCTTTTTGTGGGATTCTGAGTGGGATCTGAAGGACAGAGATACAACTCCAGCTCACATCTCCCTCCCCTCAGGGGCTCTCCCACCTCCCGCTGGCCACATGGCTGCTTCCAGGCACCATTCCACTGAGGGAGAGAGGGCCACTCATAGATGGATGTGGTCTTACTCTGTTGGGTTCCCTGTCATTTCCACAGCCAGTTAATAGGTGCATAACCTCAAGTAGCAGATGTAACTTGGTTTCACACACACACACACATACACACACAAACACCCTTATCAGAGCCATCTTAATTTTCCATAAATTTAGCCCTCTGTTTAAAGATCAATTTATCAAGGACTTCACTGATCATCTAGCTGCTCTGGCACACACACACAAACACACACACACACACACACACACATGCCTATCTCCCAAGTTGCCCCTTTCTGCCTCCTTTCCCTACTCTTCTTTTTAATACTTAAAACCATTTGAAAACTATGTATTTGTTTATTTGTCTATTGTCTGTTTTCCAACAACAGAATGTGAGGCCCAGAGCTGTTCTTGGCTGTCATCATATGTCTGGAGAATGAGCACATAAATATTTGTTAACTAAATGGAATGTCTTATTACCTCCCTCACACCTCCTTCTCCAATAATTCATCAAACTATGTTATTTACGGGTAATTGAGAATTGGCTTTATTTTTGTTTCCAGCTAGCTGCATCGTCTTTTAATCGCTTGCCAGATTCTGTTTCAGTGTAATCCTGGCGGTATTTTAGAAAAGCAAAATTTCGTATATGCGATCATGTAGTCTTCTGACATATCTGTTTGTTAGAGTTGATTTTTAAAAAACATTTCTCTTCTAATTCTTAGGGAATGACCATGTTTCATATTTCAGAATCTCTTCTGTAAATATAATGTGAACACGTCATGTTAAGTGGTGGAAGTATTTTAAGCAACCTACAGGAAAACAGACTGTCATGAATGCTCAGGGAATGGGACCTGGCGATGAAATATAGCATAAAAAATTCTTTAGGAAAATATGTTGCAAATCTGGGAGATAAATGCTTCCCATAAAACAGAAGCCCCATAACATTTCAACTATATAAACATAATTTGATAGTAAAAAGCTATTTTATACTCAAAAATACAGATATTAAGAATTTATCAATTGCTGTGCTTAAAACTTAGAGGGAAGGTTTAATTTTTGCATTTTACATGTCTTTTTTTTTTTTTTTTTGAGATGGAATTCCGCTCTTGTTGCCCAGGCTGGAGTACAATGGCACGATCTTGGCTCACTGCAACCTCCACTTCCCAGGTTCAAGTGATTCTCCTGCCTCAGCCTCCCGAGTAGCTGAGATTACAGGCACCCACCACCATGCCCAGCTAATTTTTGTATTTTTAGTAGAGATGGGGTTTTGCCATGTTGGCCAGGCTGGTCTTGAACTCCTGACCTCAGGTGATCCGCTCACTTTGGCCTCCCAAAGTGCTGGGATTACAGGCGTAAGCCAAGATGCCTGGCCTCAGCGGAAATATTCTAAATTTTACTTATCATGTACTTATATTGTTACTTCCAAAAGCAAGACAGGATACTTACATTATTTTGCTATAAAATACAGTCATAACATAAAATATAGTAAATACTTCTCAAGTTATTAAAAAAGGATATTTTAATTTTTCTGTGTTTACTCATATACTAATAGACCCGTCATTTGCTAATGAGATATCAACTTACAGGGACACTAACTTAAAGAAATTTGATATTACCTTTAAAGACTGTCTCTTAGTAACATAATTCTCAGACTGAAGCAATTTCTCATAGTCTTCAAAAATCTAATGAAAAGAAAATACACATTAGAGTGTAAAAGCAGCAGTGGATTCTCCGTATTAGGCTGGCTTGCTTTCTTCTTCAGGAGCAAATTCCCAACTTCTGGCCATTTTACCATCCTTCTTTACATGTGAAGACACTGGGGGACAGGGAGGTCAAGAATTACAAGAGACATCCTTCCCTATTTTATTTTAGTTCTGCAAATTAGATAAAAAATGAGTAATTTTGAGTCCTTCCAATAAATCATTTTGAATAAAATTTCTAGTAAAACTTGCAAGAGAACTCATTTTATGCCATTTTAAAGAAATTTTTATATAAGTAGCCTTGCTGGTGGCTATGGGTCCATAATTCGGGAAAATATTAAATATACTTAAGGCTTCACTTGGCAAGCCATAAATTATCAGACTGTTCAATTCACTGCATAAACAGATAAAGAACGAGGCAACCTTTGTTGCAAGACGGCCCAACTGGTCTCTCTGGAGCACTTCACTCTCACCGGAAGCTGGGGACACTGGTGCATGAAGTCCTGTTTCCTAACATGGTCACCAACCATGGCCTAGCCCTTCAGTTTAACACAGAGTGCTGGCATCTGGGGAGGCTCAGCACTCACTTCCATCAGGTGTGGGCACACAGCTCATAGAGCACTGCAGTGGGAGGAATGAGCGCAGCCAGGACGGACGGCAAGAGATCAGGAACTGAAGAGGATGGCAGACTCCTAGCCCTCGGAGAGTCAAGTGCGAGGGGAGAGTGTGTGCCACTGTGTAATGAGGGCAAGCTGTGCACGCTGACAATCACCGATAGAGAATAAAGTGAAGAGTAAAAATACAAAGGTGTAGCTCACATTAAAATCACAGTAATTATACTCTTTAATATGAATGACTTATTTATTCTATCCTGAAACACAAGGAGAATTTTGTGGATCATTAAATGCATCAGACAAGCCTTGTGATAAATTTGAATAGTAAATATAAAATGCAAGTACATGTATGTGGTATGACCTACTCCCGAGTCCACCAGGTTTATTACTTTAGAGTCATGCATCATGTGCTCCAGTTTCATGGTATTCTGCTAAAGAAATATCAGCTAAAAAAGTCTGAAAGGTTTGAAGGGGCATGAGTTCTCAGAGCTCGTATTCAGGCCAATGCAGGAGCCTCAGCAGCTGTGAAATTGCTAAATTACACAAGAAGTGATATATGGATGTAAAAACAACATTAGGTAAATAAGGAGTCAAAGAGAATGAATTTATTAGTCTCTCAAATTGTCATGTATTACACCTGAACGCAAAGCGTTACTGCACAACACATTTACCTCATTCATTCTATAGGAAAAAATAGTAATTAGTTGATATTGTAGATTTATCCATGTTATCTTAGCCTTTTAAAAATTTCATTTCTTATAAATGTGACATCTAACGAATCTTTCCTTAACATTCCATCTAGCATATATAGTTACTGAACAACCAAACTATATATTAACAGTTCATTTCCTAAATTCAAAAATAGACAATTTTCTTTTCCATTTTTTTTTTTTTTTGAGACCAAGTCTCGCTCTGTTGCCCAGGCTGGAGTGCTGTGACATGATCTCAGCTCACTGCAACCTCTGCCTCCCAGGTTCAAGCAATTCTCTGCCTCAGCCTCCTGAGTAGGTGGGATTACAGGCACCCGCCACCACATCTGGCTAATTTTTGTATTTTTATTAGAGACAGGGTTTCACCATTTTGGCCAGGCTGGTCTTGAACTCCTGACCTCGTGATCCACCCGCCTCTTTCAGTCTTTACATTTTGGGATGCCTCTAGCAATAAAAATTATTCTCCTTGCAGTAGAATGAGGTTATCAGAGGCTGGGGAAGGTAGGAGGGAGGGGGGATGAAGAGAGGTTGGTTAACAGGTATAAAAATACAGTTAGGAGAAATAAGTTCTAGTATTCAACAGCACAGTAGGGTGACTATAGTTAATAATTTACTGTATATTTCAAAACAGCTAGAAGAGAAGATTTGGAAAGTTCCCAACACAAAGAAACGATAAATATTTGAGGTGATGGGCATCCTGATTACCCTGATGTGATCAATACAAATTGTATGCATATATCAACATATCTGACGTACCCCATAAATATGTATAATTATTTTGTATCAATTTAAAAAATCATTCTCCCCTCACATTTTACACTTAAAACAAATACTCTAGTTGATTCTATGGCCACTTCCTTTATAACATGAGGACATAAAAATCACTTTTGATTTTATAATTATATTGCTAATTCCTAATCTTAAATTGAAGGACAACTGGCAAAAATAAAATTTATTTTATTTATAATTAAAAGAGAAGTAGTTAAATATTTGTGATTTGAATGTGTGAAGATATACTATTGATAGGCAGAGTAGGCCATACCTTCCCAGTATTCAGGAGTATGTTGCAACCTTTGTCTAGGATATAAATGATTCAGAGACTCCTTGAGGACTATTATTAATATTTGTTTGCTACCACTGGTCCATATGCCTATTATGTGCCCAACTATACTGCGTACCGTTGGGAAGGCATAAAGTCATCGTTATCGTCAAAAATGTACTTCTCTTTGTAAGTACATGTAATTTAATTCAATACTAAAGATTTCAATCAATAAAGATACTTTACCGTAATTTACTTATTACTACCATAAATATCATATACACACGAAATTGTTTTTTGCTTTTAATAGATGAAGATAAAAAAATCCACTCATCATACCATATATATAAACATTTAGAACTTCTTGGTTTGGGCATCAATAATACAAATAGTTAAGTGCTCCTTTAAGACAGCAGATTACATTCCTGCTCTTAGGTGTCAGGCACTAGACTTGGGTGATGGAGATAGAGTAGTAACATTAACTAACACATGTAAAAATGCCAAAAATCCCAGTAAAAAATAACTCTAGCTGTTGCTAGGATGAGGATCAGAGACTCCCCCTTCCCTAAGTCCTAGTTTAGATGCATGCTCTCCAACATAGGGCCATATGTGGCTACTGAGCACTTGAAATGTGGCTAGTCCAAACTGAGATGTGCTCTAAGTGTAAAATACACATCAGATCTCAAACACTCAGCATGAAAAAAGGATGTAAAATAGCTCAATCATTTTTCACTTCACCTTAGCCAAAAGACCGAGAAGCGATTATCATTTTCCATATTGATTGTACATTAAAATAACATTTTTGATATGTTGGGTTAAATAGATGTATATTATTAAAATTAATTTCACCTGTTTCTTTTTACCTTTTTGTGTAGCTAACTAGAAAATTTTAAGTTCCATAGTGGCTCTCATTTCTGGCTTGCATTATATTTCTACTGGACAGCACTGAGGTAGAGCATCTGAACCAACACTAGAACAAAACATATAAAGTTTTCCTTCTAGGTTTGTGCTATATTATACTGTATAATGCTGCTTCTATTGCTTACATATTTAGTAAAAGCATAGTTGCTTTTGGATGGATCTGTCACCACCAAATGTATGACACTGCATTAGGTATTAGGAAAACAAGTAACAACGATTAAAAACTAATACTGAGTCCTTACTCTGGTACTGTGCTGAAAACTTTAAATCCTGTCAAATTCCCTCAACAAGCCTATGATGCAGGTATTATTACTATCTTCATTTTGCAGTGGGTGTAGTAACTTGCCCAGGGCCACTAAGGAGGCAGGTCTTGAAGCCAAGCAAGCACGAAGACTCTAAAGTCCATACTGTGCTCTTAACCCTGTGTCCTGCAGATAAGATTCCGGCCTTTTAGGGGGTGCAAGGGCCAGCCAGAAAGATACAGACACACCATAATAATACAAGGTGAAAAATAAGAGGGAGCCAGAGAGAGAGAGAAGAAAGAGAGAAGGGGAGAGAAGGGAGAGGAGGGAGAAGAGAGAGGAGAGGAGAGGGGAGAGAGAGAGAGAGAGAGAGGGAGAAAGAGAAAGGATGCATGTTTTGGGAGGGGTAGGATTAGGGAAAGCTTTCTAAAGAGTCATATTTCAACCAAATCTCAAAAGGATGAGTTGGATTCACTGTCAGGGAAGGGAGTTGCAAGATAAAAAATATTTCTGGTATTTTTACTATTAAGTAAGACTAATTATCAACCAAGTAAAATGATGTACTTTAGTGAGGGTGGGGTTCTCTTCCTTTTGGAGTTACCTACTGCCTCCTTTGATTTGCAACATCAAAGCAAGCAGATGCTAGTCATTTATTGAGCTTCAGAGCAAACACGAAGAGATGTGAAAAAGGTGAAAGCCCTGACCTCCTGCCATCTCAATTTTCCATAAAGTTTCCTGATGACTTGGTTTCCAGGTAGACAAATCAGGAGTATGGCTGAATGCGATTGATTTCTCTTGTGGATAATTCACAGGGGCAATTGCTCATAGATCTAAGAGGGAGGGACAGAGAAAGTGGGAAAGTCTTTAAAAATGATTTCTACTTACAGTGTCATAATTTTGTTCTAAGAAGTCTGCTACCAACACTTTATGTCTGGTTAGTAAATCCTAGAAAAAGAAAAACCAAGTGAAACAAAACTGTTATAGCTATTAATATTACAAATGTCTCTTTTCTAAGGTTTAAGAACATATAAAAGTTGCAGAAGAACATTTTCATTTACGCCACGAAATTATTTCCATTCCTAGCTTAGCCTAAGATGTGAAATACAAGTTTGTTTCATGTTAGAAAAGAAAAACCCTGGTGTTAAACCTAGTGTTTCAAATTCATATTGTTAGATTTATGATAGAAATAATTTAACTGGGGAAACAAATGGAACTTGAGATGAGTTAATTTTTTTTTGCGATGGAGTCTCACTATGTCACCCAGGCTGGAGTGCAGTGGCACGATCTCAGCTCACTGCAAGCTCTGCCTCCCGGGTTCAAGCGATTCTCCTGCCTCAGCCTCCCAAGTAGCTGGGACTACAGGTGCCTGCCACCACGCCCGGCTAATTTTTGTTTTTGTATTTTTAGCAGAGACGGGGTTTCACCGTGTTAGCCAGGATGGTCTCGATCTCCTGACTTTGTGATCCACCCGCCTCGGCCTCCCAAAGTGCCTTAACCACTTTTAAAATGGGCACTTCGGATACTGGAAGCACAGGACTGACATTTAGCAGTGTCAAACCAGTATTGTTCTTGCTCTTGGGTTAATGGGATGTGAGGTGTTGTGCAAGTTACTAAGTAGCACAATCCATCCTTTCAAAATTGAAGATGAGTAGCCCTATCTTATGGCAGATATAAACTTGCAGAAAACTGAACAAAAGCATGAAGAAACATTTGACTGTCTTCAACTCATACCTAAATTATATCCTTAACTCACTTTAATGTTGTAGGAAAACAAGCTTCACTTAATCCCTTTTATATGCTTAGAGGCTAAATGTCCTGTCTAGGTGCTATGAAAAATTTAATTAAAAACATAACAAGAATTTTAAAGTTTTCCAAAATAAATTCTTGTAATACGTATTTAATTAAAATTTCCTAAAAGCATATAGAAGGTACACAACATAACCTCACAAAGAAATGGCAGATAACAACCATAATAAAACCCACTTATTTCTACTTTAATTTTTTAAAAAGTAAAATATTTAAAGCATTGTGTACTATAATTTTCAAATTCAAAAATAATAAGAGTGGCTCTTAATTCCCTATTGCTATCACACAACTTGATCAACCACTGGGCCTATTAGTGGAAACATGGTGCTTTTTTCCCCCCAAGTGGAGCAGAGCATTCATTACCATTCTGGAACTGAAGTTCTAAAATGGAAAACCATTTACAGGGGTTCCATTCCCGCCCGTCAAAGGTCTTGATTCAAACTAGTTTCTGCATCAGGGGACCCTTGAAAGAGTAAGGTAGTTCCACAGGATCCTTTGAGGTCCCTACTCTTTTTTTTAAAGGATAATATTGGTGTCATGCTTTCAAGCACCCCTCCCCTAACATCATAGAAACCCCATGAGCAGTAATAGAAATTTTCTGACCGGAACCAGGCTAGAGGGAGCCCCCTCTATGGGCTGCAGCAGACACTGTGGATTGCTGCACCTGTGGGAGTTCTCTACCTGCTTCAACTATCGTCAGCCTTGAAAGTGAGGTCTGGGTTCCCCACACTGCAGGCCCAGTGCACACAGCCCCAGTGGCAACAAAAAGAGCAGGTTGCAGATCAGTGCTGCCTAGAAAGGTTGTGTCATACATTAGTGTTACCCCAAAGAAAAAGGGATCAGGAGGGAGTTAGGTTAAAACCAACACTTTCAAATTCCAAGGGCAAAAACACCTTGAAACAGCTTAAAAATCCAGTATTAAGAAACCATAATAGGGTGGGGTAGAATTCCTCCAGCATATATATATATATATATATATATATATATATATATATATATATATCTCATATCATGGGTACAGCCAATAAACAATGCGCACATTCCCTCTCTCGTGCCCACATTTCCACTCCAGTGTGTAATAGGATTGATACATAGATATACCCTCAAATTTATGTACATAATAAATGTATGTACAAACCACATATACATACACACAGGCTTATGTACACATAATACATAGACAAATATAATTGCTGCATTATAGATCACATAACTGAGTGAAAAAAAAAAAAAAGAAACCACAAAAAAAAACAGCTAGGATCCTACCCAAGAAGGAAAAGACAGAAAATTGTGAAGGAAAATAAAGTTCAAACTCCAAAGAATTTAGAATTTAAAAACCTTAATTCAAATAGTGTACTCTTTCATCCTACCTCCTAACAATTCTGTTTTGAGAGGCCTAAGTTTTGCATAGTATAACTATTATGCTGAAAATCTGATATTGATATTTTTAATGAATACTGCTTGAGAGAAACTCGGGGTGGAGTGAGAGAGACACTTCATTGCAGGGACATAAAAGGCTGAGGAGCCAGCGACAGCTGCCGTTCAGAGGGCTGACTGTGCTGGGGAGTGTACCAAGCACTTTGCAAATGCGGCTTCTGATCTTCACAAGTCCATGAAAAAGGGATGATTTTCTTCATTTCAGATGTGGAAAATAAAACTCAAAGGTTAACTAAATTGCTCAAGGACATCCAGCTTATCAGGTGGCAGAGAAAGACAGAATTCAAACCACTTCTATTATGGGAATTTTTAGAGGGAGGGATGAAAGAGATTATGGTTGTAAGGAATCCTTTTTGGGAAAAGACTTTTGGTAGACAAATCTATGCCAAAATCAAAAACTAACAATGTTACAATATTAATAACTAAACTGAGCAACAGTCCCTTTAAGAGCTCAAAACCAAAAAGATTAGAGTAGGAGGTTATAAAAACCCAAAACCAATGCCAAAATCAAGTCAATCAACCAACCAAACAAAACCCTTTGAAACCAGCTACTTAAAAAAAAATAGTGATATATGGTCATTGTTACATTATATTAACCATAAGCATTTGGTAAAATATAGAAAATTGTTGTTTCCAATACTGGCAGCATACTAGAAAACTTTTTATGATTATTTAGATTTTAAAGGATTGACTTAAATTCAATGGAAAATTAGCTTAAATACAAATCAAAACATCATTTATTTTTGTCATTCAATATTGTTGCTGAAAATTAAATTGGGCTGAATATATGACAGCAAGAAATTACTATCAAGTACATTTTATTCTATCAAATGTTTAAAAACCTTCGGGGAAATTTTCAGAAATACATATTAAGTATTTGCTTTCCTCCTCTATTGGCGTTTATTCTATGTTTGTAATTATGTGAAGGCTTACTTGTGTTTTTTTAAAAATGAATTTACTTGTTTCCATGACAGCGAAGAGCCATCTGATAGGAAAGGGGAAAAAAATGGGACTGTAGTGTCTATTATTAGCAAACACCTCCTTAGTAGTTTAGACACAGAGATTTTGGTAGAAAGATATGGAATCATCCTTTGTATTTAATGTCATTCTTCATGTTGGATGCAACCGAGGCCTATCTCACCACTAGCTCTAGATCCACCTTTTGGCGGGTTCCTCTCTAGCCGCTGTACAATTTTTGTCTTCCGGGGTGAGACATAGCCACTCCTGGGATTTCCAACTCTCGGAGCCCGGAGCCCTGCTGCCCTCACCGCCCCTCCCTCCACCCAGCAGTCACTTCTAGGAGTCTGTTCCCAAGCCCTTCCTCCTTCTTTTCCTTCCTTCCTTCCCTCACTCAGCTGTTCTCCCGAGATTTCAGTTTCCTTACTCCAAGCTTCCCACTCTTTATACTTCGCCTCTCGTTAACTCCCCTTCTTCCCTTCTCTTTCTTTCCCTTGCCCTTTTCTGTCTACCCAGACCTCCCCTGTTTTCTTCAGGGAGACTATAGGATGCTGGCAGGCCGAATGGAGGCCTGTGGACACCTGAGCAGGCTGCAAACTCCTTCCCTTCAAACCCGGACGCTAGAGGCCTTGTGTTTGTTGCAGTTTTGCCTGAGGCTTTGGGGAAATGATGGTATTGCCGTTCCTTTCCTCTGATGTCTCGGGCAATTCAGTGCTTGTCCGAAACCCGCACACCCTCCTGCTTATGACAACAAAAGTGTCACAGTGGCCGGGCGCAGTGACTCACACCTGTAATCCTGGCACTTTGCAGGGGCCAAGGTGGGCGGATGGCTTGAGGTCAGGAGTTCGAGACCAGCCTGGCCAACGTGGCAAAACCCCATCTCACTAAAAATGCAAAAATTAGCCGGGCATGGTGGTATGCGCCCGTGGTCCCAGCTACCTGGGAGGCTGAGGTGGGAGGATCACCTGAGCCTGGGAGGTTGAGGCTGCAATGAGCTGAGATTGCACCACCGCACTCCAGCCTAGGTGAGGGAGTGAGACCTTGTCTCAAAAAGTGCTGCAGTTAACTGGGCTCACCCTGCTCCTAGATAGCTGTTACAACCAGCTGCTGTTGCTTAAGCCTGCCCTGGAATCCACCCCCAGCCCACCCCAAGTGGCTTCCAAATATTCCCATCATTCTCAAACAGTATTCTCCCTCCAGAGTTCTTGTCAATTAGATTTTCCTTTGCACCCTGTATTTCCAGAGATGGCCTGGTTGCCTTTATAGATCGTGTCCCAGGCAGCTGCCAGGACTTGCCTCCCGCTTAACCACTCACCACTCTTTGGTCTTCTCCATCACAACAAATCCCTCTGAAGGCCCAGCCTGCAGGCTCCGCCTCCAGGGAGACCACGCCCCGTCCCTCACCCTCCGCCAGGCATTCTTCTCCCTAAGTCCCAGCTTCCTTCTGCCCCACTGACATCTCCTGCCCTTTACCACTCTCTGACACTCTCTCACACTTTCTGTCACCATGTGAGCTAATATACCTTTCAACAGATTTATGGCACCTTCTCAAAACAGGCTGGGTAACTTCTTAGTCTGCAGATAATAGGTAGTTTTCAGCAGAGCAAACCACTGCTTTCCCCTTTTTCCACCTCTGGAGAGCTATTTAAAAGAACTATTTATCATCTAAGTCATAGGCAACTTTCAATCACTGTTCATAAAGTAATACGATTAGAGTATGTATTAATATTAGTATATGGACTATATCAATATTATTGAAATACATATTTAAGATAATATATAAAAAATAAAATTCATACATGGATTACAATTAAGTAAAACTTGTAAAAAAAAGTTACATACGTATATCCTGAAAAAAGTATAAATTAATTTGGAGTTATGTAAATAGAACAATTAAATTGCTAAAATGCTTTTGAAGAAATGAATCTGAATACATATATATATACACACATTTAAATGAGTCTTATCTACTTTTTAAACCTGAAAACCTATTTTTTTCAATGATGCTGTTACATTGTCAGTTTATAATATTTTTTGAATTCCTCTTCTCAAACGGCTTCAGAGCTGATTTGGTAGACACTGAAGAAAATCATATCTATTTTGTTTCTATTTATATCTTAAAATTAATTTTCTTATAATTATTATCCCCCCCCAAATAATTCTAGCTAACTTGATCACCCACTTTATACGCTAACCGGAATGTCAAATAGGCTTTTGTTTCCAAAACTTTTGTCTCTCCTTGAATGATAAAAGTTTGCCATTACTGAAAAATGAGCATGTAATACACATTGATACCAACTTCAAAATATGTTAAATAATAGCAGGATCATAAGCCTAAGTAACTGGTTTTCTAAAATAGAAACCTTGAATGTAACATCACTCATTAGATGAATAAGTTTTGGTATGTTTGTCTGCAAATTAGCTGCACTCTTTTCTGATATATTCTCTGAACATTTTTTTGATGATAAAATACAGAAACCAAAAGTAAAATGGTTGTCAGGGGCTGGAGGGAGGAGGAAATGGGGAGTTATTGTTTAATAAGTATAGAGGTAGAGTTTGAATTTTTCAAAATAAAAAAGTTCTGGTAGTTGGTTACCTAACAATGTGAATATACTGCATCCTACGATTTCCTACATAGTGACAAAGTAGATAATACATGATCAAACTATAGACGATTATGAAAAAACTACAATATAATTTATTACTATTTTGTTTCACCATGTGGACATTTAAAAATTACATTCATAAAATAACACGATGTCCTTCACATTCAAAGATGTAATTCTCCATCTCCCTTCACTACCTAGTTCCTTTCCCCAGAATTAATCACTGTTGCTGTTTCCTGTGCATCCTTGCAGAGGTATTCAGTGCATAAGTACCTTAAGTGGAAGCTTATGCCCTTTAATCTGTTTTTAACATAAATGACAGCATGCCACACACTGAGCACTACGTATTCCTTTCCCACATAACTGTATATACTGGAATTCATTCCATTTGAGCTTGTGACAAATATTTTGAGTTGTTTTCCTGCAGTAGGACAGACTGGCCTCATAGACTGCATTCTATTTACAGATGCCTCTTATGATCCACATCATACATGGTTGGCTACACTGAGGCCTAAGAAATAAAATTTCTTGCTTTTTAAAATTAAATTGCCTCTTTAGAGGCCAAGTGACTATAAATTGACCTAGCTGAGTTGGAAAAAAAAATTACCTTAAAAGTAGCAAAGGCATCTGAAGCAATATCAAATGTTGACAACTCCACATACTTAAAGAAATCTCTGAATTGATTAGAAAAGAGGATGATTTTGGCAAGTGGTTCATGTCGAATACATTCTCTCAGCATAATCCCACAACGTAAGGCAATCTGTGGGGCTTCATATCTAAAGCGTAAACAAGAGAGAAATAGAGCACTCTGTTATCTTATTACAATAATATTAATGGCATCAAAAGAACCATTTCAATACTGCTGTTAATGGAAGCACACACACCATTTGTCACGATTCATTCAATACCCACTGAAGATCTACTATGTGCCTGGCACTATTCCAGATGTATTCTGGAATTTGAGTGTATTCTGAAACACTTAGATATACTCAAATATGAACGTGGTGACAGCTGGGGGTGGGGGGGATGAGGCAGAATGTAAACAATGAAAAGATAATTTCAAATCCTGAGAAGGGCCGTGAAAACTGTTGACAATAAAATACACCGCATTATAAAGGTGACTACTTAATTTTGTGTGTGTGTGTGTGTGTGTGTGTGTGTGTGTGTGTGTGTGAGTGACTACTTAAGTTACTTTACTTTAGACTAAAGGAAAGGGCAAAATGTTCCAGGCAAAGGGAAATAACTGTTCAAAGCCTCCATGGCAAGAACAGGCTTGGCGAAACAGAGAAGGAGAAATAAGGCCTGTGTGATTCGATTGTAGGGGAAGAACCGTGAGTGGTGTGAAATGAGGCAGGGGTGGAGAGAAGGGCAGGGGCCACATCCCAGATCAGATACAGCTTTGTCAGCCAAGGTAAGCAGTGTGGTTTTATTTTAAGTGTAATGGGAAGCCTTTGGAGAGTTTAAAGCAAGAAATTGACAAGACTAACTTATGCTTTAAAAAGATCACTCTGGCTTCTTGTTGAAAATGTCTGTAAAACAGCAGGAGACAAATAAGAACAGGAGCAGAACCCAGGAGAGGCAACAGGGGCTTGGCCTGGGGTGGCAGGAGCAGAACAGAGGACTGTGGGCAGGTGGTGGATACTGTTCGGAGGAAGAGTCAACAAGACTTGCTGATGATGTAGCTGGAGTTGAGTGAGAGAATAAATTTGGAAACTGAGAATTCAAGAATGATTCCTATGTTTTTGGCTTGAATCACTGGGTAGATGGTGGTGCTATTTAAGATGAATAAACTAGTAGAGGAACAAGTTAGTAAAGAAATTAAGAGTTTGTGGTTAACCACATTAGTTTTGAGATAGCTGATACCTAAGTAGAAATGTCTCCTTGGCAGTAGGATACACTTATCTGGAGTTTAGGAAAAAGGGGAGACCTATATAAATATATGATTTGCATGCAATAGGTGACTAATACATAGCTGTGGATTGATTGACTCACTTAAATCCTAAGTGGAATCATGGCTCACAGCAAAACAATACATTAGACAAACAAAACATCTACTGTGGGAAACAATTCAGGACTGGCATACTAGATTGGTTCCATTTCTAATACAACAACAATCTCTCAAAGTCAAATTCAATCTCTAAGTAAGTTTAAGATATATTCCAGTGTGTGATAAGATTTCAAGAAAATGAATAATGCTTAGCCCAAGTACAACAAGCCCTTTATTCAAATAATACAGTTGACAATTGTGTGGTAAATATAGGAAGAATAGAACAAAGAAAGATATAGTTGTGATACACTGGGAAGTGAGCAGAATATAGGGCCCCCTCCAAAAAAAAAAAAAATCTGGTGGGGCGTGACTGCTCACTTCTGTACTCCCAGCACTTTGGGAGGCTGAGGTGGATGGACTGCTTATGCTCAGGAGTTCGAGACCAGCCTGGGCAACACGGCTGACTTTACAAAAAATAAAAAAATAAAAAATTTAGCTGAGACCCTGACTTTACAAAAACTAAAAAAATTAGCTGGACATGGTGGCACACGCCTGTAGTCCCACCTACTCAGGAGGCTGAGGTGGGAGATTGCTTGACCCTGGAAAGTTAAGTGAGACTCTGTCTCCAAAAAATAAAAATAAAAATAAAATAAAATCTGACCATATTTTTAAAGAGATATCATTGACCATTTCAACTGAATACTAGTTTTTATGGAACTTTCATGATACTATAAAACTTTAGGATATTTTATTACTCATCAACTACTAGTAACAACATTTGTTGAACAATAAGTAATGTACTATTCTTTATAAGATTATAGAATTTTCATGAAAGACAGATTCAAGAAGATTCAATTGAGGAAATAGACTACTTTCCAATATCAAATTTATAAATATTAGTAGAAGAAACAGCAAACAAAGATACCAGGGTGGTATTTATTCCTTTTTTTCCTGTTTATGCTGAATGATATTCACAAATATTGAGTATTCCCTGAATAACTCATAGTAACATTAAATGCTAATACATTCAGATAGTCATGATTCTTTGTAGAATATAAGGAATGCCAATTTATAGTGCTAGCAATTTCTCTTATTAGAAAAACTTGAAACTCAGCCTACTGGCTCACAAGGAACAGTTGTCAGGTGGGGTTTTATTAAAGATGTTGTAAAGAGGGGTATATGTTCTGAAATGTAAAGGAGAAAAGCACTGTCATTTATTGATAGAGCGCTCAAGAGAGTATAAAATAAAGGCTGTTGGCCTAGAGAAAGAATCTAAGGGAAGGACAATTAAAATCCAGACTTATTGATTAGTAAGATATATGTGGATTTTTGTAATTTGGCCCTAACCTTAACTTTTCAGTTTCATCTCCCATCACATTCGTTATTTCCCTGGAGCCCCTCATTCCCTCAATTGGAATGCCCTTCTTACATTCCCACAACTCAGATGCTTCTCATCTCTCAAGGCTTAGTTCAAATGCCACCTCCTCCTTGAAGCCTTTCCTAATCACTACGATTCGGGATTATTCTTTCTGCCCTTCACACTCATACAACAGCTTGTCTGTAATTTCTCTTTAACATTTTTTTCATTCTGTATTATGTTATACTGCAGTAAATTGCTATAGCTCTATTTTCTTCACTTCATTACAATCAATTTAATTGTTGGGGATATGTTTTACTTATCCTGTTACCTTCTCCTCTCCTCCCCTATCCCCATCTCCATTTGGTGTCTATGTCATTTATTGCTACTTTCTCCTGTCCCTACCCCAGTTTCTGAAGAGTGCCTATTATAATGTTTTTCACAAAGCATGCATATAATGAATTTAATGAACCTCAAACTGAAGAAATGTCTTAATACTGGAGTACTCTAATGAGAGTCAAACTCTGACGTATACAAAATATGCATCATCTCTGGCCAACATTTTCTTATTTATTTATTTATTTATTTATTTATTTATTTTATTATTATTATACTTTAAGTTTTAGGGTACCTGTGCACAATGTGCAGGTTAGTTACATATGTATACATGTGCCATGCTGGTGTGCTGCACCCATTAACTCGTCATTTGACATTAGGTATATCTCCCAATGCTATCCCTCCCCCCTTCCCCCACCCCACAACAGTCCCCAGAGTGTGGTGTTCCCCTTCCTGTGTCCATGTGTTCTCATTGTTCAATTCCCACCTATGAGTGAGAACATGCGGTGTTTGGTTTTTTGTCCTTGCGATAGTTTACTGAGAATGATGATTTCCAGTTTCATCCATGTCCCTACAAAGGACATGAACTCATCATTTTTTATGGCTGCATAGTATTCCATGGTGTATATGTGCCACATTTTCTTAATCCAGTCTATCATTGTTGGACATTTGGGTTGGTTCCAAGTCTTTGCTATGGTGAATAGTGCCGCAATAAACATACGTGTCTTTATAGCAGCATGATTTATAGTCCTTTGGGTATATACCCAGTAATGGGATGGCTGGGTCAAATGGTATTTCTAGTTCTAGATCCCTGAGGAATCATCACACTGACTTCCACAATGGTTGAACTAGTTTACAGTCCCACCAACAGTGTAAAAGTGTTCCTATTTCTCCACATCCTCTCCAGCACCTGTTGTTTCCTGACTTTTTAATGATTGCCATTCTAACTGGTGTGAGATGGTATCTCATTGTGGTTTTGATTTACATTTCTCTGATTGGCCAACATTTTCTCATTTCTTAATTCAATTTCCAAACTAAGACCATCTATAAAAAGTTTCCACTCCAACTTTTGGGTATAATTAGCTCTCTTTTTCCTTTCATTTCGTGAAGCTTATTGAAACCATCTGTGATGCACTGACAGTTTATTCTTGAGAATCAAAAGAATGTTTTTAAAAAACCAAGACTCCTCTGGGTCAGCACACTTGTCATTTCATCCCAGCAGTTTGACATCTGTCATTCTGAGATCACAACTTCTTAAAGTTAGAAATACATAGGGATATACAGAGATATATAGGGAATTCCAATTCTCCTCAGTACTCTTTAAGGGATTTATAATTCACATAGATCATTTCTACCTGACTACCTTCTAGTATATTGACTTTTGATAGGTTATTGCTTACTATACAAAGAAATGCTCCCAAAGATAAGCTTATGTTAAGTTTCAAATCCCACTAACATTAATATCCTTAGGTCTGTTAAAGAATCAATATTTATCTCACCTAATCTATTCTACTCATAGATAAGCTTCCTGATGGCAAGGATCCTGCCTAATTACTGCATTTCCCACAATGGCTAACCCATGGCAGGTCCCCAGTAAAGGTTAATCTGATGAATGCTGAATCACTATTTTATAGAATTGAATCATATCTTCCCTCTTGATTTGTAATTTAGATCATATAGTCTGGACTATAATGAACTGTGTCAGTGTGGAGAAGGCACTATCTAGGCATGCCCATCAAATAATGACAGCATAATGAAAAGTCTCTCTCAAATTTAATGAAGGCCAAAATGTAAGAGCAATGGTCTCAGTCTCAGCTGGCAGTGACCTACAGTAATCATTACACAGAAAATGGTTAGAAGAATGATCTTGTGCAAGAATATTTCAATTTAAGAACAAAGATTACATTATGTAAGGGGGAAAATGACTTTTGTGATTATTGCTGAAAGTAAACAAGGCCAGGAAATACCTGGAAAGCTTTTGTAAAATGCCATTCAACAAACACTTGGCCTCCTCAATATAGTCAAGAAGGTATGTTTCTAATCTAGAAACATTTGCTGACTAAAAATAATGAGTTAGGCCAGGCATAGTGGCTCATGCCTATAATCCCAGCACTTTGGGAGGCCAAGGCAGGAGGATTGCTTGAGCCCAGGAGTTTAAGATCAGCCTGGGCAACATAGTGGGACCCTGTTTCTTCAAAAAAAAAATTAATTAGCTAAGTGTGGTGGCATGCACTTGTAGTCCCAGCTACTTGGGAGGCTGAGTCAGGAGGATCACTTGAGTCAGGAGGTTGAGACTATAGTGAGCTGTGATCACAGCACTACTTTCTAGTATGGGAAACAGAGCAATACCGTCTCAACAAATAAATAAAATAATGAGTTAATTCTGTCCACCAAAAAGGCCTAGAAGCAATAACAATCCAATGTCAATGAGCACCCCTAGCATCCAGATTGTAGTCTCTAAGAACCATTCCTCTCTAAAAAGAACCAACATCCTTGGTAGAAATTTCAGGTCTTTGTCAGCAAAGGTACAAGTTGGGTGGCATATCTTGTTATACCAGAAAGCAAAGAAGCTCTCACAAACTATTTTAGTGATGTTAAGAGATAACACCTAGAAGGGGCCACAGATGGTCAATTGAGCATTAAAAAAACATGTGTAGAACTAAATAAGACATATAGAAAACATTAAATCCATTAGTTCACCAGATGCTAGAAGAGTGTGTGTCTCTGTACATATATAAATATATATATGTTTATACACACACACATATATAAAGGCGGGGGAAGGAGGGAAATATTAGACACCGATGAAAGTTCCTAGGATATCTTATTTTTCTCTAAAATGATAATTAAAAGAAAAGAATTGAGCATTTATTCTGCCTCTCTGGTACGAATTATACTTCAGAGTATTCTAACACCTGAAGCTGTGGTGGGTGAATGACAGTATTCTCTATAAAACTACTTTAGCCAATAAAAAATACAAACGGAGTGACAGAATTCAAAATTACCTTTTTGTCACCTCTAATGAAATGACGGAATCAGGCAATATTCATCAATGGATGGTAAAACAATTAAGTTTAAGGTCGATGGGGAACTTTATAGTGGATTAGACTGTCACCATCTGAACCCATTGATCAGTCTTAGCATTACTAAAAGTACATCTCCTGATGTGATGAAATATGAACTATATAGCACCATCTATAAAATAACTGCCAAAATGAAACTGCTTACAATTTTTTATAATAAACTTAAAAAAACAGGATAATTGGGAGAAATTTATGATTTTAACATCAGCCTTCTGGAACATAGTCCACTGGCCACAGTTCTTTATGGATCACTGAGAGCTGTTCAGTGACCTCATTCTCAAGTTCTCTCAGTACCCTGGAATGTCATTTGCCTGAGCCAGAAGACAAATTCATTTAGAGTGAGTAAGTCCTTATTTATAATCTTTTCATAAGACTTGGGCTCCAAATACTTTTTACCATGTTTAATACCACATATTCAGATAATTCTCTTTGATAGACAAGTATCAATTGCTTTTTGTCTTATATTCTTTATGGTTAGACTTAGGTTCTATACAGAATGTTACTATCATACTCTCATTTATGTTATTGTTTGATGTATAAATGTACCAATCAAGCTATGTCCTAGGTTTTAAAGTGACTTCACAAGGATAATTCAGTAAAAATCCTGACTTTTCAGAAGGGCTAAATCTCTAGCATTCAGTGCTAAATTAGAAGATGGTAACAGGGGCTGGGTGCGGTGGCTCATGCCTGTAATTCCAGCACTTTGGGAGGCCAAGGCAGGCAGATCACGAGACCATCTGGCTAACATGGTGAAACCTCGTCTCTACTAAAAATAGAAAAAATTAGCGAGGCGTGGTGGCAGGCGCCTGTAGTCCCAGCTACTCAGGAGGCTGAGGCAGGAGAATCACTTGAACCTGGGAGGCGGAGGTTGCAGTGAGCCGAGATCGCGCCACTGCACTCCAGCCTGGGCGACAGAGCGAGACTCCGTCTCAAAAAAAAAAAAAAAAAAGAAAACGGTAACGGGTAAAACTGATTATGGTACAACTGTTCCACTACTCTGTCCTCAGGAGCATCAACAATTCCCTCTCCCTTCACATTTGAATGGTCCTCGAATCTTCTTAAAGGTATATTAATGGTAAGGAACATGGGATTTAGTGTCAGATCTGCATGGAAAACTAGGCTCTGTCATGTATTAGCTGTATAACCTTGAGCAATATCCTTACTCTCTCTGAGTTTCAGTTTCCTCATCTGTAAAATGGTAAAAAAATGCAGTTCTCATAGTATTTGGAAAGTAAACAAAACATAAGGAAAGACATTACAATAGCTGGCACGTAGCAAACAATGAGTAAATGGTTTATACAAAACAGGATGTGAAGAAATGAGTTAAAAGTTTGGGTTGAAAAACAGAAGAATAATCATTGCAATAGAGAATTAAAACCAGAGGTGTAGTCCCCAAATTGTCAATAATGATTTCTTTTGGAGAGATTATGGGATGCACTTTCTTTTTCTGTTATACATTTCTAAAATGTTTTAGTTTTTAAATAATAACCATGTATTGCTTTTGAATTGGAAAGAAATGGAAATGTTTTCAAATACGCATTCTCTTCATTCTCAGTATCTCCATTAAAGTTCTGATGATAATCTCTTCCCCAGACTCTTCCAAGCTGGAATCTCAGCCTCCCACCCCAAGCTATTTTCTATGTTGCCACCAGAACTCCTCATGTCTAGTCCCTGGATGACTCCATGTTGCCTACAGAATGACATTCAAACTCCCTAGTAGGACTTGGAAAGCTCTTCATAATCTGGTCTCAGTCTTTCCAACTTCATACGGCACCCTTCCCTCTGACTCACCCAGAACTCTAGTCACACCAGAATTCTTGTCATTCTCCAAACATAAAATCTCTTATATACTTTCACCTTTCTGTGGGCTGAAATGGCAATGAACAAAGTGATCTTAGATAGCACATGCTGAAGATGACAGAACCCCCTGATGAACTAGAACATCTGCTCTGCACTATTACATGAGAAATATACTTATCTTGTTGTGGGGCCACTTCACTTTGGGGTCTATGTGTTATAGAGGCTTTGCATCCCCTAACTAATACATGATACAAGGATCTTTCCCTTTCCAGAGCTGAAAGAAACAATTCTCCAGTAAGACAATTATTTTGTACCCAAAATAAAAGTAAACATAGTACACTACTTTGCTCACTAATGAATAATAACTGTGCAATCATAATAATCTAAATGTGATTATTAAAATTTAAAATTATGATAAAGTTTATTAGGAAGGTAAGGGAAAGGAAATAGAATAATGGTGGCAGTAAAAAGACTATCATCTAGTTTATCTTGTCAAAGATACTGCTTAAAATTGATAAGTGAAAAATTAGTATAAGCCCATTATTTGTAACACAGAGGTAAATATATGATGAAAACAATGATGAACAAATAAACGGATGAACAAATAAAAGAGAAAAAAGTGGTTGTCTTTGGGTAATAGGACTGAAAAATAGAGAAGAAAGAGGCAAAGAGGCCAGGCGCAGTGGCTCATGCCTGTAATTCCAGCACTTTTGGAGGCTGAGGCAGGGCAGATCACTTGAGGTCAGGAGGTCGAGACCAGCCTGGCCAAATAGTGAAAACCTGTGTCTACTAAAAATACAAAAATTAGCCATGCGTGGTGGTGGGCGCCTGTAATCCCAGCTACCCGGGAGGCTGAGGGAGGAGAACTGCTTGAACCCAGGATGCAGAGGTTGCAGTGAGCCAAGATCACACCACTGCACTCCAGCCTGGACAACAGAGCAAGACGCTGTCTCAAAAAAAAAGAAAGAAAGAAAGAAAAGAAAAAAGAGGCAAAGAACTGCTATTTATTGATATATCTGATTTTTAAACTATGTATTATTTTGATACAATTAAATATTTAAAATGTACAAGAGAGAAAATGAACACAGGTGAGACGGACTAGGTATGAAACAGCAGAATTGAAAACAGGAATACAATAAAATAAAGAGACGTCCTGGTTTGAGATGGTGGAGTAGAAAGACAAGGGGAGGAAGAAGATGGGTCTGCTGTTCTCAAGCTTTGCTACACCCAGATCTCCAGTCTTTATGATTCAGAGTAGCCTCCAAATGCCCAAGAAACATTTATAAATAAGTATACATAAAAATAATAATCAGGGATTCTATTACCCAGCTCGACTTCAGTTTTATGGCTTCCCTATAGACCCATATACATTCACCTTGGCAGATGCTAGCTACTGGAAATGTCTAATACCTATATTTCAGTTCCCAGAACCAGAATATATATGTGTGTGCTTATGTGTGTGGTGAGGGCATTCAATCTCATGCAAGCAGGAAAAGGGTAAGTGTGCAGCTAGGAATAGGGCAGATAGGGAAGCATAAGCAATACTGTAATAGGAAGACACAGAAATAGCAGAAATGTGGAGGAAAGGAAGGCAGTAAATGGAAACATAACATTTGAAACATTAAGGTGCAAAGAAAGGATTTTGCTGCAGTAATCATAGAGACAGATCTGGAGGGCTGACCTCACACATGACAAATACCTTTACTGCAGTTCCAAAAGGGAAATGATCATATCTCAAATGAGACTAATGCTATGCACTTTTAACAACTATTAAAAACTTAGCCCTACTTGAAAGGAAGCCATGTACCTACCCTTTGAGGAGCATAAACAGGATATGAGGATGAGCACTAATATACTCCACAGTAGGACTCCGAGTGCCTATCTGTCTTCTCAGGATGTTGTTAAATATCTGGGTCACATCTTTTTTTCCCTGTTAAAGGAACAAACAGCAATTAAATTGTACACTCTAAATGGATGAATTGTATAGTATGTGGAATATATACATACATATATACACACAGACAGAAATGGTACCATCCTTTCTAATATGCAAAAAACGTTAACTTACTCTTCCCATAGACCCCTAACAAGCTGTGCTTGCAAACACAGTCTACAAAATGGATGCAGCTCCTTGCCACAGGATGTGTGCTAGGGGAAATCTGACCAACTGGAAGTCCATTTCCCACAGAGCATGGAAGGACATAAAATGACTATGACAGAACTCAATTCTTTGTTTTTTCACTGTCTACCTTTATGCAAGAAAAAAATTATGATTATCATTTTTAAACCTTCATGAATAAGGAAGGAAAACAGATGAAGAAAATAAGATTTTAGTAAAATGTAGGTTAGAACCAAATTCCTTTTTCTTAGATCTACTTTCTAGTATTTTTTGCTTTCACGTTATCACTTTATTCACTGTTCTTCACCCTAGTGCCTTGACTTAAAAAAAAAAAGTGGGTTTTCCATTAGGTGGAAATATTTGATCTAGGTGATCATAACAAATCATATCTAGCCTGGAGGAATAGAAGACATCACCAAATCAGTGAGACAGAGGAACCAGATACGCAATCATGGATAGGGCTTCTTAGAGTCCTCATGGACAAGACCTGCACTCTCATACATCTTACAACCTGTCCAGCCTGGTTTTCCAAAAGAAATCTTGGACTGGACCTGAGTTTACCACATGAAAAGTAAGTACAAGAACGACTGATATGGTTTGGCTCTGTGTCCTCACCCAAATCTCATTACGAATTGTAATCCCTATAATCCCTATGTGTGGAGGGCAGGACCTGGTGCAAGGTGATTGGATCATGGGGGTGGTTTCCCCCATGCTGTTCTTGTGATAGTGAATCAGTTCTCACACGATCTGATGGTTTTATAAGGGGCTCTTTCCCCTTTGCTCATTCACTCTTCTTTCTCCTGCTGCCATATGAAGGTCTGTGCCTGCTTCCCCTTCTGCCATGATTGTAAGTTTCCTGAGGCCTCCCCAGCAATGTGGAACTGTGAGTCAATTAAACCTCTTTCCTTTATAAATTACTCAGTCTCAGGTATTTCCTTATAGCAGTGTGAGAACATACTAATACAATGACATTGCATTCTCAATCAGTATGGCCCTAGTTCGGCTTTCATCTCTCAACTGAACTATGAAAGAGCTTGCTTCAGTTACTGTCTCCACTTCAAAGCATCCTCACCCTGCAGAGTGAGCTAGCTAGAAATGCAAATACGACCATGCCATCTCTCTCCTTAAACTCTTCAATGTCTCCCTTTTGCTTAGAAAAAAGTCCAATACAAAAAGGCCAGGCGTGGTGGCTCACGCCTGTAATCCCAGCACTTTGGGAGGCCAAGGGGGGTGGATCAGGAGGTCAGGAGTTCAAGACTAGCCTGGCCAACATAGTGAAACCCCGTCTCTAGTAAAAATACAAAAATTAACCGGCTGTGGTGGTGTGCACCTGTAGTCCCAGCTACTTGGGAGGCTGAGGCAGAAGAATCCCTTGAACCCGGGAGGCAGAGGTTGCAGTGAGCCGAGATTGTGCCACTGCACTCCAGTCTGGGCAATGGAGCAAGACTTCATCTCAAAAAAAAAAAAAAAAAGAGAAAGAAAGAAAGGAAAGAGAGAGAGAGACAGAAAAGCAGAAAGAGAGAGAGAGAAAGAAAGAAAGAAAGGAAAAAAGTCCAATACCCTTCAACGACTTGACAGCGGCCAACTTTTCCAGTCTCATCAGCTAACTATCACTTCCAATTCCTACATCAAGTTCTATTAGTACCAAATTGCTGCACCACATATACACAACATTTTATGGTTCTATATCTTTCTTAATGCTCTTCCTTTTTTCATGATCTCTGTCTTTCTTTAAGATTCAGTTCAGGAGTATTCTCCCCTGGGATGAGTGCCCCTCTCTGTACTACAACCATGTCCTTTGCCACATCAATCAGTACCTCCTCTTCCCTACTACCTCTACCTCCACCTTCACAGCAGCAAATACTTACTGAGGGCTTACTCTGTGCCAGGCATTTATGCTAACAGCTTTACAGGTATTATCCAATTTTCACAACAACCTTATTTTTTTTAATTTCATATTCTTTTTGTTAATTTTTTTCTGGCAGGCATACAACAACCTTATAATATACATATTATAAAAAAGAAATTAAGGATTTATATGTTTTATAAAATGTACAAATGTA